>NC_139435.1:53136994-54336994 GCF_905368555.1 Meleagris gallopavo | reverse complement strand
ACCTGCCTTGACTTGCTGGACATGCTTCTTGTCATGCACCCCAGGATACCACTGGCCTTCTTGGCCACCAGAGTACACGGCCACCCTGTTGTCCACCAGGACATCCAGGTCTTTCTCTGCAGAGCTCCTCTCCAGCAGGTCAGCCCCCAACCATGCAGTTATTCCTTCCCAGGTGCAAGACTCTACACTTACTCTTGTTAAACCTCATCAGGTTTCTTGCTGCCCAGCTCCCCAGGCTGTCCGGGTTTCATTGAATGGCAGCATAGCCTTGCAGTGTGTCAGTCACTCCTCCCTGCTTTGTATCAGCAAACTGGCTGAGGGTGGGCTTTATCCCTTCATCCAGGCTGTTGGTGAAGATGTTGAACATCAGACCCAGTACTGATCTCTGAGAAATGCGACCAGTTACAGGCTTCAGATCTTTCATAGCATGGTAGTTGTTCTAACTATAGAGCAGGAATTTCTATGATGAGGAAAGAGTTTGCTCAGTGTTGCACACTCAGTGTGGAGAATCCTTTAACATCTGAGAAGATTCCACTTAAAAGGCAGTGGAGTGGAGTAGCTTAGCATGTACTTTGTCAGATAAAGATTGCACAGACAGGCTCATTTCTTGCAATTCCTAAAACTGGAATGCTACCCTACTAATGTTCTTTAATACAGTTTGTGAGTGTAATCTATAATTCCTTGATGCTATGTCAGTACTTCTATCTCATCCCAAAATAGTCCACTACTACTTACACAGCAGTATGGAACACAACTATAAATAAAACCACTGTCATTAGTATTGGTAGCATCCAATGTTATCAATACAAGAACTCACTAGCAATAAAAATATCAAGAATGATTAACTCTTGCATCTAATGACTTCAAAGCAGAAGATGAAAGATCAATGATTAAAGTCAGAGAAATGTTAATCCCCTGGATTTCCCTATTAAAAAGTCTTTAAAACAGAACCGTATTTTGCATAATTCTGCTCTTTAAAGTTACACTGGATGTAGCACTGTTGTTCCCATCTTGAAAAAATCAACACAAGAATGTAAAAGAAACACCAAAGTACAGAGAAGCTCCTTCTAATGGGAGATGCTCCTATCCACAGCAGGGGGGTTGGATCTGGATGGTCCTGAAGATCCCTTTCAAGCTGTTCTGTGATTCTTGATTCACATTAAGAAGTCACCGAGCTAAATGAATCTTGGTATTTGTTCTTCATTGCTCTGAAAATGTTGCTGGAGGCACCGTTAAGCCCACTTCTAATAAGCATTTATTTCGGAATGAATGTGTGCTGTGAAAGACCTCTGGACAAGCCTTAGGGAAGGAATTCTCTGCAAGAGCTTTCTCCCTGATATGATCCCCCGTGACAGGCAGAAACTCTCTTGTGCATCTGTGGCCTGTCCTTAAGGAGCTGCACACTCTAATAGTTGACACCTCTTCAGGCTAGGAAAAGCAACTAATAAATGATATGTTACATGCCCATAAAGACATAAGAATCAGAGAAATCTATGACCAGGGAGCAATCTTCACCATCTCCTCCCATCCAATAATTATGGAGCAGCAAACAGAGCAGATTCAAAACAAAAGGATTGTATTTATTTATGCAACCTTATTTCAGTTGCTGAAATCCCAGACAAAAAGCATTCTAATACCAAAAAATATTCAGGTTCCAGAGTCAACTGGGCAGATTCAAAAAATAGAGTTCATGGTGGGCTTCTAAACAAGAAGTTTTGTAAGTATGTTAGCCACTTATTTCTGAAAGTTTTGGAAATGTCAAAACACCATATGCTTTTCCTGTTCTTGTAATTCCTCATACAATAATTCCTTTTTGGAACCAAGACATTTGGTTTAGAGAACACTGGTTTGATCTGGTGTGACATTTCTGTGTGACATGGCTTTCATAATGCTTCTTAATAAAATGGTTTTATGATCAAGACATCAACAATTAGTCACTTCAAAGAAGAAAGAAATGTATGATATTGAAGTCACCAGTTTTGACCTAAGAATTCACCTAGGGAGACTGAGGTTTTCAAATATCTACCATTGATAACCATATCTTGTCTTTAGTTTTATTTGGAGAACAAACATAAATTCCAGAACAGATGGTGTATAACCACTAGGGCAGAAAGGTGGGACTGTGAGAGAGGAAGACAGCATCTCCTGATTGCCTGGAGACACAGGAGCCAAGAAGGAGGAGGCGACAGCTTGCAGAAAGCTAAAAATAAACCTGGAATATTGACATAGCCTTGTTTGCTTCATAGTTGTGGGATGGAAAGACTAGACTTGTCCATTGTATCATGAAAAAAGATCTTTCGGTGACTCTAGTTAATGCCAGAAATATCTACCTGGGAAAAATGAGGTAATGGTGATAATGCACAATCACTATTGCATGGGGGAAAATGCATTTCTTTAAATACATCTGCTGTTGTCTTTTTTTATTTTAAAATAAATTTTATTTTAATGTATTTCAATGTACTTTAAATAAATCTACTGTAGATGGGTACAATTTTTAAAAGTAGTCCTGACTTTGATTGCAAGATAAGGAAAAAGAAGCACAAGGGACAGTCTTGGTTATTTGGAAATTGGACTGCTGAAAGTGATAAAACGACATATTCTGAAGAGCTCTTTTAAAATTGAGCAACAGATGTGCTTGAGAACTATGAAACTTGAACTCTCAGTCCCCTTGAAAAAGTGATTAAGCTATCTTTTGAGTCTCACTTTCCCACAAATGTATATATCCCAGCCATGTCTGTGCTTTCAAAATGATTGCTGTATCCTCAAAAAAGCTGCCATACATGCTCTCAAAATCCCCCCACTGCTCTCCGTGCCCACTCTTCACTTGTTCTGTGCTGACTGCTGCTACTTCTATTAATCTCCCATCTCCTCTATCTGTACAGCCAAACAATTAATGTAAATTATCATTTCAAAGAAAAACCTTCCTCAAGTGAATATACCATGCTGAAGCAGAAGGCTGATTTCTCAGCTTGTGCCCCACTCTACAAACAGGAAGAAGTCTTTCTGAAGTTGAGTAGTGTTGAAGTGGATATCTGATACGTCGATGGTCCACGCAAGGCAATAGCATGGGTAAACATATCCTCATGCAGAGCTTTTTCAGTGCAGAAAACAGTCTGTGCCTTTGTCCTTTAATTAGTTTGCACATGCTTTTCCTACAGTAGACAGTTTTTAGACATACAGTGAATAACAGTGCTGCATTCAAACTACTTTTAAAGCTTTAACTACATAACTGAAATGCAGTATACACATTGGGACTTCCTATACACATCTCTATAGCCAATAAATTTGATTCTCCTCTATTATTAAAGAAGATTTTAAGATGTCATCCATTGCAGCAATTCAGCAATAAGCTGGAAATAGAGAATTTAAACAGCAATTTGAAGATGGAGACTTGAACTTGATGATTTCTAGCTTATTATTTTTATTGTAGCATTTTCCTCCTTGAGCCCATGTCAGAAAATCACAGTACATATTGTTGCCAAGCTCTACAGAATCAAATACCTTAGATGCTTCCTTTATTAGTCCTTCCTGGCCTTTATTTGCTTCACTTAATTCATTTGCACATGTAATGAGCAAAATCTTTATTGTTGGAACAAATAATAACACCAACAAAATATTATTTCCATCTTCTAAATTATTTAAACATCAGATAAAACAGAAAAATACGGTGTAGTTTAATAGCTTTTTGCACAGCCAAGTTAGCTTTCACTAGAAAATTGTGAAAAAAACTTTCACATGCAAGATCGTGAAAAACAAATTTGACTTACATATTTTTTAAAGTCTTCTTTGGGGTATTTTTCTCATTTTAATTTCAAAGCAGTGCTACAGAGTTCACACTTCGTGCCTGACAGCCCTCTCACAGCAGTTCTGCACTTCCGAGACGTTAGCTGAGCTTTTTAGGTATAAACATTCGGTATTCCATAGTAAGTTTGCATTTGCAGTACAGAGAGCCCAAAATACAACCCACTGTGGGCCAAAACAGCCTAAGAACATGAGACAACTCCAGAGCTGCGTTTTTTTCTTGATTTCTACCATGGGCTGCATGCTGCTGAGTAGCCTGATGAAGCTTTTTGTTTTGGACTAATCTCAAAACAAATTTACCCTGCCCAGAAAACAGGGTATGGCCAGACTCCAATAGTCTCAACTCCACTCATTTTGGGAATGGATGGGCATTTCCAGCTCTGTTTTATGCAGCCATTACAATTATTAAAAGTGGTGCAGAGTAACTGCTGTTAATGAGAAATAAAAAAAGTATGACACTTGAAAACTAATAAATGATTTTTCACATCATTGAAACTACAGTTATGCTCTGCTTTCTCACACTGAATTAACAAACCTAAAACCTAAATCAGCTGTTTTCAAATTGGGACATACATGCTAAATACAACATCCATCCTGGCTTGTGCAGCTCCATAAACTCTTCCCTTTAAATAGATGGATAAATGTCTGTAGCTTGGATGTTTTCCTCACAATTTCCTACAGTGTGGCAGTGTTTTTAAATGCTTTCAGACTAGCCATAGCATTTAACACTGCTAGATAAGCAGGGAGGAAGCATGGATTAGAGCTGACAATCAGACTTAATATTTTAATCAGAATTAGTATAATAAAAATAGCTCAGAAATCCAAAGGAAAAGGATTGTATCATTTGCAATAACCCAGATATCCCCTATGATGTAGCAAGTGTAACTCATTCTGTTTACACAAATACCAATGTAAAGTTAATTTGAACGTGCCAAGATTATTCTTATTTTGCTACGAAATTTAATAGCTTCTACCAGAGGAAGAATTCACTGTTCAGAAATGTTGATTAATTAAGTTCTACAGGTCACTGAGAGATAGGAAGGCATCAGTATACCAGTTACCTCAAAGACCAAAGCCTTTAAGCCAACAGATACACTGAACATGAAGAACACAGCCCTGGAACTCAGCTTGTCAGTCCTTTAATACTGACATACTCACTGCTGCCTCTTCCAGATTTGCCAATGTATGAATGCAAAAGCATTGTATCCTGAGACAACTCAAAGCTCTCCCTAAACCTCTTTTGCCCAGAGCCAAGCCTCTCTCCCATGCAGTAGCAGAATTTTTTCAGCTGATGGAAAGGATGAAATAAGGAAGCGAATCAGGAGATTCCACTGGGAAATGGGAGGAGTGAACAAAGGGGTATGTGGTGCTGAGCTGCTTGCTTCATTAAACCACAACTGAGTTTGAAGAAGCATTCTGTTTTAAAAGCTGAAATATCTATCGCCTTTGATGGAATGTCCCACAGCTTTAATGATTTGACTATGGGCTTGTGTGAATTAATCCCTCTTGAGACCAAAACCCAAATCCTCCCATTCATGGAAAGCAAGGCACTGCTGTAGTTCCTTTATATGCTTTTTTCTTTTAATCTAGCATAGTGTTCACTGTCTAAGTTATGAAGCCTTCCAGGACAAGGATATATGCAGTCTCAACAAATTCTTTTGTATTTGCAGTACTTCCTTTCCCTTCATAACTGATCTCTTGTTGAAGGAACCAAAGGAAGGTCTGTATCCCAGGGAATAGCTTTTGACACACACGAGTAGCAGAGATGGCCATTTCAGTAACTTCTGTAATTAACATTAATATTTATTAGCTACTACTTCACCTCTTTGCTTTTCTTTTACCTAAATAAAACATGACAGAATTTAGAGCCTTCTGAAATATAACTTTCAGTAACCTTCAAAATACAGTTAACACACTCATTTCTTGACAATCCATCCAGCTAATGAAGACCAAACAAAAGGCTCTGAACACTAGTATTTGTATTACTGGCTTCAGCTTCAGCATCTGCTCTATATGTCAAAAAGGTTTTGAAAACAGGATGTATGGAACAGGGAATGACATTGATTTTGAGTCACTTCACCAAATTTTAGCAAGCTAACCTTTTGGTATATCTGGGAAATGAACTGGGTTACGTGACTGCAGGAATGAGAGTTACATCACTCAGTAGTGTCCTATCCAGATAAACCACTGCTTAGGTTCAGTCATAAACACCACTAATAACACTACTCTCACAATGCTTCGGTGGGGCTTTCATTTGCAGCTCCTGCCTCTCTGAGAGCTCCTCAGGCAAAGCATCATGCAGGCAGTGCTTGAAGCTGAACCACTCCTCCAGCTAGGTCTGTAAGCCAGGAGATTTTACAAAAAATCCTTCACTCAAGAGTTCAGTCTCCATCTTGCCAACTGCAAAAAGTACCTGTAGAGTAAAGAGGACCCCTCTGTACAGGAGCAAAGAGGCTTTTAAATCACAAGCAGCTTACATTCAGGACACCTTGCAAAATACTCCCCCACTTTCTACTGAAAGTAGTGGCCCTGCTTTAGAAGGATTAGTTTGTTGATGTCACATGACAGCGCTATTTCTAGTGTTTCTGTAACAGTGCAGTAAACCATTCATACTTTATGGTGTTAAAATCTTATTTTAAATCTGTTCTAGATATGCACCTTAAAACTCAATCTTTTATAGAACATATCAATTGTAAGCAAGTTAGTAAGCTCCCAGAAATCCTCTTACCAGGGGCAGAAGTGCTTTTCAGATGTTACTTTTTATTTCTTTTTTACTTTTGCCAATGATGTAAAAATAAATAAATAAATAGATACTTAAAGAAATAAATCATTCATTTTCTTGAACAACATTTTATAGAATGTCTTTGTATGTACATATTAGGTGCTCACTCCAATCAGATAGGTCTTTCAACCTTAAAGTATTCATAGAATCATAGAACCATTAGAGTTGGAAAGGACCTTTAAAAGCCATCTAGACCAACTCCCCTGTAATGAACAGGGGCACCACAACTAGATCGGGTTGCCCAAAGTCTGATCCAGACTTTGCTTCGAAAGTCTCCAGGCATGGGGCATCCATCACTTCTCTGGACAACCTGTGCCTCACTACCCTCACTATAAAAGATTCTTTCCTTATGTCCAAGCCTTATGTCTTTAAGCTTGAAACCATTTCCCCTTATTCTATTATCACAGACCCTACTACAGAGTCTGTCCCCTTTTTTCCTGTAGCTCTTCTTTAGATATTGAAAGGCCGCTAACAGATCACCTCAGAGCCTTCTCTTCTCCAGGCTGAACAGCTCCAGTTCTCTCAGCCTGTCCTCATAGGAGAGATGTTCCATCCCTTGGACCATTTTTGTGGCCCACATCTGGATGTGCTCCAACAGGTCCATGTCTTTCCTGCACTGAGGACTCCATATCTGGACACAGTACTCCAGGTGAGGCCTCACCAGTGAAGAGCAGAGGGGCAGGACCACCTCCCTCGACTTGCCTTCCTTAGAGATCAGAAAGTACTAGATAAAATAAAGAAGCTTACAGGTCAGATCTTAATTCAACAAAATATTCAAGCATGTAATTACTTAAGTCAACAAAGCCATAAAAATGATTACAAGTGTTAGTTAAAATTCAAAGACTCTCTGATTTGAGAGCCAAAACTAAGAGACATTGCACACTAGAGTGCCAAAACTTACAACCTTACAGCTGCAGTGGGAGTTGCAACTGTGGAACAAAGACAGAGTTTGGTTCTTTGACTATTACTATATGTACAATGGTTTTACTACAAAGCCATCTGACATGATCAGTTTTGTACTGTACAAATTGCAGTCACTGGAGGAGAGTATATGGCCAGTTAGTCACCAGTCAACATCCATTCATCTACAGAATACTAAAGCAATTCATATTCCTTTCAAAATGTGTGCCTGGGTAACAATAAAGAGTTTAGCTTCAATAGAAATCTATCACTTGTATTTCTCAAGATGTTGCTCAAGAAGATACTCATGAGCTGTAATGATAAACAATTGGTTTCATTACCTTGCTCTACAAACATTGAGCACAGACTGTAGTTTGCAAAGTGAGGAAGAAGTTATGATAATTCGTATTAGTTCTTTAGATAGTTTAGTCTATATGAAAAAATACTTTTAGAATCTCAAAAGTCTGGAGATTATAGCCCTTCCGCCAAAATTAGCTGAAGCTCATCAGAAGATGAAAACATTGGGTAACTCAGGGAAATCAGCTAGACTTAGAAAACTACAGTATAGAGTAATATCTTTTAATATTTACGATTCACCAGAGAAGCATTTTCAACATTTAAATAATCTTTTCCCAATTCATCATAATACCTGAAAGTCTGCAGACAATCTCAGCTGAGGATGTACCTTTTCCTGAACTCTCAGCTCCTGAATATCACTGGATGGTAACCATTACCTGGATGGTAAACATTATGCTTGCCAGTACATAAATAGATATACATAAATGCAATCCATTTGCTCTCCCTCTACAAGTGCTTTTTGCCCTGCAACCTTTCCTGCAGGCCACAGGAAAATAAATGTACCTCAGGTGATGCACTGTTACCTCATTTGCTGAGATAATAATATTGCATTCTGTTTGCACTAGGGACTGTGGGTGCAGGGGCTGTGAATGCACATTATTCTTAATGTAGCTTCTTAATGTGTCAGTCAAACACTACTGAAGTCAAAAAAGCCAAGAAAAATCTGGCACAAAGGTCCAATCTGGAAGATCTGTGAGTGTCCAGGTGGTCTCTGAGAGGAGAAACAAGAGCAGAGCAGAAGAGAGGTAGGAACCTGGGAGAACTGTAAAAAGAATTTTTGATGCATTTTGCCAGTTGATCACAAGAAGCTCCAGATCAGGCCCATTTAGGCATTGTCAGGAGAGCTGAGCTTTCACCCACTTCTGTTCTCCAGCTGCTTTAGCATGGGCATTGGTGATAATAGAGCAATACCAAAATTCATAGAGTTACTTTGAACATCAGTGGCAAAAAGAAGAAACAGATTTTGAGCTCAACTAAAAATCCAACTCTTCATCCTTTTTCTTGGCTCTGTTTTCTATTAATTAGCCTGAAATTAGCCACTAACCTCCAGAAGACAGGTGAAAAATAAAATGTTTGTGAAACTAGCTTATGACTAAAGGTCTTTAGTGATCCAGTTGTTAAGACTAGAAGTCAGTGAGGATGGGAAAATGATGAGGGATAAATAAGGACATGGAAAGATGTAGAAAGATGCCATTTCCATATTTTCTTTTGTCACTTTCAAATGATAAAACCCAGAGACTTCAAGCGTGAGGTAATTTTCTCCAGCCTTCTGCTTTCTAAAAATATCGTCTTGCTCTCTTCTTTCTCCACCTAATTCAGAGGACTGATGCCAGAGCCTTCAGTTACATCAACAGCTGTCTTGCCTCCATGTAGCACCTCTTTCCTATCTATGACAACAGATGCTGTGTGTGTCTGTGATAAACACAGTAACAGGATTATACCAAGGCCTTCTGTTGAATGTGTCAGGGAAGGGGGCGAGGAATAAACTCCAGAAGAGTACAGTCAGGCAGAGGAAGACAAGCAGAAAGCAAACTCTGACCAAAAGAAAAATGCATTCTTTCCATTCATTTACACCTTCTGTTTGTGTGCATCACAAAACACCTAGTTCATGCTACACTTTCAAAGAGTTCAAAGTCTGAAAGAACACTGTGTCAATAAAGTTGACCATGTTCAGGGACTGTGGAATATGTTTTCAGAGGCTATCGCTTGATACGCAGCTGTTTCTCTGATGTAAATATTCACCTTTGTAGCCACATCACAATAGTAGTAGTTATAAATTAATTATTTTAGCATTCACCAGGATTTCAACTACTATGTGTTCTGCAGAGGATAAATTTGCCCTCACCAAAATATGGTGCTGAAGAACCAGCTCACATACAAGATATAACTACTAGTATTTCCACACTGTTATCTGTGTTAGCAGAGCACTGTGGTGAAAACTTAAACTGAACTTTACAAATACATAATTAAACACTTTAACCGGAATGTGTGAATTTTGTTAATAAGCTTCAGAATATACACTTAAATAGGTTACAAGGACAGTCAATTTAGATATCAAGTTTCTTTTCACTGATCCACTGCATACAGATTTTCTATGTCTATGACTCTATCAAAAAGAAGAAGAGATTCAGGTAGATCTAAGACTGGTAAATATGAAAGAAAACCTCACAGGATATTTCTCCTTTTGAGAATATTGGAGTAGGACTGTGACAGGAGATGTTTGAAGAAATAATAAAAATTTGATTGGAAATGTACCAACAGGATTCCTTCTACTTTCTGTATATCATCACCCATGTCTGGCCTTTTGTCATCTGGTAAAAACAAAGTAAAAACGAATCAAAAGACAAAGACTATCTCAGTAAGTTCATATGGACTTTAGTACCTGGAGATCTGCTTCCTTTTAAAATAAATAAATTGGTTAAGAGAAAATAGTTATTTTGCTGGCTCTAGCACTGAAAGAAATTTCTTAAGTTCTGAGATGTAGTGCCTGAATTTCCAGGATTCCATGGTCATCATCATGAAGATCAGATAACTTGCCAGATAACTTCCTGGCTCCTTGAGCAGCACATACACAGCTTCAGAGCTGAGAATAAAATAATTACTTTGAATAAAGTCAGATTAAAGAACAAGATATTGAAAAATGAACCTTTAATCCGTTTTTTTTAACTGCTCAACTCCTTTGTGACCTTCAGTTTATTCTCTCTCTTTACCCACGTATTACACTCCTTCACACTTGCTAGATTCTTGTGGTATCTAACTGTAAGCTTGCCAAAACATAAACTTTCTCAGTTTTCACCTGCATAGATACAAAGCCAAGGCTAACCCATTCAATCTTACCTGCATGCTATGGGCAAATAGTTACTAGTTGAAATCAAGAAGAGGTCAGCAACTACAAGATTTAATATCCTAATATCTTGCCCTTTGTACCACACATGATATTTTTTATAATACTCTGGTGTGTTTGAAATTCTTCTTTTGCTTAGTACAATACTAGACACTAGTACTAGAACTCTCCCAAATCTTTGCAGAGAAATGTCTAGTTATTTTTCCTCACATGTGATGATGAAATGATCATCCTGAAATTACTTATTGAAGGGTTTAAATACTACTTACAATTTACTTTTTTTTTTTTAATTCTAATTAATCACTCTAGTTTCATATTTTAGAAAGATCATAGTATCATAGAATCATTCAAGTTGGAAAAGACCAGTAAGATAGTTTAGTCCCATCATCAGCCCACCAAAGATGTGAGCACTTTTGGATAAAAACTTGTTGCCTGTTAGACACAAGGTAATCCTGCAATTAAACTGTTTTGGGAAGAAAAAAAAAAAAGAAAAAAAAATTACTTTGCCCCAAGATGAAACTGAATGCATGCCATGTAAAGTTTTAGTTATGAGAAAGAAAGAAATGTCTGTAGGAAATACTGAGTGAATTTAATTGAAACATCTACTGGTAAATACTATACAAAAATGTAGAGGTCAGTAAATACAGATGAAGTGTTATTTACCTTTTTCAATGATGTGGAGAGAAAAATAACCTACTGTTGAGATTATGACAAGATTTGGTTAGGGTCAGTGTAGGGTGCCTCTCTGATCTCAAAGTTCCTTTTATCAAAGAGAAATTCATTTTAAAGAAACATGCTTCATTTCAGAAGACATCACTAACTTTAGGTCCAAAGTTGCTACTGCTCCACTTTAAACATCAACTTAATTAACTAATTGTCAGATATGTTTCCTGATAAAAAATGTATATAGTCCCACTGAGAGCAAAGGCACAATTATCGGCAAAATAAGGAAGGAATCCAATGTAGTTTCCATCGCCCATTTCACCATCTACATGTTATTCCACCATTTATTCCTTAACTATATAGAGTCATAGATCCATAGAAGCATAGAATCATAGAATCACAGAATGGCTTGGATTGGAAGGAACCTCAAGGATTATCAAATTCCAACACCCCTGCCAGAGGTAGGGTTGCCAACCACTAGATCAAGCACTAGATCAGACTGCACAGGGACCCATCCAACCTGGTCCAGAAAAGCTCCAGGGATGAGGCACCCACAACCTCTATGGGTAACACGTTTCAGCACCTCACCACTCAGTGAAAAATTTCCCCCTGATATCTAATCGGAAAGTTTTCTCCTTTCATTTAAAAACATTCCCCTTTGTCTATCATCATCTACCCATGTAAAAAGTTGATTTCCCTCCTGTTTATATAATATGTAATATATTATGTATTATATATCATATATTCAATACTACCTATAATACATATACAATATATACAATACATTATATATTATATATATACATATACATGTAGATACTACATATATACTATATACATGCTTATGTATATAAATACATATACAACAGATACTATATTATATACATTATGTATATGTATGTAATTATTAGTATATATGGTGTCTTGATTGTCTATTCTCATGTACTTCAGCAGCATTTGAGAAACAGCATTATTTTTCACAAGCTAATCCTCTGTTGTTCAATTTCACATTACATTCAGAGCTCATCAGTCCTAGCCCAGGTACCATGGCATGGGGCCATGGCTACTATAGTGTTAAGCCATTGGGACTAAGCTGTCTTATGCTGTGCATATACATAATTAGTTCATATTCATCATTTTTGAGGATCTCAATCATTAGCAAATGACTGTAAAGATAAAAGTTCTAACAATCCACTATGTTGAGGATTTCACTTTCTACTTCAGCTCTTCTTTTTCTTTTGGAAATGCCAAATATCTTCAGTGGATCCTCTGCATCTTTGCTATGACATCACTATCCCATTTCAGTCTATGAGGAACATAGCATTTGAGTAAGGATGATCTGATCTATAAAGGGACCTGAAAACTTGTGCTTTACTGATTAAATATAGCTTTCTCTATAAAGAGTAGAAGAGTCTAGTCAGTCTATATTTTTGCTGCGTTACAAATACTTACACAGAGGCTGATATATTATAAGCGAAGAGAAACATAATACAGCTCTAAAACGTATAGCATTTATGTATTATGTATTATTATTATGTAGTAAGCATATTTTCTGGAGAATAGACACACTGTTATAAACAACAATAATCCAACTATTTTACAGTGAAAAACTTCCAACAAATCAAGAATTCAAAGAGGAAATAAAATAGATTCTCTTCAGATCTTTCATGGAATAATGCCTGACTCTAGTTAGGTAAATGGCAATCTATAAATGGTTTCTCAAAAATAATACTGAGCTAAAGTTTGATTTAAAGTGATTTTTTCAAGTGATTTTTTTTTTTTTTTAGACATCTATAGGTTGAAGTTAAACAGATTCTGCCACTGCATAACAGTGTGATTTCAGCCCTATATAGAAGAGTAATTCAATAAGGCGGGGTCCTGTGTAAACACAGCACAATCTTAACATTTTCAAATAGCTGAAGAACAAGCTTTAGGTGATATAATTCAGAGGCTTTGATTTGGTTCACGTTACTAAAAAAAAAAAAAGACATTCTAGCAGAGATCCTCATGAAGAAATGAAGATGTTCTGACAGACTGACACTCCCCATCTGAGGCAGATGTTACAAAAACAAAGAAAACATTTATATTGAAACATACTAGAGCCACAAACTTCTCAAGAAAAAAGAACCAACAAACCATGGACTTCACTCATGCAAAGTGGCAGAGATCCAGCTGAAATCTGCCTCACCTCATGGCAACTAAGATTCCATCACACTTAACGTGGGATTAGCTTGCCATAATTTTAGTTCCCTAGTCATTGAACTAAATAAACGTAGACCATGCACACTGCTTTAAAGCAAAAGAAAATATACATTACCAAAGAAATGTGGTAGGCTAAGATATGGTACATTTATCTCCTGTGATCCAAAGTATCTACTTCATATGGCTATGTGACAGGTATTAGGAAACAGGAATTTTTATCTTTTCCAGTGCGTATATGGCTTGAATCAGTGGTACGGTATATATTTAACAGACAGAGACAAGAAATGGAAACAGACAAGACAGATGCACAGCACAGATGCTTTCCCTAAGATCCCATAGTAAGGCTTTGCCAGGGCCCCAGATCCTCAAGACTGTGTACCTTGTACTGATGTTTTTTTTTCCACATCAGGCAACACACATCAATAAGGGCCCAACCTGAAGAAAATGTATGTGAAAATGAACTATTGAATATTTTCTTTCCACTTACAGTTAAAGTAAAATCTTTGCCTAAAGTCCCTCTAGCAATGACATTTATATGTTCTCTTGCTATTCCGTTCCCTCTCCAAACATATAATTAGGCTAGAAGTGAGCCCAAAACGTTAATTTTATTTGCAAAAGGTCACTAAGTGAAATACAAGCAAACTGTCCCAGTAAACTGTCCTCTAACCCTAAAATAAAAGCTTTTCATTCATATTTTTGCAAGTATCATCTTGCAAAAAGAGATCTGTCCCATTGTCTAGCTTGATATTTATCTGAGACAGTCACAAGTAACTTGTTCACATTTAGCATTATGGTGGTGTATAGACACTTCAGGGTCTGAACATAGTGCAAGAGGCTCAGGTTGGCTGTCACTCTGCAGGAGGTAATGCATCTGATAAGCATTTATTCATAAGCAGAGCTAGTACATTTATGATATCCACGCTAAATCATTTGTATCAAGAGCAAGTACATTTTACAGATGTGTGAGCTCCATATACACAGAAATTAACATGGCTGAACCAATGAAGTATTAATGGTTCCCAAATCCATTCCCTCAAGTCCCCTGCAGATCCAGATGAAAGAAAGAATGCTTATTAATTCAGTAGTAAAAAATGCTGTAATTCGCTGATAACAGTCCTGGAAGATTTCTCAGTTATTTGGTAATGAATGTGACCAGCAGCATGGACATGATTGCCTCCAGTTGGGTTATGCAACTTGTCTTTGAAGCTACTGCAGTGAAACCTCACAGGATCACAGGTTCACAGAAAAAATATTCATTGGAAAACACTTCATGAGATAATTTTGTGTTGACTGGATTTTGTCTTCATTTCAGGGACAACTTGATATAGTTACATTTCCAATAAAAGCTTTCCAGGAAAAGAAAAAGAAAAAAAAAAAAAAAAAAAAAAAGCCTTAGACTGTGTAGCGGTGTTTTTTGGCAGTTATAAGGCTGAGCAGCACCAGCTGTAGTGTAGGTGCTGCTGGTGTCTTAGCCACTTGAAGAATGAGTGTTGTTACACTGTCTCATATGGTCTGAATAGGTTGGGACAACATCAATAAGCTGTAGTGGTTATAAGTAACTCAGCTGTTTGGTACAGCAGTTTTCACAAAATGAAATTTATTAGAATAGCAACGCAGAGCACTGTAACATGAAGAAAAATCTTTGAACTGTGGTATTTCTGTTACAATTTGTAATATATTTATTGTACCTTTTGCAAGGACATAATCAGAATCTCACCAAATTTCCTAATACAAGATGTCTTGCAATTGGTGCAAGCAAGAGAATGATAAAAATCTAGAAATTTTTAGCCTTTTCTTTTTGTGCACAAAGTAAATACACATAAAATAAAAGTTCAAAAGTGAAGTATTTCAAATGGCTGTAATGGTGTTGGGAGAAAAGCTCTTTAATTCCACTGGGATGAATCTTCCAGGCCTAGTTACACTAGCATCAGGCACACACCCACTGTGTGGGTGGTTGCTATTCTGTTTAAAGAGCTTTTCTGTAGACACACAGACTTAACATTTAAACATTTACAGATCTTAAATTCCAAATATCCATTCTTCACCAAGGGTGAACATTAACGCAAGTACACAACTGGGTCTCAGGGTCATCCTGCTCAAGCAGCCCATTATGTTATCTACTCACTACAGTACTACATGGTGGGCCCAAGCACATGGAAAATCCATGTGGCAGATGGGATAAAAAGTATGAGAGAGATCTGGATGGTCTTCATGGTCCTCTGGAGCCACAGTCTGGAAAAGAAGCTGGGTTTGCTGTGGGGAGCTGTGAAACAGCATAAACTGTGGTTAAATAGCAGAGGTTATGGTTCTGATGGCTGGGACAAAAAAAAAAAAAAAAAAAAAAAAAAAAAAAAAAAAAAAAAAAAAAAGCTAGTGGATAGATCTTTTATGTGTATTCTGCTTTTCCATGAAAACACTTTGAACTCCTGTGTCCTGTCTGCAGTGGCTGTTCAATTGTTTGTATTTCAGGAGTTACTTAGTAGGGATATAGGCATACGTATGATCTTTATCAGATAAAGATAACAAGACAAGGAAATACAGTTTAGACCATCCCTGAGCTTATTATGTGTGTGTAGATATTCTCATATCTATCACCTTCAGGCAGGCACGTATCAAGCTAGAATTATTTTGATAAATAAAAATGGATTATTACTTCAATCCAATTTATGGAGGTTGAGGAAAATCATTACAGCTAAAGACATTCATATGAGGAATATCAGGAGGCTTGGTAACTTCTCTAATACCCCATCCTGTTCTAGATGCATTCATTAATAACCTGACATTATCCCACCTACCAATATAACTGCCACAGCACACGTCTAAAAGCATTCAGAGAGAGCACCAAACCTGACTGTCTGTTTGCAAATGACCACAAGCAGGAGACACCCATTCATGTGAGGCCTAAAAATATCTGTCGGTAACTGAAATAGAGAAGGCTGTCATTGCTTCACTTTTCTAGTTCTTTTCTAGTACCATCCTTTTCTAGTACTTTTCTAGTTCCATCCTTACACTCATTCTTGATCTATGTGATTTGGACAAGGTGTGACCTAGAGATTCAGGGAGATGATGGGTCCTTGTCATAAGATCTAACAAACAAATAGACCAAGGAGATGACTGTTACAGGAGATCCTTAGTCATCTTTAAATAAGGAAATTCTTTCAATAATCTACCTATTGAAAGAACTCAGTTCCAAGTTTCAAAGAGTCTGGAAGGGCACATGTGCCTGAGCAAGTGAGCAGATCATGCTGAAGCCAGCTGAAGTCAGAAGAGAACATTTTGGGCACCAACAGCCAAATCTCTGAAGATCTTTGAGAGCAATTGCTGTTCTCTATGCTTTGCCAGGACAATATGTATTTTAAGGCCATTATTCACTGCATGTGAAAGAATGCCAATTTGGCTTCCATTACACTATATGCATCGAGTGGTGCCAGTAGAAGATGTTAATTGAAGTAGCCACTCTGCTTTTAATCCACAGACTATTTTACTCCAAATTAACTTCCCTATTTAGATGTGGCTTCAGGCATCTCTAACAAAATCTGAGAGCCAGCATATTCTAGAATAGGTTTTTTCCCAGAAGTTCAGGAGAATTTGTGCAATGTAGCTAGCTGAGTGCTTAATGCAGCTTCAAAATAGACACAGACAATACAATCAATTTAGAGATTACCTAAAACTACTAAAGCTGACAGTAGAGGTTGCCAAAAAAAATCAACCTAAAATTGCAACACTTATGATTTTATGATTATATCTCCAATGCTGGCAAAACTTTGGGCTTTGGGCAGAGTCCCTTAGAGAGAAGCAAGTTTAATCTTCATCTGTGGAAAAAAACAACCTGAAATACAGCTTTCAAAACTACCAAAAGCTGGTCTAGTAATTACTGGTTTGAACTATTTATAAATAATAGGCAGTTGGCCTTTTGGAAATACTGCTAGAATATGCACTACATGAGAAGCAAGGAGTTGATGTTCTTGAAGATAAGTATAATCGCGAAATAACTGCTATTACAACAGCTGTATGGTAAACACAGGAGTCTCTATAGTCCAAATGCTGCACATCTGTGTCTGCAAAACACAGATAACTGACAGGCATCAACCATTTTTAACACGGAGGATATGCAATATAGTGTAATTGCTGACATCAGACATTTGAATTTGCAGTACAATGTAATTGCTGACATCAGACATCTGATTTTGCAGTGCAGCTCAGCTTGACTATTGGTTTTAGAGTATTTCTCTATTTCCTCCACAATTGCAGCAAGTTACCAAGCTGTTGCTCACTATGGTGCACTAAAGGCTGCTAACAAGAACTAAAGACAAAAGGACCCAGACTACAGTCTGGGAGCTTTTTTTTTTTTAAGTTCCATTATTTTTGAAACCCTGTAACTCATCTACAAAGAAGAACAGTTCCATGATTTCAAATGACATATTTTATATGCTGCAAGGTGATAGAATGGAAGATGCAAAAGGAATTCCCCATCTCATATCAGAATCTGAAAACTTCTAAGGATGTCTGAAAAAAAAATAGCTGTCAAACTTGCTCCAGGAGTGAGTGCTAGATGGTTGCTCATGGGAAGGATAGGGTCTTATGCAGCCAGAGTTTCAGTGTCACTGTTCTGCAAAGGACAGGAGGTGTCATTACTCTGGGGGTTCTGTTTGGGGATGTTTTATAGAACAACTATTCTGAGCTTTATCTGCCAGCACTTATGTTTAAGAATCAGAGAATTTTATTCTGAATTATTCAGTTTAAGGTAATTCTGAGTAAAGAACCAAATCTTCGTTAACTGCAAGGAGATACATAGTTTCGAATTCAGATCTTATTTTGATCCTACTTCTCCTATCCTCCTCTCTCTACCAAGCAAACCAGGTATCTCAGAAACCAAAGATGGAACTGTAGCACCACACTTTTAAAAATTTTACTTGTCTGGAAAAAGAAAACTCCTGTACTCGGCAGCACAAACAGTTGCAGTGGATCAGTGGATTTCTATGCTAAATAAATAAAAATGAGTAGGTAGGGAATGCTAACACTAAAATGCACACCAAATTGCACCATACTGTCTGTATGATGCCACTCTAGTTACTGGAGGTGATGCTCAGTTCAGTACATTTTACAGTGTGTAACAACACTCAAACTCAGTAGGTTTCTAGACTGTGTGGAATATTCTGAGAAGGACCCAGACTGTGGCTATGGGTGAAGCAAGAATCGCACCCTGTATTGTTTATAGAAGAGTGAAGAAAGCATAAAAATTCATTTCCAGGTAATGATATTCCTAAAACAGTAATGCAAGGGTTTCCTGAGGGTGATAGAATCATAGAATCATAGAATGGCCTGGTTTGAAATGGACCATAATCATCATCTGGTTTCAAACTCCCTGCTATGTGCAGGGTCACCAACCACCAGATCAGGCTGCCCAGAGCCACATCCACCTGACCACGAATGCCTCCAGGGATGGGGCATCCACGACCTCCTTGGGCAGCATGTTTCAGTGTCATCACCATCTGTGTGAATAACTTCCTTCTAATATGCCTGATAGGCACCCAGAATTAGAAGAACATGTTATGAAGTTATCTTTGGATGAGAGACACAACTTCTCAGAACCCTTTTCAAGTGTATTTGATGGTGCCATAGCCAAGTGATGGCACAATCCCTGATCACTAACTATATCAGATCACCCTCTTTTATAGTAGCCTTTATGTTGCAACTCCAGTGACAAAAAAAGGAGACTAATCTGCTGCCAAAATACAGCAAACTGGTAAAATTTGATGGTGTGGAGCTATGGGGAATCCATTCTCTCATCATATTTTGCGGAATTTGATGCAAGCACAAATAATGTGCTGTAGAATAACTCCCAAGAAAAACCTATACTCACCAGCTTTCTCTCATGTGGCCTCAATACATCCAGCAGTTCCCATTACACTGCCTATTTCTGAGGGCATTTATTTTGTGACTATGTACAGTTTTCTTATGGACATTTCCTCGTTTCACAGAAGATGAGCTAGAAAAGGCAATCAGAGACCAACTGGTTTTCTCAATAGCTTCTGCTTTATTGTACAAGGGTGTTATACTTCCACAAGCAAGGAAGTGAGGTGGATGTGGTTGCTGCCTCTTGACAAGACAGACTGTTTTGCTGTGCAAGGTATAAGTGCCCCCTCTCTCCTGAAATCCTCAGCAGCATGGCCCTTTTATGCCTATGTTGATAAAATCAGTGCCTCCACATTCTCTCCACCCACTTGGAATGTCAGAGGGCTGCGCAGAAAGGTCAATGGAAATGTAACAGTATGCTGTCTCTTTTCAAGGGAATTACATGAGCAAACATTTCATAATCCCAGCCTGATTTACTTTAAAATAATTACACCTTCCTCTGATAATTTTCTGGGGTCAGTGCACTGGAATTTCTGCAGTTAACAATCACATCACTCTACAGTGCTCATTATACAACCTATTTTAGGATACTGCCAAGAAGTAGAAGAAAAGAAATTATTTCAAGATGGAACATGCATAGCTTTCGTTCCCATCATGCACTATAGGGAAGTCCCTACACAGCAGGCAGGACTTGCAGACTGCTCCTTGCAGCCAGTGGATTTTACAACCCTAAGTGTGGTTAATACATTTCCCCATCTGTTGCCAGTCCAGCACCTCCAGCTCCTGGTTAGTCCCCACAGGGAGAAAGGACACAGATGCAATCTATGATTTTTCTATATGCAGTCAACATACTTAAGTCATTCCAAAGCTTTTCACACATAGCTACAGCTTTCATGTCCAGGTCAGTACATCACCAATACAATAAAAGCTTGGACTAGTTATTTTTAGCACTGAAGTCCAGTTATAAACAGAATGAAAAACTCAGTCACCATGAAGGAGTTACAGTAGTCTCTTCCAGAAGGACAGATACCAGTGCAGTGGAATTGAGACACAAACCAGTTCTACACAACACAAAGAAGCAGCAGAGTATATTTCTGGGTACAGCAGCCACAGAAATTGTTCTGGTGCTGAGGCACCTAACAGGGATTTTTCACAGCCTACCCAAACCAAAAGATGTGAGCAAAACAGCTAATACTGAACTAATGTCAGATTCCAGAGCTATTAAAGAAAACAGCATTAAGTGAGTTGTACTAATGACATTTGCACACACACACAGGTTATTTATAGGAGGGATTCCCAGCAGCTGCTCCCATCAATTCCACAGTGGTCTCATTAATATTTACAGGCTTGAGGATCAACAAGGCAAAGTCAAGTCAGTTCAGAAACGTGTACAGGCTGGAAGAAGAGCTCATTGAGAGCAGCCCACAGAGACAGACCAGGAGGTTCTGGTGGACAAGATTTTTGAAATGAGCCAACAGCGTGTGCTTGCAGCCCAGAAGACCAACAGTATCCTGGGCTGTGTCAAAAGAGGGGTGGCCACAGGGAGAGGGAGGGACTCTCCCTCTCTATTCTGCTCTCAAGAGGCCCTGCCTGGAGTCCAGACGTTGGGTCCTGAGCACAAGAGGGTTGTGGAGGTGCTGATGTGGGTCCAGAGAAGGCAATGAAGATCATCAGAGAGATGGAGCACCTATGAAGAAAGGCTGAGGATGTGGAGCTTGTTCAGTCTGGAGAAGAGAAAACTCTAGGGAGACCTCATTGAGACTTCCCAGTACTTGAAGGGAGCTTATAAACAAGAAGGAGACCAACTTCTTATTTGTTTGATAGTGATAGGGAAAAGGGGAATGCCTTTAAATTAAAAGAGGGGAAATTTGGCTTAGATGTTAAAAACAAATTATTTACTCAGAGGGTAGTGAGGCAGCTGCCCAGAGAAGCTCAGCAACACAAATCTAAAGGAATAACCACAGGTTCTGGTTAAAGTTTCATGTATATATCCACAGGTATATCCACAAAACATGATACAAATGTGCATATTCCTATCTTATGATGGGTGCAGCCCTTGATGCCTAACAAGTCCTGTATTTCTGCTCCAGATAATGCAGAGAATTCAGTGAGGTCTGAAAGCAATGTCTGACAGATTGCCATAGATTCATAGAACCAGAGAATATCCCAAGCTGAAAGGGACCTTCGAAGGATGATCAAGTCCAATTTTTGTCTACATGCAGGACCACTCAAAATCCAAACACTATGCCTGAGGACACTGTACAAATGCTCCTTGACGTCCAGCAACTCAAGGTTGTGCCCGCTGTGCATCCTTTCCCATGCCCACCGCCCTCTGGTGCAGACCCTTTCCCTGTCCCCCAGCTGCCCCTCCCCTGACACAGCTCCATGCCGTTCCCTCGGGCCCTGTCGTTGTCACACAGAGCAGAGCTCAGCGCTGCCCTCCACTCCCTGTGAAGAGCTGCAGCCATCATGAGGAATGAGTTCCTCCTGGAAACTTTTTATTTTTTCAACATTTTAGGTGTTAATTACAGGCTTAGCAAGGAGAGACACTGTGCAAGGCAGGGTTACACTTTCCCATGTCCTAGATTAAAACCACACATGATGTAAAGAAGATGAACTGTAAAAGAAGATCAAAGCAAGAGAAGACAGATGTCCAGATCATCCCTGAAGCCTATTCTAAAACTTGATTCTTTCTCATCACATCCCTGGATTCTTGCATTCTGCCATGAGACACTCCATGTCTCAGCTGTTGAAAGAAGAGCTGTTGCCAAAATGAAAAAAAAAAATAAAAAGCACCAAGAGGGAAAAGTGCAGCTGAGATTCTCTACATGTAACAGCCTTGACTTCAGCACAGCCCACTTCAGCGCTCCTCTTGATCTTTAATATTGATTTCTCTTTGATGGCTGAAATACAGTGATCATAAACAAAGAAATATCCCCTCCCCACTGTTTTGCTAACAAAGATGCTACAAAAATGTAACTCAATGCCATGTTCTTTGTTGCTTTACTTTTTCACACATTAGAATTACTTCTTTAGGCACTTTTTTTTATATTTCACACCTCAGATATTACGGAAACATAAAAAGGAGCAAGAAAATAAGACAATATCTTGAAAAATTGACAGGTAAAAAGCAAAACAAAAAGCGAAACAATCAAACAAAAAAATCAATTTTATGATGTTCAGTTATCTGCAACAGGTTATAAGTTGCTGCCTTCCCTAGCTCCATACTCTGTGCAAGTAACAGATACTCTTTCTTCATAATTTATTCACTCCTCTGGAAATTATTTTAGTGCTGCTTTGACAACTGGATGACTGGAAGAAATTCCCAATAATTAAGAACGACTCAAATCCCTCAAGTATCAGAAACACTTGAGGCAGGATTAGATGCTGCTGTGAAAATTACCATAGCTGGCTAATAACATACCCCCTCCATGCTTCTCACCTGCTCTGTGTACCAGAGCGCAAGGTGTGTACAGGGAGACTGAAGTCTCCCTGAAGTGATCTCCTGATTATAGAATCATAGTATCATTTGAGCTGGAAGGAATGCTTTAAGGCCATCTAATCCAACTTCTCTGCAGTGAATAGGGACACCTACAGCTACATCAGGTGCTCAAAGCCCCATCCAGCCTGACCTTGAGTGTCTCCAAGGATGGGGCATCCACCACCTCCCTGGGCAACCTGTGCCAGTGCCTCACCACCCTTATTATAAAAAACTTCATCTTTATATCCAGTCTTTCCTCTGTTGTACCGGGCGTTCCCACTCTGCTTATTTCTATGCCAAAGTCATGCTCGCCACTTTTTGAAAGCTAACCTACTCTAACATGGGAATAAGAGAGCCACAAGGGACTTTCTCCACCTGGCTCTTCATCAAAGGTCAGCTGTGCCTGATCCAATATACCACTTTCGCTAACAGGAACATCCTGTCAAGGTACTCACATAGTACTTTATGCTTTCTTAATTATTCCACTATTAGCACACAGGTCTGCTATGCTTCATTTATCTATAACCTTCACAAAAGCACTGGAACAGTTTTGGCAAGGCACAAAACAAGAACACCAAGTTTTAGCATCTGACTCAGACTAAACGGGATCAACTATGGATTCTGCATCTTTACTCAGTGAAGTAATTCATTTTTCCAGTTGCTCTTTACTCCTGCTTCCTCACACTGAGCTGCAATTCAAGACTTGCTCCGAGCTCTCTCCTCTTAATTCCTGCTCCAGCAATTGTGGCAATGCTTCCTGCACAAGCCCACAACTACAAGAGTGGTTAATACACAAATCATCAGTCTTTTTGGTCCCACCAACTTCCTTCTGAGGAAGCAGTACCTGTTCAGGAGAGGAACATATATACTCTATGTAATGCAACAGCCCCAGTATCACTTCAGTGTTGTGAGGGAATCAGGAGTTCATTAGGCATGATCAGCTGCAGTTTCTACTGCTTCTGCTTTTTCTTCTGATGGTGCTTTCCCTGCCTTTCTCTGCTTAAAATGCTACGTGGAGATGAATTCATAAAGGGTTTGCAGAAGTGAAGAATATCACATAACACCCTTTCTACTTCTGTTTTCAAGGTGTGCCAAAAAGTAAAATCACTGACTTTCCTCTGATCATGGGCTTCCTGTACTTGTCAGAAACAAAACAGATCCTTAAGAAAAGTGATCATTGCTCCACAATGTTCTGCTCTGACCTGGGGAATGCACGACCAACACTCACAGGCTGCTGGGCTTCCTTCCTCCAGTTTGTTTCTTGATATCCAGTGTGAAGTCCTCTGTGAGCACATATGTCAGCAGAGTGGAGGACTCCTCTAAGGATAATGGTGTAGACAACAGCTAAGGCAAGTTGTAAGAGCCACACGAAGACCTTCAGTGGTAATTGAGAGGAGGGGCACAATGTTGAAATACCCAGTAGCTTATGACAAATCCCAACACTAATGCTAAGACTAGAGTTTTAAAAAAGATTCTTAAAAAATAGAAAGGAGTTAAAGGATGAGCTTGCATTGACTGGTATTCCAAACTCCTACCTCTACTCATTCAGAACTGGAGGAATTTACTGCGTATTTCACTTTGCATCCCAAAAAATCTAGATTTTACATGCTCTCACACAGTCCCTTGACATCCAGATCCTTCTGTGTTTGGGTACCTGAGAAAATTGAGCCCTTCAGTTCAAGAAACACAGTCTCTCCAGTTTATTTTAGTAGAACTCTGCTTCACTGAAAGCCAGGGCTTATAAATATATTTCCCTAATATTTTAAGGACTTGTAACAAAAAAAAAATGTGGGATAACAAGCTGATTTACTGCTTTCAACACATGTGCATTCTGCTTGCCAAAAGATAAAAGTCTGATCATTTATACTGAAGTGAATGCCTGCTGTGCATTCGAAATGCTTAAACAGAAGAGCAAAAACATGTGCTATCTGGTAATCATGTCATCCTCTTTATAACCAAGATGCTTCATTTTTATTATGGGTAACAATTTATGAAGTTGTTACCAGTTCAATGCAATTACTCTATATTGTAAACTTTGCTGAACCTTTACAGATCTGTGGATATGCTCTGCAACATTTTTGTCAGAAGAGATAGTTTTGAGAAAAATGGCCCATTATGCATTCACCATATTAGTGATTGATGAAACTGTGAAACATGTACAAAAGACAATCTTTAAACCAAGAAAAACCATTCAGTGCTTTATAAACTTTGTATGGTGCTGCTAAACATGTCTTTCTGACTGTTGTGAACCAAAATCCAGGGAGAAATCTGGCTACATTTGGTGCCAAGATAGAAATCCTATTTGGATTTCTGTAAAACACTGCCAGTTGCTGCACGTATCTTTTTTGTATGGATCAGCAAGTCATCAGGGTAACCATGGGTGAAACAAATGATCTCAGACTTCAAAATGAACAAAGCTGGTGCAAATCCCGGTGCACATATATTGGTGCAGCTATACTGGAGGTTTACATGGGATCTTTTAGAAATATGATTGCCTGAATGTCCTGAGTGATAGATCTATGTGTATATGTACCTAATTTGCATTCATTATTACTAGAGTCATTGCAAGAGTTTGCTTTTTTTTTTCCCTCTGTTCCTAACTAACTTGTGTATTCTTTGTGAAATTTGCTGTTCAGAAATGCACTAGGATGTAGGATGACAGAAACTACATAGTTGCTCTCAGTGAGAAAATTGAGGAAATTAATGTAAGTGCTAAGCTCAAGAAGAAAGATGCCAGGACACCATACAGATCTCCTGCTAGATTGTTGTGACCACGTATTTATACCCACCAAGCTGATACTAACTCAATGCTGAATGCTTTTTCTTTTGTCTACAAAGAAAACTGTGCTGTCCTGCTTTGCTAAGTATATGTCTTCCTCTGTAAATATCTGCACATTCAAAAATTTACTATTGGATTTACCAACATTTACTTTACTAAAAACATACAAACAAACAAACTATGTCATGCCAGCAAAAAATCTGTAATGCCAAACATCACTGTATCATATTCAGTAAGCATGAAATATGATCTTTATTTTCCACGTGTGTGCTGATATTAAACATTGAGCAGCAAATTCAGAGAACTCCGATGTGAGCGACAAACACATTGATGTCCATTATTACATTTTAAGTGAGGAAAAGTAATAACCTATCTAGTGCTATGGAAAAAGAGATGAGAAGAAGTAAATGTAAGAATTCAGAGGGATCCAAGCTTGACTTACAAGCCATTAGCTTCCCCACTTTTTGTATTTTTGAAGAGAAAGTGAGGTGGTGGATCTGAAGAAGAACCTCAAAAAGGGGAAAACAGAAATAATTTGACTAATTTTGACTATTCATCTAGCAATTGTTTCTCAGTGAAACTGTGGAGGTGACGAGTTCTTTGAAAATCTTTGAAAAGTAAAAGCATGGAAACAAGATAACTACTTTATTATTTTTTTTAATATTTGCAACATAACCATGTTGGAGTTAGGTTGGAATACACACTGTCTTTATTCCTCCTGAAACCCATTACTGCATTAATGTTTTAATTTGCTTTCTTTTGCTATATCTATCTCTTAAGTGAGCACACATAGTTGTAGATGTAGTCAGATTCAAAGACTTTTATAAATGCGAGACTATGTGCTATGTAACCTAGTGAAAAATACCATGGGGCCTCCTGCTCTGGAACCAAGAAGAAGATCGTTCCTCATGTAGGAAATAAAACTTGGACAAAGTAGAAGGGGAAGGTCACCAGAATCACGGAACAGCTGAAGTTGGATAGACCTCTGAGTGTCATCTGGTCCAACATCTATGCAAACAGAGACACGTAGAGCAGTTTGCAAGAATTGCATCCAAGCATTTTTTTATTATGCCCAAGAAGGAGACTTCACAACATCTCTGGGCAACCTGTGCCACTACACTGTCACCTGCACAGCACAGAAATTTCTTTCTGATGTTCAGTGGGAACATCCTGCCCATTTCCTCTTGTCCTGGCAATGTGCACCAATGGAAAGAGCCTGGCTCCATCTTCTTTGTATCCTCCCTTCAGCTGTTTATAGACACTGACGAGATCTCCTTGAGTCTCCTCTTCTCCAGGCTGAACAGTCCCAGCTCTCTCAGCCTTTTCTCACAGGAAAGGTGCTCTAGTCCTTTCATAATCTTGGCAGCCCTAGGAGAAAGACATGTCATGGAAAGACATTTTCATGTCTTTATTGTACTGGAAGGCCCAGAAATGGACACAGTACTCTGAGTGCAGACTCACCAGTGCTGAATAGAGCTGAAAAATGACCTTTCTTGACCTGTTGGCTACACTTTGCCTAAGGCAGCCAAGAATACTGTCAACTTTCAACTTGGTTTTCACCAGGATCCCCATGGCTGGTTTTGCAGAACTGCTTTTCAGCTGGGTGATCTCCAAAATGTGACTTGGTTATTCCTCTGCAGCTGTGAGACTGTATTTCTGCTTGTGGAATTTCAAGAGATTCCTACCAGCCCTACCCTCCAGCCTGTAGAGGTCCCTCTAGGTAGTAGCACAGCTTCTGGGGAATCAGCCACTCCCCTTGGTTTCTTGTTGTTCAAGAATTTACTGAGGATTCACTCCACTCTATCATCCAGATTGTTAATGAAGATATTCAATAGAATTGGACCCAGTATGAAAGATACTCTTACCTCCTGATATTTCCTCATTTCTTGACAAACGTACTTTGCTTGGTCAGATCTGTTCTGCTGAAAGAGAAGGCTTCTGCTGCCTGGCTGCAGCAAAGGTAGAGAAAGACACTTCCAGGTTTCCTCCCTTTAGTGTTGCTATTTTCCTTTTCACTCTATCCAGTCTTCTCCAAGGTGCTCCTTAAATTTGGGATTGACTACAGGCTCTTATGAGGAAGAACATATTCCTTCCTGTGTTAGAAAACTGTGAGCCTTAAAGTTCTCAAAAAAAAAAAAAAAAAAAAAAAAAAAAAAAAAAAAGATGGTTGAAATTAAGGATCTTCTTAAACATCTTGCCAAAGCCACCTTCACTTCCTAAGCTTGAAAATCTCTCAAAAATTGCACTTGCTCTTGCAAAGAGTAATAGGAATGCTGAGCTGCTGTGGGAAGTTTGACATTTCAGAGGTGAGCTTGTTAAGTGCCGCACATATGTTTATGATAAAAACATAATGATGAACTGGGGATTTTCAGGAGGGGATACTGATAGTTCTTGGCCTGAAACACACAGTAAAATTAATCCTTACTCTAGTGACAGGCATTCCTGTGCAAATTTTGTGTACAGCATGTTATTTGTGCAATTTCATGTTTCACTCTACGCTTATTGACTGAAGACTTGAACTAATAAAATCACATTCATAGCAGATGTTAACAGGTGATCCCAAAAGCTTAGGCATGTCCTTCTACCCTCAAGAACAAAAAACTGATAGCCTGGAATGAATGATGCATGCAAAAGAAGAAAAAAAAAAGAAATCACGATGGTCTAAACTGATTTCAGTTCGCACTGCAAAACTCTGAATTTCAACTGGAGGAGAGCTAAGCAGATTGTTCCAGTCCGCTTTCAAGCACACATAGACACAGCTTTAAGTGAAATTTATCAACAAATCCAAAATACATAATTTCTAGGTGAGTTTGGATTGTCCACTAAATACCTTTTTCAGAGCAGAAGAAAAAAAAAAAAGGGAATTTAGAGCAGAGGCATTTCCGAATGTCTGCCGAAAAAAACATGCTGCCTCACAGTATGCATGGTCTTCAGCTGATTGCTTTAATGACAACGTTCAGTGCTTTCACTTGGGATGAGCCCTCACACTGCATGTGTGACAAGTTTTCCCAACAGCTTCTTCTATGACACTCCCAGAGCGTTTTAATATTGCACTAACACATTTGAAAATTCATATCCTCCTTTTCCTGTCCAAAAGGGTAAGGGATGGTAACTATCCACTTGAGGCCTGTTGGCTGCAAGAACAGCCTTAGCTGGGTCCACTAAAGGAATTGCATCCTAGCTTTTGAGAACTTCCATACTCCACTGATGCTGCTTACTGAAGTTTCCTGCTGAAACTGTTTTAGAACTCTATATGGCTCAGAGCCTACAAAAGGGGGAGAGGAACTGAGGCAAACCATCTGCTCTCTGAGCATACACTTAATTCAAACCACAGAAATTCTCCAGATTGCTGTAGCATACTATTTTATTATTATTATTATATTTTATTATTATTGAGGAAGGAAGGAAGGAAGGAAGGAAGGAAGGAAGGAAGGAAGGAAGGAAGGAAGGAAGGAAGGAAGGAAGGAAGGAAGGAAGGGAGGAAGGGAGGAAGGGAGGAAGGGAGGAAGGGAGGAAGGGAGGAAGGGAGGAAGGGAGGAAGGGAGGAAGGGAGGAAGGGAGGAAGGGAGGAAGGGAGGAAGGGAGGAAGGGAGGAAGGGAGGAAGGGAGGAAGGGAGGGAGGGAGAGAAAGAGGGAAGGAGGAAAGAGGGAAGGGGGGAAGGGAGGGAAGGAGAAAGGAAATGTTTCTTTCCTGGACCACATGAGAGACAGAATAAATCCAAAGAGAACGCTGTTAAACTAGTGTGATGATGGCCACTAAACAGACAAAGATTCTGAATCCCTTGGGGGAGGCTTATTCTTGGCAATTTGTGGAAAAAAGTGTAAAGCTTTCTGGAGTGCCATCTTCGGAAGAACTCCTGTGGTTAGTAAATATCCATCTGGTATGCATGAAATCAGGTCCATACCTGCAGGTAAGCACGTAGAGTTTTCCAATATTAGTTCATTTCTGTTAAACTGGTAACAGTGATGTCACCTTTCCTTTTGGAACAGAATGCACTGAAATATTCAGAGGACTGAAACAGAGAAGGCAAAAAACTCCACCATGTTTGTATTACAGATTTCTAAAGTCTTGAATTATGTACCCTCACAGTTCATTACAGAGGCAATCTATCACAAAATTCCCTCATCTGAGGCAGGGAGAAAGCTCTCCATGAGCTGCAAATTTGGCTGGCATATATCATGGCAGGATTGCACTTCCACAGACAGCAGCAAGATTAACATTTCCGCTACAAAAATGTGGTTTTGAAAGTTCCAGTAATGTTCTGCTGCATTTTTCTATTGGGGGAGCGTGATCAAAATATCCGTCTCAAGACCACGTTACAAAAGGCAAAAATAGAAACTGAGGTGAGACAAGAAAATTATTGACTCCAGTAAGTGAAGATCTCTTCTAATCCTTGCATTGGACTTCAGAGTCAGTCTCACCTCCTTAATCTCAGCTCAGGGCTGCATGATAGCATGCATGAGCAATGAGTAAGGCAATCAATGGATGCATTTCCCTGATAAATATCTGAAGTATTGTTTGCTTCTTTAAGCCTCTTCAGTCACTAAGAGTGACCATATTAAAGCTTCCATGTACTGTTGCAACTATTTAATCTCAGCACTATTAGCCTGTGAGATGGGCAAAAGTTTTAACACATGGTGGCCCATCTGTTGCTGAAGTGCCAATTCTCACATTCTGTGCTAAATTTGAGTAAGCTGCTTCCCTGCTTTGTGCATCCATTTTCCCTGTCCACAATCCCTTTTGTTCGGGATGTAAGCTCCAAACTGCATTCAAAGCCATGTCACAAGTAGAAATGCTGATAATAGCTCTTTTTCTAGCTAAGAATCAGCATGTAGCTGGAGCTACCTTTGTAGATGTCAGCCCCGTTCACAACTTTCCTATTTTGCATTTCTTTACTGGTTAGCTTTGGCTCTGATTGCTGTAACCCATTACTTTTAAGGCTGATAACTGCAACTGCAGAGAATGAAAATCCTGGAAGTTAGAAAGGCCACAGAGTCCAGCATATGTGCCCTTAATTACCGCTTCATTTGTAACACACAGCTAACTCTGCTCATTGACATTTTCTTGGTGTCATGTGTTCAGTATACTGTACTATTCTCAGCAATCTTGAGCCATTCTGAGAGGAGCAAGAGAATTTTTTTCTACACTGAACATCTCCCTTCTACTTTGCACTGCTACATCTCCAGACAACAACTTTGTTAGAAATTCTCTACCTCTTACACTCAAGAAAACTGTTTTTCTTCAAATAAATAAATAAATAGGTTTGATTCTCCTGAAAGGAAGAATTCGGAGCTTCAACAAACAGTGCCTGATAAGGAAGCTTCCCTGGACCTAATCCCCTCCCTTTGAATTTCCAAATATGAACACCAGCAGTTCAGAAACAGGTCTGAAATTAATTAACTTGCTGACTTACTGCATACAGGGGTCATTAGCATCACCTACTGACTTCATACTTCGGCATAGTTTATGGCTGAAATAAGGCTTTTTCTTCTCAAGACACTCAGCTTTGTGACAGAAGGACCCCAAGGGACAGGGAGATTACCTGTCTCTGGCCATTCCTGCTGTCTTACAGCACTCCACTGTGTGTAAAAGTGTAATGTAAAAGTAAAATGTCCTGGTCACTTGCAGAGCTGAGAGCAGTGGCAGCTGCCAGGTCACCTCAGAGTGAGGAAAAATGGCATTTTGGAACAGCACCACCTCCGCTGCAGATTGGTGTAAAATGGCTGATGGAGGGAATAGCATCTGAGACACCCTACAGATTGACCATAAAGCACTTCAGCTAGCAAGCTTATATTTTCCAAATACTACACACAAGAGAGCAAATTCCCCTACTTTTAATTATTTAAAACAGATTTGAGTGTTTTATTGTTATAATCCACTCCCAGGTATAGGAGAAGAGAGAGCCATGAGAGTACACACTTGCAACCCAAAATACAGTATTTGTGCTGCTAGCATATAAATCTGTCAGTGTCCAGAAGTGACACATTTGGATGGCAGCCATCATTATTTGACACACTGGAAATATCACTAAGTCCTAATTACTGACTGCTTTGGAAAGTATGAATGTCAGTCTATCTAATAGCAAAGATTTCACATGCACTGTTACTCGGTACAACAGAAATGTAAGCATTTCAGGCTTTTTCCTTTGTTAAATAGCCATAACTTGACAATTCGGATGCAGTCCATACTTATCTGGGCTGTGGTTCAACACAAAATGCTTTACTGCCATTCAGCTGTCCAAAACACTAATTAACAGAGGGAATTTATTATGGGGTGTTAGAGGAAATGAAATCAGAAGGTCTTCTCTTGCTGAAAAGGTTTTGAACGCTTGGTGCCATCACTGGATTTGCTCTGGGTCATGTCAGTGCAATAAGCTGGCAATTACGCTAGCTATCTGCAATGACAGGCTTTTTAATCCAGAAATTCTAGAAGAATAGCAGGCTTAATTGTTGCTGTAAAACATTTCTTCCCAGGAAATGTATTTCTTACAATTTTTAGCACATGGAAAGATCTGAAAGCAGATATCCCCTTGAAGCAGAAAATTGCCAGTCATGAAGGACAGGTCCAAAATAGTTCAGAGCCCAAAAGTCCTTTCACAAGAGAGAATATCAGTTAGTGACTTCCACTTTCACCATCCTCCCCTAATCCACCTGATGGTGTGAGTGAGGGTAAGACATACCAGCCTGGTCAGCTTCAGCACTGCCTGGAAAAGTCAGTCCGTGAGATGGAAAAGAAAGTAACGAGGATGGGGAGCTGAGCATCTGAAAAATACTGAGGAGGTGAAGAAGTGGGTCCTCTATGAAGAAAAAAGCAATGTGAAATACCTTGCAAAGGGGCAGCACAGCAGGCCAGCAACAACAAGGGCTCTGTGTGGGGTAACTCTGTGTGGCAGAATCGAGCATCCTGGAAGCAAAGCTTCCCTTTTTCTGTCTTTTTCCCCTGCCAGGCTGGTTTCAATTAAGCAATAAATCTGGAAAGTAGCACTTAACCTGTCACACAGATAAAATGACAGTAATACCAAGGCCAACCCCTCCACATACTACAGGAACATTTTCAGGCCATTTGCTTTGATGGAAATTGCTTTTCTATGGCTCAAAACAGTGTTCTACAAGCAAGCTGGGGTTGTTTTCGTACTGTGAAATAGGACAGAGTGATGAGAGCTCTCTGTAAGATGCCTCTCTCACAGAGAAGACTAAGCAGCCCACGCTGGGCTGCAGGCTGCGTGTAGGCAGGCACAGGCTGCAGTGATAATGCTAGGCCCATTCCTTAGCAGAATGGCTTTGGGTTTCTCACAGCTGTTTTTTGATGTGGCTGGGGTGGGTGCTGAGCTTCTGTCAAAGTGTCAAGGAGATAACTAGCATCTGAGGTGCTACTTTTGCTAGCCATGCCTGAAAAACTTGCTTTGCATGCTCTTTACAGAAGTTCTGTACATGGTTTTAGCTATTTCTGAACATAAAAGACAGTAAATCTCAAAACATGTAAACCTCCAAAACAGAACTGTGTGATCTCTTTGTATTTCGCAGCTGTAATTGTTGGATAAGGTTCACTCAATTATTATTTTTTCCAAGCTTCACTTCATTTCTGCACACAACTTTACTCGTCTGTTAAAGGCAATATTCATCCTCAAGTAGGATGAATATAGTTTTGGGTATGATGCAGTGCCACAGGCCACCTCTTAGCCTCTAAAAATTCTTCTTTTTTCCAACAGGATATGTCAGTAGTAAATTTCCTGCAGCTGGGTCTCAGCAGGCTGCAACAAGCCCAGCCTTCAACCTCCTCCCACCCTTGCATGTACTCTGCACCCCAACACTGTCCTGCCCAGGGGAAGCTTAGTCTAGTGCCTCTGCCAGGCTTTTATGTCGGGTTGCATCACAGGCATCACAGGCTTGAGTATGTTAACAGCTGCACGTGTTTTCCTTCATTACATTTCCATTGCCTTTTCCATCCATCCCTCATATAAGCCATCTGCTTCTTTCAGTCTCCACACTTTTCTTCTAAAGATTTTTATTTTACATCATTAAGACATATGTTTTTCAGTTGTTTTGAAGCTGATCCTCATCCAGACAATGTTTCACACCTCAGCTGGATCTGCCTTTTTTTCACCAGCTTATTTCCTTCACATGTCCACTGTTGGTCCTCTTGCCACAAACACCTCCCATCAAAGTGCAAGGCCACTGCATCCCAAGGTTCTGCCTTGAACATCTGACATCCTTGCTGTGCCCTCACTTGTTACTTGTAAAGAAAGCACTGTTTTATAGCATTTTTGTAGTGACACAAGGCTTCCTGCATGACTGAGCGTTGAAGCCATCAGCCAGCCAAGAGCTGAAGCCATCACTCAAGAACGCTGAGACTGCTACTAACTCACCCAAGACTTTGCAAGAGGAATGTCTCAGGCTTGTCTGAATAACCGGAGTTGCCAGGGTAGCTTTACATGATGCATGTTGATGGAGCTACTACCTCTCTGCCTTACCAGATAACAAAGGTTTGGACTTGGGCTCCTTGTTACACAGCCAGCAAATCGTTTATCCAAGCAGACTTCTGATGCTAGAACAATACAAGCCTTCTTTATAACAAATTGAGGAAGTGTCAGTGCAAAGTGCTGCAAAAGGGAATTTTTGTTTATCTGTAGAAAACTGTCTGATTTACAGCCTTCCTCCCCTGCATACAAATACTTGCACTCTCACCTACTACCTGCTATGAAAAATGCTGGTAGCTCAGATACATGTCATATTCAAAATGTGACAAGACATGTAATCTTGAATCGGTTGCTGCTAAATCCCTGCTACTGCAGCACTTGACACTTACCAACTAAGCGGGGTGAGAAGACCTGGCACCTAGGCACATAATTCAGGCTTATTGCAGCTTTGTTGCTTGGCTGCCTAAGAATTAGAGGAGAGAAAAACTGAGCACAGAAATAGCCACATAAGTGATGCTTCAGATGGGAACAAACAAGAAGATGCTGTAAACTACAATACATTGGCATTTAGTGCTTAGCTTTCTTCTGGATTACACTGCTCACTGGAGTATAGTTAATGATAACCTAGTGCATTTTTACAGATGCCACTGGAGGACCTTAAGACATTCTGCAGGCAGTAATCCATGCAGTTGCATGAATATGCCTTTGTCATTTACCTTCATTTCCAGGCAAATCTTTCTGCTGGTGTAATCCTGCTGAGCTTGGCTTGATCATATATTCAACAAATATGCCCCTGAATTAATATAAGGACACTTATCCAAGATGACTGTGTGGAAAAGTGGGAATACTGGGGATAGAATTTCTGAAGTTAACCTCAGTATTATCAAGTCATATGCCTGCAGACTCATTCTTGCATCTCTCCTGGTTGCTTGCTGATATAAACTTTATTTTACAATAGAGTAACTCTGGAGTTTAAACTCTTTGTGAGTTCAGCAGAGGCATCAGGCTGTTTTTACTTAATCAGCTGAGGTACACATATTGTTTGCCCAGATGACCAGAGCACAGAGATAGTGATCTTCCAGCACATCTTTCATTCCTTCTTTTGTATACAAGAGAGAGTGACAGTGATCTTATGGACTTGAAAAGGATGCTACCATTTACCATTATCACCTTCTTAATTTGCAAGACTGAGAAAAGTCACAACTTTTTAAACTTCATTTTTTAACTTCATTTCCTTTTCGATCCACTGTGAGTGTGTGTGAGGAGGTGAAATCCAGACCAAAGCACATCATCGTGGTGTACCACACTCAGTGCTGAAACAGAGCACTCTCGTACTCCATAGCTGCTGTCAACAGTCCCTTAAAATTCCACCAGCATCTCTGAACTGAGGTACAAACCCAGCAGGAAACAGTGAGGAGTTTCAAGCAACACTAATCTTTCTATCTATATTAGCTGTTAGCATACCATACAAGGAGGACACCTGCTCTCCACCACTCTTCATGTGATCATCTTTTCTCCTTGTGTAGTCTTTCCAAATCAGCATTTCAGACTTAGCACTTGCTTTTCTTTCCTTCCTATCATATGGAAAAACAAAACTAATTAGCATACATAGAGCAGCTAATGATGAAATGAAGAAATGGATTAAATTCTCATTTCTCAAAACTTTCTGGTCTTCTAGATTTGTCTCAGAAACTTCTGCTCAGAAGAGTTTAAGGATATCAACATGGTCAAGGGCCTAGAGTATAACTCAGAGAAGAAGGTAAAGGTGCTGGGCTTGTTTGGCAATGCAAAGAGGATGCTAGAGGTGATCTAGTTGCAGCTTACTTGAGAGGAATTACAAAGAGCTGTTTTCAACTGTTGCAGGTGGTGTAGCAAGGTGGACTAAGGCCATGGACTCAGGGCAGGATTCAGGTCAGACAGTGGAAAACCTGTTGGTATTTGCAGAGGATGGTGCAGCCCTTGCAGATCAGCACTGATTCAAAAAAGACAAGGCTGCATTAATGGACGGTTAGGGATAGGTCTGCTCTAAAGCAAAAGCTGGACACAGTTGCCTCCCTTAGAGTGAAAATTTTCATATATTTCCCTTTTTTCTCACTCAAAAGTGAAGTATTCTAAGGTACATAAATGTTCTTGAACATTGCAACCAGCAGCTTAAACAATCTTTTACCGACAGCCTTGGTGAATCTCAAGATATTATACTGTCAACAAGTTCACAGCAGATTTCTCACCATTCCTGCAACAGAGCTTTTGAACCCAGGAAGAGCAATGTTGGGAATGACTTCCAGAGGAAATTGGCTCAATTTCCTTCTCTGAGCATGACCAACTCATAGATCAACACTCAGCACATATGACATATTGTATGTGGCAAAGGTATCTCACCTGATACTAATCATAGACCCTTTTTAAATATGTTCAGTGCCTGCATCCAGAAAGATAGCAGGCTGTTTTGCTATATGGTTGAATTTTGGATGGAAATCTCACTTCGACAGGATCAATGAAACAATCTGGGGAGAACTATAGAGCAAGGAAGAAAGGAATGAGGGAGAAAACAGCTAGTATGCTGTGAAGAAAATTATCAAAGTTAGTTTCTTGATTCTTGTGATAAACTAATCTCTTAGACTCTTTCATAGGGATATATTACTTGTCATGATGACAAAGGAGAGATATTTTCCTCCCTTGAGGCCATTTTGACTTCGTCACATATTTTGACAGGTACATGATTCTGAAGACAGCACTTGCCAAGAGATGTCATCATAATTCACATTTTCTCCAGGGATAGCAAAGCAGTAGTTTAGTGAAAGTTCAAAAAGAAATCAAGAGAAATAAGCTATCACATGAGCCTGTATTTTAAACTGTGGTTTTACTGTCATCTTCAAAGTAGAAGATAACAGTACTTTTCAAAACAAAAAGTTCATAACTTTGACATCAAGTTAAAAACAGGAGACTAGGCAGATTGGGTTTGTTTGTCTGTTTGCTTGTTTGCTTGGTTTTGCATAGCCTAATTGCCTTCAGCAGTCTTCAACTTCCACTATCACTGACATTAATTTTCCTTACTTTGGGTTAGATTCATGTGATCTGCATAAATAATAGTGACTTGATGTTCTCGTTCTGAAAGGCAGGGGAAGAGTTGGGACATTAGATATCAGAGTATTTCAAGACGAAGCACTTTGGAGTTCAGTAAAATTAGCTGTTTCTCATGTGCAGAATGTCTTCAGTGAGTTCTGTCCTGGCCCATGCATACACTGTGACTACACATGTACCTACACTCTCCAGGGCACAATATTCAAAGTTTGTCCAAACATCTGCAAGTGAGAGCATGAAGACTGCTAGTTTCCATTTCCAGTGATTAGAATAACAAAAACATCTCTTCAGAGTTATATTAGACCTGGTACAATGGAGTCATGAACATTCTGAATATTTATTTTCTCCTCTTGCAAACATACTGTTGATGCATAAACATTATATAGTAAGGAAGCGACATTGGAGTTACAATTGTGAAATGGATTACGTGACACTTTTTTTCATTCTTGTATCCTATGGCCATATCTTGCAGTGTTCTGCAGAATTCATGTTTTGAAGCATCAGTCTAATTATTCTTTTCAGGCTGGAAAACTGCACCTGAAAATGCATCTCGTTGATTCATTGCCTGAAGCTACTTAGTCTGCCATAGATCATCATTGTGCTGCTCTCAAAGCACGAAATGGTAAGTGTGGAGCACGCATAGTCTACTGAGAATACTCAAGTCATTCCTGATGATCTGTTTGTAAAAAGTATAAGATAACACTCAGAAAACGATAATCCATCTGCCAGCAGTGCAGCAAAATAGCACAAAATCCAAATATATAAAACGCATTTTCAGTTCTAGTACTTATTATTTTAGATAAAAGCATCTCTTAGCATTAGAATTCGTTCCAGTTTCATCATTCTGGAATTTCATACCAAGTAATGAAGCAAGCAGTTTATGAAAAGTGGTATGCACTATTATCATGTATTTCAAATGTTAAGCAACTTTTTTTTCAGCATCATTTCAGCCTTCTTTTTTAACACACTGCTTTTGGGATTTATCCAATTCATTCATTCTGCATATTACAGTTATAACCAGGCATCTTCTACTCTGATTAACTCCTGGCTGGCTTGCCAGTTTACAGACTATGTGGTTGTCATCAAATATATCACTTTTTTTCTGAATTTCTAGAACAGAAGTCAGTAGGTGATAGAGTGATATACACATTTTTGTGATTCCTTTTCCTTAGTTGTTCAACAGCTAGTCAGTAGGACGTGAAGTTTTCGTGGGGCAAAAGTGCTGCAACAAGCAACAAAGAATTGCATGATCTTTCTGGCGAGCAAATTCTCAGGGAAAAGCAGCTTTCTTGAAAAAGGACACAGATGTATTGGGTGAGATTCTGAAGGTAAGGCGATTTCTGCAATTGCTTCTGGGAGCATTGCATACGGCATAAGTAAGCATAAACAAAAAAGGTATGACAAGTGGCCACAGCTTTCACCTATGATTTCTTTTCCAATGGGAAACCAACATTACCCCCCAGTATCTCTTGCTGCTGGTTCCTTCTTCAGTTCAGTTCTGCGTAATAGTTTCATTTCTTCATTATAAAACATTTTAAACTGCACCAGTCAAATTCTTGGTGTAGGCAAGACAGTCATTGTATACTATAGGTCATTTTATTGGTGACAAATGTGTGTTTACTCTGCCAAGCTGTAGTATAATAAAGTTATTTGCCTTCTTATTCACTTATTCAAGACTTTTTAATTCTTTTTTAAGTAGGCATGCTTTCATCAATGAGGATCTTAAGGAGAAGAAAGGGGAAAGTGCTTTATGCAAAATCAAACTCATAGCTAAACTGTTAACAAGTTCGTTAGTCAAAAAATACCTGCCACTTAATTGTTTCTAGATCTACTGTTAACATGAATTCACTACTGAATTGTTTCTTTAAAAATGCATGGAATCTGGAGAAAGAAAAGATATGACAACACCAAGCTGGTCATCAAATGCTGCATATTAACAGCTCAGTGAGATTAAAGGCACTTTGGGGTAATACCAGGTGCAACATTTCTCAGTGATATATATTTCCCTGGTGTTTTCCTGTCTGTAAAGACTATTTGTCATTTAACGTATGTTTAAAATTAAAGGACTGAAAACAATCAGTGCTGTTTCTCCAATTAGCCCTTATTTGTGGGATATCTTTGGGCAAGCTGTTTTGCTTATGGGCCACCTCTGATAATGCAGTAATGGCACAGACAACACCCACACTTCTCCAGTATTGCAGCAATTTCAGTCCTAAGCCAACAGAGAGACAGCTCTTGATTCCAGTGAGTTTTTGTTAAGGTCCACTGAGAGGTAACACCATACAGCATAATCTGCTTTCTGCTCTTCTGAATAGCACAGATGATCCACAGATGCCCAAAAAGAGGATTTTTCAATCACGCACAAAAATCTCTTGTGACTTCAGACCTGCTGATCCTATGGGGATACAAAATTAAAGCACCTTAATCCAAGTGTAAGGTTCTGCACCTGGGTCACAGCAATGCCCACTGTCAGTGCAAGTTGGGGAATGTAAGGATAGAGCACAGCCTTGCTGGAAAGGAGCTGCGGGTGCTGGTAGGTGGCAGCTGGGCACTTGGCAGCAATGTGCCCTCACAGCCCAGAAAGCCAAGTGTATCCTGGGCTACAGCAACAGCAGCATGGCCAGCAGGGCAAGGGAGGTGATCCTGCCCCTCTGCTCTTCGCTGGTGAGACCTCACCTGGAGTACTGTGCCCAGATGCAGGAGAGACATGGGCCTGTTGTAGCATATGCAGAGGAGGGCCACAAAAATGGTTCAAGGGATGGAACACCTCTCCTATGAGGATAGGCTGAGAGAGCTGGGGCTGTCCAGCTTGTAGAAGAGAAGGCTCTGGGGAGACCCAATAAAAGCACCCAAAAAGGGGGCTGTAAGAAAGAAGGAGATAGACTTTTTAACAAGGGCTGCTGTGATAGGACAAGGGGAAATGGTTTCAAACTAAAAGAGGGGAGATTTAGACTGGATATAAGGAGGAAGTTTTTTGCAGTATAAGAGTAGTGAGACACTGGCACAGTTTGTCCAGAGAGGTGGTGATACTCCAGTCCTTGAGTGGAGACACTCAGGGTCAGGCTGCATGGGGCTCCGAGCACCTGATGGAGCTGTAGGTGTCCCTGTTCTCTTCAGAGGAGTTGGACCAGATGGCCTTTAAAGATCCATTCCAACTCAAAAGATATTTTATGGCTCTATGGCATACAATCTTGTTCTGAAGAAATACAAAGTAGCAATTCTCTGTTGACAAACAATGATATGGAGATGGTATGTGAAACTGAAGAAAATCTAGAAACTGCAAGCTGCAAATTCAGATTATGTGGAAGAGAATTGTCACTTGAGTAAGAATTTGAAATTTATTTCCATGGTTCAAAATAAATTCTGATGTCATTTGCACTGTGAATTATTGTAACAGCGTGAATGAATATGAAGCACAATTTTGAATATGAAATATGATTTTCATATCCCTTGCAGAAGTCTTCTTAATAAGGTCATTCCTATTAATTTTGATAGACAGTCACTCTGAGGGGAATTCAGACAGCAGTGAATACCTCAGCCTGTGACTTTAAAAGCAACAGAAAAACAATATTACTAATGCTGGTAATTATACTGAGAACTTCATCATTTTCTCCACAGGTTCTGAAGTAAGTAGATAAAAAGCCTGATTTTCATGAAGAAGCAAGTGTCTAGACTTCCTAGCTGTGTTAGGAACTGTGGGAGGCCCAAAAGTTCTTAAAGCAAACAACGATGAGCAGTTCTGTGACTTGTAAGGTATCTGCTGATCTGGTGGGTTCTGAGATGTTCTGGCAAGACTGTGAGTGAAAGGATAAAGTGAACCTGCCAGTGAGTGAGTTAAGAACCAACGAAGAAGAAATCCACAAACTGGCTCAGATTCTTAGAGTTTTGAATGGTTTGTGGAAACATAAAACCACAGTGAAAATCAGTTGGCATGAAGCCTAACACGTTTGAAGGGGGAAAAAAAATACAGTAAAAAGCTATAATAAAGAGCTTTTGCTGGAATCTTAAACCACTGAGCTTGTGGTCCCGAATGCAGCTGATTTCGTCCTGAGTGTTAGCTTTACTTGTTTACCTTGCAATCAAAAGAAAACTCACAGATAATTTAAAAAAAACCATCCTATTTAAGGAAATGGCAACATCAAAATTCCAAGAAAAACTCTGCCAGAGACTGTCTGGTCTTACAAAATACCCACTCAGAAACACACAACTTAGAAAAATAGTTTTCTCTGAGCTGAGTGCAATGTGCATGCTGCTGAGAGGTGTATAGATGCACATCTAGGTTGCACACAGTCCACCAGATTATCCTTTCCTTTTTGAGCCTGACTCCAGGATGTACCTTAGCTTATCTCCAACTTCAACATATCTCAAACTGCTCAAAAAAAAGTTTATTCTCTACTGGTTTCTTGCTATTCTTGATACCTGCCTCTGTCCTGTTTTTTGTTTGTTTGTTTGTTTGTTTTTGTTTTTGTTTTGTTTTTGTCCAAACAACACCTATTTTTAGGACAGTGGTTCAAAACTGCGAAAAGGCAGCAAGAGCTCCCCCTCAGGAAAAGACAGCCAAATGTCAGGAGAATAGAAGTATTTACCTGGGGTGGAGTACATGGTGCATTTGTTAAACTTAGAATGCATATCCCAATACCACCCATCAAGATAAATTCACTGCTCTGTTACGAAATTTGCATCCCTCCAATTTTCTTGGGTACATTTATAGAAAGTAAGAATTTTAGGTTCCTTTTAAAAAAGTTTCTGGTCCTTTATGAAGCATAGAGCTTGAAAAATGAAGTACACCCAAAAGACTCAAACCAGAAATCAAATACAAAAGGATCTAAAATGTATATGTATGCGTATCAGGTTATTAACACTATTGCAAAGTTCTGTAATCAATCTCTAAACACTCAAGAAATTCTAATACATTAATTTCACTAACTCATGAACTCATTAACCACTACAACTTTTGCAAAAGCACAGCCCACTTTACGAGGAGCTTGGCTTGGTCTTTTTTCTGAAGTGCTGTGAAGTATCCACTTTTTCCTATTCACTGTTATTGTGCAAGTCAGAGATAAAATTTATCACTAGTGCAATTTTGCTAATATGGGACAAAAACTACTACTGGAGAACATTACCTGTCTTTTCTTCTTAAGGCCACTGAGATTGCTTAACTTGTTAGTCTGACCTAGTGCAACTTTTTCATAGATACACATGCATGAAGCAATTGACATAGATGGCTTGTGCCTCTATCCCTCCAGGAAACATTGAAGCAGTCTCCTGCAGAAGACAACCCAGTACACCTGCTTCTACCCTCAGTAATTACAGTAGTGTCGTGGAAGACAACTGAATTACTACTCAGATCAAATGTGAAATAAGTGGATGCTCTTGACAATAGCTGGCATGGTCAGCCCATGAGTTCACAAAGCCCTTTGCTCTCTAAGATCTCGTTGGTTCCTCCTGCTTCTTAAGAACATGCTGCATAATCATTTTAGTAGATACAGCTGTGCCATCTATGTGAGCAGGAGAAATGAGTCAGAGTATGATGCAACCTTCCACGAGAACAACAAGACAACAACAGCTAAAAGCTCAGGAAATATTCACAAAGGTGACTGGGAGGTAGGAAGTACTTTAGCAAATTAAAATAATAATAATTAAAAAAAAAAGAGAATTAGAAAGATTTGGATATTTATGCATTCATTTGCTTTTTGGAATGCATGTAAATACACAGGAAGTGTTCAAGATAAGCCAACCAGCATTACCTCTGCAGTTAATGCCAGTTTGGATGATGTCTGAACATTGACTCCTGACAACAAGGGTCTTGATGCCCACCATGCAATATGGAGGCTTTCAGGAGAAGATTAAACTCTGCAGTGAGTTTATCTTCCTCATGGCAAGACTGGGGAAAGCAGAGTTAGCCTTAGACAGTTAATGGCACAACATCTTGTTTGAAGATGATACTGGTCTGAGAAGGGCTGCTTAGACCACAAAAGTCTCTGACAAGCCTGTAATGTGATGAGTGACTCATAAATTTTATTCCTCTTTGTTTAGTTATTCCCCAAGTCCACTGCATAGCTGCTTACAGTTCTGTCAAATCTACAGACTGAAGCTTTCAGAAGTACTGGCCACCCAAAAAATGCCAGGAGCAAAATAGATGTGTCACCAGAGATCAGGTTGAACACAGCACAGCTGGGCAATTCCCTTAGTGTTTCCAGCCTGGATCAGAAAACCCCTCTGTAGCATGCAGACAGAGGAGCTGCTCAGAATTGTGCCTTAATGTATGGAAACGGCCCAATCTAAGTAGTTTCTGGAGTTAACCCAGGTAACCCAGTGAGGTTTCAAATTCAGCAGAACTGAATCTGGAGAGTTTATACCCAGCCGGTTAGGAGCCTGCCTATACTGATGATGCCATCTACTGGCTAAATAATTATCTAGCCACGATCGGTGGAGGAGAGCCTGAAATATGCACACCTCATTGCCTCCGGTTGGCAAGTTTTTGTTGCCAGAAAGCTGAAAGGCTTGGAAACCAAGAGTTGACTGTTGTGAACAATGAGCAGAAGCTGAAGTGTGCATGGACAGTTCCTTCCTCGTCCTTGTGAATTTGCCCCATTTGAAGTGCTGGGAAATGAAGCGTGGAGGGATTTTTTTCCCTTGTTACTCAGTCTTTCAATGTATTTGGCATAAAATCACTCATGATATGCATACCAGTTGCATGGGACTGCTTACTAGTTCCGTTGATTTCTGATCTTGGCCTAGGAGCTCCAAACTCAAGTATTTTTCATAGAGAAATCTACAGTACAAGCATGCAACAGCATGACCTGCAGTCAGACCTTAGCACACCAGCTCTTCCAGAAGAGTGGAGACTGAGAGAAAGCATGAGCATCTTGAAAATTCACTAAGTCTCAGAAGAGTAGCACTACTGAGATCCTTTTAGAAATAAGGGGATTGATTGCTTTTGAGTATGACTCCCATAAGTTCTATGTTGTTGCAGTATTCAAAGGATCAAAGCTGATCAAAGGATTCAGGGAAAAGTTATGTTACCTTTTACCAGATGCACTCTCATAAGCAGATGCTAGTGCTTAGTTTGTTGGAAAGTTTTCTCTGCTTCATGCTGTGTGGTTTCTGTTTCAAACAGAGAATCAACGCTTTTCACTGTGTTGCAGAAGTGCTGTCACAGTTGTGCCTGTCGAGGCTGGTACAAAGTGTTGTTCCAGAGACAGTATGATTGCAACCTACAACTCTGAGCTCACTTCCACTTGCAGAACCCCTTTTAGGCACCCAACCTTATCTCTCTGGTAGTACTGTTGCTGTTTTGCTTATGGCCCATGAGTTTCGCATACGTAAATCAAACCCTAGTCAGATACATCACCTCCAAGTGTCTTCAGATCTGTTCGATGAAGATACTGCCCTGTGGATACTGTGAAGAGTATACTGTTAAGATACTATGAACGACAGGAGGCACTATCAGCTAGACGTAAACTAAAAATGCCTTAATTAAAGAAATGCTATAATGCTGGTAATTAATGAATAACTGAATCTAACTTTTCATTGCCTGCAATTCACCTGTTACTCCTTTTTCTCTCTCATTTCTTTTTTAAAAGATTGTAGCTGTACTGTGTTAGAAGTCTCTTTAATCCAGAACGCTGTTTCACTATCCAAACTTTAATATATTTTAATAAATCTTGAGATTCCAAATTGCTTTTTTTCTCAACCATTTTCCTTCCCAGAAGCTCCCCCCTCACTGTAATACATGTATTTTAGCTGAAGGATTTGTTTACATCCAGAGAAATTCAAGATGCAATGGAGATAATGAGGAGCAAGAGGAGGAGGGAGCAGAGCTGGTTCTGACATAGACTTCTGTCATGACTTTGGGAATACTACTGCTTCCTTTCATATTTGTCATTCCACATATAACATAAATATGTTTGAACTGGATCATCTTCTGTGAAGCATTCATAGATCATCATGTCCAATAAAATTCTGATTGGCAGGTGCCTTTATACAGGAGTCTCTGTATCAAATCAGGCCATACAACAGTCTGCACTCTATTTTTTGTTAATAGAGGGTAAATCAAGCAGTTCTTCACAGAACATCACTGCTAGAACATTGCATACTGTAATAAGTTTGGAGTAATAAGCACTCCAAACATCATCAACAGATGGTAGTAAATAGGTAAGCCAAACAGAAAACTTCCAGTAAATTCAACATTACCGTGTTAAAATGATACTCAATTAATATAAATCCAAAAGAGTGATGATAAACCAGTTTGCTACAGGAGAAAACTTGATCTTATGTTATTGCTGTTGTATTTTATTTGATTATTGCAAGAAGCCCCGAGATGTCCCTGACTCACTCAAGTGGCTAAAGAGAGTAGTCATTTCTGACAGAAAGTGACCTGCCCTGTCAGTGTACTTTTAACAGCTAATTTCACTGAATAGTCAATAGAGCAGAACGAATCTACAGCTCTAGAAATTATTATATTGGGTGCTTACATTGCAAGGTTCCAAGAATCACCTTCATGCCTCGTGGCCCAACATACACAAAAGTGAAATGTCTGATTGCTGCTGTACCACTTAGTGGAACTGCTTCAGCCAGAACTATCCATCATGGATGTTCTCTTTTTTAATTTTGCTTACATCCTCAGGTGAAATTAACAGCAAGACAAAGGATGTCAAATCTTTTAAAGGGATTCCTAGTGCTGTAGACTGAGACCCAAATAGAGATCATGCAGCAATTACGATCAGTTTTCTACTAAAGAACGCATGCGATCAATATGCTTCTTCTCCTTTTTGGAAAAAGAAGGCATTGCTATGTATTTCTTAAGTAATCCTGAGCTATATGAAAAGTTTCATGTTGGCACAGTTGTACAAAGAACTGTTAAAACCGTTCGGTGCTGGAAATGAAAGATTATACACACTTGTTTCATACAGCAGTATAAGGCTACAGAAATAAATGCCTTATCTTTTAGTAGTGATTCAAAGAAGTGAGGTGCATTCTGTCTCTTAAAATTGCTGCTTATTTGCAAGTCTTAAAAACGCTTTGTCTGACCTCATCTAAATTTAACTGCAAGAGTGAGCTCTCAGTGATGCTCAGTTCTAAAAGCTTGAGAAAATTGTGAGAAAGAGATGGCAAAATTGAGCTGTCAGACAACAGTCTGTTCCTTTAGCAAAGGATGGAAGAGCATATTTTTCAGTGCCAGGGAATTTTAGCAGGAAAAAGCCTGCAAGAATGACACAACAGGAAAAGGCACAGACCCTCTGCATTGTTAGACATTAATAACACCACAAGAGAGCAAAGACTAAGAAAACAGGGCTGTTGCTTTTTGAAGAAATTGTGAACCCATGAGGTCTGGCTTTGCCACTCCCACTTTCCGAGAGCAGGTACCGAGGTCCATAACTTGGTAATGGCAAAGAAACAATCTAAAATATACAGCTAAAGCAAACCAGCAATTACAGACAAAATATCCACAACCTCCTTTGGAGGGGACAGTGACTTACGGAGAAGAGTTATTCTCAGTTCTGAGTCTAAACAGGAAGGAGATGCACATTTCTAAGGCAGAAAATGATTTCTCAGTTGGACAGACCTCCCTCAAATATCCACAGCAAAAATCATATCATCTCCCACAGGTCTGCAGGCCATTAACTTAGTAGTTAACTTCTACTAAATGCTATCTTAATCTCTGCATAAAATTCCACAAACATAGACTACTTTTGTATTGCATAGTGTGTTTAAAGTCAGAATAACTTTGTACTGCCATCCTGGGATGAATTAAGTCATTATATGCACAGCGATAGTTATGGCAATGTTTATTCCTGAATATAATATGAAGAAAAAAAAAAAAAGTAGTGTAGCTCTGAATCCATAACTGAGCCCAACCAACAAAAACCTTTCTCTACTCAATGCGTTTTACAGACAAATTGATGTCTCCCACACAGCAATACAAGTCATCAGTGCAGTCAGCTTACCAGTAATTAACCTAGCACAGGAATAAGACAAAAAGAAGGTGCATTCCTCAGTTTCAAATTATCTGTGGTGCTTTCTCAGGAACAAATTCTATGATTTTGCAGTACGTCATGTAAGGGTATGCCTCACTTCCATGGCTATTTCAATGCTCATGGAAGTTGAGGCTTTTCTGACACTTCACAAAAGGGACATGGTAACAGCTTATTAACTATTCAGGAGAAAAGGAATTCCCAGATTTAAATATGCAGATGGTCTGTGAAGCTCTTTTGTATGCTCTCTGGGGGTAATGCTATTAGACAATTTTTCATTTTCTGGCATTCTTTTTTTTTTTTTTTTCCTCATTCACAGGGACAAATTGTTTAAGTTGCTGTAGTCTACAGCCAGCCAGTTGCTCACTCTTCTCGCCTTGTAAAACACAGATATTTACACTCACTTCTGGAAAATTCTTGCAGGTATACAGACCCACACACTTTTGATGAAAACAATTACTTACATCGTTACGAGGTTTTTGCAGTGTTTTCTTCATCAGTAACACACAAGTCACAGACATAAACACTGCCATGGGCAGGGCTGCCTCCCACCAGCTCAGCTGTCCAGGGCCCCATCTAACCTGGCCTTGGGGGCCTCCCGGGATGGGGCATCACAGCTTCTCTGGGCAGCTGTGCCAGACTAAAAAGTTTCTTCTGACATCAAACCCCAAACTCTCCTCTTTTAGTTTAAGTCCATTCCCATTTTTTCCATCACTATCAATGTAAAACATTAGTCTCCCTCTTGTTTATAAACTTCCTTCAAGAGAACAGATAGCTGCACTCTAGTTTGATACTCATGAAGAAAGTTATTTCAGCCACTGATATTGCATGTGGTTTGTTTCTGACAGAGCCTAGAATTGCAAAGGAAATATTTGAGGAATAATTTAGAGCTGTCACATCCAGCTAATCTCTTTCAGACAGGAAACTGGCAGAACCATGAGACATCACCTCTGCAAAAGCCTCTCCTACTTACTGCTCATGGTTTGCTGGAAATTCTCATTGCAAACAAGGCCAAATAAAAATGGCTCCGTTTACACAGGATCAGATATAGAACACTGAGAGGGATGAACAGTGAGAAATGATGCTGTTTCAAGGAACAGAAGGGCGGTTGGTCTCTCAGATTAGAAGTGACATCTTGCCCATTCCGCACAGCAGTGGATAAATGATACCAGAGATCCTGAGCTAACCAAACATCTGTTGCTTAGCTCTGAAATATTTGATAAATGCTATCAACATGTCCAAATAAGGAGAAGCATCCGTTTTTTTAGTGTGTATTATCTCCTTCTATAAACACGACGACCATGCATATATGGCCATCCCATTGTTTCCCACCTTGTAAACAGCAGCAATAAATCAATCTAGTACTGATCAGTAGAACCAACAATATGTTTCAAAAATATGCCATTTATTTGTTTTGCATACTTTCTTAACTTTAGGCTGAAAAGAAGACTTTAACACAGGAATACAGAGTACATAAATAGATAACAGAAGGTCGTGCTAAAAGTCAACAGAATGCAGGAGACTTCTTATATGTTGAGACACATGCAATTTTCAGTTAGTAGTGCTGTGTTTCAGCATGCCAGATCATGTAGGTACTTTTCTCAGAAGAATATTTCAGGCAGTGGAGCATTTCCTCCCTTCAGTTGCATCTATTTCATATAAAAATGCATAAGGAGAAAAGATCACCCGTTCAAATTCTTAGAAAACATTCATGGTTAGTTATAAGAGCACTGGCAAGGAAGCACAGTGTCTTCAGCACTGTGACTTACAGTTGGTCGTCAGGAAAACTTGTCAAAGGTTTGCAATTCTTTTAAATCACTAGATGGCGATGTAACAAGCACGATGCTAGTAATATAGCTGGCAAGATTGGCTTAAGGAAAGAGATCATCTGAAGTAGAGGTTGAAATAGACGTAAAGGGAGAATGTTATATTTTGCTTTAAGTGAACTTGAATAAGAACTTAATTATGGTGAAAAAACTCATTGGGAAGATTTTAAGTTAAAAGACTTCTCCAAAACCTCTGCATTAGGAGATTATTTCTAAGACAAGTTCTATTTTTTAATGATCCCCTAAGGGGTTGATAGATACTGGAAGAAATGCTATCAGCATGATGCAGTGATTTCCTGAAGCAGACTATGATACTATGGAACTATTCTGTTGTGTGTCTGTTCTTTGAAACTTGAAATCTTCAAAGCTTTAAAATTGTTTTTCCTTCAAAATTTTGCTCAGAAACAAACAAAAAAGGATAAAACAAGTATAAATACTTGAGGCCTTTCTCTCTAAAGCCAAAGTGCCCAGTTTTTCATTCTGTCACTAGCAGTCTACATGCAGACGAAGGCTGCAAACTCATACAAGTGACAGGTAGTCTTTAGGGCTAAAATGCCCCATGTCAGTTCTCTTTTTTTTTTTTTTTTTTTAAAATTCTCACCAAACATTTACTTCACAATATTTTTGACTTTATGAGATAAGTATAAGCATACTGCATATTATCTGATTAGAAATGCCTGTAGATTCATGACCTGACCTTTCAAATGACATTACTCAAAGAGAGTTTTGCCTTATAGAGGTCATCTGAAAAACATGGACTAAGAGAGGAAGTTTTCATTATTTCTTTGACATATTTGAATGTTTAGAAGATTTACCCAGAACCTGTCAGTTTTTTCACCTTTTTAAGGCTGCCACTGGTGATGTGTGAAAAAGAGTCCAGTACTCACTGACTCGATTCTATATCACACTAAGAAAACTAGCCAGTTTCAAATGATTAGCATAGTTGAAGTTGCAAGAATTTCTTAAAAAATATTTCAATGACAAAAAAAATCTTCTGCCAGAATTCAGCGGATTGCTCTGTTCCCTAAATCAGAAGTAATGAAGAAATGCAGAACCTCCTGACCATGCATAACATTTCAAACTTCACAGAAAAAAGTCTTGCAGCTGAAGCTGGGCCAGTGGAGCAGACCAAGGTTATTAATCTTTCCCAATAGCTGAGGCTTTTGAAAGATTGAAGATTAAAGGCTACACCCTATCTACCCACTAGTTCCCCTGGTTTTGATCTGACAACAAGGAACAACAAGATAACACTCAGAAATTGATTACCAATTAGTACAGCGCATAATTTAGGATCACAGCGTGTTCCTGGAGGTTATGCCAGAGATGTGAGAATCACTGTCCACTATCATAGGCTAACTGGGTATAGGTAATGCAAACATAGATATGCCCTTCTAGAGATACAAAAAGAAAGCCAGAAAATGTCAGTAAGAGAGGCTGCAGAGTTGTGGTCACTGTATTTTTGAATGCAGAATCCAGACACCTCCTAAAATATTAGTACTCAAAAGCTGCTTATTTGTACAGAATTAGTTAGAAGAGCAGGGCATAGTGAGGAAAAGGAGGCAAACAAGTATGGGTCAGAAACACAGTGACTAATCCTGAGATAGACGGCAGGGAACTGCTTGTATGCTTGTGGGATCAATACTGCAGCCAGAACAAACTTCTGCTTGTGTTTTCCAGAAAAATAATACATAAGCATAGCAAAATTAGTAAAATGTGATCTAGGTGAGCAGGAAACTTCGGGAGCTTTGGTTTCTACGAACACTCATTGATCATCCCCAGCAGTCAAATGTTCTCTGCTAACACAGCACATAAATGTCTCACAACTTTCACTCTCACCACTCTGTGACACATTCGCTTTCACGTTTCTTGAAGGGTGGAAAGCTGAGCTCTCTGTAGTTATTTAGATGTTGCTTCTCACGTAGAGATTGGACTAGAGTTGTGATCAGTGTGAGCTCAAAAGTGAAGAAACTTTATCACCTGGGGCAGGGCCTGTACAGCTATTTTGGCATCACTTATGAATTCTGGAGGTGGGCGAAAACAAACAAACACCAAACAAAAAATCAAAACAGCATATTGTTTCTCAGGTGGTGTTGAGCCACCTCCATTTTATTCTGGGAGTGCTGAGCTTGCTAGGACTGATATTCACTGGCTATGCTTGCTCCCAGTCCAGGTCCCCAAGCTTTATGAAGAATTTATGTCTCATCAGATGAAATGCAAGTTCAGTAACTTAACACCTCTGTGTATCTAATTTTTTATATTACCATCCAGTCCCTTTCCATCCACATCTTTTTATAAAATAGTCACTGTTTTTATGATCTCAGAATGTAGCTGGTGTCTCTCAATGAAGTGTGTTTTCATTTTTAGTGCAGATAGAACTGCCTGTCCTTTTTCTATGTCAGAAACAAGAGTGGAAGACTTGGCTTCCTTCCAAGAGTCTGTAAAACAGCAGCAAAGGCAGGCATTTCCCAGACCCCTGTGCCGCAGAGCTCCTGAATTACTTAACTAAATTCAGTATTGATCATTTTCCATGCAAAGTTTTTTAGTTCAGAAAATTGGGATTGCAGTTTTTCTCATTATTTAATCAGGTTATTTAAGAAATGATTTTCAGGAGAATGATAACCCAAACCTTACACAACCTTGTATGTTTTGAGGTAGAAAGAGGAAAGAAACAGGAACTAATTCCTTCACTGATTTAAAATGTCAGGTTTCAGCTTTTATGGAATAAACTAAGTAATACCAACAATCAGAAGACAAATTTTCTGTCCTCATCTGAGATGGATATTGACAGAGAGCTTTCATAACATAAATAGGTGATACTTCTTTTAGGAGCAGATGTAGTGAAACAAAACCAAAAGGCTGAGATTTAGCTCAAAATTGCAGAGAAAATATCGGTTCCAAATTAATTCCTCCTTAAATCACTAGTCTAAGACATCAGACTGCTTTTGAGACCCAATTATAAAGGAAAAAAGTTATAATCTACACAGACAAAAAAAAAAAAAAAGTGGTTTTGTGTGCTCATTTCCATTTCTGTTTCTCCATAGTGACTAATGGATAGCAAATGCATGGAGGATACTGCAAACACATACAGGATTTGTAGTAACAGGAGGAAATCTTACAGGTTAGGCAAAGCACAGAACTTGCAAAAATTGTAAGATCTTGAAGTATTACAGCATATTTAATAATAGACTATTTCTGAAACCAAAGTTGTTAATGATTAATGATCATATGTTATTCAACCACAACTTTTGTGGCAGATTCTGAGAGGCCACTACCAAATCTCCCCAGAGCCTTCTCTTCTCCAGACTGAACAGCCCCAGCTCTCTCAGCCTATCCTCATAGGAGAGGTGTTCCATCCCTTGAACCATTTTTGTGGCCCTCTTCTGGACACGCTCCAACAGGTTCATGTCTCTCCTGCACTGAGGACTCCACATCTGGGCACAGTACTCCAGGTGAGGTCTCACCAGTGAAGAGCAGAGGGGCAGGATCACCTCCCTTGCCCTGCTGGCCATGCTGCTGTAGCTGCAGCCCAGGATACACATGGCTTTCTGGGCTGTGAGGGCACATTGCTGCCAAGTGCCCAGCTGCCACCTACCAGAACACCAAGCCCTTTTCAGCAGGGCTGTGCTCTATCCTTTTGTCCCAACTTGGGGGGACAACAAGGTTGGGCTTGTTGAACCTCATGAGGCTCCCCTTAGCCCCGTGTGCAACTGGACATTAACTAATATTGGGTTATGTTAGTAGTCCCGACCATCTTTGCCTTAGCAGCGCACTGCCTGAAAGACACACTGAGATCATCTATTGGAATAAACACACTTCCCATTTTTCCTGCTAGAGGGATGGACCCCTCCAGTTAATGGAGGTGGACCCCACAGTTTCTGTAGTCCAACAGACTGGCGTAGAGCCCTACAAGACGCAGAATGTCATTGTGGACTGTATATAACAAAGCATATAACAAAGCATTCCTTTCTGGGAAAAGTGATTGCTTCTCTGCCAGGTTGTACATCAAGTACAAGTCATCCAACAGGCTTGGAGCTGGTTGGTAATGCTAATGAAATGTGCTCCAAACATCACCAGGCAATATGATTCACTACTGTTTATTCACAGCCGTTCTTGCATCGAATGACAAATGTGCATGATTGCAGTGCATATGCACATCAGTGCTCTCGAACTGGTTTGTGTAAGTATATGTAATGCCAAGAATACAATATTTTCATTATACCACTGATTTTAATTGATCTGTCATAACACAAACTAGACACAATTTGACTGTTTTCCTGAGTCTGGCCTGCAAAGTGATTTTTTAAAGAATTTCATGCTTTTGAGTTATCACTTACTATCAGAGAGAGACTGATCAGTGCTTTAAAATAAGAGAGATCATTAAAACAATCTAAAGTTAGGAACACTGTTTTCATTAATTGCTTAGAAATTGTTGGAACTGCTTTTTAAAGTGTCTGCATTCACATGAACAGTTTTATGTTGTGCTGCTTCTCCTCTTTACACAATGATTTACATCATTGTAAAGATTACAAACATAGCAATCAAACATACAATTTGAAATGTAGTAAACTGCATTAATCAGATGGATTTTTTTTCTCTAGCCCTGAAGCAATGATTCACTGAATAACTGGAAATCTTCTAATTAAGGGAGATACTTGCAAACAGGTTTTTCATGAATCCTCAAGATCACAGTCTTCTTTTTGTTTTTCCAATGTTAGCTTATCTCAGTATGTCTTGTGTATACTGACTGGGAAGGGGAAAAAAAAAAGTGGGAGGTTACCTTCACAGATTGGATTCAATTAATTCTTTTTTTAAATTTCAATACTTCTTATATTTGCCATTGTAACTTTGGCTCTGAAAGCTTGGTATAAAAAAAAAAATTAAAGGCAGGTGACTAAGGCTGTACACATCAACACATCAGATGTACCTTCTATCATTTCAGATTTGTCTCTTCGTTATGCTCAGTTCCAGCCGCAAGATACCTTATTTATGATTTTGTTTTATTGTGAAAGGTTTTTCCTCCTTTGATAAACAAGTCTTCCAACCTCCATGCAACATTAAATTCAAAGTTTCAGTGTGCTGCATTCTGGGAGCGAGGCCAAGGACAGACTGAAGTGTGGAGGATAACTTTCAGTATCTCCCGGCTCCCACATGGAGATGCTTCAAACCAGGAGCTGAGGTGTGCAGTTTGCAGGCACAGCAGAGGCTCAGTCGCCCAACTGAGGTGACATGCAGAGTTTGGTCACTGGAGGCAGCTATTGCACCACCCACGTCACTGCTGTGTTGGTGATTTCTGGCTGTGTTCAGACCTCTGTCCATCTGTTAGTGATTATTAGCCACGATGACTGTAATGAGCTAGAAAGACTTCCTATTTAAAGGGCACGAAGTACAAGTAGATCACATAATCACAGAATCATTAAGGTTGGAAAGGACCTCTGAATTATTCACATCCAAACACAAGCCCATCCCCACCATGCCCACTAACCACGTCCTGCAGTGCAACATCCACATGGTTGTGCTATACACAGGGGGCAAGTACAGGGCACAAGTGGTCTGGCCGTCACCATGCCAGAAATGCCAGAACCCAGCACAGACTAACACATGAGCTCTGTGCCCCACTTTTTACTGCAGCCCCTGCTGGTAGGCATGGATGGAGAAGGCAAATTGTACTGTGGATGCAGGGGCTGTCCCCAACCTTTGTATGGCACAGCAGCATGGTAGTCCCCTCATCTTGCTTCATCTGGGGAAAAAGAGCAAGCCACAGCCCTGCTTTCCCTAAGGCTACACGGCATATGCAAGCAGGGAGCTTTTATTTTCTTCTTTTTTTTTCTTTTTTCATTGTGTTGTTACACCCAGATTTTGTGCATCAATTTATCCTCTGAGAGAGATAATTCTCCCCGTAGTAATAATAACACTTTGAAACCAAGCTATTTGCTCTGCTAAATCCCACAGTTCTGCCTATCAGCAGCAGATTTGTCAGGTACTGCTATAATTATAATGCATTTTAATTTCTTATAGCAAGAACCATCCTCTCAGGACCAGCTATCTGAGCTGCTACATGAGGCATCTCCTGCAGAGAAATGGCAGCTGTAGCAGCAATGTCTCTTTCTTCAGAAAAAAAGAGGTCATCTTTCCTGATCCATGGACAAAGCTATTTTTGGTGCCTGCCTTAGATGTGCAATGAGCTGCACAGCTGCTGTGTCGTGCTTGTTTTTCTGTGGCTGATAACTGCTTGGGTTTAGAGAAAGCCCTTTCAAGAAAAGATGCATAGGCCTCAAAAACATGTGAAAAAGAAAATGGCATGAGAATACAAACACTAGATCCCAATACTTACGGGGAATAAATAATTATCAGATACCAGGACAATTCTTACTTAATATTTCTCATGCTTCTTCTGGGAGAAACAGGTGTAATATAATAATGAATTCCCGTTACAATCCATAAAGTTTGGCAAAGGCAAGGCTCTTAGCAGAAGTTTTAAAGGCCACTGGAGAGTTGTGCATAAAAAGTGTCTCCCATAGTACGCTTTTCAGGATGAAGAAGGGCTGATCTCATACCTGCTGAGCTCATGGCAGCAGCTGTCCCACAGGACCACCTCCCAAGCTCCCAGCCAGCAGAACCCTGCATGCACCTGGGTCTCAGCAGGTTCAGCTCCAGAGACTGGGTGATTATAGCATGCAACAGAAGCTGAGGTTGAGGTGCCTTCCACCTCTTCTTAGTCCTGGGAAAGCAAGGGCTTGGTTAAAGGCCCAAGAAGAGCAACAGAAATCATTTTGTTTGTTCAGACAAGTTGTTCTGTGCATGAAGGAACTAAATGGGGATATTTTTACTACAGCTTCCCAGGAATAAAGCAAAATTGATGCTGAAAGACAATGGGAGAAGGATTAGAAAGAGGCGGTGCCAGGAATGAAGGGAAGCAACACAGGCAGTGACGTGTATTGCTTACATCACCTTCAGCCAGATGTGGAAGCTTGATTTCACTATGATCAAATCTGGCATTTCTGTGTGTAGTGTGCACACTACATGAGATCTTCTGAGATACCAAACAGGAGCATAACTCCAATCCAACCACCAGGTTTACCAAGAAATAATCAGTCCCAGTGCTGTGGTAAACTTCTCTCCAGATATTCTTTTAGAAGCAAGATTTAATCAGCAGACTAGGAAGACAGGACCTCTGCAAATAGATCCAATCATGTGCAAAAAGCAGGTAAGCAGAACCAGTGGCTGGCATCCATAGTCATGTCCTGTTTGCACCTTTCCAGTCAGTAACATGTAGCTGTAACACAGCCCTGAAACAAGTGATTGAAAGTGTCATCTCTGAAATAGGAAATGCACTTCTACCTATTTTTAGTATCCAGAGTCATCAGTGTCCTTCAGAGAGAGAAAAGAGCACTCTTTACAACTTGTATCAGAGTTCCCTTTATTTTGTGCTGGCGATACGTCAAGCTCTGTTCTGTTACTTCCCTCCAGATGGGGGAGATACAGCTGCTCTAGCTGAAGTGCAATAACAGGTTTTCACATCAGCAGTTCTGGGAGCACTACCTCCAGTTTGATGCCCGAGTAATAGCTTGCCATGATAATAGTGAAGACAAATTTTGCAGATTGATGGGGCACATGCAGCTACCCTGTAATATGTCCTAAAAACCATGAATTCATCCCAGTGCAACACTATCCAGCACAAGGCTTTGCAGTTTGGACTTTGTTCCATCAGTGGTAACAACTGGTTCTACTCAGCATGGGAAGTTGCAAATGTTTGAGACTGTCAGCAAAGGTGCGTCTCTGTGCTGAAAAGGAGACACTCATACCCTGGAGCAGTGTCCACTTCACTGTTTTTTCTTTATATCAAGAAATGTCATCAAGGCACTGAAGGGGATATGGAAGGCTGTATCTACCAGTTTAAATAAAGGTAATTTACATGAGAGGTCATTTCAGAAGAAATTGCCTGAAAGTCAAGGGAAACATAACCAGAAAAGAGATCCTTCTTTCTAATTCCAAATGAAAAATATTAAGCTCAAATGCATGCCCTGAGTCCCTTACAGACATTAACGGAAATTTGCAGTCTGTGTGTGCATACTGCATGCATGGTGTGTGTGTATATATTTACGAAGTTTTTTGAAAAACCTGAGAAATAAAAAGAGAAAATGAAGAAAGGTCCATCCAGATGCTGGCAAACACAGATAATAGCGCTCCAAAACCTGCTTAAGCACTTATCTATGCAAAGCACCCTGTTTCTATGAAGGCAGAGCATTTGAACATTCAGATGGACACTTTGAAGTAACGCAATCCAATCCCGGCAGCCCCTAAATGAAACAAGCATTGTTGCAGTGCTAAAGGTGACACAGAACGTTTCTTATCTCCCTCTGCACTTGCTTCAAAGTAACATGCAGACAACACCTCTCAGCTTCTGGTGGCTGGGAGAGAAGGGATATCCTGCTGCTTTCTGATAGGCTTTGAATCACTTCTGCTCTTCCAGCAAAGATTTAATCTCTGTTAGCAGAGATAAAGCTGCACAGAAAGGAAGAGCTGTAGAACCTTCTTAGAGGGAGCGTACAAAACAATAAAATTAAAAGCGTTGCACCACTAGTATTACATTTCCAGTGTAAAGAACTATTCACAATATAAATACTGATCTACCTAGTCTTTGGCCTGTCACCTGTGCACTTTACCCAAAACTGAATGTCTGAATGATTCCATAGGGTGAGCAGAAACCCTGAAGTATGGTGTAATGCTGTTCTTTCACGCAGGGCTCGCCTGCCACTGCTCTCCACCTCTTGCCTAACTCCAGGCAGCAGACATTCAGCTACTTATTGACATTCTGCCACATCTGGTTATTTCTGTTACTTGTTTCTAAAGCCCCTGCAGATCAAGTAGACCTAGGTGTAACATTCAGACCAAGGAATACTTAAATTTCTTTCAACATGGTTTTACTTTCTATTCCAGTGCTTTCATAGTTCACTATTCCCATTCCCATATATTGGTTTGTTATTCTTACTACTGCACTGTGAGCTGTTTCCCATCCCTTCATCTTTGTGCCATTGTATGGTTTTGTCTCCCCAGTAAGAGGGGAGAAAAAAAAGGGAAAACAAACAAACAAACAAAAAATAATAAAAAGATCTCATATCTATGTTGTAGAATAACATCCTCAAAAAATCCTAAGTTGTGAAGTATTGTTTCCATTTCACCTAAGCCAAGAATGTAAGAGTATTTTTAAGATGCACGTAAGATAACATCACTGACATGTGTTCCTAAGGCACCATCCTACCAGCATGTCTGGATGTCACCTAATGGCATCTCAAAAGAAAACAGAACTCAAAAAAAAAAAAAAAAATCATGGATGAAGGGAGAGTGTTCAGGGAAAAATGGACAGATGAGTACTACCACATAAAGACAAATAATATGGCACCATGCTTAATTTGCAAGGAAATTGTGTCACTTTTCAAAGATTGCAACTTAAGAAGGCATTATACACAGAAACTTGATGCCAAATTCAGTATGTATCGAAGAATGCTTGGTAAAGATAGAATAGCAAAACTGAAAACAAGACTGTCACCTCAATAAAATCTTTTTAACAGAGTTAAAATTCAAATAGACTCTGTTATAAAACAATGTGGTAGCAAATCTGACTGAAAAAAAAAAAAAAAAAAAAAAAAAACTATTTACTGATGGTGAGTTTACTAGGACATGTCTGGAAAAGATGGCAGATACATTGTGTCCTGATTAAAAAAAAAAAAAAAAATCTATAATCATTTTGTGTCACCAGACTGTGGCTGGGCAAATTGAAAAAACAGGACATCTACTGAAATAATTTTGGAGAAGTAAATCTGCTAATTCCAAATCTTTTGCTTTAGCAATATATGAGAGTACTGATGCTACAGATACTGCTCAACTTGCCATTTTCATTAGAGGTACTGATAACAAACATAACTTCACCCAAGAAATGACTTATTTGGTGCCATTAAAGGACACAATAAATCTCTTGGTTTCTACGAAGCATTAAAAAAATACATTAAAGCAATTTTCTTCAATCTTTGTCAACTTATCTGGTGTAGCCACTGATGGTTCCTTGGTGCTGGCTGGTAAAAAGGTGGGACATAAAATTAACAGAAGATGATGCAGTTGCCACCAGCAACTCACATTTGAGAAAATATCACTGCATCAGACACAGAATTTTGACAATGGATAATATTATGCAAATCATCATCAAAGAACTGAATTCCATAAAGTTCAAGGGATTGAATCATCACTAGTTCCTTAGAAGTACTGATGTTGATTATGCAGACACCATTTACTTCTCTGAAGGAGGGTAGCCAAGCTGGGGTAAAATGCTAAATAGACTTTATGATTTGCAAAGTGAAATGAAGTCCTTAATGGAATCAAAAGGAAAAATTGTGCCAGAACCTGGAGATTTTAAATGGCTCTCAGATGTATCATTTTTGGTGGATTTGACTGCTTATTTAAATTAATTAACCATTCATCTTCAAGATGAATATCACCTTATCACCTGTGCTGTGTTTCAAACCACAACAGCAGTTGAAATGAAACTTTATGGCAAGCTGAAGTTACAGCAAATAATTTTGTATGTTTTGATGCATTGGCTGTAGCTGTGAACAGCAAAAAACATGCAGCTGTGCTTTCTATTTTGATAAAGGAATTTGAGAATAGGTTTCAAAATTTAAAAAAAAAATACTTTTGTTTTCTGGTATATTTGTGATACCATTTTCAGTCAACATAAATACATTTTCACATGGAATGTATACAGTTGCAATCAGACATTCAGCTCAAAGAAAAGTTTGGTCAAGTCTCCTTGCTAGGAGACTTTCTCTGTCTTAACAGAGAAAAAACATCCCTTGCTTCATAGTCACGCTTTATTAATGTCATCGCTTTTTGACAGTACATACATGTATGAGAAATTATTGTCAAGCATGAAGTACAGGAAAAGTAATATTTTTTTAAGAATCTCTGATGAAAACCTTGAGAACTCACTAAGAACTGTGGCTCCTTCCACTGAACCAGACATTGATGCATTAGTATCAAAAAAGTAGGGTCTAATATCACACTAGTTTCATGTTCTTGTTGGTCTCTTTTTTTTAATTATTTTTATGTTTTAATGAAAATACATTTAAAATGTTTAGTTACTGATATACATTAACAATATAATACATTTTATAGGCAGCTCAAGACAACTCCTGTTTCTTAATGCGGTCCGGACAAGCCAAAGGTTGGATATCCATGAGTTAGATGATACAAACAAGTCACCAGAAGCAATGCTTGGAAGTGGCCAGCTGGAAATATGTTAACCAATAGGACTCTTGCATCTTACATTACTGAATGTAAGATTAAGGCTACTTTCTGTGATTAACCCTCCATAAAAACTTAATTATTTTTAATAGTTTGAAATCAAGAACTGAAACCCAGTTAATTAATGGCAAGCATGAGCTGGCCTATTCAAGTCCCACGTGGGACCATTGTCTCATTTCATCACATAGATTTCATTAGAAAATGAAAATAAATTACAAAAGAGCAGACGTGAGGATCTGAGAAACTCAAGCCAGAGGAGAAGGTTGGCGTCTGAGGGAACATTTTCTACCCATAGCAAGTCCAAGCTCAGTTTACTTGCTTCCTGCTCTGCTTTGCGTACAGTCTGAAGTGTGTGTCTGTGCAGTCAGAAGAATGTGGATAGACGGACAGTTTTTGCAAAGACCCCTCCATGCTAGCGCTGAGTGGATGCTTCAAGCACAGATGACTCCTGACATGCTGGTCATAAAGATCAGCTTGGTCTTTCAGTCCACTGCTAAGGCAGGGAGTGCTGTGGTTAAACAAGGCATAGGGTTTCAGCCACAGTGTCACAGCCCAGACTGTGGGTTTCTGTTACTCAGGGTCACCCAAGCAGGTTAGCTTGATGGCTGTGATAAGCACCCCCCTGTTCTCTCAGGCAGTGTCTTTCCACATAAAACATTTACAGTGCAAGGCCATCAAGAGCATGTTCAAGAGTATTCGAGAAGCTTTGCCCAAGATTGCAGAGAAGTAATTGAGAAAATAGAGATGGCAAAGCAGCTGCTTTGCATAGTAATGGATGTCTGTGGTGCTGCAATATTGCCTGCGTACAGAACATTGCCTCGGAGCAATATTTTTCTGAGGCTGCTTTCCTCAGGCCACCTCTCATTTGCCAATTTAAACACAAGAACTTTCTAAACTCAGAAAAGCTCTTCAGCCCAAATTGTGCTAAGCAAAGACAAAATACTGACAAAGAAATTCATTCAGACCCCATCTGCCCCTCTTCAACAGTATGAGACATTTGTTCAAATCCAGGTGTCTGATCACCACAAGTCTCTGGGAACGCAGACTCAGTCCTCCAGCTGGTGCAGGAGCAGTGCATTCACCCACATGCTCCATCACCTCTTTTTTGGCCAGCTCAGTGTTTGACTTCCAGGCTTGCCTTTCCTGTACCTATAGAGCAGGTGCTTAAAGCACTGTGTACTGCTCAGAAACATCTGCAATGGGAAATCACAGATGTCCTGGGAGCTGTCTTCCTAATAGTTATTGTTACTTGTACGTCTGGAAAGCAACCTTCAACTGAGTGATTGGAAGGGCTTTAAACCATGAGTGAAGAAGAAACCCACTAACAGAACACAGAAAAAGTCCAAAAACAGCAGAGAAAGTGGCTATTTCTCAACAGTGCTTCGCAAGTTGTTTGCAAACAGCATGCCAAGGCCAGCACTTCTGTGCACATGCACAACCTGAAACACCAGACTAGAGAATGCACAAAACAAGTGGCATTCAGCTTGCTGTAGTGGGGATAAAGAAAGCTCGCTGTTACTGTTTTTGCCAGCACACCATGAAAAATACTAGAAAAATACTAAAAATGAAGTACTACATGTAAAATACTAAAATATCATAGCAATTTGTTCTTTAAAAAAATTGTGGTCATCTTAAGAATTACTTTTATAAACAGAGATTAGACACTGCAAGGCTCCATGAAGTCTTAATATCTTAAAATCTCTAAGTGTGGATCTTTGTACCCCTTTCACAAAATCACTAAATTTTCTATACAACAGCTTTCCAGCTGGCATGACTATTTTAAAACTGTCTCCATCTTATATTTTACTTCGTTTGTTTTGCTCTGTAACAGCATGATTGTTTAATTAGCCACCAAAAGCTCTGCTGCTTCCTCTTGAGCACTCAAGGTTTCTTGGCTGCCTGTCTGCTGTTTATGTGTGCACTCAACTTAAGAGATTTGTGCTCTTACGACATGCCAATACTGGGAATTTATTGTCGTATAAGCACAGGTGTAAATTTAATATGCTATTATTATTTTTTTCTAAGTCTTTGTGGGAGTTATCTAATTCCACAGAAAAATGCCTTTGAAGTTTTCAACTTCATCCTCTTTGGAGGAGTGCACACAGAGCATCGTAACAGCAGTGTTTACATAAATAGCTGGTGCTAAATAGCTTTTTGGCACTTTTGCCATAAAGCAAAGTATTACTTAGCACTTGCAATCCAGAGAGCCTGTTCCTAATCCAAGCTCTGAACTTGAGGGATGGATCCCATGACATACTGAGTACAGCTTCCTTGCCTTGCTTTCTGAAAGACTGTCTATACATGGGAGGTCAATCTGGATTAATTAATGCTTTGAATTTAAAGTGGAATACCTATCTAAGATTCAGTTTTCTGTGCTCTACTCTTTACTTCTGACTGCATAACTGATACCTGTCTGACTCAGGACTAGGAACAACATCTTGGAGTAACAAGACCAGAGTACACAGGAGTAAGAGGCAGGCAGACTCAATGTCTAAGACTTTCATCACTACGATATTTTACCTAGTTTCTGTCACAACTGTGTTTGTAGAAAAACATAATAAATATGATTATGTGTAGAGTTCACAAACACCTGTGTGCACTGGCATGACCTGGGACAGTTGCCTTCACTTGCTGTGCAAACATTTGTTCATTTAGGTGTAACCATTGATTTTCGCTGCCTGTTTCAATCACAGCATTATCATTTGATGATAGCATAGTCTGAATATATGATGTGTGCATTTGAACGTTGCTGTTACAGCATTTTAGCAGACCTACTCAGTAAAAAACTCAGATTTATAAGTGTTGATGGTGTGTTTGAGACAAAAATTTTTAATTCAAGATAGGTTTTGCAGCTTTAAGATTGTACAGAATATTTCATGAGCATGTTTTATGGCTTGTTGTCCCCTTCTCAGGCAAGATTTCACATCAGGTTCAAAGTGTAGCTGACATTTCCATTTGTAAGACTCTGCAGATGACACTGATTAGGACTAGCTTTGCTTTTTATTCACCCAATTTTCTACATATATTTCATAGTAGTTAAATCATATCCATCTTCCAGACAGAGTCAGAGCTTCTAAAGATACCTTGCTATCAGAATTACATTCAAGCTTACAGCAAAGCTTTTTTTGTTCATTTTACAGCTACTGTTACTCATCTACACTCATACGTAATATTATGCTTATTTTTGAGATTAATAATGTGCACTTTTCAAAAATATGTAAAAAACCAATCTAGATAGGTCATGCTAATAATGGATCAGAACTCTTGCTACACACATCATTACTGACTTTGAAACTAATTCATCACAATTTCTGTAATTGCGTATGACTCAAAATGTTGAATATGCACCTATCATCTTCTGGTATACAGCACTTCAGGAGAGCAGCTGTTAATGACTCTGCTTATTTCTCACAGCATGGTAAGATGAACCAATGAGTAATTCGATACATCAGATTTCGAAATCTCCGATTCTTTCCCATGATGAAATCTGTCAGATGGAAAGTCCAAAGCCAGCTGAAGAATGTTGCTTGTAGCAAGAAGCACTGCACATGGAAAAATTGAATAAGTTTTTTTTATCACATCAATGTTCATGACATGAAGAGAGTCAATGTTTAAAAAAGCAGTTTTGTGAACGCTTGCTGTCAGCTGTAGTAGGAATGGTTCCACTGCAACTAGCAGGACTGGTGTCACGGCACCACATCATTTACTATGGTATCATTGCAGCAAACAGCTGTAATGTTTCCTGGACTATCCCCATGACAGGCTACAGGTACATCAACATTTTTTGTTTGAAGGAGAAGTGTGGTTTCACTTCACTGTGGTTTGTGTGTGTTTGTGTGTGGACACACAAACTCCTTTTTTTCTGAGCATTGTTTGAAGATGTAGAATAGTTTTGGATATGTGAAGTGCACTCTCTACAGAGAAAACCCATTTAAAAGCTCTGTTCTCTAACTCGCAGCAAACACATCCCAAACTTTAAAGGAGGCCTGAAAATTTGCACAAAGATTTTTGCTTAGAACTGCTTTGATTCACATGAATCTGGATGCTTAATTCAGACCAAGACTAAATTCACTCTTAAATAAACTGCATACAGAGTTGATCCCCGCATCAAATTTTTCAGCTCACTTCTGTGCTCTTCCTTTGCTAAATTATTTACACATACGGTCAGAGTACACAAAAACCACCAGCAGCAATCTTCTTCCCCATGCCCTGGCAACTGTTGTTCAAACACAGGTAAAAGGGCAGAAATTGCAGAAGACTGCACATTTTGAACTTATTTATCTATATATTCATCAGGTACCAGATGGAGGGAAAGATGATTGCCTTTGCTGGTTGAGATGACTGAGTGCAGAACTGTTTGCAACCAGATTGTCAGAGGCTCAGTGTGAGATCAGAGATTGTTTGATCCCACCATAGAAAAAGCATGACTCAGTTCCTCATTTATGAGACCCCCAATACAAGCAGGAGATAAAACTGCTAGGTGAAGTTATGAACTTCTTTGAAAATATGGGATCTATGATGACTCAGATTATGGATGCATGTAATGCAAAATAAGTAATAGTCTTAGTAATATGATGCTCTATATTTGGACCAAAACTCCCAGAACTGCAGGCATTGATGCAGGAAATTTATGCAGATTTGCTTAAAGCCCTGAGTAATCTTTAAATATTTGAAATCAAGTAGATGTCTCTGAGAGACTTATTTTAGAGATCTGTATAATTTCCATGTAATTATTCATCACTGAGAGCAAGACATGTAACCATAAATTATGAAAGCACAAGATGAGTCTGGGACTGCTGCCTCCAGTAAGTAATAGTTCATAGATTTGTTTCATTCAACCTTTATTCTATAGGAAAACTACTGTACAAATACTTCATGACCATTTCTCCATTCAGGGTCTTCCCATTGTTGCCTTTATTTGTACTGGGAAATAAAAACATGAAAAAAAATCCCATGGAAATTCTCAGGGGAAAGCGAGCTGTCCTCACTGCAAAAATGTGAATACTTCAAGCCATACAACATTCAGCAGTCTAGCTGCACCAGCTGTTCTCTTGAAATCTCTGAAAAGGGCAACACTGGAAAACATGAGTACTCCTTCAAAGGGTGCTACCTTATTCTCTTACATTCTGTCAGAATAATAAGCACATATTTATAAGTACACACACACAGACAGAGTGTACAGTGCCCTAAATAGGGAGAAATGATCAACAATTGATGTCATTGATTCTGTTCATTATGCTTATTATTGGAACATCTCTGACAGCAGGTGGAAAAACACACAAGCGAGAAAATAATATCATTCTTACAAGTATATAAAAGAATTGTGTTCTACTGCTAGGTTTTAACTTGAGATTTATCTATTTTGTTATCTAAAAACCAAAATATGTCATCAAGGTGTCATTAGTACTGACATAATTACTCTAAGGCACAACATTTTTTATTCCTGAATTGATTCCTTTATATTATTGTTCTGGATAACTTCAGCTATTCAAACAGAACCTGTGACTTAAGGCAGACGATTTGATGGGTAGGATATTTCTCCAGGACTCAAAATATTTACTCTTAGCTGTTATGGGATATTGGCCAAGTTATTTGGCTATTGTACAAAACACTGTTTTTCAACAGTCATCACAATTAGTTATGCATTTCCATTAGTAAAGAACAAGAACCTGCACACCACGTTCGCAAAAATCTGCACCAGCAGAGGTGATCCACCATTTTATAGCTGCAATGATCGTGCTGTTGCTAGGAAAATGTCATCCACGCAGTCCATTTTTCATTGACCCAAACAGACAAAAGTCAGAAGAAGCCAAATTCAGACTCTGCTGTGGATATGGTAGGACAGTTCCAGCCAAGACTGGCAGTCCAATCCACTGTCTTCAAACTGGTAGGGGGTCCGGTGTCATCATGCTGCAAGAAAAGATTGTCTTCCTCTCTGGCCTGACTCTGAACATTTGAGCCTTCAGCTTAGTCAGCATTTTGATGTAGTGATCAGAGTTGATGGTTTGTCCAAATTCCAGGAAATTCAGAAGTATCACCACTGTCCTATCCCAAGAGAGTGTACATCACTTTACCCACTGAGGGCTGTGTCTTGAACTGTTTATTTGATGGAGAATTCATGTCACCATTCCGAGGACTGCCATTTTGACTCTGGCTCCTACCAGTGACATCACGTCATGTCATCAGTAATGATGCAATTCAGGGAACTGTCCCCTTCAACCACATATTAGTTCAGTATGTCTTGACAAACTTGCATACAGTGCTCTTTCTGTTTCTGTGCAGGCATTCATTGCACCCACCTGGTGCAAACTTTGCAATATTCCAATGTTGTCACCATTGTTACCAACTCATTTAAGCCAATATTCAACTCTGTGTACAGTTCCTTGGTCATAATCTTCTGATTCACGGGGATCAGTTGGTTGAGACACCCTTCCTTTTATGGGGTTACAACAGCATACGGCCTTCTGGATCATGGTATTTCATTGTCATCACTGCTGAAATGCATCACACACTGCCTCACTGTGCTCACATCCAGTGCTCATCTCCACAAATGTTCAGCAAGTGTCAATCTGTGTCAGTGGGTGCCATTTTTTCCACATGGAGGAATTCAGTTACACATCATTGCTTCATCTGCACTTCCATGTCGGACACCATGCTATCAGACTGACCCTCTGCTGCCATCTGTCAGGTGGCAACAAAATGTAATAGAATGTTGGTAGGAAGGTTCAGCCTCTGCTGTCATACATCAACATCTGCTTCTGATGTCGAGGGCCAACATCATAAAATATGAGCCATTACTTTTGGAGCAACGCTCATACAAGGAAACTAATTCACTTTTAGAATCTCTACTTCTGTCCTCAAACAGTTGTTTCAGAAGGTTAGACTGGCAATTACAAATGATTTTCTTCTGTAACAGCTATAATTCAGAGGAACAGGAATCCCTTGTGTTTTAGGACTCTGATAGATGATGAATAGGTGGTATTACAGGGGAAGTACAATTTTACACCATTTTTCCAGCAAATCCTGTGTATATCTTTGGTGCTATTTTTATCCATTTACCATTAACCTTGAAAAACAGGCTAAACAGACAGATCAGAAAGAATCTGGATTAGAAACAAGTGTTTTCACTTACAGATGACAGTGAGATGAAAGAACTATGTATCTAAACCAGCATGCTTCAGAATGTTCAACTCCAGGTCAGTCTTGACAGTAACACGTGTCCTTTTCCTCATGTCTCAAATAGTTACATACAAGAGGTGCAATTGGCTCCCCTTCTTTCCTTTTTCAGCTACCCGGTGGTTTGAAGCTCATAGTTATGAAAACAGCCACTCAGGGTTACTTGGCAAGAGTTCACCTCTTGTGTTCTGGCCCATTGGCCTATGTCACCCTCGTAAAATAGAGCAGCTATTTATGGGAACTGTAATTTCTTCGTTTTCAGCATCCACCAGACAAGATTGTCAGGAAAAATAGCAAGAGCTGAACAAGGTTATTAGATTTAAAATGAAATTCCTTCTTTGAAATAAGTATTTTACTGTATTACTTCAGATCTATAATATGTATGAGTTATTATGGAAGCTCACACATGCTAAAATCCAGTAGCTTAGACACGCATGTGCTCTTAATAGTAATTGATTTCTATCTATCGGTCTTTGCAAATAGCTTTACACAGCAAATCAACTAAATGGTAAATCTCAATGTATGGATTCTGTGCATGTTTTGTGCATCAAACCTCACATGTCCTATGGTTTCTTCCCTGTGGAGCTCCTTCCCCTGGTTAAATCCTCTTCCTCATTGGCTAGCTGCTGTGGCACCATTTTAAGGGTCACTGAATAGCACATCATTATGCTATGTCAGTTCATTTCCTTCCTTCCAAGAAGCCAAAGTGTTTGTCCTAATTCTCATTTGCTATCCAATTTTGAGGTCCTTTGTGTATGCACATTCAGCAGAAGCCAAATTGTTATTCCATTCAACAGACTGATTTCAAGAAGCAACTTTTTTGAAACTCCATACCACATTTACAAATAACCGTCAGCCTTCCAGCAAACTTGCTACACTCACAAATTGTTCCTCATTGGAATGGCAGCAGACACTCAGTAGCATTTCCTGGGAAAGAAGCTCATTTATTATGTCCAAGGCCTTCTTTCAAAAGGAGATTCCAATCCAAAAATTGCTTTCACAGTTTCAGCATCTCCCAGTCCTGCCCACGCTGTTCCCAGGAACTCAGTTGCAGTGATTCCAGACAACTGCTGAAGGGGAGCCATTCAGGCCCCAGGTTACATTTTGAGTGCAAAATCGTGGTTGTCCTGTGTCTGGCCCATGCTCACACATTCAAAAGATCCCAGCCTTTGCATCACATCCTTGAAATGCCAAGATGCACTGGACTGGATAATGATTCTTTCCTAGTATTTGGGCAAGACCTGGAATGACACCGTGCTACAAGGAACATAGTGATGTATCCAGGCAGGAGAGGTTTCTAAGGGAAGTGTGGGGGCTGTCACCTTCTTGCCCTAAGTTGCAACTGGTTTGTATAACTGCATGCATGTGCAAGCATACTTGATGCTGTATTTTCCCTGACTGCTTTTTTTTTTTTTTTTTCCTGATGAAGCCAGTGAGACCTGTTAGGATTGGTCAGTATTAAGCAATCCCTAAAGGGCATGCCAGATGTTTTTCGTCTGGAGCTCAGTAATTTACAGAGACAGCAACTCCAAAGAGAACACACTGCACATATGCTTCATCCACCTGCTAAATGCATTTGTCACAGGACACAAGGTTTACTAAACTTATCTGACAGCCTGAGACAGAAGAAAAAATAAAATTTATTATAAACCTTGCAGATAGAAAGAAGTGTGCTGGGGAAAAAGGTGCTGCCAGAGGATTTTACAGAGAACTCCTGTACATGACAAAAATAAAATGCCACAATGCAGAGAAGCAAAACAGAGATTCCAGTCTATAACAGCCAGTGAGTATAAATGGTGGAGAATGGAGGTGGGAGACTTATCACCAACACAGATGTTGAAACTCCTAACTCTGAAAATTAATTCAACCTTATAAGGAAAACTCAAATAGTCTTTGCCTTTGGAAATAACATGATCAGCACCTGGCCCAGCACTGCTCAGCTTTCTGTACATGAGTAGTCCTCTTAGTGAAGTTAATAGGCCTTTTTATATAATTAACTATGTGTACAACTGGAGTTCAGAGGTGACATGCCACAGCAATATGAAAAATAGTTTGCTGCATCAAGCAGAAATTATGCACAGTTAGGGTAAACTCTGAGGTCAGCACAAGAGGGTGTGAACATATATGCCTCACTGGCTGTCTTTGCTTCTGTGATTTGGTCCATGGCCAACAAACCCATGGTATAAAATACAGCTCTATTTATTGCCTTCTAAGAGAAGCCTAATAAGGACTGTACATTCATTACTGTCTTTAGCTTGGATCCAAAGACATTATGCACCTAATTGAAGTCCCAATTATCCAGTGCCTTTTCAGATGAGCCTAGTGACTTTACCCCAGTCAGTAGTCACACTGAGCAATCACATTCATGAGTTCACACCTTGTTGCAGGCCCTGTTGAACTTAACTATTAAGCCAAGAGGATATAAGACTGCAGTGCAAATACAGCCAATTTTTCATTAGCCTTTCGCCATGTAGTAGTGCTCATGAAAAAATGCAGGGCAGGAAGAGTCAGAAGACAAGAGGGAGAAATGGAAGCAGTGCTCTCATCACATGCAAAGAATACATAGAGCAACTTTTGTTGCAAAAAGATGGCAATGTTGGCCAACCCATTCAAAAGCACTTACATTATCCTTTTTGCTATATTGTGCAGCTTGCTTTTGTATCTGCACACATTCACCACAGAGAATTTGTTACTGCTTGCATTTTTATTGATACACTTGGCTCCCTAAGATACGTTTTAAACTGTAAACTATTGATGCTTTTGTAACTTGTGATTTCCAAGCAATTAACATGCCATGAGACTCCTGCCTGTTACCATATTGGTTTAATCACACCCATCTTACACTTTCACCTGGCAACATGCTCGGTAAGGTGACAATTATATGAGCACTTAGAGGGTGCTTACCATCTTCAAAGCAAATTTCCAACATCAAGTGAATTAATTAAACAGAAGTACAGCTTGCTTGCCCCTGGGATTGGTATAATAGGATGCAAAGTACCTACTGAAACAGTGCTTCACTCTGAAATAAGGCAATCTATCTAAAACAGGGAGAAGAATGTGGACAGGGGATAATTAAAATATCAAATTAGGTTATACTCATTTGAAATTATACTTGAGCTAAAAAACCTATACATTAATTAGAAAACAACATAAAATCTCACTGAAAATCTCAGAGATTTCCCAGTTTCTCTGCTAATTTCTCGAGGGCCAGTGTGAAAATCTGACGTCAAGTTTTTGTATCATCTGTTTGGACAGTGACAAAATAATAAAGTCTTGTCAGAAGAGAGTCTTATATTTTTCTGCTTTAAAACCCAGAAGCTGCCCCTCCTCCCATCCCCTACACATCCCACTGACTTCTAAACTAGGATAACTAATACTCCCCAGTAATTCTAACTTGGAAAACAAAATAGCTGGCTGCTGGTGTAGAATGTAAGTCAGTCAGTTCCCATCACACTGATAGAAATTAGAAGAATTTCTGTGAGGTTTGATGCACAATAGAAGAATGATCAATTTTTTCAGACAACTTTTCCAGCTCTTTCATTCCCACACATACACACAGTGTTCACCAAGGCAAAGTACTGGAGCATACATTTTCAGGGATAACGATCCACTGCCAGCTTCAGTTATCTTTAGTCAGCTGAATATTTTCAAGCCTTCAAAAAGGAAAGGACTTTTGACAGTCGATTCCTTGATTACTAAAGTAACAATCAAAATTCATTGCTGAGTAAGCTCTGGTTAGATTGCTTGAGCTCCTACGTTTTATTCTCATTCTGTTCATATAATATCATTACTAGAGAAGACTATTCGTGAGTAACTGACAGTTTTTTGTTTGCCGGCAGGCTTGTCAAAATTTCAAGAAATTTTCCTTTTATTTTACTTAACATTTCTTACTTCCCACTTTCCTACAGCAAAGGCAAGGTAAAAAGAAGTCAATGCTCACAGTATTTTTCACATCATTACTAGGTGGTTAGCTTGCTAGATATGAAATTCACACTAACCCAGTGAATAAGACGAAATGCTAAGTACACATAAGAGATCACAATGGAAACATTCACATCTCTGTTCTGCAATATTAACCAGCAAACTATGTCATATAACGGTAGGTCTTCATTGACAAATCTGTCTTTCACACCCAAGAAAACTACTAATAAGTACTACAGAGCTTCTTAATGGTAAATTAGCATTTGTTCCTAATGCCAGGCACTTCTCCCACCTTCAGGAGCAATTGCAAGACAGTGTAATTTCAGCTGACATATTTGATCCACATAACTACAGAGGTCATCATTCTTATGGCATCATGCTCAGCAGTAAAAACTGCAGGGGGAGAAAGAGTAGGCAGACATCAGACTTATGCTGTTCGACTTAAGCAGCCATTCCTTGTGACAAGTCTTAGTTTCCTTGGGTTCCTTGTTTTTCTTTGCTTGAACACATGAATTTGCTTTACCTAGTAAGTTGTCTTTATCTCAGTGGAGAAGCTCTTGTGCTTTTATCTTTTACTATTTCCCATTCTGCTCTGCAGTAGAATGGAAGCGTATGGCTGCATGATGCTGAGCTGCTTCCTAGCATTAAACCACAACATAGCACTAGAAAATGGCAATAAAATGGCACACATGATGGCCATGATTATAGGTTTGTTCTTCCACTACTGACATAGTTTGTTATCTTCATATAAGATAGGAGCAAAAACACCTACAGAAATAGCTGGGTATCAGAGTTCTGATTTTACTTTTTTTGAACCAAGTTCTCTCACAAGCTGTCATGACTCTATACAAATCACAAGTAGAGAAATCAGAAACTCAAATACTGTTCAGTTATGTCCCTGCATTTGAGATAAAAGTAATTCTTTTTAATACTTTAGTAATACTGAAACCTGCCCCTATACATCCTGTCCATGAGCAGGGGACTAAAAGACCAAGTCAGGCCAGTGCTAACCATTTCCCAGATAGTTGTACTGACACACATGGTCACACTGAAACCATCAGTTCTATCTCAAGGAAGCAATCTGTGCATGCATGTTTGTCAGATCAGAGCCTCTCCTGTTATTCTCAATGAAGGAGAAGAAAGAGGAACTTGGAAAATACAGACCTCTCCTGGCAACTCTAAAATTAAGAAATTCAATGTTCTTTATAACAGTGTTGCCAAACATCAGTGAGAGATATAAGTGAGAAAACTAAGGGACAATGCCAGAAGGTAAAAGGCTGATCTTCAAATCTTAGCATTTTTTTGTTTTGGTTTTGGTTTTTCCCACTGAAAACATCTACACAGAAGTATTGACCAGCCTGTGGCAAAGGCAGTCTTTCTGGTCAGATACAGTGTTAAAGTCATTTTACTCTAAAAGAAAGTAATTTGCAGGCAGCAACTAATGTGTACATCTCTGTTAAACATCAACATAAGAACAAAGTCAAAGTTGTTGTAAGTATGTATCAGAAGCAACCTAAGTCAATGGATTCTGATTTTAAAATATGTAATGAAGCCAAAATTTGTTTTCTGGTTCTATAAATCAGCACCATTTACTAAAAAGGAAACCAGGTGGCAGATTATAGTGACTCTGGAAACTGAACTCAAGTATGGAGATGCACCCATTTAGGAATCTACATGCAGAAACAGAAAACAGCTCCAGATTTAATGCTCTCCTGCAACATTCTTTCCATATATGGACAGCATAACAATGCCCTGTGCCAAAAGAAGACCCACTTTAATTAATCAGAGGCATCTGCATTTTTACCAGCAATTCAGAAAGGCAAGATCAATTCCAAGAAGAGGACATCGGTGGCTGAAAGAAGAGTAAAGCCTCTCCTTCAGTTTCCAACTCTGTACATCAATCTGAGCAGAGAAGATGCACAAATCCATCCTAAAACTGTCAGGTATAAAAACTTTAACACAACTATTGGAGTTAGGAGGCACCTTATGGCCAAGGAACAGACCCGTGTCTCCTCTTTGCAATGTTCAGTTTTCACAACATCCCCTTAGGACTAGGCACTTGAGTTTCTCCCAGAGAAACTGGGTCAGAGAGAAACTGACTGACTATAGAGTGCAAAGTCTGCAGGCTTGGTGGGAACAGAGCTGTAACTTCCCCTTCCCTCCACACCCACCATCACTGAGTTAGTCATCACTGACCTCGGTGCTCTGCCTTGCATACTTCAAAGCAAGGCAAAAATACATCTCATTTTCCTTTGCAAGGAAGGCAACAGCTGGTGTTCTGAGGCTGCTAGATTCTTCCATGCAGAAGTAAAAAGGGTTATTTCTTCTTCCCACTCCTCCACTCCCTAACTACTGTTGAAACTCTTACTCTGCTGTTGCAAGACTTCTCATTTTGCTCCTTGCCTCATTGCCTTTCCCTGGATAGAGAGAGGCATTTCCATGCTCACCCTGGAAAACAAATACATCAGAACTCCTCCCTTTGAATTTCACATTGCTGTATCTTTGCCTTTCTCTGTAGACTTATCCCAGGCATGCAAACATGCTGGAATCCCAAATATGCCATTGCACATGAAACAATGAAGGCTTTTCTTCAACTTTGCATTAGCACAGGTAGTTCCAGGCCTGGATTCCACCATCAGATTCAACAAGACAGTGCATTCAGTACAAAGTTAAAAATACATGTCAAGGCAAAGACACCAGGACAGGATTGGTAGGTCCACCAGAAAGGGCTCACCTGAACTCTGATGCCTTAGTCTTTTTAGGAAAAAAGGTTACATTTAAAGTGCTTGAAGTGGAAAATAAAAAGTCCATCCTGCAAGCAAAACATTTTGGAGACCCAGTTCTCTGTCCTACCTCCATAAATCTTGCTTGTGCTTAATATAGAGACTATGATATTCAGCGTTTTGTTCTCCCAGCCTGATGCTGATAGAATCCACTTAAATATACCCCAAAATGCATTATATTTATACTAATGCTGAGTACATTTCCTCAAACACCAGCCCCATCCTGAGAGATGACATGGGTTCCTGTGGTGCTGGTGGCCAGCTGCCTACCTTTAAGCATCAGAACAAGACAAAACAAAGCAAAGTAAACAAAACAAAACACATATCTACAGTTATTTATCTCTGCCACCTTCTAAAGGTGAAATTAACTCAAAGGAAATACTGGGCTCAGTTCTAAAGACAAGCAAGCAGTGAGGAGTCTCATAAAGTTTTCCATTTTTGACAGTATCCAGTGTAACCAGTGTCCTTGTAGCAGTACAACATATTTTCCTGAGCCTTTGCTTTCCTTTCCTCAGCAAAAAAAAAAGTTATGCTTCTCTATGCTTCTTTAAGGCAGAGTCAATGCCAAATACTTGGATTCCTGAGACAATAGCTTCAGTACAAGCAGTTAGAAAGTATGCTTATACTTAACTTGTTTTCCAAGCTGACAGATATCCTCCCACTATTAAAAATCCCAATATAAAAGACAATCTTTGTAATACAAGTATCCAAGGACACATCTTTTCACAAAGCCTCCTCAATATATGATTCTGAAGAAATAGCACATGACAACCTCGAAACACTGTAAGTAGTTCAATGTTCCCTCCTTTATTTTATAAATTCAAGATCTAGCCTTGGTTCTTTATGAACTTTACTGGCTGTACCCACACACAGCACTCATAAAAACTGCAAGACACTAACATGAACCCCCAAATTTTTCATAGTTTCCCATATTGAAGGTCATACCACAAACAAATTAAAGTTTTAAGTATCCCTTGTAGCAAGGATTTTGTTGTCCTTGTAGCATCAAGGGAGAGCCTCTCCAGACTTAGAAAATTCAATTTCCATTTAGATCTCTTTAAATTTTTTTTCATCTTGCTCACAAAGATCTGTACATACGCATTTAGATTGGAAGTGCATTACTACCATCTTAATATGGTAGGGGAAATGGATGGTTCTGATCAGAGGTAGAAACCAAGTGGGTTGCAATGAGAGAATGTTGCACTGTGCAACCCGCTGTGAGGACTGAAATGTCCTCATCCAGCCATCCCAAGAGATGATAATTGATACCATTATAGCGTTATTCATTGCTTTGTCATGTATTTCTAAAAAAAGCGTCTATCCTAATGAATTCATTTCTCTTCTTTTCTTCTCCTCCATCTCCCCATTTTTTTTCTGCAGACCTGAAACTATATATATATATTTCTTAGATCATACTTCCCAGAAACTACTTGATTAGGCCTATATCCCAAACTGTGCTAGAATATCCATCCTTCAGCTCAGCAGCCAGGTGATCTATGTGCTAACAGCACTAAGAATTTTTTTGCAATTTATCCTTACAGAATACAAACCCTGCTGGATAGGTGACTGTAAGAAAAGTATCAGCACAAGATTATGGAGTTTGCAGTGTGCAGAAATATACCAGGAAAGCTCAGGCTAAGAACACAAGACCTGGGGACTCAGCTCTACTCTTACTTGTATAACCAGGGCTCCAATCCAATGGAATGGTTTGCCATGATAAGTGCGAGTAGCTTTTACAATGCATTAAGAAACACTATGTGTACAAGCAAAATAATGTACAAGTGTGGCTCTTAATGCACAGTTAAGGATAACACTCCTTCAGTGTGCATAGGAAAACTCAAGCTGAATGAAAAGGTAAGTTATTAATATATATAGAAGTGACAGCAGAGCTGTTACTTTTTAAGTGCAGAATTCTTAAGAAAGAAATCAAAGAAAGCACTGAAATTTCACTTTGCTAAGTAATTTGTTGATTTTTAGATAAAATTAAGGCCAGAAAAATTACAAAAAAAAATCAGGTTCATTCTCTAGTTGTGTTAAATGAAACAGAAGTGCAAGAACTGTGAAGTTATTTTGAAAATCTTTGCTGATAAATACCCTATATTTAAAAAAAAAAAAACAATGCTCTGCCAATTTTTCCACCCACACAACAGTTTAAAAGCTGAACACACTAAGAAAATGCAGGTTACTACAAACAATTTACATAGCCTAAACTGAAAGACACAATAGAAAAAGAAGCCAAAGACAATCTAACTTTTAACCTGTATGAAAATAAAGAGACTATTCTGATTATAGTGCTTTTTGGTCATTCCTAAACTTTTTTTTAGTATTGCAAGGATGTGGTCTGTCCTTATGTTGAAGTCCAGAGAATTGTACCTAGTAATTCAGCCTCCAAATAAACAAGTTGATCCTTCCAAATTTGACTCACTTATTTTCAATAATCATATGAATTTGTCCATTTTCTCTATCATATGCATTCTTCAAAACACCAGTAGAAGGAACAGTGTAATTTCTTCTATGTATTGTGTTGCACCCTCTCATGTGAATTTCAGAGATTGGATGAGAATGGTTACAAGCTTTAGTAAAATTTCCTCAGCATACAAGATTTCTCTGTTCTTAATATCTCTTATAGAGAAAACATAATGCAGATTTATTCTCTTGTTCAAGAAGTTCATAAAAAGATAATGAACTGCCCACTTCTGTATATGATAGACCCTGCAGTGGTAAAGGTAGCCCAGTAATGGCCACTGAATAGATATGACAAAACCTGGTGGTAGTCCTATTTGAATCAGACAAGAAAAACACAGTAGGTCTTTTTGATAGCACTTTAGTAAATAAAAAGTAATATACAAACTAAGCCATATTGGTCTAATTTTAATGACAGTCTCTCTTCAATTTGAGAGAAAATTTCTCAGAAATACAGCAGTTTTCTGACAACATCAGTGTGGTGTTTAGTGGCAATCAAAAACAAAACCAGGGCTATCAAGAATGAAGAAAAGAACAGAGAATAAGACATGAAGGATTATCACAGGTACATGAGGTTCCAACAAGAAGAGATCAAGTAAAGGCAGCAGGAGTTTTGGATGGACAAACAAGTAGCTCCTGACTAGACTTAGGCATGAGAAGGAAGTGTATGGGATGTGGAAGCAAGGGCAGCTGACCCGTAGGAGCATAGAGACGTCATCTGTGCATGTAGGAATATGGGTGGAAAGCCGAAGCCCACCTGGCATTGAATCTAGCAAGGCATGTGAAAGGCAACAAGAAAGACTTATACAGGTACACTGGGAGCAAAATCAAGGGAAAAGTGGGTCCACTGACAAAGGAGGCAAGGGCCTCAGTAACAAAGAAGATGAAAAAAAACCAGAGGTACTCAGTGTCCTCTTTGCCTTCGTCTTTACCTACAAGATCAGTCTGCAAACATACCAGGCCACTGAGTCCATTGGGAAAATCAAGGCAAAGGAGATTTAGTGCTAGTGGAGGAGGACAAGATAAAGGAACACTTAGACAAGCTGAACTTGCACAAGTCTACGGGCTCTGCTGCCATTTACCCATGAGTGCTGAGAAGCTGCTTGATATTATTGTAAGGCCACTCCCAATTATCTTTGAAAAGTCATGGTGGGAAGTCTCTGAAGATTGGAAGAAACAAGATGTCACACTGAACCTCAAGAAGGGCAAGGAGGAGGATCCTACATGATAAGGGCCATACAGATGGAAAGCAGCTTTGCAAAAAAGAGCCTGGAGGCCTGGTAGGTATCAGGTTGAATACAAGTCAGAAATATGCTCTTGCTGCAAGGAAGACTAACAGTATTCTTGGCTTCATCAGGCAATGTAAAGAGACACGACCCTTCCCTCTACCCAGCATTGACGAGACTGCTCTTGGAGTACTGCACTCACTCTGGTCCCCCTCAGCACAGGAGAAGTGTGGACATATCGGAAAGAGTCCAGCATACAGCCATCAAGATGATCAAGGGATTGGAGCACCTCTGCTATAAAGAGAGGTTGAGAGCCAGCCCAGAAAATAGGATGCTCTGAGAGGATCTTGTCAATGTCTATAAACATCAATGGAGCCATGCCTTTTTCACTGCTGCCCAGTGCCAGAGTATGAGGCAGTGGGCACAAACTGAAACACAGGAAATCCCATGTAAACATAAGGAAATGAGCAGGTTGCCCAAAGTATACATCAATGGGGCTATTCAAAACTTGACCAGACATAGTCCTGGGCAACCTGCTGCTCTGTTAATGGTTCTCTGATTCCGTTTCACTGCACAGTCATGTGTGTTTTAAATATCATATGCAGTCCTTGCCCTTTCAATCTCAGAAACTTTAAAAAAAAATACTAAGCTATGACCTTTATCTCACCTCCAAAAAAAAAAAAAAAAAAAAAAAGATGGTAGGTTTGATATGTGAAGTATAAAATCACCTGAGATATGCACAGGGTGGGTTAAGAGTTATTTGTGTTTCTTTTTTTATGCATTTTTATACATTATCTTGCAGAGCGTCTGAGAAAAATAAGGCAGATTTTTTTCTTTTTTTTTTTTTATTGTCATCTGCTGAACACTTCAGCTGTGGATTTTTGATGCTCTAGGAAGTTTAGAAGATAAAAGGTCATGAGTTCAGCAAAGCAATGAAAAATACACTTAGGGTTATAAAATTTCTAAATTTACTTCTTACTCAGAAAGAGCATGAGTTGCAAATCAGTTGGAAGCAAAAAAACCATCACTGTGTGATTTCTCTGCTCCTAGCCATCTTAGGTATTTTCCTCATTTTCCACCTACTACTTTACTACTGGCCAAGACAAACCCAGCCTACTGTCCTGCTTGGGCTGCAGAGATAATGGGAATGCACAGTAATATGAACACTTCTGCATTCACATAAAATGCAGTTAAAGGAGTCTGATAACCAGACACTCTCTAAACTCTCGTACGTGAGTTTTTATTGATAGGCAGTTAGGCAGTATTGTCCTGCAGTAGGTGAAAATGCCACTCCTCACTTCTATCCCCACTAACACAGCAAACCTTTTTGAGAGGAGCTATAAACTGCCAACATATTAGCTCTACTGCTGCCTTCCAGATAGCTGTAGAAGACCTTACAGACAAAGAAAAGGCAAAAAGAAGCCATGAAAATCAGTTTTTTTTTACCTCGACTCTGTCACAAAATGGCTGTGGAGCACTTCAGGTGCATTTCTTCCCACATCATCTCACACCCTTCCTTCCTCTGCATGGTTCTGGATAACTTTATGCATCTTACTATGTAATTGTGCAGCACTGTGAACAGTTAGATTCCACAAGAACACCAAAGTGAAATCACAACTACTTGAAAGTCAACAGAAATAAAAAGCAGCTCTTATGCACGTGGAAAAAGGGGACTTAATTAATGTGCTTCATTTCTTTAGGATTGGTTTTCTAACAATGTGACATGAAACAAGTCTCCAGTCTGAATGCTAGAGAGGTGCATTTGAAAAAGGATTATTTGCAATTCATATACGAATAACTGCTGGGCAAAAGAATACTGTAGAGGTGGAACAGACCTCTGTGAAAAAAGTACCTGTTGAAAGCTGTAATCTATTGGGATAACATGCAATTCTCCACAGAAAACCCAGCCACCAAAATGCCTGCTGTGGCATTATGGTAACTGTGGTTTAACTACTAGATTGATTGGAATTGAATTCAGAGTTATGATTTAAAAGCTGGATTTTCCATACTTCAGAGTGGTATTTTTAAATGTTTACTGTCCACTCCGGAGACTAAACTCTTTGACTGTAGAGGTATAAGTCAAGGATGAAATTCTCCTGGCAGAATTACCACTTTCTGAACTCTCAGTAAATCGTTCAGTTTCATCCTAGAATAGAAACCTTGCTGTTACTAGCTGTGCTCTTAAGTTTGCAGGAGTATATTTTTAGATGGTGTAAATTGTCATAGCAACATTTCCTCTACAAGGTTTGGATGTCCTCCCCTCTCTCTCTCTCTATTTGAGATAAAGACACAAGGCCAATTTTACTGCATATCAAAATTTTATACCACAGTATTATACAATCCCACTGCAGAACATTCACATTACAAGTTAAAGTGCAATGGATTTCTTGTAAAACTAGAGCAGGTTTTTGACAAATCAAACTTGTTCCAGGCCCAATGCTCCTTGCTAAGAAATAGCAGCCAGGATCTGAACTAGTTCTTTAATAGTTTCCAGTCATTTGCTCTTGTTAATTTTTGCAATAGGGTGAGCATGATTAGGTCCACTCCGGTACAAGATGTGACTACAGATCATGCACAAGATTTGAACCAGTTCCAGCAGTGAAAACCGTGTACCTCCTACAAAACCTGATCAGTCCTCACCGTGTCCACTTTGGACTGATGAGACTGCACAAGCTGAGCATGAAATAAGTACAGTGGCCGGGTCTTTCTGACAGCAAAGGTGGAGAGAGATAGGTCAGGCTTACTTTATTTGAAGAGATGTTTATCAATCCTTCCATTTACAGACAAGCCATCTACAGTTCTAATGAGAAGAAGACCCCGATTCCAAGGCAGAGACAGCTCACAAAGAGCAGGAGGGGTTAGGTTTCCTTGTCTTCTTCCACTCCTTACCTCACAGTAAGCCCAGAATCTGGTCACTGAAGTTCTCAAAACTGCCATGGAAAGACTATAATAATCACAAAGTACTACAAAGAAAGTACTCCCTCCTCAAAATCAGCATGAACACCTATGCCTTTATAGGTTCTGTGAAGTGAATCCTTTCTGAATTGCAGTAGTGATACTTACAGTGTTGTTTTTTGTTGTTTTTTTTTTTTTGCCTCTTCTTTTTTGCAAAGGACATATGAAAAAATGTTGACAACTATCTAAAGGATTGTATTCTCACTGTAATTAAGAATGAGTTGAATTCTTCAAAAACTAAACCATCCTTAACAATCCCAAAACTCAGCAGAACAGTTAATTAAGAGGATAGGGGGCCTGATAACCATACCATGCTTCCTGGCAGATCTGATCTTGCAATGCACGATCAGATTCAGCCAGTTTTCATCCCGAACAGCTCCAGTAAAATGAGATACGTGAGTCTGAGCAAAATGTTTCTCCCCGTGTAGTACATAACATACAGATCACCTGTCTCAAGGTATAAAAAGTGGAGTTCTTTTTAAACAGACTCATGTTCCACCCCTCCCTGCTTCCCTCTCATATGTTATTCCAGTCTATATGAGTAAGTAGTCACTGAGTTTTAACAAATGTCTTACAGATTCAGTGTATATATGAAATAAAATGGCTTTGCAGTAACTAAGTGGTCAGTGGCACAGAGAAGCTGGTTAGTCAAATTGTGTACACTGCTCTTCTGTGAGTTTGAAAGATAGAGTGACTGAAGATACGAATGTTATCTGCCTAAACTTGGCTTTTCAATAGCTCAGCAGCCTTAAAGCCCAGCTGGAGTGCTTTTCAGCAACAGTATATAAAGGATTGCCGACCTCTTGACAAAAATACAAATGATCACAGAGCTAACAAGAGCATTGCATTGATCAGAGCTTTTCACAGTGGTTTTGTACAATTCCTCCTCATCCCCAGCATTCTGTTCACCAGTGAGGAGAAGATAACAGACACCACATTCTTGATGTTCGTGACCTGGAGTCCAAATAACAGAGACTGAGGAAATTCCTGTGTTTTAAGTGCACACAGTAACTACAAGCATAACAAAGAACTTACTGGAACTCAGGCTCTATGATAGTAGTGCATTCCAGCATGCAAGCAACAAGCCCACACCAGCACAAATGATCTCTTTTCTTCTGAAGGAGCAAAGATGTTTCTTTAGGAAATCCAGTAAGTCAAAATTGTTGTTGTGCTCTTCCTCCAGAGCACACTCCTACTGCAGAAGAGGAAACGAAGCTGCATCTACAAGGTGCTCTGCAAGGAGTTTGTCCAGTAACCCAAGAGCTGCAAATGCAAGAACACTAAAAATGATCTGAAAACAATACAGGATAATAAACTTATGGGAAGAAGAAAAAAATAGTTCTGAGTATCGCATAAGAAAAGAAGTCAGAAATATTTACAAAGAAGTATGATCTACCTCCAAATTCTGGAACAAAGAGCACACAACTGAGTGACACTGCAATTAATCTCTCCCAGTTCCTAATACTGTTTGAATACTCAGAAAATAACCCCCCATTTTAAAAACTCGGCAACCTTCTATCATTTATACCTAACAAACCAGAAGAAAGCTGCAAGATACAAAAAAGTACAGTATTCTTGGAAACGCTATACTGAACAAAACTTTACCACTTCTATCTGGCGACTCTCCAGTGAGAACAAGTACTTCTTACAATGTTCTCAAAGTGCTCTTTCAAATCCAATCTTTACAGCATTATTAAAGTAATTATGTAACGCAGAAAACATACTCCAACTCAGAGAAAATGTTATATACTCTCATATTTTGTGTCCAGTGCTGGCAAGTGTGAAAGGCTACTTGGAGAGACCAAAATCGGAGTGCAAAGTCCAAGGATAATAGAAATAAAGTTTTGGTAAATTATAAACAGAAGAGAAGAAGAAGAAGGAGACAACAAAATGTTCCTTTTTCCTAATTTTGAAAGATAATTCCTTCTAAATAAATAAATAAATAAATAAAAAATCATAATCTGTTCTGCTAAGTGCATTAATTTCTATCTGTCTTCTTGTGTCTGTGTGAGGTTCTGTAGGAAATACCACAGCTTGGTCACTGCTGGAAGGTTTTAATCTGTTTTGTATTCTTTTTCTACATGAAAAAGACCAGGAACTTCTAGCTTTCTTTGTGTGTGCGCCTGAGCTTCAGGAATGCTGTAACAAGAGAGGCCATATGGGACTGTCCCCATCTGGGGATAGTCTGTGTAAGACCGATGTAGAAGAGGGCAGAGATATTCGTAAAGATATTCTTGATTCACCTGCACCACCCCCATGCATCACAGCCATGTTTTTTTCACTATTTTAATTTGACCATAGTGGCATGTGACATGGTACACAACTTCATGCCCAAATCCCAAGCTTCTGCACACAACAGCCTTGCAGAGTCAAACTGTACTTTGTGACATGGAGCAATGAAATTAATTTCTGATCTGTTTTTTTTTTTTTTTTTTTAAAAGGAGAATGTCCCAGGAGTTTTACCAAAATGTTAGTATCAGTTAACAAACAATGAGAATTTTGATGCCTATCATAATGTGCCATGACTGCCAACAGGTGAATACTGCTCCTTATACTAGCCTGTTTTAAACCTCTTAGTGGAAACAGACGCACAATAGGACTGGAAAAGTAAAGAGTGTGAGCATGAGAGCTTGAGAAAAAGACAGCCATATAGCAAGAACCACACAGGAGGATATATGACTGACAGCAAGCATCCCACTCAGAGGATTTGTGAAACCCTAAGAAGAGCATGGAAAAGAGATGAGTAAGGAAAGATGTTAGCAACAACAGAAAGAGGTAGAAATTCAAGGTGAAAAACAGTGGCAGGCTCTTTTTAAATCCCCAGGGAACTGGAGCATGGGGAGATTCTGTTTTGCATCAAGAGCTTTGCTTAAAACACCCCATCAGTTCTCTAAATTACAGTATAACTCAGACAGCTCTGCCTGACTATAACAAATGCCCTTTCTGTGCCTTTCAACCTTGCCCAAGCTCTTGTGCCTCCACTGCATGCTGGAATCAGGCCTCCCTGTCCTTAGTTGTCCACTGGGACAGTTTCACCTTCCCTGGCTCAGGTTTGTAGAGGCACTCAGATGTAGACAGCATTCCAGAAGAATACCTGAAGGTTCCTGTGTATGTGGAGGATATACTTGGCTTGCTTTCCTAGGCCTCGAAGTTTAAAACACATACTGTTAAGTTTAAGAAGATACACATTATTAAGATTTTCCCTAAAAGATACGAACATAAAGTGTTTTGTTTTTTGTTTTGTTTTGTTTTTAAAAAAGAAAGAAAAATAAAAGCATGAGCATTTAGTAATGGACATCAGAAGTTGGGCTTATTAAAGATAACAGACATAACAGGAAAGCAGTTGGTCTTGTTCCTTGACTCAGACAGGAAATTTAGCTTTGTAGTTACCATGTTCCTGATGTAATTTTTAAATAAAAGCATTTCAGTATACTTAGGTTCCTCGCTAAAGCTTGAAACAACCTGAAAAATTGGCTTCACAGAGGAAAAACATTAAAAAATCAATTTATCAACAGCCAACTTGAAGACCTTTGGTTTCCTTTCTGTCCAAGAAGGACTGAAATCGAGCTACTGCCAAATCAAGTTTCAAACCTTCTTTCTATATTAAACACAGATAACATCCATACACAATAAACATTTTTAATCTTAAAACTTTTGGTAATTCAATACAGGTGTATACTATTGACCTTGCAAAACTAAATTAAGACGTTTCAGTAAGAAAAGTGCCTCGCACCAGAGGAGGACTACAAAGATGATCAGAGGGCTGGAGCACCTCTCCTATGTAAAAAGATTGAGGGAGATGGGCTTGTTCATTCTGGAGAAGAGAAGGCTTTGGGAAGATGTCACTATGACCTTCCAGTACATAAAAGGAGCTTATAAGCAGGAGGGAGAGCAACTTTTACATGGTCTGATAGTGATAGACAAGGAGAAATGGTTCTAAACTAAAATATAGAAGATTCAGGTTGGATGTAACAAATTCTTTCCTTAAAGGGTGATGAGGCTATGACACAGCTACCCAGAGAAGCTGTGAATGTCCCATTCCTGGAAGCACTCAAGGCCAGGTTGGATTGGGCCCTAGGCAGCCTCAGCTGGTGGGCGGCAGCCAGCCCATGACAGAGGGTTGGGATTGAATGGACTACAGTTTACCTTCCAACCTACTCCATTCTTTGATTCTATAATTTGGTGATTTGAAATACACTGAAATGAGGCACTGTGGATTGTCCATGAAATGATGCTCTGGCTTGACATAAAATTAAAGCATAATTCATTACTTCCCCAAGCACTTCAGCTCAATATCTTAGGATTTCTAGAAGCCCACAGCACTGAAGAAAGGCCTGGAACATCTCCTGTATAAGGAAAGACCTGGGACTGTTCAGCCTGAAGGAGAGAATACTAGGAAGTTATCTCATTAAATGTACATGAACATCTTAAGTGCAGGAGCCTAATTGATGAGAGTGGACTCTTTTTGGTGGTGTGTAGCAATAGAACAAAGGGCAATGGGCGGAAGATGGATCATGGGAAGTTTCATGTTAACATAATAAAGAACTTTTTTACTGTGAGAGAACTGCAGCACTGCAACAGGCTAACCAGAGAGGCGATGGAGTCTCCTTGTCTGGAGATATTCAAGACCCATCTGGACACTTTCTTGTGCAACCTATTCTATGGTACCTGCTTTAGCAAGGAGTTGGACTCCATATCTATGAAGTCCCTTCCAACCCCTAAAATTCTGTGATTCTGTGAAGACACTTTCTGGAGACAACCTTGCACAGCATGCTGCCTTGGGGACCTCAGCTTCCCTACCAAGCTGAGCCATGGGAGTTTCAACCTGGAGAATAGGAGATCAGAGCTTTTATTTCTACAATAAACCAAGTGTGGCAGAATTAGTGATGAGATGTTCTCAGTGTTAGACTTTGTGAAAGGCTGTCATAAGACTGTCACATACGAGAGAACTGAAAATCAATATGCTTTTTGACACAGCTTTCAATTTAAATTTCTGATTCTTCTCATAACACGTGTCAAGTCTTGAGTGTTCTCTCTTTCTTTCAAGTAACCTTTGAGAATGACATTTCCTGTCCTACAACTGAATTCCTGAAAACATTTAGTAAAGTAATACTTAAAATTATCTTCAGATGATGGCTAAAAAGACCCCAGCAACATGAGGAATGTAAATGGTTTCCTGAAATTGCTGTCAGTGTGCTTTTCTTTCAGTTTTCAGCAAAGGCTCTTCAGAAGTTTCTGCAGAGCATTTCTGCGTTTAGCTGCAGCACAGTGTTGAATATATATTGCTTTGAAAATTAAATCACAGAAGGAAGTTGCTTGCACAAGGATGTTAGATAGAATGACCTCTGGAGATCCCTTCCAACCTCAGCAACTACATGGATTCCCACAGCTCTGTATCATAGTCTGCAACTGTACTCATAGCTCAAACCCACTCACCTTATAACCAATCGTCAAATAGCTTTTCAAGTACCTGACTATATCTGCATACAAATGCAGCATCTGCCATTATACATGCCCATTTTTCAAAGCCTATATTCTAACCTCTGTGTCATCCTAATTAAAAATAAATAAAACAAAATTAAGTATAACAGGTGGGACATTGAAAGGGCAAAGCCTAAAATATGGTAGTTCCTGCTTTAGCACAGTTTTCAGCTGAGATCTAAGTCCTAGACACAAGACAGCTTTTGTGGGAGGTCTTGTATTAAGTTTAGCAGCAGAGATATAAATGTAGCTGTGACTGCTGGATTGCTCTTTGTTCATATCTTTTCACTTCTTAGCCACATTTGACTAGCTTAGGTTTTTCCTTTTCTCTCTTTATTAGATAAACAGTACTCAGCAGAGATGAAAACATGCAGGACTTAGTCTGCAACGCCTGTATGTTGATACACCACAGTTGAACCACATGATCAACTGCTGTTCTTACTGAAGGTAAATAATTATAACTAAAGATTTATGCTTCCTTTCTGTCCTTTCATTTTTCTGTGCCAGGTGAACTATTTTTCAATCTTTTTCTTTTTTTTCCAATATATTTTTCCTCAAAATATTATCCCAATTTTTTTGTAGTACAGTCAATAAACAAACAAACCCCCATACTCTCAAAGTACATGGCAGAGTAAATCTGTGGCTAAAGTTTGACAGCAATTGCCTCTCAAAAGTTAATGAGAATTTAACTTTGATTTAGGACACAGCAATTGAGCTTTGTCAAGAACTAGTCTACATAAAATCAAATACAAAATTTCTCAAGGAAGGATGTAGCAGATGCTTCAGTCCTTCCCTAACAGATCATTCTACACCTCCTAGCGTGAGCCTGAGAACTCCAACGACAGGTTCAGAAAGAACAGATGAGATTAACACCATCCTTCCCATTCTCAGTCTATCCACCATCGTCATGGCAGATCTTCATTAAAGGCAAGTCTTCATTAGCACAAAGAGCAGGGGGTAGGCTATCCAGCTACATAGGGATAAAAGTGTTCTGGTGTCTTATCTGCATCCTGAAAGGACAAGAAAGCATAAAGGACAAGATAAATGATACAGATAAAACAAAATAAATAATATAGGTTATCATTCTTTTTTTTTGTATCACACCTGACACCAAACCCAAAGTTGAAAACACAAAACAGACAAATAAATCCAAGAAAAAGAAGAAGCAGAGAAATGTATTGTCCAGTTTATGTTGCATTAATTAGTCATATCCTCTAATTTCACCTATTCTGCCTTGACACAGAAAAGGATCACTAAGCTGACTTGAACCTATCATGGGGAAGGGGTATGCTGTGGGAAAATCTGATTTTAGAAAGCAATGTAATTTTGTTGACTACATTAATAGCAATGACCGAATGCTAACTTTGCAGTTCAAACATGCAGGAGAGAGATCATGACTTGGCATTTCTTCAGCATTTTTTTTTCCCCTTAGGAGTTAGAAATGCTAGGATTCTTTAGCAACTAATGGTATGAAAAGTTCAACTGATTCTGTATAAATGCTATTCTGGACACAAACATGATCTCTAACAGAGATACTGATTCTAGAAACTATGTTTTCAAATTTACAATGGTTACATATCTTGCAAAACACATCAGCAAACGAAAGCTAACTAAACCAGGCCCAGTCAGGCAGGCTGCAAGAAGTGCCTGGTCAGGTGGGAGTGGGACAGCTCTTTAGTAAGAAGTATTGAGATGGAGTGAATTCATATCCACTGAAGTCCTGCCATCACAGCTGCTGCTGACTTTGTTAAGGAATATGAGGCATATTGTTCTGGGGAGAAAATAAATGATGAAGTAAGAGAATAAAAAAGAAAATAATTGTGTTTTGGTTCAAAAACAATTCACTACAAATAGAAGGCAATATGAGCATGTTCCGATTTGAAACTCCAGAGGGTAGCTTAAAATTCAGGCTTAATCGGAGTGCACCCTGGGGCTGTACTCTACCTCTGACATGCCTTCCCCTCTGGCACATCACTAACTGTTTAAAACTCAGACTTAGGAATTCTTTCCAAGACAGTTACTACTTCCGTATAATAAGTATTTTCACCTTTAAATGTCTGAGCTCTACTAGTATCTAATTGATATTCTACCTTGAGTTTAACAAGATTTTTATGGCTTGAAATTAAATACAAATTTCTTAAAAGTTAGCAAATACACAGTGCTAAGCAGCCTACAAGCTAAGCAGATTTTCTCATTTATCTTAACTTAAATATAAAATATTCCAACATGGTTCCATGTTTTTCTCCCCATTTCTTTTGATAATATAAAATGACTGTCAAGAAAAATGCATACTGAGAAGAATTTTTATCTCACAACTGTTCTGTAAGCTATAGCATTATTCTTTATAGATACACAGAGAGAGCTGACCCACATCTCTGAACCTGATTGTATGAACTGATCTTTGTCTGAAAAACACATTACAAATTCGACGGGTGGTAAGCCATTTCATTACTACCTTTCCAAGAAGGAAAAGAAATAATCCATAGCTAGATGCTTGAGAAATAATTGAATAACTGAATTATGAATTGTTGGACTTGCCCAAAGAAATGAAGAGACAAGCTGACCAAAAAGTGAGTATCAGAAATGACTTCAAATTACTTCAGCAGTAAAAAAGAGACTGTTTGTCTGCTAGACAGTCTAGCTTTAATAAATAAATAAATAAAGGTTTATCAGATTTTTAGTGAGTAATGAGGCTAACCTCTCTTGGAAAGTTGTGAGGAGGTGTAGCAGTGAGCTGAAGGGGTTTGAAATTGACTGAGAATAAATGAGCATAGATGCCATTTATACAGTAACTAAAGTTAAGAGCTGAAGACAATCAGACAGAAGGATTGTGTTTCCGTTTTTACACTAATAATCAGTCACATAAGTGAGGATGTATCTAACTTGTCAAAATACATATTGTCAAAATAATAAACACATTTCTTCTTAATTCTGACTCTAACATGGAGTATCTGACACTGTAGCATTTCTTCAAGAGTCTATTGCCAACTTAATAATACAAATGCATAATTCAGAGCCACATTAAAGAAGACAAACAGTTGGCGTAATAACCTTGGACCTGCTGTGGAAGGCAATATCTCAGTTCTCTCCAAATTAAGAAAATTAATTTCTGAGAACAGTAGAGTTATATAAGAACACATAGAAAACTGTCAGTAATTCAGGGCTAAATGAATATTCTAGGGAGACCAGAATGAAGATTTGTTGCTGAATTGATTTCTTATTCCACCCTTTTCCAGTCCCATTTTTTCCCCATTCCCATTTCCACAGTACTTTTCCTTAATCAAAAAAAAAGAGAGAGAGAGAGAGAGAGAAGAAAGTAAAAATAAAATTATTCAGTATGTACAGAAGTCTTTAACATATTTGAACAGCATAGAATTCTTTTCCAATTACTCTTGTGAGACTTGGAAAGCCACATACTTAGGTAAATATAAAACTATACATAAGAACTGCTGAGGAAAATGGAGATGCTTAGTTCAGAGAAAAGGACAGTGAGGGGAGTCTTTTTTCAACTATCAACTATCTGAAAGGAGATTGCAAGGTGTTTTGGTAACTTCTTTCAGGTGACAAGTGATAGGACACCATGCAACTGCCTCAAGTTGTGCCAGGAGAAGTTTAGGCAGGATATGCGAAGAATTCCTTCACAGAAAGGGTGTTCAGGCACTGTTACAGACTGCCCAGGGAAGTAGTGGAGTTGCCATCCCAAGAGGTATTTATTATATAGAAATGATACTAAGGAAAAGGTTTAATGGCAAACTTGGTAGAATTAGGTTGATGATTAGACTTGATGATCCACTTGCCAACATAAGTGATTCTTGAATCTTGTTAAAAGAAAAAAAATCTGGTCAAAGGTACCAAAGACTCAAAAGAAGTCTTGACAGTGTCCAAAGATTAGATTCCAAACCTTTTGTGCACTCTGGCAGGTGCATAAGAAGAAACTTCTTTCACATTCTCTTATTTTTCAAAGATAGAATGGAGACTAGAGTCTTGAGACTGTTCTTTTGAGGCAGGAATAATTTCCAAGGTGTGCTACTATATCTTGACTAGATAATATGGATTCAAAATGACAGACTCCAGTTTCAAAATCCACTGAAATATGGCATCAGAGCTGCTGACAGCATAAACAGCTAAGCCACGATATTTAGCTGTTTTAAGATAATATGCTATGACTACATATGATATTATATGATATATGCTGCAACAGGAGGAGTATGGAATCAGGGAACCACCAGACCTTTCCAGTTCTTGATCCCCACTATCTCTACCATCACCTCCAAAAGAAATAGCAGTCATTCATAGTAACAGATGCTATTTCAAAAAGGTCTTCTTTTGAAGTAGATGGTAAAATATTTTTATTCAATAGAAAAAAATAGAACACTGCTGAATGCTTGCTACAACCCCCCTTGAGGTCTCTATTAAAAATGTTGTGCAGTTGTTTGGAGTAAAGAACCATCGGTAATATCTGCTTTCATTCTTTAAAATAAATGGAGAATAACATGTCCAAACAATTCTTCACAATTCAGAACTCTATTTATTTATTGCATTTTTCCTTTTACTTGAGAAGTGGAATACAGGACATAATTCAGAAGGCAAAAAATGCAACCATAAAGCTAAGCACCTAAAATCTCCTCTCGGTTTCCAAAACTTGTGTGCTTCTTGCATCCCTGCAGCTCTCTGAACAACCAATTCTCTCCCTCAAAACACCCTTTATTTCTACTTGTGAAGATATCTCTTCTCACATGCCAGTCCCTTGACTATTATTATTATGACATGAACAGAAAATGCATTCCATGGTATTTTAAAAAAATCAAAATTGAAGTGCTAAATGATTCAAGAGAAATTAAGTTTCAAACTTGGAAGCTTCTTTCCTTATGATTTCTTAAGAAGATTTAGAGGAAGGTTATCTTTTAGTGCAAACATTCATCCAAGCAGTAAAAATTATGCACCCATTAGCTGTATTAAAGACAGATATTTTTTTTCCTTAATCCGTACTTTGAAATTCCTGTCAGTTTAGGTTACACACAAAACTCCTACCATTTAAAACTAAAGAGAAGAAAAGTGGCAGCATGTTGTTTTCTTTAACAATTTAGGAGCTTTATTTTCAGGGATTCATTTCTGAGTTTTTTATATGCCAAACGAACTTCTGCTTGACAGTGGTGACTGCATAAGTCTTGATATGCTATATTTACAGCATTCACTGAACACTCTGTTATGTAGTACTAGTATGTAGGTACATTCTGAACACTTCTTAGCACAATTGAGCATGAGTGTTACTAGGGAAGATAAGGCATTTCTGTGGAAGTTACAAGCTGTTATTCCAAATGCAAAACTCTCATTTTTGTTATACATCCATGTGTTTTTAATTACGCCTACTGATCTAATGGAATCTTTATATTAATCAGAGAAACTGCACCTCAGTTTTGGTCCCACATTTAAGCCTGTTGTTGGCAGAACATTTCATGCCATTGCTTCTGGTCCTTGGACATGGAGTTTCTCTGTAGGGAACAGAGAAGAGAAAATTGCCCTTCATCATGTTTATCCACAGACTTTCAGAAGCTGTAAGTGCTTTCAAAAGCTCTGCCTGTACTGCAGGCACTGACAACAACAGATGTTGATCCTAATTGCTTGATATGCACCTCTTCAAATTCACACATTTCTTTTTGTATTAAGAAGAAGAGCAAGTTCACTAGCTAAAAAAAGGGACAAAAACTTTGCTCATTTTGAAGACGTTAACTTTAAGCCTAAGCTTCTGAAACTTTTGGAAATGGCCTTTTGTTGCTGTCTTCCTCCAACCTTTAGTTAATTTTATACTAAACACAGCAGAAGAAACTGCCTTCAAAATAGTTCTTCCTGTGCATTAGGTAGACCGGACGGAACATATTTCTGTACTGCCAAAGTGAGTGAATTAGGAAGATAATTTCCAGGCATTGTCACTGGAGACGAATGGTCTTGTTTTCTGCAAGAAGAAAGAGGGAAGAAGACACTGAAAGAAGTGGAGTAGAGAGAAGGGAAGAGGAAATGACTATTCCAGCCCACCTCTTGAGTATCATGGGAAGTCCTCCTAACACTGAGGCATGCATACACGTCCAAGTCACCAGGCTGCTGTTCAGTGGAGAGAAGTAGGGAAACACAAGCATAATGGCAGCAGGAGAATAAAGAAAGGTGCAAAGAGAAAGGCCACCAGCATGCTTCTGCAAGTCTGAATGTCTTGAACTGAATTCCAGAGTAGGCAAAGGATTTCCATATGACTGTGGTGTTACATTGAAGTGAACAACATGACATTATAGATTCATATGATTAGAATTTTCATTTTCATTTAAGCATCTGTCAGAAATATAGACTTGCTTTTGTCAGATACTAGTACACTTCTGACTTCTTAGTTTTTGTTTTCCCTCCTGGTCATTCTGACTCAAAATCTACACTGCAAGATGAAAAGTGATCCTGTGTTTTGTTGCTGACCAGTACAGACACAAAGCTAGCCTTGGACTAAGAAAAGAGAAAGTGAGAGACAGACAGTGTTTCAGAAAATTGAACGAGAAACTGAAAAACTCAACATCTGTTTCTGCTGTTTCAAGAGATCCTTAAAAGTTTTCCTGAAAGATAAGTAGCAACTACAAGAAATAAAGCTGGCTCTTATACAACGTTCTTGCACTGAGCTCATATGATGTTCACTTGCCAGCACATAACTGACTCATCTGTAAAAAGTTTTTAGATGCAGTGATGAATAAAGTACTGTAGAAATGGAAAATGTTAATTTAATGCTATGCAAAGATCTGTTAGGAATAGTTCTAGCTGCAAAAGCACAAGAATAAGAATATCATCAACAGAAAAATAGTAACTAGTCTGTATGAAGAATTTACCTTGAAAAGGTTAAATATGAACTTCTTCAATATGTTAATCCCTGCCTGCAGGCCAGCTCTGGATTTCTGAGGGCTTTTTTTTATTATTTCTGAAGAATTAAGAGACTTGGAAACATACTCAAGCAATTTGTTTAATTGACAGTTCAGCCAAACTACTGTCATCCAGTTGTAGAATGAATCCATGGTTTTATCTTGTGCTGAAGTATTTGTGCTCTAATAAATCATTTAAAATAGCTGCCTTGGGGGAAGGCTCGAAAAAAGAAATGGTGATGCAGCACAAAAATGTTTGTCTGGATGAGAAGGGTAAGGAGATAGATACATATAAACAAACTGAACAACTTCTTATTAATTGTCTGGATTTTGAAGAAAACATTAAGTTGTCTCTTAAGTTCCCTTTGAGATAAGTTCTGAAGTGGACTTAGTGTATATGTGTGAGGGACAGAAGCCTTTGAAGCAGGATGTAATCAGGAAAGTTCTCTTACACATTCATTCTACTGATTTTATTTGCTCCACAACAAAGAACAATATAGGTGTTGTTGAGAGCGCTAGTCATACAGCTCCAGCTGAAGGGATTCCTCTTAGTGGTACAACTGGGGGCAATGGTTTTAAACTAATAGAGAATAGGTTTAGATTGGATATATTTTTTATTGAAGATATTTTTTATGATGAAGGTGGTGAGACAATGGAACACGTTGTCTAGAGGAGTTGTGGATGTCCTTTCATTGCAAATTGGACAATGCTTTGAGCTACCTGATGTAGTGGAAGATGTCTCAGTCTAGGTGATCTTTAAGAGCCCTTTCCAATCCAAATCAATTCTGAGATTCTATGATTCTTTCCATGAAAACATCTCAACAAAAAGTCAATATGTCCAGCTGCACACTGCTGAAGAAAGGGTGATTCTTCTCCTTTGAAAACTGCTTAACAGAAGAATTGCTTCTTGTTTGTTTTTTGTTTTTAAACTGAAAGTACTAATTCACACTGACATCCTATGCTTAGATTTCAAGACATTGAGTATTTTTTAAATCCAATCTCTCCTTTTACTTATTTATACTTTTTTACTCTTGAACACAAAGAATTGAGTAATTCTTTCTAAAAGTCAGCTTAAAAGGACTTATTATGCAAAAAGGAAAAATGTACAAAAGAAAAATCCATACCTGTAATCTTCTTGCTTTATGTGACAAGAACAAAAATGAGAAGGCAAGAAATAGATAAACTTTTGAAATTAGCAAAGACCTCAGAGTTAGAAAAGGAAAGGACATTCATTTGGTAGTATCAGCATGCAAATAATTTTGTGAAGCAACATTTTAGTTTGAAGTTTACCACTGAAAATTTAATGGAAACCATTTTCCATTAAAACAAAAATCCATTTCCTAAAATCCCATTCCCAGGCGCACTTCCAAACAGTTTGTGTTTTCAAAATACCTTTAATTAGCATTACCACCATTCTGGTGATCGCGGTAATCTGAGAGAAGCGTGCATACAATTACATGTTCTATTACTTGCAGTCATAACTCTATTTGCCTAGCACCATAAAAGCTAAGTGAACTAAATGCTTCACTGAATATATTCTTTTCCTTTCATGAGACGTTTAAAACATGCTCCTGACAATTGCTGCTATTTTCCTTGTCATTTTTCTGCTACTTCATAATGGAGATTTGCTCTCTTGCAACATTCTCCATTCTCCCTACCCTACGCAATCAGACAGACAACAGAAGACTTGACAGTGAGAAGAATTAAAGCCCCAGGCAGAGGACTGGATATTTGTTTCAAGTATCATCGTTGGACTGTTTTCATGCTCATCCAGGAGGCTTGCACATTTGTAACCATGTATTCCTCATTACTTGGTTCAATCCTCATGAGAAATATATCTTTAACTCTTTCTGCCTGCTCTTCTGCAATCTGCCATCAGCCACTTGACTACACCATGAGGCATTATCCCAGAGATATTGAGTTGAATTCTCCTATATAAATTCCTGGTTCAAACAAGTTGAGAGACTTCAGTGGGCTTGTTACTCTCTTTTGGATAGAGACATCACAGATTTTTTCTTGCCAGCCACAGACCATATCACCCTGACAGTACACAAGGTACTGTAAGGTAATAGGAAACCCATTCATGTCAACTAGCGGTGTTCTGCAGGGGTCGGTGCTGGGTCTGGTCTTGTTCAATATCTTCATCAATGACCTCGATGAGGGGATAGTGGCTACCCTCAGCAAGTTTGCTGATGATACGAAGTTGGGAGGATTGGCCGACACGCCTGAGGGCTGTGCTGCCATTCAGCGAGATCTGGGCAGGCTGGAGAGCTGGGCAGTAAGAAATCAGATGAGGTTTAACAAAAGCAAGTGTAGAGTCTTGCATCTGGGGAGGAATAATTGCATGCACCAATACAGTTTGGGGGATGAGCTGCTGGAGAGGAGCTCTGCAGAGAGGGACCTGGGCATCCTGGTGGACGACAGGTTGGCCATGAGCCAGCAGTGTGCCCTCATGGCCAAAAAGGCCAATGGCATTCTGGGGTGCATTAAAAAGAGTGTGGCCAGCAGGTCGAGGGAGGTGATCCTCCCCCTCTACTCTGCCCTGGTAAGGCCTCATCTGGAATACTGTGTCCAGTTCTGGGCTCCCCAATTCAAAAAAGACAGGGATCTCTTGGAAAGAGTCCAGTGGAGGGCCACAAAGATGGTGAAGGGTGTGGAGCATCTCCCCTATGAAGAAAGGCTAAGTGAACTGGGTCTGTTTAGCCTTGAGAAAAGAAGACTGAAAAGGGATCCAATCTAGGTCTATAAATATCTAAGGTGTGTGGGGCAGAGTGGGGAGGCCAGGCTCTTTTCTGCAGTATGTGGAGACAGGACAAGGGGAAATGGCCAGAAACTGCAGCATAGGAAGTTCCGCACAAATGTGCACAAGAACTTCTTTATGGTGAGGGTGACAGAGCACTGGAACAGGCTGCCCAGGGAGCTTGTGGAGTCTTCGTCTCTGGAGATATTCAAGACCTACCTGGACGCCTACTTGTGCAACCTGGTGTAGGGAACCTGCTTTGGCAGGGGGGTTGGGTTTGATGATCTCTGGAGGTCCCTTCCAACCCCTACAATTCTGTGATTCTGTGATTCCTCACAGACTAATCAAAGCTTATTGCAAGGTATCTCAAATAAACACACAATGTGATTTTATTAGTGCAACCAAATGAAGGATGTAGGGACAGATCTTATCAAAGAAAAAAAAAAAAAAAAAAGGAATCCAACTTCTGGCAGATACGATGAAATCATAGAATCCTAGAATGTTTGGTATGGCTGTCAAAGCCCATCCAGCTCCAACCTGTGCCACAGGCAGGGCTGCTACCAGTTCATCTGCCCAGGACCCCATCCAACCTGGCCTTGAGTGCCTCCAGAAATGGGGCAACACAGCTTCTCTGGGCAGATGTGCCAGGACCTCACCACCCCAATGATGAGAGAAATGCCATACTGCAGGAAAACATCTTTCTGAGGATTATAAGAAGCAGCTATGTCTACCAGTTTAGGTGGTGATAGTACTGCAGAAAGAGAAGCTCACACAATTGAAGAGAAGAGCAAGTTGTGTGAGACTTTTTGTCAGTACTATAAAGAAACACTCATCAAATAAATGTACTAGACTGAGAGTTTCAAACCTGTAAAAGCTTCTTATGAAATAAACGAAGAACAAACCTGTATGTTTCCTCTCGGCTTTGCCAGTAATTCCCACAGAACATCCCTAAACTTGCAGGAATCATTATCAAACTGAAACAGAATTGAATAAGGAGGATATGGAAGAGGAATCCACTGCCCTTGCTACATCTGCATGGAACACAGATGTCACAGTGAGAATGGTGTTTTAGTTAAAATATATTTCTTACTAATTTTCCTGCTATTTTTTCTCTTACAGCATTTTCTTCTTAATTTCTCATGCTGCCATCTCTAGTTAATCTGCTTTTTAGCCCTTCTTATTGAAGAAGGTTAATTGATCCCCTTAAGTGCTGTTGTATTTTAAGATCTACAGTAGAAGCAAATGACCAATTTGTTTGTGTATTCTCCCTGATCCACTCTGGAACCTGTACGTCTGTAAAAATATTAATAGACACAATAAGTCAACCTAGTCCCGTATGCTATTAGGATATGAAAGCAAGCATCTGTAAATAAATCTCTTACCTAGTCACCGTAACTACAGATTGAATGCAGCTAGTTTGTCTGGAAAGGGGAAATTCAAGTTATGTAATCACAGACTGATAGTTTACAGTGTTGTTGTGTGTTATAGATAGCACACTAGAACTAAACACAAAACAATAAGTTTGAGTTTCACTAATAAATAATAATAGTTTGCACAATCCACTTCATGCAGTTTATCTGCGTGGACAAGTTAAACTTGGAGCTTAACTTCTTAGTGCATCGTATTTACTACACAGGTTATTATTATTAGTTTGCTAACAAGGAGAAGACCCCATCATATAGCATGGCAGTACTTCTGTCAGGATTACAGCCAACTGAATTCAAAAGGCTGTGAACAGACACCTTAGCATCAGAACCATTAGAGAAGTAAAACTGCAAATAACAGCACCATCTCAGCTACAACACTGTCAACTTTCTAAGGCATTTTCCTGATCAGGGAGTCACTGTCTATCCCAGGAATTCCCAGCAAAAACAATTAATGTTATAAAAGACACATATCAACATACGTATCAACACAGAAAATGACTTGTAAGGATAATCTACCAGGTCAGAGAGGTCCATCATTGCACGATTGTATAATCAGGCATAGTGACAATGCCAGAAAGATGTCAACTTTTTGCTGGAAAATACTGTGCTGCAAGAGCTAAAAAGGCACAACGTGAGACATGGGTAATCTGGCCTAAAAACTAAGCAGAAGCCATGTCCTTCTGCAGCTATGCAGAATACATTCTTAAAATTCAGTCATGACAGACACTAAATTAAAGTAGATGAGACCAGAAGGATATTTTTTAACAGGTTTGTTTTTCAGGTAGCTCTTTTCTATAAATTACACAATTTTCACCCAGAACTTGCTCTATTCTTGCAAACTTGGCTGCCTTCTGTTTTCTCCTGCTGTTCAATGAATCTCAAAGACTGTGATGGATGCCTCTCTAAGCATTTCAAATTTCAAGCTTACATACAGACTGTGGCCTGTTAAGGGCAGACTAACAGCTAAACTGACAGAAGCCGAGGAGCAACTCAAGAATTGTTCAATTTCTTAGCCAACTAGCCAATATTTGACTTGGATTTCTTGGATCAATGCTGTCAGTTTGTCTATATTTCCCTGAATTTCAAAATACTTTGTTTGCTCTGCTCCACCCATAATATCAACCAATCAGTATTATTTAATAAAAGAGAACAGTCAAAAATATAAGTGTTTCTGCTTAGCAACTCCATAGACAACCTTGATCTTTTGAGATCAACAATATAATGAGACATGAGATATGCAGCCAGAGTTTATCAAAAGATAAGATTTTTGTTTGACCATAATCATTTCTTCATATCAACACTCCATTCAAAAAAAAAAAAAAGCTAAGTGCCACTAACCTGTTATAGAAATTATAAAAACTAGTTAATTGGGACACTCTTAGACTGAGTGAATTCACTCATAGCCTGTGGAATCTATGTGTTCAGCTTTTTCATGGTAACCTTGTTGTCAGTTCACATCTACATTTCCTGACCTTATAATTATTTCTGTTAGGTTCAACTTCTTTGTTGTTTAGCAGCTGAAATTTTGCTGTTGGTTGTATAGACAAGTTCTGAAATTCAGTGAAAAGCAAGTGGTGCACAAATGAAAAATACATTCATTTGCCAAGGCTTTCTTAGTCATGTTGTCAGTTGCTGATTTGAGATATACTTTTCAGTCCCTTTCAACGTCACAAGCTTATCAGTGATTGATTTTTCTTAGAAATTATTGTGCAGTTACAGCCAATAACCAGTCTTTTAGTTCTGAGCCATTATAGTTTAACTGCACAATATTTCTTAGTACTAGAATGAAGCGAACCTATTTTGCTTTCCTTGGAGTTGCATTCACTTCCATATTCATTGCAGATAAATACAAGCTCTACTATTTGCTCACACTTTGTTTTGTCTTTATGCTTGCACATGTGAATATCTGCTTCCTTTCTTAGAATAAATTGCTTGGATGCCACCATTTTAATTGAAAACAATCTGTAATTACTCAAATGAATAGTCATATTCACTATATTACTGTTCCCAGTGCAACACGAAGGGAACAAAAATGGAAGTGTATGCCCTGGAAAGCTACTATTTAAACGTAAGACTGAGGATAGTGACTGAACATGAGATGGTGAAAAATAAAGAGGTGGGAAATAATAAACAAAAGTAAAGGAGTTGTCTCAGGTGCCAACCACCCTATAGGATTTCTTTTTCTTTCTTTCTAAACGATGTGGGTTTTTTTGTTTTGAGTTGTTTTGCTTTACTTTGTCACGAAAGGTTTTTCACAAATCAAGGGATTGGTGAAAATTTTAATATTTTTCAACAATTGTTCTCAGTCTTCTTTGTGCATATGCTGGAGGGGAAAATAACACAAATCCAGAATAAGGATTTGTTAATTTGCAGTGTCCTTCCAACATAACAAATTCAGGAGTCACTGGGTAGATTCAGGTAGCACACTCAGGTGTTGGTAAAGCAAAACGGGTTTATTTCCTGTCTCTGCTGGAGGGATCACAAGGATGAGCATACGTGTGAAAACATTCTGCCATTTCACTAGACACTTTCATATACTTTGATGCCTTAATCATCCTTCTGTCAGCTGAAACTCAGATAGAAAAAGGAGGTCCAAATTCCCTTCACTGTAGACAGATCCCAACATCTCACCAACACTTCCTTTAATCAAGAACAATTATTTTAAAGGTTAATACATATTTTTGCATTTTCTAAAGAAACACACTAGCACACTTCTTGAATAATGCTCTCTCTCTGTTTCAAGGGCAGTAAAGGCTATCCAGACTTATTGCATTCCCTCTCTGGTCCCACAACCAAGTCTGAAGGCTGCAGTGGCAGAAAGTACCTCCAGACAACACTAAAAGTGTCCTTTTGGTTGGTTTGGTTTTTTTTTAAGTAAAGCTAGATTAACTGTTGTATCTTGAAAACTAAGGTACCTGCCACGTCACTCTTCGAGGTCATTGCCACTGTCAGTGGGAACTACCTTTACACTCTAATAGGTAAAAAAACCTCTCGACTTTCTCTTGGAGAAAAAAAATCAAACATTGTTCTGATATTTTCTATCTCATTAGAGAACTTACAGGGAAAAAAAGCTTCCATGAACTATCTAGTAGAAGTAAAACTCAAAACAGCCATATCTTATTCTGAGACTACACTCTGTGCCAGATTTACAAACAAATATTTGTATTAAACAAAATGGATATCTTTTATTCACCTAATTTGAATAGTGACAAATATGACAACATTGTGCAAGTTTTTAGAAGGACTATGTGGAAGATTTTTTGCATATAAACTTTCCCTATTTTATTGTTATAAAAATGAATTTCTGATAACTGCTACTGAAAAACAATCATATTATAGAGTGCTTTAGAAAATTCAAGAATAGAATCACAGTTTTCTTGCAGAGTTCTTTTTTGGGAGATTTATTTATCAAATGAAAAACAACATGTGTTAGCTCTTCTATCTTTCTCCACTCTCCCATACGTAACAACAAGCATGTTACAGACAGGCAGGGATAAATCAGAGACAAAAATGTTTAATCACACAACAAATCAAAACTATAGAACCAAAGACTGGTTTGGGTTGGAAGGGATGTCAAAGCCCAGCCCCAACCCCATGCTGTGGGCAGGGCTGCCCCCCCCAAATCGGCTGCCCCCCCTCCAGCCCCCAGGGCCCCATCCAACCTGGCCTTGAGCGCCTCCAGGGGTGGGGCACCACAGCTTCTCTAGGCAGATGTGCCAGGGCCTCTCTGCCCTCTAGGTAATGATTTTCCTCCTAGCATCTAACCCAAATCTCCCCTCTTTTAGATCAAAACTGCTCCCCTTGATGTATTACTATCACAACATGTAAAATGTCAATCTCCATCTTGTGTATAATGTCCCTTTAAGTACTGAAAGGCTGCAATGAGGTCTCTCTCTCAGAGTTTTCTCTTCTCCAGGCTGAACAAGTTTAGTTCCCTCATCTCTTCTTCATTAGGTAGCTAAAGTTCTAGCTGTGACAAGTCACACTGTTCTTCAACTTTCAAAATAATGTAGAAAGGAAAATTAGATAAGAAAGAACAATCATCCTGTTTCTAATAAGCTTTCAAACAGCATTGTACTGGAAGTCACATACCGATCACAAGCTTATTTCAGTATCAGAAGCATTAAAAGATCATGACTTTGGGTTTCCAGATCTCTGCCAGATTATAATATCAGGCAATCTGCAGACATGTCACTGATTAAAGTACAGTCATCTTTGATAATTCTACATTAATTTTAAAGGGATGAGATCATACCAAGATCTGAACAAACTACAGTTTTTCTTGACAAGTGCTCCACAGCATGCTGTCAAAACTAATCTATGATTTAGCTGATAGCATCTTCTGAACATATAAAACTTGCTGAGCAGAAGATAGTGATGTGAAAAGGAAAGATCAATAGACATTCTGATATATGGCACAAAAACGCAAATGAGTCCACCCTTTTGGAGAAAAGATCTTTATTTATTCAAGAGTAAGCAAGCAAAAAATCATCCTCTACCTGTTCTATTGAAAAAAAAAAAAAAAAGAAATAAGATAAATTAAAATGAATAGGCTTTCTAGTACAGGTAAACAAATATATTGTTATGTCTCTTATCTTTATGAATAATAGAATAAACATAAAGCACTGTATAGAATTATGATTCACAGTTTAACTTTTCCTGTTATAATCAGCAATAACCAGCGTTAGAGGTGTGATTATTAGATTGTAAATGATTTCAGTATGCCAGTAATGTATTTAATATCACTGCAAAGTTTCTTTATAATCCAATTTCTTATTATTGATTTTGGTTATTATAATTACAATGCAAGAATCTTAGTTACAGTTGAAAAAAATCCAGTGACTTGAGACAATTAGCCATTTAGTATTTATCAGAGAATATCAATCCCTTCCATTTTATTTTCTTGCTGGACCACAGATTTCTTTAGTATGTTACTAGCTTCAACTTAAACTATTTGCAGCACAGCGTTCTGGATACCTTCTGGGTGTTTGCCCCTACAGCAACCTGAGAGCCAGAGGTAAGAGAACAATAGAGGATCTTAATCTTTCTGGGCAGTATTTAGATTTCTTATTGGCATTGGAGCTGAAATACATGGTAGGCAATTCAGACAGCATGCTAAAACTTAAAAGCTTCTAGCAGGTCTGTTCAACCAAATGTTCAGAGCAATGGTGAATGGTTTTCACCAGTTAATTGCTGGATTTGTGTCCCCTGCCCTGCAAACGTGCTTTGGAGATAATGGAGAAAAGGCTTAGAAACCACATTGTGCTTGCTGGTTTGGTGCTGTACACGATGATTCAGTCACGTAGAACAAACACCCACCAGCTGTCAAATCACTGGAAGTGCCAAGGCTGCTTTCTCTGGTACATTTTCACAACATGCTACCTAGCTCCTGGGACCTCTCCTTCCCTTATGAGCAGCTCCAGTACCCTGTGGGACTGGATATGGCACTCTCCTGGGGGGTCAGAGATAAGATGTCACTACTGGTTTGAGCACAGAGACTAAGAAAAGTATTTCTGTAGTACCTGTGATGCCATGGTCACCATGCTGAAGTGCAGCAAACATGTTGTGCCACAGGCCTAGAGTCTGAACTAGGACTGTTCCAGGTGCAAGGAGAACCAATACAGGTGCCTCTGAGTGGTAGAAGACTGAAAAACAACTGGACCCTATGTACAGCTGGAAAAAAATGTTTAATGCCGTAGAAGGCTCACAGCTGGATCACATAAATAACAGAGCATGATTTTATTGCAGGAACAAAGGGAGCAAATGGATCAGACTGCATAAAGGAAAAGCCTTGTGCTACAAGAAAGGACTGTTTTCAATTCCTGCTTTCAGTTGGTTGAAGGCTGAATAGGAGGAGGGAGAATAAAGTGGGCAAGGAGAATAAAGTGGGCTGGTTTAAACTAAGACTTATAGAAGATAGCAAAAAAAATGGAGTATAATTAACAGCTGGACAAGGACAGCATGAAAAGTAGCATGTTCTCTATTTTTCTGCATCTCACACATTGGGGAGGAGCAGCTGCCCTTGCAAAAGAGCTGCTGCAGTTTAACTACACCCCACGTAGGAAATGGCATGAGGCCTGGCTGATATGCCCCAGCCTGTGCTATTCAGGTGGTCAGCCAAACACTCCTCACATGGTCCTGCATTCCTAAAGAACAAGGTGAAAACATGTAGTGCCTGCCTGTGCCTCTTTGGCCAGATGACTACCCCATCCATCTCTGCAAACGCGAGGGCTTGTAAGTTAAAACGGGGTTTGCTAAGTCTCAGCAGTTGTTCCCATTCCATGTTACAGACTTCAGAGCAAACTTAGTGTGCACTCTGGGGCTTTGCTGACCACACAGACCTCACCTAACACAACCATCCAGCAATCTCTTTAAGGAACAGCACAAACTGTGCAAACAAACACTGCTCTCACTGATGAACCCTTAACTTTTTTTATGATAGCCTCAGATGTCTTATCTTGCATTAACCACAGTACTGCCCTATTAGCTACTCACACCTACTTTTAGTTATTTTGGCTCCTGAGCTGGTCAAATATATAGAAATAGTAAAAATGGGCTGTGCAGAGCTCAGAGGATACTTCCATTGAGCCCAGGAAAAGCACCTTTTACCTACTGCAGTATCTACCATTACAGAACTTCCTGGCTGTTCAAGACCACCAACAAAGGCAATTTTATTCAAGTAAATCAGCATCTTGAACCCTGACATCTGCCCTGCCACCCCTCAGGATATATTCAGCTGCATCCCAATGGAATTTTTTCCAGTTACAGCCATGCCTAGCTGTACCTTTCATCTATTATATTTGTTCTTCTCTTTTTACAGCTGGCACTCTCTTTCCTGAAAACTCTCTTTTCCCCCTGGAGATTGCCTTTTTCTCACTCCAGTACCTGGCAGGCTCTGGAAACACATGCACATCAGGAAAACAGATGGGTTGCAGCCTACTAGCAGGTAGGAAATTGAATCTTTACACTACCATTTTTCTTCCTTCCTATTTGAAAAGGCCTAGTCATTCTGTGCTAATCTTTCTAATGCTAGCATCGAGGCTGAACTGTCAGTTCTTTCACAGTAGTTACATTGGAAATGTAAACGGACAAGCAAAATGCGTTAAGAAAAATGCCAGTTGTTGTTCAGCTCCGTTCAGACATTGCTCAGTGTTACCAAGAGAAAATGAGTCTGTTGGAGCCTGACAGCATTGGCCAGCTGTTGGATCATAACTACCCTCAGGAGGACTGAAGGACATTTAATCCTAGATATGCCTGTGTATTTTGTGAGATGCAAGCTCACCATGCCTAGGTTTCTTTTCTCTCTTTTAGTCTTATTTGTCGTGATAAGGAACAAGAAGGACTCTAAAAGCAAAGATTTATCTCCTAGTATCTTCCTTCAGTAGAGCTGCAACTAAGTGCAACCTAATATACATAATCACTCTTTTCCCATCTTTTTCTTTTCGGTTTTTTGGTTTTTTTGTTTGTTTGTTTGTTTGTTTTGTTTTGTTTTTTTATCTGTATGCACTTAACATAATTGCGTAGGGCACTCTGTCTGGAAGCAACAGGCAACATGCTGCACAAGCAGCAACATTTGTCTGCACAAAGTCAACAACATTTATAGCCTTTCTAAAACCTCTGAACATTGCTTTATTCCTCAGTGTCAACCAGAGGTGATGCTGCACATTCCAACACTTAAAAACTTACAAGACTGTTCTGAGCTCTCGTACTGACATGTTATCTTTTTCACCCATGAACACACAAGGAAGGATCAATGCTCTTACTGAGCCTAAACTCTAAGATTTTTTTTTTGAAGTTAGAATTGTCCAAGTTTTGCAAAGAAACTAAACAATGCTCATGCGTTATGGAACAACTTTCATGTTTTAGTCTCCACCTGGCTGAGAACAAAGAAGCAGTGCTCAGAGGTGTATGGAAAGTGCTCAGTACTCTGGTGAGTGCATTACAATATTAAAATATTGAAATCTCAAGTAAGCTATACTGGTAAGAATGTGCACTGATTGGTAATGATTACATGCATCCTAGATGGAAAAATAGCCAACAGAACACCTGATTTCACTACAACTCCTTGACTCACTTTCATTCACAGCGAAAGCACTCCTGTATTGCCTACTGAAGGGTAACAGAATACACTTGAACAAATACTAAAGTGCAGCCTTCTCCATCCCTCTCAATTAAAGCCACTCACTTACCACAAAGATGAGTAATTTCTACCTATTTTCTTATTCAATCGGTAGTTTTTTCTCTCGTGCTGGTCAACACTTTTCAACCACAAGGCTAAAGTTCTCAAGAAACAAGTCAATATTCACCAGTTACTACCAGGTCCAGATCTTGCAAGCCACCATGATTCCAGCAATCAGAATATCACCAATAGAAGCTGGGACTCTGTTAGAGGGAGCAAAAAGTTGTTCCAGACTCTTAAATGGTGATACGCTCAGCTTAAGTTTAAAAATTTCACTGGACAGCCACTGGGAGCAAGACTGCCCATGTCCCCCTATCCAAGGTGCCCCATTCTGTGAAGTTTCAGAAAAATCTCATGTCAGGATTTATCTGTATTCTCAGCGGAACAATTCCAATTCTTCAGCCTACTGATACTCTACCTTAGCTGTTGGTAAAGGAAACTTGGCATTGTCGACACAACTTCCCTGCCTCTGAAGCTCAGGAACAACAGATCTTTTTGCTTCATCTCATGTGCAATATGCGATTCTTCTCTGCGTCTTATTCTTCCATTATTGGAGGTGGCACAACAGAAAAAAAAGAGTGTGTGTAGTAATGAGATAAACACTGCCAAACTCATCTAGATAGTTAAAAGTCTTAAAGGCCCCACTTGAATTCCTTTGATAATTTATTGTACTTTATGTAATCTGCAATTTATGTAATGTGAAATCTCTGCAGTCCTAGCTGCATACAGAGCCAATTCACGCATATCACTGTATGGTAATTATCAAGCATGACCCTGAGAAGTAATAAGTTTCCTCTTCTTAGACCCCTATCTCCAAACTAACTCCAGTCAGGCAAAAGTTGCAAAATTAATTGCAACTGAAGTATTAACGAAAAGCAAGCAAACAAACAAACAAACAAAACAGCTGTTCAAATGCATTCTACATTGGGCATTCCAAATAAATAGTATTCCCTCAAGGCTACTACTCAGCGCCTCTTAGCTGGGCTCAAACAGATGACTCAGTTGCTGAAAGCAAGTTATTTCTCCTACTGTTATAAATGATTGTCTCTACTCACTATTTTCAAGATCTTTACAGTCTAGTGGTGCAGCAGATGCTAATATACTACCACAGCCTTTCTAATTGCTTCCTAATGTCTTTTTCTTGTGGTATGTATTTACAAGCCAAATATCCACAATTATTGTGATCAGATTATGTCTGCAAACCACCAATTACCGATTGGCTAGAAATGTATCAACACAATAATATTTCTGTGTGTGAAGTTTACAACTGCAGTTTTGTGTGCTTAGACTGCAGAAAGAAAAGTTGAGTCTTTCCCTGTTTTTCTCATCAACATTTCACAGCCATTTCTAAATGAATATCTTTTCTTTTGCCCATGGGTAAAGAGAAAGGAATAAACCAAATTGCAAGCAATGCCACAGTGTCTTTACAATACACTAGAAATAAGACTATATACTGAATATTGACTTTTTATTTCCCTTCTCCCCCTCCACCTCTTTATTTGCTTGCAGGCATACACAGAAACACATGTACCCAGATTTTTGCTTTGATCAATTTGAGGATATCAGTGGTTGATGGAGACTAACTTTACAGCTTGTAATGCTCTAGAAATGCTGTTGTTAAGATTAGCTGGGAAAAATGAAACTGACATTGCCAAATCTTGTTGTGTCGGAAGGCAAAGCACAGAGCAATTATACAAGCAGAAGCCCTATTGAGAAAATATAGAAAGGTGCACTTATAGCATGGGAGCACATTAGGCTACATAGGAAATATGAGAGGAAATATAGCCAAGACTTTCAAAATGTCTGAATAACCATAATTTGCCTTAAGGACAACATCAAAAGGAGGAGATGATTTTCAGTTGGGATCAAATATGTTCTTATTGCTATCTTCTTTGAGTACAGTCTTCATTTGTTTCACTTGAGTATATTTTGGAACTGCATTATTTAATTTCCTTGCAGATTTTAAAACTTTTTGTGTTTGTTCTTACTCATTGTCTCACTGGAGCAGGGAGGTCTTTCAAGAGTTTGATGGCCTGCTGGCTAGCACAACCCCACCTGCTTCTGAAACAAGATGGTAATAAGCAGAAAACTTCAGAAAGTCCAAGGTACAGAGAGTATTTAGAAATACAGTGTCCAACACACGTTCTTCTTTGATGAAGTGATGGGAGAAAACCCCAGCAGCTGGATGGGAAGGGCAATATCATGAAACATTCACCATAGGTGCTCCAACTCTACAGAGAAAATAATAATCCTCAAAGAAAGATATCAAGGAGGGCCCCATCTACTTGTTGCCTAAATCTTACAAATCTTCTGCTGGTGTGAATCCAGTCTGAATTTTTGCTAATAATAATAATAATAATTAAAAAAAAATAAAAACAACAACAATAATAATAATGATAATAAAAAATTGGGGGAAAAAAAAAGCCTGAACACAAAATGCAGTGCTAAATTACAGGTGCCAACTCTGAAACAAATGCTTTCCTGAGTTTCAGGAGAACTGAAGCAGTTCATTTCTGCATAGTTTCTAGTCATGAGGAACAAGACTGTTTTTTCCCTGCTATTTTCTTGTGACCCAGAGTCAAGATAACTTTGTTTGAGAAATAGTGCTGTTCTCTCTAAAAGTCTGTGCTGTCTGTAAATTAATGATATTCATTTGTAACTCCTTTGACAACAGGAAAATCTAATCCTTTCTGATCTTATTTGGTCTTCACTGTAGCAACACTGAAGTTACTCATAACTCCCAAAAAGTTTTTAAATTGAATATAGCATGCCATCCAGTACTTAAAATATATTCACTTTATCATTCTACCTGAGAGCTAAACAGACTTGTCTTCTGCAAGTGGAAAATTTCCAAATAGGTGCTTTGTGCAATTGAGAGGTTTCAGAGTCAGAAGTTGAATGACATCAAATATTCAAGCAAAATAAGCCTTTCCATCATGGAAGATGTCATCCAGGGCTGCAATATCCCTGGTAAGAAATGGCAAGGAGATGAAAAGAAATAAACATTCCATTAAAAGGTTTTACAGTACCTATGGAATTTAAAAGAGAGAACAATGTTTATTCTCTTTCCTTCTCTAAGGATAATTTTTAAAAATTTTATTCTTTTCTTGCTACAAGAATAAGAATCCATACAATCATAGAATCATAGAACTATAGAATCACTCAGGTTGGAAAAGACCTTAAAGATCATCGAGTCCAACAACAATCTAACCATACTACCCTAATTAACAACCCTTTGCTAAATCATGTCCCTGAGCACCACATCCAAATGGTTTTTAAACACATCCAGGGATGGTTACTCAACCACCTCCCTGGGGAGCCTATTCCAGTGCTTAACAAATCTTTCTGTAAAGAAGTGTTTTCTGATATCCAACCCAAACTTACCCTGGCGCAACTTGAGGCCATTTCCCCTCGTTCTGTCACCTGTCACCAGTGAGGAGAGACCAACCCCACTCTCACTGTAAGCACCTTTCAGATATTGGAAGAGAGCAATAAGGTCTCCCCTCAGCCTCTTCTTCCCCAGACTGAACATCTCCAGTTCCTTCAGTCTCTCCTTGTAGGGGATATTCTCCAAGCCCTTTACAAGCATTGTTGCCTTTCTTTGGACCTGCTCCAGCACCTCAATATCCTTTCTGTACTGAGGTGCCCAAAACTCAACACAGTACTCGAGGTGAGGCCTCACCAATGCCGAGTACAGGGGCAGGATGACTTCCCTAGTCCTGCTCACCACACCATTCCTGATACAAGCCAGGATGCCATTGGCCTTCTTGTCCACCTGGGCACACTGCTGGTTCATATCAGCCAACTGTCCATCAGTACACCAACGTCCCTTTCCATCAGGCAGCTTTCCAACCACTCTTCCCCAAGCCTGTAGGGTTGCCTTGGGTTTTAAATACGCAGATAAATTTAGAACTAATGATACTCCCCTGCTAAAAACCATCATGAACAGAGAACTTCCACATGGAGAATGGCATGAGGCAGCCACTTCCAACAGGTTATCTTGCATCTAATGCTTCTGTGAATAGATTGCACAAATGTCTGTTGTCAGACTCCTCATGTAAGACTTCTAACAAAACCATTTTGGTAGGAGTTCTTTTTCCTAGCTTAGTGATAAATTTATTTAAAACAAAAACAAAAACAAAACAAACAAACAAAAAACTTTGTTTAAAGAATTGCAAGATTTGTGCTGGAAAAACAGAAAATGTGTACTTGGCATCTAGTGAACAACATAAAAAACGTTGACAGTTTTTGGTAATAGAAATACTGTGATTTATTTTCTGGAAAAAAAAAATGAAAATGAATTGACACAGGAAAACTGAACGTACAGCTTTTACACTCTCCTTTACTGATCCCAAATTTTAAAAAATATTTTTTACAAGATCTGTACAAGTGTCCCCTGAGAAAGTTCTCCAGAAAGAGGGATTTATTCTAACAGGATAATCTGCGCTAACAAATGCAAATCAGATATACGCATAAGTTTTGACAGCTTGAGTGAGCTTCAGTGCTTTGCCCAAAGCAACACAAGAAGTATTTGGCAAAATTCTCAGTCAGATGAAAGACTGTTGGATCCATAACCAGAAAATCATCCTTCCTTTGTAGTGTCTGACCCTCTGTTTTTGTTTACAGGTTAATGGTTACAATACATTCATCCCATGCTGGAAACTATTACACCTTTTCCGGAGACATGAACCAGTAAACTCTTAAAACAATATTCTATTTAACATTTCCTTACAATTTTTTCTCCTTTCATGTCTTAAATGCTATTTATTTTTTAAATAGGACTGACTGACAATTTTCATCTACAATGTCTCCTTAAATATTTTATAACGTTGTATCTTATTCACACTAAAAAATATCTATTTTTAGCAGAAGTTCAATGCTAATTACTCGGTATCAGTGGAAGTTTGACAAGAATTTATTGGTAATACTAGCATTTCTCACTCTAACCAATTTCAATAGTGGGCTGTATATAAAAGCCCCACAGACAGAAATTGTTTTGCATTGTTTCACTGACACATGAATAAATTTGGTCAAGAAACAACATTTTAAGGGCTATGAGATATTGAACAGAGTAGAATGCTAGTTTGTGCTTTTTTTCCCTCTGCCAAATGCAGAAGGATGTTCTACTAATGCAGAAGGATATTCTACTAATTGCGGAATACTAAATCAGAAGGATATTCTACTAATTTGAAAAACTTTGTTTTGTAGATTTCTAATTAGAAACATCTCTCCTGTATCTCTGTAAAATTATAATCAGCAAAACTACCAACAAATGGCCATGCTATAGGTCAGTGTAATCACCAAGTGATTGATGTGATCACCAAGCACGAATCCATTAGGGGGGGGATTCTGGAGTGTAATTCAAATATATATACTTGAAATTTATGATGATTCTATCTACTTACACATATTTACCACATCCTTCATAACATGATCTTTACTTTCAGGACACCTGCAGGTTAACCTGAGTTACATTCCTGCAGTAGCAGAGATTCAGGCCAAGATTTACAAGGCACTGAGGTAACTGTCACTGAGTATCTCACGCTGCTTCTTTATTCATCAGAGTCACTCATGACATAATTCAGACAATGTTCTTAGAACCTCTCTAAGTTTCCCTGGAAGAGTTGCCTAAAGTTCAGCTAGTGTTGCAAGAACCACTAAGGACTTTCTCAGAGAAGCAGAACCAGCAATAGGAGCCTGAATAAACAAGCCATCCCTAAGCAACCTCTCTCAAGAACTGGTTTAGAGGTCTTGATGAGGGGGAAAAGCATTGCTGAGCATTTATGGCCAACAGCACAGGGCCCTGGGGAAGGAGGAGTTGCAGAAAAGGGGAGACACTGTGACTTCACCCTTCTTTGCTGTGTGCACAATGCTCTCTTCTTTCCAATTGTAACTCTTCCTTTCCCTCGTCTGACTTTTTGTCCACTTGAGTTCTCATCAAGTCACAGTTAATAATGACATTTGCTGAGAACTTCTTTCTTGGTAAGAAATCAAGGTTTCAGTGTAGTATCATAAGCAATTTAAAAATGAAAGGGCTTGGGGCAATTGGGGCTATAGCAATGACCCACTAGTACCAGTTTGCTTGAAAAGTTTGAATTAGAGAATTGCATTTTGCACTGAGTGGCTTTTCTTTTCTCCTCATCAGACATATTATGATTTTTCCCAGATGTGAACTGTGCTACACATTTTGCTATTTGCTCCATTCTGAACATTTTGCGGATCCTGCAATCAGAAGGTAATGCATTTTGTGCCTTTTGACGAGAATAAATTGAAACAATTCGAAAGCAGTAGCCTGTGCCCTGAAGTAGCAGCTTTCTGACCATCACATCATTCCTAGGCACTCTCAGCATGGAAAAGCAGTATCACATCCTCAGAGGCAGAAATGTCCTGCCCTAAGTTTGCACAGTGCTTAGTGCTGTGGGAGTTCTGGCTCTGGACTCTGGAGCATCATTGCAGGACAGGTAAGTATGTGGGGAAGTCTTCTTGCATAGAAAAGTCATAGCTGACTCCTGTTAAAGTAAAACCACAGCCATTTGCCTAGCTATGTAATTCACATCAAAGGCAAACCACAGGCAGGTGGCTGCTCCCTACCTGCCAGACAAGGAGCACTTGTGCCTGCCTGCCTCCGTTTTGTCTTCACTGGAGTGGTTAGCAATGGCAACGTGAAGCCTTTCAGCTAGGCTTCACCAAGATAAAGTGAAGAACAGATGAAACTGATGTAAACAGTGTTGGGTAGGACTTTCTTGTCTTTCCTAACAGAAATCATCTAAAGCCTCTGTTTACAATGGTGGCTGATACATCAGCACCAACATATGTGTGGGCTTTTAAAGCCAAAGCAAAAGTTACTATTCTGTCATGTCTCCAGCATAGCCTCATACAGAAAACATCACTTACTAAGAGATAGTAATACTGCAAACATCTGGCAACATGACAATATTTGTAAAGAACATTTTTCTCACAATTTTTCTGACAACTGAAATGTGACTTGAGAACTCCAGAAGGCTTAAGTACAGTCTAGGAATTCACAGTAAATCTGAAAATCTAATTTATGACAATCATTCTTCTTATTTTGTTTAATAAGCAAGGAAAATAGGCATGAATCCCTAGGTCTTCTATTTCAGGAAGATTCTAGGGATTTGGCTACAGAATGAGTACACAGCAATCTTATTTGCTAAATAATTTGGAATCCAGTTTACACTGGATTCTGCCACAGAGAAAGAAATGGGAGAGCATTTCTTCTGTATCATCACATTTTCTTCTCAAAAAAAAAAAGGGGAATCAGTTCCAGAATATTAGTTAGTTACATCAGACTAATAACCACTGTGACATTCCTTCATGTCTTGAACGAACTGCCTGTTTTTCTTACTTTTGACCTTTCTTATTGTTTTTTTAACTCACAGATGATGGAGGGAAAATGAACTTGCACTTCATTTTCAAAGACCTTAAAGAAAAACGACTTACTGTATGGCTAAACGTAGCCAGACAGAAACTGGCCTAAAACAAAGTGGAGCAGATGGGCAGCACTGAGCTCTGCTCTGTGTGACAACAACAGAGTCTGAGGGAACAGCATGGAGCTGTGTCAGGGGAGGGGCAGCTGGGGGTCAGGGAAAGGTTCTGCTCCAGAGGGCAGCAGGCATGGAATGGGATGCACAGGGCAGTGAGTATGGCCCCAAGCTGCCAGAGTTCAAGGAGCATTTGGACAAGATAGCCTCAATTTTAATGGCACTGCCATTCCCAGTGGACTTTATACGCGCTGGAGTTTGGAAAAGATGAGCACAGAGGTTCCCTCATAGCCACTCACTGATGCTGAAGAATTAAAATGTCTGTACAAAGCCCAGGAAGAGTTAAGTTCTCCAGTGCACAGGAGGAATCTATTTTTGATTTGTAAGAGAAGTTATCTGATGAGAAAGGACAAAAAGAAGGAATTATGCTAACAACATATTTATTGTTATTTATACCAGACACATAAATAAAAAATGACTTTTCATAGATTTAATTATTTCAACTTTTTCAAACTGGAAATATAAATTTTCCTTTGACTTCTGTGCAGCATGATGGACTAGACAGTTAAAGCAAACACCAAGAAAATACCCATATTTGGTGGCCCCTGGCTGAAAACACAGGTTTTGTACCTGCTGGTACTGTATTCCCTGCAGTCTTTCTATACTTAGACTGTACTAAAAATTAGTACTCCTAGTCCAAACAAAAACAAAGATTGTTTTGCTCTCCCTGTTCTGTTTTCCCAGTGACTGACCTATCATCTGATTCTTACCTACTCTCTTTGACAAGTCTTTCCCATAATGCCTTTAAGGTTCTTATTAAAGTGAGAATAAATTCATTAAAGCACATTTTATGTAAAACGCTGCACAGGAAGAACGTGAGTTTTAAACATCATGCTTAATAATAGTTGACGGAACGTATAGCATAGTGAATAAAATAGAACTTTTTATCATAACTTATAGCCTAAATGTGTTCTCTAAAACTATTCTAGATGTTAAAAATTTATACATGTGTATATAACAAATAATCATGGTTGAGTTGCCCCTAGATAGCATTATTTTATTCCAATAGAAGCATGAGAACTGAAATATCATTTTTATTCCTTCTTTATATGCATCCACCCACTGTTTTCACAGAAGATCCTTGTAAGTCTCTATAACATTAACAGATAAAATGTAAGAAGGCTCAGTGGAGAAATCAAACATCAGAAAGAAGCATGTTTGAAATGCACCAAGACCATTTAACTACTTTCCTCAGGCAGATTTTTTTTTAATTAATCCCATCATCTTCAGTTCAAAAAAGACAGGGATCTCCTAGAAAGAGTCAACAAAGGACCACAGAGATGATTAAGGGCCTGGAGCATCTACTGTGTGAGGAAATGCTGAGAGATCTGAGACTGTTCAGCCTGGAGAAAACTGAGAGGGGAGAGAAGATCTTATCAACATTCACAAACATCTGAAGTTCAGGAGTCAGGTGGATGGAAGTGGACACATTTCATTGGCATGCAGCAATAGAACAAGGGGCAAAGGGCAGAAACTGGAAGACAAGAAGTTCCACCAGGAAAAAATTCTTTGCTCTGAGGATGAGGTGAAGAGCACTGGAACAGGCTGCCCAGAAAGGCAGTGGAGTCTCCTTCTCTGGAGATGAAGAGCTGTCCGGACATTTTTCTGTGCAACCTACTCTACAAGACATGCTACAGCAGGAGATTGAACTCTATGGTTTCTAGAGATCCCTTCCAACTCCTGTGATTCAGTGATTTGTTAATTTGAAGATGTCTATCTATTCAAAACTTAGAATATTTTAAATTAAATTTAAAATGTTTCTCTCTCCAGATCAGATGGATGTTTGCAAAACATCCGGCAGGCAGAGTTATTTGAAGTCTGGTACTTTGCTACTGCTTTCCTACCAAACTTCAGTGCCTGAATTCAGTTGCATCAGAACCTGAAAGCCCAGAAACAGGAGCTTCTGCCTCACCATAGCTGATTCTGTCACACACTGGTGTCTTGTGTCACAGGCTTAGGTGCTTTCTTATGACTACTAATTCTGTAATGAGGCTCGGACAAGGTCCTATATGACTAGAAGCAGGCACAGAACCTGTTTCTGTAGGACTTTTGCTGCAAGCATGATTGGCATTCACAAAACAAGTTGAAGAATTAATTAACCAACAGAAATTCAAATGTTATTGACTCATGCTAAGTTCATGGGAACGAGGTGTTTTGATGCAACCAGAAGGAATGTTTTTTAATGATCATTGCTACATCTCTGGCAGTACCCATGGCATAAGGTTCACACAACTCATGCCTTGTTGTGAGCCATCTGTGCTCTTTTATCATCTCAGATTTGGTAAAATCCCATTCTCTTAGGAGACACTATCATCAATGCTGATGATTGCAAAGCACTCATCTCCCAGAGCAACTTATTTCACAAAAGCATGATGTCAGCTGACCTTTGCTTCTGTGCATGAAATGATCAAAATCTCATAGAAAAAAACAGCATACTCAGAGGTCTTTTTCACTTTCTGTTATTGACGCTTTTGAGTTCATTGTCGTCGTGTTTTTTTTTCCTCTATACTAAAAGAGGTTTGAGATTTTTGCTCCCTTGGAAGATAAAGATTAGGGCTTCAATGATTAATAATCAGATAAATATTAGCAGTGAATTTTAACACTAGCTTCAAAGGCATGGATGCAAAAGGCTTACAGAAAACCAAGACTTAGAGGTATCAACCTCACTTTCTGAGACTATACTCCGGGCTTTCACATCTCCATGGAGATCCTAAAAATGACACCTATTCTCCAAATAACAATACATTCAGAAATCGTGCACATCCATCATGAGATAAACTGTATATTTGTGTTTCAGTACCACAGCTGATAAATATGTGGCTACTATTCTGGTTGCCAGTTGACATTCTCTGTCTGGGAGGATGTTGACCATTATCAGACATCCAGTTAACAAAAGGGTTCCTTATACCAAGGAAACTGTTTTAGGAGAATCTCTTTCTCTCTCTCTTTCTCTCTCTCTTTCTTCTTCTCTTTCTCTCTTTCTTTCTTTCTCTCTCCCTCTCTCCCTCCCTCCCTCTCTTCCTCCTCCTCCCTCCTCCTCCCTCCTCCTTCCTTCCTTCCTTCCTTCCTTCCTTCCTTCCTTCCTTCCTCCTTCCTTCCTTCCTTCCTTCCTTCCTTCCTTCCTTCCTTCCTTCCTTCCTTCCTTCCTTCCTTCCTTCCTTCCTTCCTTCCTTCCTTCCTTCCTTCCTTCCTTCCTTCCTTCCTTCCTTCCTTCCTTCCCTCCTTTCCTTCCTTCCTTCCTTCCTTCCTTCCTTCCTTCCTTCCTTCCTTCCTTCCTTCCTTCCTTCCTTCCTTCCTTCCTTCCTTCCTTCCTTCCTTCCTTCCTTCCTTCCTTCCTTCCTTCCTTCCTTCCTTCCTTCCTTCCTTCCTTCCTTCCTTCCTTCCTCCCTTCCTCCCTTCCTTCCTCCCTTCCTCCCTTCCTCCTCCTTCCTCCCTTCCTTCCTTCCTCCCTTCCCCTCTTCCTTCCTTCCTTCTCTCCTTCCTTCCCTTCCTTCCTTCCTTCCCTTCCTTCCTTCCTTCCTTCCTTCCTTCCTTCCTTCCTTCCTTCCTTCCTTCCTTCCTTCCTTCCTTCCTTCCTTCCTTCCCTCCCTCCCTCCCTCCCTACTTCTTTCCTTCCTTCCTTCTTTCCTTCGTTCCTTCCTTCCTTCCTTCCTTCCTTCCTTCCTTCCTTCCTTCCTTCCTTCCTTCCTTCCTCCCTCCCTTCCTCCCTTCCTCCCTTCCTCCCTTCCTCCCTTCCCCTCTTCCTCCCTTCCCCTCTTCCTTCCTTCCCCTCTTCCTTCCCTCCTTCCCTCCTTCCCTTCTTCCTTCCTTCCTTCCTTCCTTCCTTCCTTTCCCTTTCCTTCCTTCCTTCCTTCCTTCCTTCCTTCCTTCCTTCCTTCCTTCCTTCCTTCCTTCCTTCCTTCCTTCCTTCCTTCCTTCCTTCCTTCCTTCCTTCCTTCCTTCCTTTCACATCCAAGGCTGCATGTGGCCCTGGGCAGCCTGGTCTAGTGATTGGCAACCCCGGCCATGGCAGGTGGGTTTCAACTAGATAATCTTTGAGGTCCTTTTCAGCCCAGGCCATACGATGATTCTGTCTGTTTCTTTCCCACTTCAGCTTTAGTCTGACTTTGACTTACAGGTTGGCCAAGACAACAATGAATTCAGAGGCCTTCTCAGAAATTTTGCAAAATGCTTGCCTAGGAATATACATAGCAACTGAAAATTACATTTACAGTTATCCTTTTCCGAACTTGGGTCAAACCAAGAAAGTCAGAAGTGGAGCCCAAACAACCAGGCCACATGAAATGGCAAATCTGTGAATTGCAAACCAAGGCATGAAGCCTACTGAGTGGAAAGAAGGGAAAGATTTTCATGGCTTAATTCTAACTGGAGCTGCATTTTGCCAGCTAGCCCAGACTGCCTTTGTGAATTAACAACAATTTTGTGCGTTTAATATATTTCTAAGAAAGGAAAATTCTGGGGCATATAGATGAAAGAAGCTGAAGCGTCATAGCAAGCCTTCACCTTGTAGCTATGTGAAAATAAGTAGGACAGAATTAGCTAGCTAGCACATATAGAAATCAATACAATGGCCAGGGGCTGAGTGAGCAAACAAGATTTATTTAAACTCTCTGGGCAATACAGTCACTATCAATAATGTTCATTAGAATTGGATCTCTGATAGGAAATGAAAAAATAAAAATAAAAGAAAGCAAAAGAAAATGTGGGGTTTTGTTTTTTGTTTTTTGTTTTTTTTTATGGTTACCATGAAGTAGTTAGGAACTGAAGTAGACTGCACAATACGAACCTTTAAAACTGTAAGTATCTTAGCAATTCTGAATTCTCTGTCTCTTTTTTTCCCCTCATTCTCAAGATGTCTTAAAATTGGCATTATAATGTTCTTGGAATTAGATTCACATTGAAGAGGAGGCTCATGCATGGCCTTATCGCTCTATAAAACGACCTGAAGGGAAGTTGTGGTGAGCTGTGAGTCGGCCTCTACTCCCATGTAAACAGCAACAGAACTAGAGGGAATGGCCTCAGGTTGCATTAGGGGAGATTCAGGTTGGACGTTAGGAAATACTTCTTCTCTGAGAGAGTGGTCAGGCGCCGGAAAGGACTGCCCAGGGAGGTGGTGGAGTCACCAGCCATGGAGGTGTTCAAGAAATGTTCAGATGTTGCACTGAGGAATGTGGTCTGTTTAGCAGAAAATACTGGTGATATGTGGACAGTTGAACTGGATGATCTTAGAGGTCTTTTCCAACCTTAGTGATTCTATGTTTCAAAGGTTTCTATTGACAGTATTCAGGGGAAAAATTGCAGGGATGTATTCAAACAGTTCAACAGCAGAGTTATGTGCAAAGTCAGGTTTTTTTACTATCCATACCTGCCTCAACAACGCAGAGGGTTTTCAGAAGCAGCCTCATCTTCCTCCTTTTTGTGCTGCATGCCTCCTTCTCAGACTTTGCTCAGAGGACTGCGGTGGCCTGCTTAGAGGCAGCAATTACAACTCTTTTGGCCACTACAGTCATTCTTACTCTGAACTTCTGCAGCGCTCTCCCAGCAGCTTACCTATTTCTACTGCTTTCCAGCTGGTGGGCAATTGCATTCCAGTATTTCCTCTGTCTATAACCTACTGCTGTGAAAGTGCTATATTTCACGCGTTAGATCCTCCCTTAGGGAGTGCCACAGATGCAAGGACTGTGAGGTCACCAGTTCCCATGTAGGAATGAAAAATAGGCTGAAAATGCTGCAGGCATCTCTTGCACAGCAGAGTTGTGTGACTGCCATTTATTGATTTGGTAAAATGTGCCAGTGCAAACACACAAGGTCATCCTACCTCCGCTATCTGTACAATGGTTATCCCTCTTGATAATGCAGTTTATCTGCTGAGCCCTGGGCAAAACACCTATTCCTTGATCCTACAGAGGAGAAGAGCATCCTGATGCCACCATCACATTCATCCCAGCTTTCTGACTGCGGCACACTGGAGAAGAGCGGTGTGCTCCCCACAAGACACAGCTTCCCCATGCAGAAGGAGGATGCATCTGGAGACATCCAGGAGGAAATCCAGTGCAGGTATTCAGAGTGGTCTGTTCTGTTTTCCCTAGTAACAAAATGGCTTCAAATAAGGGGATGTTGTTCCAGAGCAACGCTGCTAAGAATAGTGCATGGTAGAAAAAGTGTGGGCAGTATTTTTAGCAAACGTTATAAGCCATAGGAGACTATTCCATCTGCAGGATGGAAACTTTGCAATGCAGCAGCATTTCAGCACAGGCTGAAAGATCATAGGGTATCTAAAACTGCACAATATTGCACCCGAGGATAAATAGAATCTTGTGCTCAGTTTAAAAAGTATATACACTTAGATTTAAGATGCAGGACAAAATATTGGATCAGTTACCATCCAGCCTATAAGGATTAAGATCCAAGAGGTGAAAGAAGGATCCTGGATCTACATTCAGAGTACTAGACTCTTCCTTGCCCTGAACTTCTCTTGGTAATTCAGTTTGGTGAAAAAAGAGGGGGGAATGTTGTTATGGCCATTTTGCTGTGATAGAGGAAGAAGCAAAACTGCTCGCTGAGAGAATAGTCTCAATTTTCCCTTTGGGGCAATGGGATTTATCTGCAATCACATATTCCCAGCTTGGATTCGCCTTTGGGTCTGAACCTAAAGGCAAGATTTTGGAAACTGCATACAGAAGAGTTAGTAGAAAAACTGCTCTAAGAATACCAGCATTGTACTTCCACACAATCTTCACACTTGAGAAGTTTCTTTTCCAGCTTGAATATTTGCTGCAATCACTGCAAAAGGCAAAAAGCAGACTCCAGAACCTGAAAGCCTTGGAGTCACAGGTGCTGCTCTAATTACTCCTTCAAATCATACAACATCACAGCAGCTGAAGATCCTGTGGCCATGGAGGTCTGGACACCTCACTGGCACTGAACTGCAGAGAACCCAAGGAGAGCTACAAGCAGTGATTTTCTAACACCACACAGTGCAATCAGTTTCTGAATTGGTATTATCATGATGGTTTTACAGAAACTTAATCCCTAGCAGCTTCTTGCATTTTAAAATTCTGTTCGCAAGACCTGTGTATGTTTTGTAGCTTACTGCAATACTTTTGCTTTTTTTAACATTATAATTTGAAGTTTTAGAGTCAGGGCAATTTTTAGACAATGTTCTGCTGAGCTTAGCATTTTTCTATTGGGCATTTCTTTTCTGTATAGCTTTTTGAGGTAATGGAAACAAATAGGTCAGAAAAATAGAATATTTTACTGAAAAAGGACTGTTTTCTGAACACTTAATTCTCACTAAATCTATTTGTTTTAAGATAGGTCACCTACAAAACCCTTCTGAAAATTTTATGTTTCATTATGAAAATAATAGAAATGTAATAATTGCACACTTTCAGGAAAATATTTTCCTCACTCCTTTTGTCCTTCCATACATTTTTTGTTTTTTATTTTGGGTGGTGTTGGACTGTGTGGAACCAGGAATTGGACTCTGTGATCTTCATGTGACCCTTCCAACTCAGGATATTTTCTGTTTCTGTGAGTTTTGAAAGATCATCTCTTACTATCTCCTGCTGAGGTGTACTTAAAGTCACATCTACCAGAGGATCAAAGAAAACTGTTGCTTTGGTTGGCAATACTTTCACATATAGTTTGAAGTTAAGCAGATGCTCATAGCACTCAGTTAAGCCAAGACATCACTAACCAGTATTTAGCAAACATTACAGAATCACAGCATTTTGCTCTAAGGGATTGCATCCTCACTACACCAAGTCAGGAAATTTCTACTTACACCCTCCCGGCTGCATGGAAGACTCTCTACCTGTTTTCTCTATTGCAGAAATAATTTTGGATAGAAATATATTCACCATGGAGATGTATTTCCAACAGAAAAGGCTACAGAGCCAATATACCACTGGCATCTCATGATGCTGAAGGAATCTATCAGGTTTAATTCCTCTAGCAGGTGGCACCAATTTGGAACAGCAGCATGAAAATGAGTAAGCTGTTCTGCTTCCACTTTGATCAGATTGTTGGGTGAGTATACAAATCTCTTTATTACAGCTCCACTTAGAATCTCTTCTGCTTCCTCGTTTCTTCACATGGTGGATAAAGAGAGTTTAAAAAAAAAATACAATAGAAATGTTCAGATGAGAAATGTTTTTACCTCTCTTCTTTCCTGTTCCACACCCTCAGTAAGTTAAATAGCCCTGCAATGGTAGTACAGCTAAAACTAACAGAGCAGGAAAGCACAGAGTCACTGTGGTTGAGATGGAGTCTCAGGACCAAAATGTGTTCCAATGCAATTAGAGCTGCACCCATCTGGAGGACTTTCCCCTCGGTAGAGGACAGTGGCTGGGGAATGCCAGCCTGGCTGTGTTACACTTTGCTAGGACAACCTTGTTCAGCATAGGAGGCAGAGTGCAAGAAGGAGGGACAGATCTTTGCACACAGTTACTCACCACAGGGCTAGTAATGCAATGCCTGGGACAGAGGAAATGCTTGTGATGGGTACATTTGTCTCTCAAGAAAAGAGAATAAAAACAGGATCCTAAGAGCACAAGCCCTAAGATCCTAAGAGGATTGTAATGGCACTGATTAGGACCCAGCTTTTCACTTCGCACCCATGTTCCTGAGCTGAGATTTTTTGAGCAATTTAGGTTTAAGCAATTAATTATCTTCATTTACACTCATGATTTCATTTCAAGCTTTCCACTTATAAAACCAGAATCAAGCAAAGGATACAGACTTTTCACTGACTTAGAGGAAAGCATGGGAAGAAACATTTCAGCAGAGAAACATCCCCTTACAAAACTAACGTCAGCTGCAACTCCCTTGTGAATGATTAAATACTTAAAAAGATATTTTACAACTAAGTCCTCTCAAAAACCAGGGACTCAGAGACCTGGAGAAAGTCTGGAGCAAGGAAGACTCATGCTGCAGTAGAAAAAAATCAGGACAGAGAATATTTGAGTGAACTCATCACAAAGAAGTCCATGGGGTCTAGTGGGATGCAATCATAATAATAGATTAGATGCTGGATATCACTGTGAGGCCATACACATTTATCTGTGTAAGATCAAGAGAACTGAAAAAAGCACCCAAAGACTGGAGGAAAGCAAATGTCACTCATTTATTTGAGAAGGAGGACCTAGGGAACTGCAGGCAAATCAGCCTCACCTCGATCTCTTGGGAGCTAATGCAATATGTAATCCTGGAAAGTATTTCCAGGCACATGAAGGATGAGAAAATGGTCAGGAATTGTCAGCATAGATTCACCAAAGGGAAATCATTCTTGATAAACATGACAAGCTTCTGCAATAAAATGACTGGTCAGAAAACATGGCAAGAATTACTGGATATTGTCTACTTTGAGTTCATTAAGGCTGAAAAGTTGATGATTTGTGGGCTGGATAGGTAGATCGTGAGGTGTGTTGAAAAGTGCCTGAATAATTGGGCCCAGAAGTCAGAAACTGCTGGCACAAAGTCTAATTGGAGGCCGGTAACCAGCTGCATGGCCCTAATGTCTTCATTAATAAACTGACTGATGGGGTACAGTGTGCCATGACTAAGCTCACAAATGACACAAATCTGGGGATGTATGGCTGATTCACCTGACAGTCACAGTGCTATCCAAAGGGCCCTTAAAAAGTTGGAGAAATGAACTGACAAAGATCTCAACAAGGGGAAGTGCAGAGTCCTGCACAGGCAAAGGAATCGCCTCAGGCACCAGCATATGCTGGGGGCTGACCGATTAGAAAACAATTTTGCAAAGTAGGACATGATGGACACCAAGTTGACCATGAAATATCAATGTATCAAAGAAAGCTACGGTTATTCTGGACTACTTTAGGAAAAGTATTGCCAGCAAACTGAGGGACGTAGTTTGTCCTGAGCATTGGTGAGGCCATACCTAGAGTACTGTGACCAATTTTGGGCTCATCAGAAAAAGGGAGACATGAGTATACTGGCGACAGACTGTTTTCAATACTCTGTAATATTATGAGGTGTTTCCAAGTGGGTGAATACCTGCATAGATACTGATCATGACAGTGTGAGCAGACACGTGAGCAGTAAGCACCCATCTCTTTTCAATATGAATTCTACAGGTGCATTTTTAAACAGCATGTTTAATGTTCAGATTAGGGAAGCAAATACCAACACATCCAATGCAGGCACGCCTATTTCAAATGAGCTGTCATTTGATTCAGTGCTTTCTACCGAATGGCATACCTTTTGTACTGATGGGCAATCACTCTATGAAAACAGAAAAGCTTATCTTTTTAAGTATTACAAGGCTAGCACATTTCTTTGGAGGTGAATAACAACATCACTAAAACTTTATTAAATTGTGTCGCTTTGGAGAGGAAAGATTTGCTTTGTACTTTTTCATTTATCTAGATCTGCAATAAATAATGAAATAGGTTATATAAACAGTAACATTTCAAGCTTTACTGAGGCACAATGCTATACCATTATTGTTCACGAAATAGTAGTCAGAAATGCAGTTTCTCTTAGATTACTTTAAAAACATCACACCATATGCTTGCTATAAACTTTACAAAGCTATCTGGAGGTAAAAAATCCAAATCAGAAGTGGGATGGAGAAGATAAAAAGAAAAACCCAGAAGAGTACAATGAGAAAGTTATCAAAGCAAAAACATCCCCATAGCCTTTTCAAAAACAGCTTGTTCACTTTTTGAGTTTATAGCACAAAATAACACCAACACTCCAAGTGCAGAGGTGTAGGACTGAAACTGTTCTGCTGAAACAAAAGATAAACTGTCAAGAAGTTCTCTAACAGAATCTGGTGCGTACTTCAGCTAATGGCATCCTCCTTCAGGGCTGTGAAACATGGTGACAGTACAAAGATGGGAGGAGCGGCTGACACACCAGAAAGCTGTACTGCTATTCAACAAGAGCTGGACAGGATGGAGAGTTGGACAAAGAGGAACACAATGAGGTTCAGCAAGAGAAAGTGTAGGATCCTGCACCTGAGGAAGAATAATAGCATGCCTCAGTACAGGTTAGAGACTGGCCTGCTGGAAAAGAGCTCTGCAGAGAAGGACCAGCGTGGCCTCAAGAAGGCCAGAGGTATCCTGGGCCGCATTAAAGAGTGTGACCAACAAGCTGAGGGACATGATCTTTCCCCTCTACTATGAGGCCTCATCTGGAGTACTGTGTCCACTTCTGTGCTCCCCAGAAAGTCTAGATGAGGGCAACAAAGGTGATTGTGTGCCTGGAGCATCTTCCTTTACAAAGAAAGGTTGAGAGCCTTGGGACTGTTCAGCCTGGTGAAAAGAAGGCTGAGAGGGGAATTCATCACTGCTTATAAATATTTAAAGGGTAGGACCAAGTGGATGAATCTGGAACACAGGAAGTTCTATCTGAACACGAGGAAGAGCTTATTTTCTGTAAGGGTGACAGTTCAGGAGCTAAATGCTCAGAGAGGTTGTGGAGTCTGGGGATATTCAAAACCTACCTGAATGCTTTCCTGTACAGCCTGCTGTAGGGAGCCTACTTTAGCAGAGGGGTTGGACATGATGATCTCCAGAGGTCCCTTCCAATCTCTACAATTCTGTGATTCTGTGATCCTCCTTCAAGCAGGAAAGCCAGGCTGAGGCAAGGCTACCACCAGGGCCAAACTTTTTGCAGCTCTGTGGGATGCCTGAGGACTCACCATGCTCCTGCCTCATGTCATTGTCCCCAGCATCCTTTTGCCAAGAAATGCCTGCTGTACCTGTGGGTTTGTAGACCCAGATCTCAAAGGATCCCAGCACAGTTCCAAAGTACAATTCAATCTGTAACTGCTCTCTAACATAAATGCTGATAAGTAGGAGTGTAACCATGGAAGATGAGGAAAAATAGGAAAAAAGGCCAGTGTCTTGCTCCTCCATGAAAACAAGATTTAGGAATAAATTAACATTGAAATAAATTACAACTGACAAGCTACCTGAGATTTTCACATCAGACAAGTGCATGCAGAAGTACTTAGTATATGATTTAACTAAAAGCAAAGTAAATAATCATTCCATCCTGCAGGTCGACTGGGAATTGTTTCATCATTCCAGATAAGACTTGTACTTTATATGTAAAGGCAAGTCTATTTGAAGTTATGTTCCCTTCACAGTGAGGCATATGGTTTTGTGCTATTGTAGGAAAGTGAGGAGGCTCAATACAAAGGGCACCATTCTCACACATCTATCTGTGTTTGGTCAAGTCTGAGCCTGAGCTTCTTAGACGAAAACAAGCTTCCCTTTCTATGAGGTGATTGGGTTTTGTTTTCTTTTGTTTTGTTTTGTTTTGTTTTGTTTCAGTTGGATGGTTAGGTTTTTTTGTTGTGGTTTGGTTTGTGCTTTTTTCCTGTTGTTGTCACTATAATACTGCTGCCATACAAACATCTTAAAGATGAGGATTGAAAAGTGATACTTAAGCAACAAAAAGATGTCTCTTTTGGCTGTGCTAATGCAATTTGCAAGCCTCCTCACCAAGCTTTGAGATTTGAAAATAGTAACACACTTGAGGGAGAGTGAGATTTGAGTGATCAAAAGAGAGACCTTGTACACTGGCTATATTTTTCAAATTTTCTACTAATACTCTTGGACTATGAAAACCAGATCATCCAGGCTGCAAGCAGCGCACAGAAGTTGCCACTGCTGTTTGAGCCTTGATGCCACTATCACAACATTAGCACAGCTCCATATATTTTGCAGACCAGGTAGGAGTGTAGGAGATGGTGTCTGCCTATTTAGCTGTCAGCTATGAGAGTACAAGGTTGGAAATCCTGAAATGTGAGCCACAGTCTGTAGTCATGAGGAGCAGATCCACATGGTCTGCATATTTGCATCCTAGCAGCTTTTTTCATAATTAAACAGCACAACAGTTCACGTACATGACATTACATACAATCAGCTGAATCATTTTTACCAGAGCATTTATGTTTTTTCTGAAAAAGACTCTTCAACACTTTAAGCACTTTCAACACTTACCTTTCATAAAACCACTTTTGATAATGAAGAAAAACAGAGATGGATTATACCCAGATCTCCTTAAATCCTCCTTCATTGTCTCAGCAACCAATGATTATCACTAGTTGTAAAGGAAATTTTGGGGCTCTGAAAGGATTATTATTTGGCATTTTATGGAGTTGCTGGTGAAAAGAACTTAAGCAACTGATCACTTAATTGAATATATTTTCTGCACCAGGAAGACTTAGTGACACATCAAACAGCTTGCACAATCCTAATGCCACTGGTGAGCTTATAACACACCACACTGCATAGCAGAGTGCCCAGTGGATGTTGTTATGCTGACTTCAAACTATCATCTCCACAAGCTCAGAGAAATCCAGCATGCCCACACACCTACTGCAGGAGCCACTAATCAAATGGATCTTGGCAATACCTGAGACTTATCAGGGACTGACTCAAGAGGAGAGATATGTGCTTGTTCACTCTGCAGTCGTTGCTTTTTCAGAGTGGATTCTGCAAGGCTTCTTGACGTCTGCAACTCTCTGGGAAGCCCCCAGAGTTTCTGTGATGTGACAGAAGAGGTACAGTGTGTGTTGTTTTTATTCTGGATTATGAGAACAAGCTGGAACCACTGCTGTCAGTCATTTCTGGATTGCATAAAGGAGACTCTGGCAAAACTATATTGAACTAATCTTATTTTTTCCTCACTTTTTTTCTTTGAGATTTTCCAAGGGACTTACTAGCCATACTAAAATCCTGGACATTCTTATCATTTTCTCAATTAATAATTTTTCAAAAAATTATGCTATATACATCCACATAACTTAATCATAATTTTAGTTAGCACACATTCACTATATATTTCAGAAAGTCAGAAGTAGACTCTCACACTGGCTTTAAAAAGAAACAAACAAACAAAACAAACAAAAAAGAAGTGAGGGGAAGAGAAAAATAAAAGAAAGAAAGTTAAGTTAATACTCCACAAATTGGGCATCTGACTCTCATAAATATCTGAGGTACATGGCAGTCCTGGCAGACAATCATGTATGGTATAAATGGAAGTACCAGGAGCAAACTGGCTGTAAAGCAATTAAACACCTCTATGGGTATTGCAGAGCTGAGTCCACAGAAGAGTAAACAGTAAGATTCTTTGTTGGTATGAACAACACAGTTTGCGTGACTTTTGCACTTGCAGTTAAATATCTCACATGGATGTCATTACTGACATATGTGGTTCCACCCAGAGAGCTCACACCTGGGGAGTCAGATCTATTTCAGAATTAGAAAGCCAATGACTTTTAAGGTCACTTAATTCATAGAAAATCCATGTATAAATTAAGCTAAGTTACTCAGACTATGCCATCTGGTGCATATCCCCAGTCACCACAATTTCATTAACCCCACAATTAACTTTTACTGGGCAGAAGCATAAAAAAGGTCAGAGTGTAAATTTCTTAATGTAAAAAGAGAAAAAAAGCAGTCAACTACAGAAGCAAATAGAGTCCTATTGCAACAAAAAAAAAAAAAAAAAAAAAAAAAAAAAAAGAAAAAAAGAAAGCTGCCAGCATGTAGTCCCAAACAGTACCCGTTAGAAAATTACTTCATTTTTTATTTTCAGAATTTGCCTCATTATCTTCAGAGCTCTGGCAATGAGAATGTGTAGCAGAGTGTGCTAATGGTGTTATTTCATCAGCAAGCTATTAAGGTGCCACAACAGAAAAAAAGTCTTAAATCAGTTTAAGGACAATTATTCTTTAAGCAGCATTACTGTTGCTTAAGTATACATACTACTATGTACTAAATGGTATGTATACCATTATTTCTGCATTAAAATTATGTACGGATTATAGGTATTCTCATTCTTTTGATGGACAATTATGTATTCTGCAGTTGCAAGTCTAAAAGCAGTCCCAGCAGCTAACAAAAATTAATTCCAGTTTTTATGCTGTAAGTTAAAAAACAGTACCTTTGGAAGATTATTGTGTTTGTTTTAATTTTCACATCCATATTGTTCATACAATGTTTTCTTTTCTGAGTGCAAAAATAAAAGAGAAGATCACGTTTGGCCAGAGTTAATCAATGAAACCCTCTTGATTTGTTGACATCTAGAAATTATATCACATGAAGGATAACTGCATGTGTGTAGAGTCTTCACCAGTCCTTCCTAGGCATCCTGGCTGCTATTAAAAAGAATCTGCATAGAAATTGCCATCTGGTTTACACCACTTGTGGCCCTTGTTCACATTTTTCTGATATCTTCATCGCCATGATATTTATACTTAGAATTACATGATTTCCAAGTATCTATGGTTCACATCATGACAAGGTGATTATGTGTGAGATGAACAGGAAAGAAGCAATCAAATCACTAAATAGATGGGAGATTCTCAAAACTATGACCATTCATCATGAATGGCAGTATCATCTCTAACTTCAAAGCTTTATAATACCCTCAATACCAGCACATTTTCAAATGTGTGTCAGCCTTCAGGCATATAGAAGCAGTCATAAATGTGTTTCATGCACACATGGTAGTCACATCCAAGGACATCTTCTATAATCATTTGTTCATTGTCTCTGAATGAGGCTTTGAGTTTTGTCTCTTTAGAGATAGGTGTATCTACCAGCAACACTGAATGCTGGGATCATGCAAAGCTTCAAGAATTTTTGATTCACTTACCTTGTGAGGGCTGCAGCTCTGTATTCAGTCACAGCTTTATATTATCATTTGTATGCAGTGGGCACTGAGCATGCTATTTTTAGCCACCCTTTTGAGATGTGATATCCCTAATGCTTGGACTGGATGATCTTAGTGGCCTTTTCCAACCTAATGAGTATATGATTCTATGATTCTTACTACTAATATATTTAATTCTAGTTGTTCAGACATTTAGTAAGACATTGACTCAAAGCTGGCACTTGTCTCTCAGAACTTGATCCCACCTACACTTACCCACCTCCACCAGTAGAAGAAGAGTAATGGTAGAGGTTCACTTTTTTTACCTATCAAAAGTACTCTCCAAAATGATACATGGCGCATTTTACAGCTGCCCTTAGAAGACACAAAGGAACATGATAGAAAGCCTAACCCTGAAATAATCCACCATAACCAGCCTTTCCTTTGGACTGAGAACAAAAGAAGAGACATTAATACAGGGGGAACAAAATAGTTCCCTAGTATTCCTGTTTTTGACCAGCTAAAAAAGACAAGTAAAAAGTTAATGCTTACAGTTGGACAGTGAATGTTGCAGCTCTAAACTGCTCTTCATTTCCATGCCCAAGCAAGAATTTAGTAATTGCCACACCAGTCTGGACTCCTGGCTGATTTATGATCTGCTCTCTCTCCAAAAGCATATGCTGTGGATACCCAGCTCATTCAGAGGACAGGTCGGACCATCAGAGACTACGTCTGTCTGTCCTGTGAATCTGAGGAGGCCTGGCTGCTATCTCAGGTATCCAGAGCTGAACATATGTCCCTCATTCCTGTCTGTCTGAATGACTAAGCTTGGTGTGAAATGAGGAAATATCACACTTCCCACAGAGCTGAATGACAGGAGTATCCAATCCTTTAATTGCACCAGATTGCAAGAAACCTAAAGACGGCATCTTGGTAATAAATATTCAAAGTTTTACCGAGACATTGTGCCTGCAGCCCAGGACTTTGAGAAAACAGGGCATGAAAAAACTGGCAACCTGTAAAACTGAAGGTCATCATGGATGCTTCTGGTTCAATATTCTTCTCCATTAGTCTCAAGTATTGTTTGAACTTGCTTTTAATAAAATGGGAAATCTCACCCTGAATGGTCAGGATGGGATTGTGCCAACACTCCATGCATGTCAGATTTGTCCAAGCATGGAAAGCCTACAGAGAATGGGCTGATCTACTTTGGTTGGTCTGTAGAGGGAAGTGAATTAAAAATGAAATCTGCAGGCCTACTACAAGAATTGGGTCAGCCTATCTGGCCCTGAATTAATGCATGAGCTAAGGTGACAAAGATGTCAACTTTACAGTAATTTAGCTGTGATGCTAAATGCTTTATGCAACTTTTATGAATGGAATATAACAGTAGTTGGTTTTTCTTCACATTCAACTGATTTTTTCACTGTATATGGAAGAACTTTTTCTCCTACTCTCCTCTGCTCCTCTCCTGATCATCTCTTCTGCCAAAAAGCATCCCTGGTAAAGAAACTAGAGACAGAACTTACTTAACTTCAAATACAGCACAGTATTATCTGAAACTGAGGAACCGTCAGAGGTCATGCAAAGCATGTTAAATTTGTTATAAATACAGCTTGAAGTGAGATAAACATACTAATGCTACATTAATTTTATATCTGAAGATAAAACTTAGAGATAAAATTTGCATTTACAGTCAAAAAAATTTCACTGCCCTAATAATGCACACAGGAAGATGAATGAAAAAGGTGTCTGAACATGACCTAAGTACTTATACTTCAACTTAGTGCTTTTCAATCCCTATGTTAATTATCATCAAGTCAAAACAAGGCTAGGCACAGCTGGAGATAGAAATTATGTTCTAGTAGTTGAAAGATTATCCATCAATAAAAGACAAGGAAAGAAACCCTGCCAATATGTAACGCTTATTTCAATTTTCCATGGGCATATTTTATTTTCCATCTGTGCAGTTGCTTCATTTTTTTGTTTATGAGACAAGAATGTCATAGTCTGAGATGCTGATGTTAACACAGCTTTACCTCAAATTCTGCTGTTACTCTGCCATCACATTTTCTGTTTGTTCCCATGATCTGCAGCATATTATTTCATTCCCACCAAACTGCATAAAAGAATGGAAAAAAAATCTTTGAGACAACATCTCTCTTTTGAAAACAAGCTTGAGTTTTATTTTTCATGTGAAACTCATCATATTTATACTGTATTTTTCTAAACAAAATGTATACTAACTGTAAAGAACATAAATATTTTGCTGGCATATGTATAAATTAAGAATAATCTTATAAATATTTGAAGCAACTATACATGGTTCCATAATAAAAACAGTCTCAATTTCCATTAAAATATAAAGTTTGCTTGGAATAAAACAGCCTTTATCCTGCAGGTAAAAAGGAATCCAGGCTCATCAAACAATTCTGTCTTGCGAGATCTACTTCAAGACTTTTCTGAATGTAATTTTCTTTCTCTCTGTCTCTGAGAGAGAAGAGAGGGTTGACAGCAGCAGTAGATTATCAGCCCATAATGCACAGCAAATAAAACCCTAGGGATCTGGAACATAAATACTTGTATAAACCTTTTAACCTCCCAAATAATACTGCTACATTCATGGTAGATCTTTCTTCCCAAACTGTATGTATTCATGCTGATCTCCATCTGCAAATGTAATTCAACTGCACATTAAAAGATAGGGGCAGTAAGCATGAGTCATTAGACAAATTACTCTTGCTAATATGTACAACAAACACCCACTGGCCCAATTACACGTAGGTAGCAAACCCATCACTTGTCCTAATTCAGTATTACATATTACCAAAAAAAAAGAAAGAAAGAAAGAAAGAAAGAAAGAAAGAAAGAAAGAAAGAAAGAAAGAGTGAGAGAGAAAGCAGAAGTGAATGTTGTGAATAATAGAGAATTAGTGACAAGCTACGTATTAGATTGAAGTTAATAGATAAATACAGTTCACTTCAGTATTCAGAAATGCATACTGAATTGTCTGAAAGTAAAACAGAACTTTCACCTTTCCCAAAGAATACACCAAGTAGCCCACTGGTGCTATACTAAGGACTCTTTAATAAACAGGTAGGAAAGACATGCTCTTATTTCTCTGGTTGATGTGCAAAGAGAGCTGTCTACCTTCCAGAAAGCAAATGGCTGATACATACTCTGATTGACTGGTCAGCATTGCCTCCACAAATAGCTCAGGACCTTTAAGATATCTTTTTTGTCAACTAATAATATGCAAAGAGAAGCAATGAGTGTTCTGTATTGTACCTTTATGTTGGACTTTGGCACAGATTGTGTGCATGCTGTGGAGCAATGGAAGGAAGATCAGGAACATACATGTACACACTGGGGCTGCATTTGAGGGCACAAAGTATAGGAGCAGTTTATGTGCAAGGCATAGTCCTTTTCTAGAGTTCCTTCTGCATCACAGCTCACTGACATAGTGCAAAGAATGGTCTGAGCTGGTTGAGCCATGCAACATAGCAGCTGGCTCCAGTGCAAGGCTGCTCCCAGGAAGACCATATTCTCTGGGCCACACAGAAGACAAATACACTCAGAGGCAGCATATCTCCAGTCTCTCTCCAGCTCAAAGGACAGCACATCACTGCCACAGCTGGTGCAAAGGATTAGGTCTGGACTCCCAAAGCAGAAGAGGGGCAAGAAAATTCCTAGATGCCCAAGAATGTACAGCAAGCATGAGTGCTTATTACTGAGTAAAACACTGACAGGCCTTGTCCAGTTGCAGAGATATTGTGCCATGTCACTGTTTTTCTTCTTGCAGTTCAGTCTGTTGTTAACACAGAAGATTGATGCTGCTCAGACTAAACAGCCCAAGGGTGATGGTCTGTGATAAAAAGGAATCTTCTCTGTCCTCTGTGGAACACAGTAATGAGTGAAATGTTATTAGTGGCTGCAAGGAAATGGCACTTCCACTGCTTAAGGGCACTTATGAACTCGTGTGCTCAGTTCTGGACGACAATCTCATCTCAGGCTGAACTGAAATTGGAAGCAAGTAATACAGACAGTGAAGCCTGCCTAAGGGAACACAACTAAATGTTTAGCCTAGCAAAACGAAGTCTGGAGAAGGGATGTTTGCTGTCTATAAATTGTTCAGGGGTAAACACCTGGAGAAGAACAGAACTATTTAAGCTAAAGGAGATTGTGGGCATTAAAAAAAAGAGGGGTAGGGAGTGTTAAAGAGGCGTTGAATACATTTAACCTGTAACATGGAAAAGATTTTTCATCTAGAGCTGTGGAACTCACATAATGGGTGAAAGGATAACAAAAATCAAAGACATTTTTATGCTTAAACTTAATAAAGGTGTTAATGTACGAAAGATACTTGAGAGACCTAGAAACCAGGACAAGAAATTTGGAGAACACTGTCCTCATTCCATGTTTCATGTCAAGCATTTGTATAACCCATTATCCAGCACTGGATAGGCATACAGTATAATCTGTGAAAGTTCTACTTCTGTTCAGTTAGTATATATAATGTGCAAATGCTATTAACAGAAGCCAATAGGATGGGCATCAAACTTTTGAAAAAGGCCTGAGCGCCTCAAAGATGAGACATATGCATTTTTGTCACCATCTGTAAACACCAGCAGGCAGAAATAAGAAAAAATAAACTTGCTCACATGTATACTCTCATTTACTTAGTTAGTTATTTAAGGCAGGAAAGGGTCAGTAAACAAGAGGATATATACTAATGCTAACTAATTCTAATTTCATGTTTAACAGTTGTCTACGAGTCTGGTTGTACTTTTTTCCATTTATGGTAAAATTTATTTCTTTTTTACTCCCTTTATCAGCACATCAACTGTTCTGTTACAATCAGAGGCATGCTAAAAATTATGATTTCTTCAGACAAGTAAGTATTTTCAAGTCCTAATAAAACTATCATATAAATATTTGAGCTTGTGACCATATGAAAAAGATGCAGTTTGGAGATGTCCCAAAAGAAAGTGGAAAAGAGATTAGTTATCCATAGTGGGCTGAAGAAAGGAAATGTATCTTAAAGTTCTTGGTGTGTTGTTGTTGTTGTAACAGCTAACAGTTAGAAAGAACCGACAGTCACTAACATTTACACAACACTAGAGAGTTCTTGAAGTTTTTTTCTTGTTTTTAAGTAAGTTTGCAGTGAGGTATGTATGCTGCCGATGTCATATAATGTATCTCAACAAAAATGTACTTCTCAGTTTCAGCTCTTCACTGCACACTGATCAAGGGGTACAGCCATGAAGAACAGCAGAACCAGAGCAACCTCAAGAGCAGTACATGTGTATTTCACTCTGGACAATTCATGCCTGACCCGATTCAAGTTTCAGAATTTTTTGTGAGGAAGAATACATACAGAAGAAAGAAGATAATATGCAGCATATTACCGTCAAATGCTGTTCACTACAGAATGCAATAGCAAGCACAGATGAACTGTGCAAAAAGTATTGTGAAATCTCACTGTCCCAGAGGAGGTCTGAGACTAGGTATAGTGTGTGCATCCAGCCAGTTTGAATCTGTTTCCTCCCTCTGTGTCAAAACCCATTTGTCACAGCCATGGCACAGCAGTAGTACAGCTCAGAACTGCAGCATGAACTGAGAACTCTCTTAGGGAAACATGGGTTCCTTCCCATCTCATATGGATCATAGTTGCAGAAGACGACAGGCAGCAAATTCTTGAGAGCATCTGCCACATAGATGGTGGACTAGTTGGTAATGACTGGCATGAATTGCGTTAAATTTCCTTACACAAGCCATACAAAGTCCCAAAGTATGGGGAGAAAACGGGGAGTGCAGATGATTGGTGAGGTCTTGGGATGACTGAAAATTTTTTCTTGAAACTGTTAATAACGAGCAAGCGGGAGAGGGCATGGGAACAAAATCAGCGGATTTTCACTGAAATTTATTTTCATTGCATTCTTATTTTCTAGAAAAGCTAAGCATACTTGAGAGGGTGCAGCAATCGCACCCAGCATATGTCATTCACTTAAGATTAAGCTGGTTTTGAAGTCTGAGAATAAACAAAGCTCCATGCTTCCTATGTCTTACCATCTAAAACATCATTAATTAGTGATACAGTAAAAATATGGGAAAAACATATTCTCAAAGTCCAGAGAAAAACTCATTAACATAGAGTGAACAACACAATCACACCTGGCATTTTCTTCCTACAAGACATTTTGAAGAGCAGATATCTTCTCTGTTTCCACAGTGCCAGATGTCCTGTGTATTATTTTAACAATTTCTCTGTGAGAAATACAGCCTTTTCAACTTCTGGTAGCAACTTCATTGCAGTCTCACCCTTTCTCTGAGCACCAAACCCTTCCTGCCTCACCCACTTTACATCTGTGGGCTTCCTCTCAGCCCTTCTTACACACTCACACCTTTCCTCTGCTTGGATCTGTTTCATCATCAAAGGCTCTCCCACTTTCCACAAACCTTCACATCTGCTGTTCTCACTGAAGAAACACTGTAGTAATTTTTCTGTCCGTCTGAATTCATAGCTTTGTGCTACTTCATCTTCAGCTCCTTGTGCTTGTGGGAAAATAATGTCAAAATCACTGGGACCTCTCAACACAGTTCCAGAGGGCTCCTTGCCATTCAACCCCATGGGAAATATACAAGAATAGTCATCTATCAGCAGAGAGAGGTGGAAATCAGCTCAGGTAATATAATTACACATCATAGAAACATTGTATTGTTGTTGGAAAAGACCCATATGATCATGAAATTCAATCACCATTTAACGTTATTACAAGTCCACTACTAAACCCTGTTTGTAAGCACCACATCCACACATCTCATTAACATCTCCAGGGGTGGGAACTCTACCACTTCCCTGGGCAGCCCATTCCAATGCCCAACCATACTTTCTGTGAAGAATTTCCTCCTGATATACAATCTAAGCACCCCTCAGCACAACTTGATGTTTTTCACCTCCTCTTCCCTAAGAGAAGAGACCAACAACTACCTTCCTACAGGCTCCTTTCTGGTAGTAGCACTAAGTGATGAGTACAGATGGACAATTCCTTCAGTAGTTCTGTTGCTCACATTACTTCTGATAACATACTCTATGGCCATTCATTTCTGCTCCTGCTCTTGCTCTGTTGCTGTTACACACCATCTTCCACCACTTCCTTCAGCTCTTGTGCAACGTTACAGCCAAGAAAACAAATTTCTCCCCGGAGCAGGGATGCCTTTGTGTTTGCACACATCCAGGATGCACCTGTATGCCAAACACCAGGTAGTTTACTCTCCTGAGGCTAAGATCACAGTACTCTGTGTCTTCTTCAACCATTAAACCTAACCTGTCTCTCCAAGACCTATATTATTCCCACAGTACAAACTTTTTGCTGACAACCTCATGCATATCTAGAAAGTCAGCGTGATTTTGTTACATTTTCCTTGTGTATCTTGCATGAAAAGCTCAGCTAGGAATATAAGAAAGAAACAAGCTTCACTGCCAGCTCTGGTACTAAATATTGATTCTAAGCACTGAACAAGACAATTAGAATTGTGCATATGAAAGAGAAACCTATTTGATTTATTCAAAGCTTTAATCTCAATTTCACAGAGCTAATTCAGGAAAGGGTGTACAAACCACACTGGGATTATATATAGAACAACAGCATATCTCACTTTCACACCAATTTCAGATTTCCAAGCTGTAGTACTGTCTTCCAGCCTTGCATAGTAATTTAAACAACATTTAGAAGCCTGGCTGACAGTTTAGCCAGCTTGATGATACAACTGCCCTACAGGCAAAACTAAAATTCACGTTTGCTGAGTTTTTAACATCGAATTTTATTGCTAGTTTTGGGTCTGCATCTTAATTCTACCTCTTCTTTCACATGAGGAACTTGAACAATAAAAATATGCCAGCTGTTGAATCCAGTCTCGCTAGTAAGTGCAGGATCAAGCAACATGGTTCAATACTGATGCATGTGATGAATTCAATTTAATGCTGAATGCTGTGCATGAACATTGTATTGCTAACGGCCAGAAGGCCAAAACTGGCAGCAGGACATGCAGGCTGCAGCATCCTTTTCCATGTTGGTGTTTGCTTACTGCGGCATGTGACAGAAACAGTGTTTCTCCATTCTAAGACAATCACCTCAGAAACACAGATTATCATAAATGAGCAAAACTTGGCAAAAGGAAAAAATTACTATCCATGCTGCAGCAGCTGGATATGACTGACACGGTTATTCAGATATATTAGAGTGTGGGTGGTGGCCCATACATGACTAGTAATTGTACAAGAGAAGGATGCCTGCACAGGGGAAGGAAGCACATAAGTCTACATTCCCATGCCACACGTAGCCAATTTGCAGTCAACCTTCTTCTCATTCAGAAGGATTAACACATCAGTTCACCAGGTGACTGTGAAAAAAGTCTAGTCATTGCCAGTAGCCAAAATAGTTTCCAAAGTTACTCTTCAGAACAAATGATATACCTTTAAGACTGCCCAAATTTTCTCAAATTCCTTTGGAATAATAATGGTCATAAGTGGCAAGAGTCCTCAGCAGAGTTTTCACAGATGCTACCTCTTTACTAATTGGGGAATTGTGGGAAACACACTCTACAGAATACGTTATCACTTTTCCAGCCTGATATGGAACTTGCCTTTTTTTGCTAGTTCTCACTGACCAGGTGTTAGTCCATAAGAATAATATCACTAATCTTGATTTCTCAAGACTCTTCCTCAACCAGAAGCTGTCAAGCTGGAAGTTATGACCTTAGTAATATGCAGGCCAATTGTAAAAAGCAGGCAGAGCTGCCAAAACACAAGGCTAATCTAGATACTGGTGAGGTTACCCAACAAGAACAACAACAATAACAAAGAAAAACAAGCCAACAAACAAACAAGCAAAAACAGAAGAGGATTGCTTTGTTGACCTCAACACCAGATCAATTCCTCTTCTTCTTCATAAAGTACATGACTACCAGCTAGTCTGAGACACAAATGTGCTTACAGAACTGCTCTGGACTTCCTTCACATCTTTGTTTTGTAACAGCTAGACTTCTGCTTGGAAGAGCCAGCTGCAGGATTCAGGTCAGCACTTTTCCCCTGAAGCATAAATTATTTCTTTAGGCTTCCTTTGATTTGAGACTATATCATACTGCAGCATCGTGCAAACTAAAACTTCACGTTAAAAACGCCTGCTGTGGACCCAACCATCCATTTTCTGTTGCTTCATCGATACAAATCCAGAAAAAGTGCTGGAAATGGAGTATTATTTTTTCGTAAGTAACAAAGAAAATTGTCATCTGTATTATATACAATTCTCTAGATAAGGGAACAAGACACTGATTTAGAAACTACAGACCACTCATTTTTCATACATTTGCATACATGCACAGTAAGTTTCACCCACCAACTTCCTGTATTTCAAAAGCATTAAGGCTACAAAGTCAAGCACTTAGAGGCACAGCAACACAAAAATAAAATGTGCCTACCAACTTCAATTCAATCCCTTCGTGTGAATAACTCTTAGTTCTCATGTAGTGGCTTTAATTCCAAGATAAGAAAAACGTCAGAGAGTTTCAAACAGAAAATGGACAACTATTCAATTGACACATAACCACTGAAAAGTGACAAGAAAACAGCTAGATTTCATAATGCTTTTTCTACCTATGATGAAACTGCTTTCTGTTAATACTACAGGTTAGGGAATCCTCAAATAAGTTATATTTCCCATATATATTTTACAGGCTCTGTAAATGCTGTGATTCACATACAGTGGTGCAAAGAGAATCAAGGTGTAACAGACTCAAGTTCAGAAAGTTCAGGCAGGTACTACATAGCTGAGAAACTGGCCTCATTAGAAATGCCGAGTGACAGGAAAAGAAAGCAGTGAGGGCAAGAAGCACATGTCTCAAGGAACGGCTTGACAGTTCCAATAAATGATGATAAGCAGTTGCATTTAAAGATGCATATTTTAAAGATCATATTCTTTGTGCTTTCTTCTTTGAGTTTTGCTGGAATACTGCTCTTGAGAAGAGGTTAAAAAAATAATAAAAAAAAAAGCAGATATTTCTTCCTTAAAACTGAAAATGGCCAATGGCACAGGGTTGGGACTAGATGATCTCTTCTAACTCAAGCCATTCCATAACTACCCTGGACATTTCTCATTTTGCAGTAGCATCAGAGTTATGACTGTGATCTGCAGAAATTGAAAAACTGTTATTACCTAGCATAGCTCACAAGAAAGAATTACCACTTTCATCTGAGATGTTTTTCAGTATGTGTTCAAGCTCTCTTCAACAGAAAAACAGCCTCCAAGCGAGAAACACCAATTATCACTGCAACATAAGGAGTGCTTTCCTCACAACAGCACAACATCTCCTCATACTTCAGCAAGGAGATGCCAGTGTGTCGGAACAGCTGTGAGATGGTGTCAGGGGAATCCCTGTCTTATGGGTAGAGAAGCCATGAGGCTAGACAATTTACTTCTTACTACCCTCTGGGAGGCAAATCTGAATCTTCCCTTATTAGCCTTCACTGCACACAAAAGAAATAACACACCATTCATCGAATCATAGAATCACTCCGGTTGGAAAAGACTTTAAAGATCATCATCTCCAACCACAGCCTAACCATACTAGCCTAACTCTAACAACTCTGCCCTAAATCACATCCCTGAGCACCACATCCAAACAGTTTTTAAACACATCCAGGGATGGTGACTCAATCACCTCATGAGGAAGCAGCTAGTATATAGAGAGCTCTGATTGGTGCCAGGTATGATGCACAAGAACAGGGCTGGTCCTCGCAAGCTGTCAGCTATCTCACTCACCTACATACTTGCTGCCAGTGTCAGACCTCCTCATTACATGGATATTTATAAAAAACAAATAGCAAAATTAAGTAGGGGTCACATTCTCCTCAATCTCCTTTTAAACAATTTCTGTCTTTGCCTAGCTAAGCAAACCAAATTAGGACAACAGATTTTCACTGTGAATGGCTATTTCTATAACAAATCTTGCCTTTCAGAGAGGCAGTAACAACTGCTGCTGCTAACACTGAGAAGAGGAGCCTGCATGGCCATTGCCATTATAACATGTTGCCCTCTTAATTTCCTCTATCTTCTTCAGAAGGAGAAGAACGGAGAAAAAATAGATGTTTTTACTGACATGGAGAAGACGTCCCATCCCTGAATCTTGCTTCACAGATGAAAGAAGAAGCTTTTTTGTTTGTCGCAGTACTGAAAGCATACTCTTGCAGGCATCCTTACATTCCCATGGTCCAGCCAAATGTCTCTTGGCACACTGTCCACTCTCTAACAAAAAGACAGCCCAGCTGTACACTGGAGTTATTCTAACATGTTTTATGCAGAAGATGTTCCTGACCAAAGGGAAGCAATTACTTTTTTCTTCAATGATAGAAGCTTCTAATTGATGTAAAAATAAAGAATTTATGTTACTATGTACCCTATTTTTCTAGAAAAAATCAGAAAAAATGTGACTTCTTCATGTATTACTATTTCCTACATGAAGCCTGTTTATCAATTTTCTTGCCAGTGCCTTCCAAAGGGAACTACTGCAAACAGAGCGAGCTCTGAATCTAAGCAGAGACCCAAACCTCTCTAGTATCAAAAAACATAAAATCTAGAGCTTAATAATATATCTAGACTTAGTATTTTGAAAAAGTAATCAGTGTTTCTGCTGTTAATAATTGACAAATTGTCAACTTTTATTTAACTATAACATTTTCAGTTCAGTGGTATTGTGAGTCCTAATACAAACCTGATATTAATTTAATGCTAGTAGAAAAATTATTGCAGTTTGAAATAATCTGGCAGCATGGGCAAAGCAGATCTGGCCACAAAATGCATGAGAAATGACATGAACTTTGTGCTAAAAGGTGAGAAACAGGGTGGAAAACAGGGACTGGATGGACTCATAGTAATGGGCTGTTTTGTTCTAGTTATCCACTAATTCACGGCTTGTATCAATGAATTAGAATTCTTGATGAAATTGCCTTTATGAATTCTAAAATCTGTGTCAGTCTGTAAGGGTGCATACATGTGCATTTGTCTATAGTATATCCACTTGACAAGACATCTCTGAGTTTTCTCAGACTATCAGCAGTTTCACTTGTTCAGAGCTGATGCTACACTGCAGGGTTTTGAAAATCTGCTCAGTGGTGAACTTCCTTTTGCTATTGTCCTGCATCAGGATATATTCTGCTGAGGTGGAGCCTGGTTGGCATTTCTGCAGATAAATTGCATGTGCTGCTCTCATATAAAGTTTCCCTGCACTTTGCCAAAGCAGGAAGGATGTCCACATCTACTAATCAGAGGCCTCCATCCTTGTACAGCCTGCCATATGCCCTTCACATTATTCTGAAAACAATGGCAAGAAAAAAATCAGCCATGGTACATGGCTAAGCATGAATTCAAGGGAGATGAGGAAGAAAAATGTTTTTCAGATGTACATCTTCAAAAGCCATCTGGACACAGTGCTGGGCAACCTGCTCTGGGTGGCCCTGCTGGGGATCTCCAGAGGACCCTGCCAATCGCAACCACTCTGATTCTGTGAACATGGCTGTGGTAGCAAGTGATCTGGCTTACTAAGTGAAAATGATTTTTTCTGCATGGTGTGCCCTTGGGGCCTGTCTGCACATCTCTGTTAAGACAGTCCTTCTATTTACCATTGTAAACAACTTTCAGCTGCAGAGTCCCATAAATAGATTTCTTCTTGATACAGCACAGCCAACCAGCTAATAAGAAAGAAGGTGCAGAAAAAATTCAAGATTAAGCAAAGATAAGTACGTAATACCACTTTTTCAGGATGTTTTCTGTGTCCTGCTTCCCATCTGCTGTCAAGAAAAGAACAAGCAAGGAGTGAGTGGAGGGAACAGCAGTGTTCTCACCAGTGGAGCCTGAAGCAGCACTGCCATGACTGTGCAGCAGAATGAGCTTTCCTACAGCTGGTTCTTTCCTATCGCTCATCTTACTTGGAGGTAAGACACATTGCTTTTTTTCTTTCTAAGGAACTTGGTCCTGGTGTAAGGAAAGGTTTTTTCATTTAAAAAAAAAAAAAGAGAGAGAGAGAGAGAGAGCAGTTTCCCACAACCTCAAAGAATGAGATTAACTACAGAAGGTTAATAATGTGTAACCAAGAAGTGCCTTGAATGAGAGGCACTACATAATCAGGTACCTTGGTCTACTTCATGCCCTGCAGCAGACCAAATTCTCCCCTGACTTTGAAGCTAGTTCTTGGCACTACCATGGAGAAGTTGAAAATCCCTCTCCAGAATGCAGAGAGGTCCAGATCCAATTGCCTGTGGCAATGGATCTGAGCCTGTTCAACTCCTTCTCTTCCTCAAAGTCACAAAGTGCAGTTAAGACCTGCTGGGAATTAAATCCAAACTAAGCTACAAAGAGTCAAACTACAATTATTCTTTCTTAGCCAAAGCAGCAGAGGCAATTTAACTTGATTTTAAATATCTTTTTTGTGCATCACTTTATTTCCCTGTCCTGCTTAGTGGAAGTTTCCAAATAGCAACAATGGTTTTTGCTTTCTTTGCTTGAGACGACTTCAGCAGCTTTCCTGTTCAATACAAAGTCCAGTCCATCAGTGTCATCTCCACTCAGTTATCTAGAGGCTTGAGAAGCAGCAGGGTACATTTAAAGACGGAAAGAAGGTTAGAATAGCAATCAGTCAGGACTGAGCTTTGGTTCTTCCAGGAAAATAGCCAGATAAAAACATTTAGTTGACAGTAGGAAGGCTTTTGATCCATCTTTGACCATATGGCAAGAATAGTGGGTAGATGTGTAACATCCAAGTTAGTATGCAAAGAGGCTTGAGAGATAAAGTAGTTTTAAAATCAACTTCAATCAGCTACTTAATTCTCTCATGATTATCTGGCATAAAGCGAGGCAAGGAGAAGAGTTCTGTGGCAGAGAAATGCTGAGACCTCAGGAGGTACAGAAGAAGAACCTGTAAGTTTATGTGCAATGTTTTCTAGTTCAGTCAGAAACTCTCACACTGCCTGTAGTAAACACTGCCTGAACCTGAGGTCAAAAGAATCAGATTAAAAAGTCAGAGAATTTTCTGGTTTGAATCCTTTTGTCCAATCAAAAAAAAAAAAGTTACTTCAGAAAATGCTTAATCCTATCTTGAGGCCACTTTCCTCAAATGTGGAATTAATTTAGCTTATTTCTGCTAATATTTAAAAATGAGTGAATTTAAAAATCTTGTGAATATTGCATGGAAACTGAAGCATAATACAAATTTATATAAATATATACATATTTGCAGATTGATTGAAAGTGATGCTCAGCAGGACTTTATAATTTTGTATTCATCGAGAGTTAGGAGGTGAGGGCTTCATGGCAACATACATACTGCTTACAAAGCTGCTCTGAAAGTAATGTCTCCTATTTTATGATGATGTCTCATGATGTCAGAGGTAAAAGTTGGTGGTATGACAGCAGAGATTGAACCTTTACACCAATATTCCACTACTTTTTGTGGTAGCAATGGTGTCAGCAATATGAAAGACAAGCTACATTCTGGAAGCCACATACAGTTGTCACATACAAAATGAAGATTGTCTCAGCTCATCCCCATGAATCGGTACATTTTGACCAGGGAACCATGTACATAAATTAATATTGGCTTCAGTGAGTTGGAAGCAATTGTAAAATTCGTGCCATGTTGGTCTTATAAAAGCTCACATAGAAACAGAAAGAACACCACATGCAAGTTTGTCAGGATCTATTGATCTAATATGAGGCTGACGGTGACAGTTTCCTGGATCTTTACTAGTGACAAGTGGTGTCACCACTACAGGACAGAGTCCATGAAGTGATGACATGTGAATTCCCCGTCAAACGAGAAGTTCAAGACACAGCCATATGGTCAAAGTGATGTGCACTGTCTTTTAGGATAGGAAAGGGGTGATCCTTACAGATTTCCCGAAACCAGAACAAACTATCAACTCTAATCACTACATCTCGATACTGACTAAGTTTCCAGAGTCATGTCAGAGAAGAATACAACCTTTCTCTGATGAGTTTAGCACTTTCTAACTTCTATCTGTTTGGGCTGATGAAAGATGGACTATATGGACAACAATTTCCTACCTATGGTGCTGTTATAGCAGCTGTAAAACAGTGGGTCACCTCCTCTAGCGGTGATTGTTACAAGAGCAGCATGCAGGCTGGTGAAAATGCATAGCTAATGCTGCTAACTATGTTGAAAAATAGTGTTTTGTAGCTGATAATCTGCTCTATCAAATAGTGCTTTGTGCTCTTTGCATCTATTATAGTTTTTGTGGAAATAAATAGGACATTACTTTTGGAGTGACCTACGTGGTTGACAGATTTTCACACTGGAAGGTCTAATACAGCTATCCATTTTGGAACAGAAGCAGTGCTTTTGGATCAGTTTAATGAGAAAGAAGATTAGTGTCCTACAAGAAAAACTATAAATTAGACTAAGGTAATTTTTTTTTTTTTTTTTTTGCATAACAGTGATAACAATGCCTTGCACAAAAGGATTTCCAAATACAATGTCAATGCGTAATCTAGTGAATGCTTAGCCAAAACTCAGATGTGCTTACTATCAGTCAATTCAATGACAGTAAGTCAACACTGCAGGTGTAAGAAATATACACAAAAGAAAATTAGAGGAGAAACTCAGTTAATTTATTATTCTCTGTGAGTTATTTATTCAGCTCAAAAAATAGCCACAGTTTTTGCTGCACAAGGAGAAATTTCAAAGTCATTCCACAAGAGCTGTTTACAAATTCCTCAGTGAAGACAGAGTTTGGAGTGATAAAGTATAAAGCAGAGCCTGAGCAGACTGCCAGACTCCTTAAAAACACTTCAGGTGGAGTGCTGATACACCAGCTCCAGAGCCCATCTTTCCCCTACATCTCAGCAGTGATCACAGCTGTCTAATAAACAACAGGCATTGAGAAACTGCAGACAAACGTGTCAATTCTTATGCATACATTTCCAAAAGGAATTCTGACAGCTTCACACAGCTGCCTGTGCATATGTACTCTCTGTATGATGCTAATGCTATCTGGGAAAAAACACTTATGTTTTACACATTCTGATCCTGCAGGGCACTATGCTATGATCCAATAGAACATCTAAAGATGTACCTAGATTCATGCATTCAAGTTACCGAGTTTAAGCATGTATCTAAGTGTTTAGCTGGATCACAATCAAGATCCCAGCCTTGTAAGATAAGCTCTGACAAAATATAGATAATTTAAATGGCAGAGCAACATATTTCTGGTGTTTCCAGTTGTTTCAAAACAACTGGAACAAAGCTTTCAGGTATCTCAGTCAAAGCAAGAGTACTGTATGCTTTTTTGGTAAAATCAGGAAACAGGAATCACTCCAACAGATCCTTGAGTGGATGTGCCAGAAGCTTGTAGCAATGATCATAGGCACTGTAAGGTTAAAAAACACTTAAAATTCAAAACTGCTTATTCTCACGTTCTAGTCTGCCAGAATAGGCAGAAATTGGTATCATACAGCTATTAACAAATTAAGAAGAAAACCTCAATGGCAGACATTATCAATGTTGTAGATATTATCATCATTCTAATTCTAAATATTAAAGTATTTCTAATAACCATGGTCCATAAGGAAGGAAATGACATTGTATTGCTACATCAGCTGAGGAACAATCTCAATTTTTAACCTTTACAGACATAATGTTAAAAAGTTAGAACTCTTAAAAGCGAAGTTGTGGAAATTCACTACTTATAGATGGATTAACTCCATAGCCGGGGCCTGCTTGCACAGCATTGTTTACATGAGTAAAGCTTTAACCAATTTACCAAAATACCCAAAGTCATCACATTTAATACTTTTCTTTTAATCCTTTCCTCCTGAAGTTATTGATCAAGTATCTAGAATGAAATACGGTTGTGTTGTGCAATTGTTCATTTCCTTTAATTTCTTTTTTTTTTTTTTTTTTTTTTTTTTAACACAGATAACAGGCTTTCTCAGCAGGATTAGCATCATAACATTAGCAGAAATCTCACCTTCCCATTCCCCTCATCCTTTTGGAGTCTTTTAAGCAAAATAACAGTTTTAATACCTCTCTGTCTTACTGTGAGTGTCACAAAGTTTAGTCTTTTGCTTTTTATTACATTGGGTCTTGTACTTACAGCATAATGCTAGAATCTTCTCTTTTCTGTTTGTTTAAAATAGCCTTAGAGAAACCAGGAAAAGACTATATGAGAAGTTTCAAAACTAAAGAAAAATTAAATATATTTTTACTGAGTCAAACCTTGATTTTTTTTTTTATTTTCTGAGAATTAATTCACAGCCTTTGAATATCCAGAGATGAGAGGTGTGTCAAATTCAGGAACTGTTTTACCCACAAACAAAAGATGAATAACATCTCTAACGTGAAACCTAACACAGTCTGAGCCATTATAGTGGGCTAAATGGCTATCAACACAGATGGCAAGGACAGCAGGAAGTGTGCCTACAAGCCAGGTGGCAAAAGCCCTGTCTGTTCACTTAGCTTTTCCTGAAAAGAGAGCCAAGTTTGGTTCTCCTGGGAGATTCCTGCTTTTCATACGTCCTCAGGATTTGGGCAAGTACTTAGATTCTGATGCACTGATTTTAAACATTCCCATCATTAGGCTTTCATCTTTACTTCTAGAAGGATTAGCAAAAATTGTATGTATCTTAGTCCCAGCATGCTAGAGAACAGCATTAGTGAAGATGAGTTATTAATACATGTGTCTGTAAAATTCCTCACCTGTGCAGCATCTTAACGATATATCCTGGCTGTCCAAGGGCTAGTCATGCATTTTACAATAATCAAAGTTTAATGTGACAGAAAACTACCTCACTCTGCAGTTTGGTGTTATTCACAGTTTGCTTTACAATTAAAATGTATGCTGTTAAGAGCAATACTCGTGGAGCAGTTTATTACTGCTGACTTTACAAGAAGTCTCTTTTGGCCCTATAAAAAGCAACAGTATCTTGTTATCTGAAATGCAGTTGACTGTATCTATAATAACTTGTCTTCTCTACGCAGACATTTCTCATTTTTTAGGACAGTTTTACAACATGTGACCAGTTAAAATACCTACTTGGTTCATATTTATTGTATCCTTCAAAGGCTTCTCTTGAATATATAGTGACATTTGCCTGTCAGAACTATGTTCATTCATTAACTGCATGTCTCTGAGCTGTATCTTCAATACCAAGCTATGAATTATTACCTTATGGCCCCAAATGTACAAAACTGCTAAGAAAAATGCCTACATGTTATGTAGCAACTACTGAGGAAAAAATTAACTATTGCTGTTCACAGTATTCTGCTGCATTGCAACCTAATTTCAAAATAGATTAGAATTAAGCAAGATGGAATAATAACTCATATTTAAATACTGTACTAAGACAGTTACAATGGGAGAATTACACAGACTAGCAATACATTAGCCATCCATCTGCATTTGCAGCAGAAAAAGTGAGTTGCTATGGAAAATGTCGATGATACTTAAAACACTGGAAATGGAAAACCCAGCAATGAGTGAGCAAGTCCATCAAAAATATCAGTGGGTCAAAAAGATTCATTAGTATAGAAGCAGTGAAGCGCTGCATCAGACTTGATCTGGTACTTCTTGGTTATCTACAAACATTAGTATTGCAGTCAGTGATGTTAAAGTCTGTATGATACAACACGCTTATTGAGCAAATAACATTAAAGAAGTAAGATTAAGTTTTAATTGCAAAAACAATAAGGGAAGACTATAGCTGTTAGGAAAAGAAGATTTCAAAACTAGTCTGTACTGAGGCTAAAGGTTTGTGTTTTGAAGAATCACTCATTAAATTTCTTCTTTAATTAAGATTTAAAACAAACAGTGGTCCAACACTACTGTAATATTTGCAAGATAGGAGCCATTGTGTTGACCATTAATAAATCAGTATAGAGGAAAGAGTCTTGCAGGAATTATCTTTTTCATCTCTGTATCTTTCCCATCATTTTTCCACTCAGTAGGAGGCCTTCAACTCATTCCCCTGAGAAGGATCCGACATCAAGACAACTGAGCATGAGACTTCTCCAAAACAAATGACACCAGAGTAGTTTTCTTTCTCTTAGCTGCAGAATTCCAATGCACCAGGTTTGCTCATCTGAAAATCAGGAGTGTTTTTTGTTTTTTCTGTTTATCAGACACCCACATACTTGTATTTATAGTGAGGACACAAGTCATTTTGAATTACAAGCCACTGCCAAAACTAATTAGACCCCTTTCTCTAAGTGTCAGCCATACGGAGCTATTGCCTGTATGATACTGCCAAGGGTGTTCATCTTTGGATGTCCCTGCAGGTTTCACTAAAAAAAAAAATCAGGTTGCTTGGCAAACAACTGTCAGTATTAGTAATTCAGATTCTTCTCCTCGGGAACAAGTGAGGCCACTTCCCAATTACTTCCCAGCCCAAAAGAAAACCAGTGGTGGCTGAGGTGTGGCAAAGCAAGAGTGCTGCTTTAGTGAGGGAAGGGAGGAGGTTGTGAGTGACCAGCCAACATCACTGAAGATCTAAAAGCCATTTCACTATCATAATGACACATTACTTTCTTGACTCCAAGATACTTCCAGTTACAGATGGACGATCCTGTTTTCTTCTTCACCTATCCTGATAGGACTAAGACATTTTGTTCAGTGTGAATCCAGGGGCTACCCTTGAAGTTGAGAGTAAGTTGACAGGAAGTGCAGAAAAAAAAAAAAAAGGCTAGTTCAGAATCTCTTTCACAGCACCAAGGTTTATAGCAATATATGTTCCTTAACATTGTAGTCAGGCACTTTAGAAACACATCCTCGCATGAAAGTAATACTGTTTTCCTCTTGCAAATGTTAATAACTGACCTGATCAGAAGAACAGAGGGAAGTTAAAGTGCAGTGGCATATGTTGAGTCCCCAGGAAGTGGGCTCTAACAGCTGGGCCACATTGCTTCTCAGCAGGTTTCCTTTTTTTCTTAGGCACTTCATGTTTGTTTGCCTGTGTCTTAAATTCTAACATCCTGTCCCAAACATCTAATGGGTCCCTAAGTTCAAAAGAAAAGGCAGAATGAATTTTAAGGGACAGATTTTAGCTAGGGAAATGCCTCTGCAGAAGATACAAGTACAAAGATTTTAATAGCAACATCTCTTTGCTTATGTATACTCATCCACATCAAAATGCCCTCCAAACCCTCAAGTGTCATTGAATTTCAGAATGACTGAAAAAAGGATGACAGTAACAACAGACCAATGTCATAAAAGGGCTTTTTTAGCTGAAAACAGAACAAAAGAAGAAAACAACCTGGTCTCTGTAGAGTTATCCGTAAAGGCTTTAATTTTCTATTGTGCCACAGGGAGAGATGCAAACATAAACACACACAACTGCACAAATTGGAAATGCTAATTGAAAATTAATAAATATTTTGAACACTCCAGAGTGTTTGCCTATCACTTTTCTCAAGATTTTAGTTGGATAAAAACCAAACATAGCTCAATCAGCAACAAGTTTTAATGTTAGGACATTTCATTTTCACTGTTCTCTTACTTTCAGACATATAGTGATGACTGAGATTGCCTGTTCTGAAGTTCTGTACAGAGCCTCTACAACTTTCCCCAAAGATTTCAAGTGTCCAATAAATGTGGGAGAAGCACACAGTGCAAAAAGTCTTAATTTAAAATCCTCAAGTGATATTTTCCTCTAATAGAAGGTGATCGTATTGACTTCTGCTTGTTGCAGAGACAGCAGACTGAATCCCTTGCAAACCACATTTTCAACTGTTAGCTAGATCTGTAGTTCTCCTCTGAAATCTCTTCAGTTAGGTCGTTTTCTAGGGTTCACATGAAAACTAGACATGTGAAAGATGAAATTCCACAATGTTTAAATGTAAGATGTACAAATATCGGCAGATTTTTAAAAAAACATCTTTTCAATTCCTCCAAGAGAGTGGTTCCAGTGTTCTGGCATTGTTTATGAACTCTGATTTCTTTCCACAGGTGCTGTCTCCAGACTACTCCAAATCCTGCTCTCCTGTCAAAAGGTGCAGCAAGGTCCCTGTTTCACAAGTTCTCTTTGAATCTATGTAAAAATGTACATACTGTTTAATATAGCATACAACTCACCAAGTGATCAAAGCATGTTCTGCCAATAGTCTCCTCCCATCCTTAACACTCTGTCAACACGCAGTGTTTCTTCCAGATGACTATTTCAGAATAGGAAGCCAATAAACAGTCATTGTATTACCCTAGATAGACTGGCATCCTACTACTTTCTGATTTCTAAAATACTTTTATCTCAAAACTTTTGTTTCAGAGTATGAGAGACTACAGGGCTAATAGGTAAAACCAATACCATTTACCTTCAGTCACAGATTTTTATCAATATCACAAGAAAGATTTCTATGTCAAAATTGCTTGTACACACTTAGGCAAGTTTTCTTTCAATTTGAAACTGAATTGCAAAAGATTTTATAAACTAAGCAAAGGTCTCATATAGTTGCGCAGGCAGTTGTGACTTAAGCAGACAAAAACGATGGTGGCATGTTGCAAAGGGGCATAATTCAAATTATATTACAGTGACAGTATCGTGTAAATGTCCCTCCCTCCTGATTCACCTACCAGCATGATCTTAGAGCAATTGAAGAATGAAGTGCCAATGACAAGGAAATATTCACATTTCTGTCAGAAGAGGAACTTCAAAAAAAAAAAAAAAAAAAAGTTCTAGCCGGGGAGGATGAAGACAAACAGACTGTTCCACTTCCAGAGATAATGAAATCTCCGTCTTACAAAAGCAGCCTTTCTGACCTATACTTAGGAAAAGATATAAAGATATGAAGATATACAAAGATTTACACCAAGCAGTCAGTATCCACAAATGAAAATGTGCAAACTAAAATATTTTATTCTCCGTAAGAAAATGATCAAATCTATAGAACTGTAAGAAACTAAAAGATCAGCATAAAATATGAGGAAGGAAACTAGAATACATTTCAGTAGAATTGACCTAAAATCAATTAGCAATCTGCAACCCACAAGAAACAAAAAAAAAAAAATTAAAAAAAAGAAGAAAAGAAAAAAAAAAAACAAAAAAAAATTGCAATGACCTTGAGCTACAAATTAACTGTCCTATAGAAAAAGAGAAAGTTATTTCCTCAAACATTTGATTACATAATACCTATCCTGATTATCAATAATTATCATTCAATGTCAGCTGAAAGAAAGAGGGAAAGAGGGGAAGGAAGGAAGGAAGGAAGGAAGGAAGGAAGGAAGGAAGGAAGGAAGGAAGGAAGGAGGAAGGAAGGAAGGAAGGAAGGAAGGAAGGAAGGAAGGAAGGAAGGAAGGAAGAAAAGGAAAACATCTGTTTCACCCATTGCTATACAATTACCGATTAGTTTTTCTGCAGAATTGTAATGCATCACAGTTAATAAAACTGTTACTGCTTCCTACATTTTGTCTGTGTTAAATTAGTACAGGGCAACTAACTTGTTTTCATTTCAGTCTTCTGCATAGTTCTCAATATGTTACGTGTCTTGCTGCAGTTATCTTCTAGCCAGGTCACCAAACCTGAGTTCATTCATCCTCATGAATTCATGATGAATTCATAAAGAAATGGAAATCTAAAGTTTTGTAAAGTTCCAGTGTTTTGCCATACACATACCAAAAAAAAAAAAAGAGAAAATTTCAGAAAATAAGTATGTATGCAAATATGAGAGCATGATCTACTCTGCTAGAGCTGTGTTGAGCAAAACAAAAGTGAAAAGTCATGAGGATGTATCATCGTTTTAAATTCCATCTGCCACTAAACCACTATGGCAGATTAATAAGTTCAAGGAATCTGGAAAGATGGAAAGCTTTCATTAAGTGAGTCAAAAGGTGATCCCACATTCAAGCATGCTTAGGAGAGTGTTCCTTGTCTCCAAGTGATGTCTAAAGGTGAGATAGATTAATTTCAAAGGGATTTCTGAAATCAATATAACAATAGAGCAGTAAATAGCTACTCTGTGATATTAAGGCAAATATTGAGCTTCTTAATAGATCCAGGTAAAGCAAACACCCCTGCAGAGTAGAGGAATTTTAAAACAAAGCATTATCTTTTGATCAGTATTTCTTTTTCTTTAATAAAGGTCTATTAAAAGTAACTTTCTTTATAATATCAGATTAAGAAAAACACTAATTTTCATGTATGGAAGAAACTTCTGATGAACTTCCAGTAAGGATGAGATTAAAGGTGCCATCAGGTTTTTGACCTGAGAGGTTTCCAGGGACTGTTTTTGACCTGAGAGGTTTCCTGGGACTTTGAGTTAAGACAAGCATGTGGAGCTAAGAGAACATTAGAGAGTTAATATAGCCTTCCATATGTGTTTAAATCTCAACATCAGCAAATCTGATCAGAAGTGCTAGTGTTTATAATCACACTTTCTATTCATTAGTAGGAGCAAAAGCATTGATCCTACCTGCAACACCAAAGTGATTATTCATTATTCCATGACTGGAGAAAGCTTTCAGAACGATCTACTTACAATTAGCCTCCTAGAACAGGAATTACACATGGAAGTAGGTCAGAATTGAAAGTAAAAAAGCATGGTCAGTTACATATAAATAACAGAAGAAAGTTTAAATACAATTTGCATTTGTAAATGGTCTACTTCTGTTCCCCTTGACTCTCTCACTATTCATCTTCTGAAGACATTGCTGCATGCAAACCTAACTGAATGTTTCTCTTGACCTTCATAACTCGTCAGTAAAGAAAGACATTTTCACAGACATAGCAGAACATCCTGTCCTGCCAAAAGAAAATCCCAAGTAAATTAAAGGATTGAAAATCTGGCTCCAAGCCAGAGACAAAATACTCATTTACCACAATTGGACAAAAATTCAATCCAGCTGAGCAGAGATACTTAATGGCACAGCATCCATCAAGCAGTTTCATACGTTTCTATGCATCAGGGAGAAAGATGTGTTAATAAACTCTTTCAGGATTTACTTGGTTTCTGGTATTTTTCCATACAAACCTCCTACAGGGTCCTCCAAGACACAGAAAAGAGGTGATGAAGAGAGCACATCGCAAAACCAGTGCAAGCTAGTCACCAGAAACCCAATATGAATCACAAAACTCGCAGTAAATAGCTACCCAGAAGTCAAAATACTCATAATAACTTTACGGTGCATAAAACAAATCTGCAGAGCACTTAATAGTAAACTAGACAAAATAAAAATACCCTAACATCCAAACATCAGCAACCACTTACTAGATTTGAAGCTCCCAACCAAAATACTTGGACAAGATGCCTAGAAAATCTACCACTTCTTCTGTGTTCCATGTTCTGGGTGTAGCTTTGTACTTAAATGTTTATAGCTTTATTAAGATTTGAATCTGCAGAATCTTTATAAACATATATTTACCAGCTTGAAGCCTGTGCCTTGATCTTCAGCAAAAGATCAGAAGCGTTTTACTTTTCTTATCTAGATGTGTTTTCTGAAAAAAAAAAAATATTTCTTTATAATATCCCATTCCTGAGATTTTTCATCTTCCCTTGTCAAAAGATCTCTCCGCATCTGAAAAAATATTCCCAAAGTAAATTTCACTGTGTTTTGTTTTAAATTCGTACTGTATAGTAAAAAGATTCTTGGAAAAACATCTCAGCTAGTCCAATTTCACCAAGTACTTCATTATAACAATTGTAATCATTGCGCTCACTGTTTATAGGAAGGTATCATATTTCTAATGAATACTTACATTTCATTAATATTCCACTTCATCTTTATGGTGTTGTTATGGAATATTGAAGATGCACATTCAAATCCATGCGAAGAGGACCAAAACTTATCATTTGAAAGTGGATGGAGAAGTATTCTCTAGCATACACATATACTTAAAACTTTCAGCTATGCAATTTACTGAACGTCAAAGGAGAAAAATCATTTCAGAATAGTCACTGAAATCATCTAAAGTGACAAACTGCTTTCCAATGCAATTTATGCTAGACTATAATAACAGCTCCAGGGTCTGTTCTTTCTGTTTGTGAAAGTCAATGCATGTTTTGCCACTGATTTCAGTACCGAAGCAAGTGCTAATATAAATCAGAATTTTGTGTATTTCCAAAAACCTACAATGTAAGTACTGTCCAGAACTCTTAAGGATCAACTTGTTCATGCTACTTGAGACTTGCCACACATCACAATCAACGCATATAATAGAAAACATCAATCAAAACCTTCACTGGTCTTGGGAAGACCTATCCACTTGTAGGGCACAGTAAAACTCTTTGATAAGATGTAAAAGATCAGCTGGAATTCTCTCTGATTAAGTTCAAACCTACAGAGACCATCGGCAATGACCAGTGGTCACGACTATGCAAATGACCAGTGGTCATGAACTGCTGCTCTCCATCAGTGCTGCATACAGCACTGGGCTCCTGAGAGTTCTGTCTCACCACTAGCTGGAGTGTCTGCAGAAATGTTCTTGGTTTAAGCACTGCGGGATCAAGCAACAGGCAGTGTGGTGTTAATCTCTACTGTCTTCAGGAAAGCACCAGTTGAAAACTAGCAATAATGTGACACCATCACTATTATTCTCCCACCCATGATAGAAATAGGACTCTTCAGTATATTACAAAACAATTCCCATTGAACATCAACAATCCTTTGCTTACTCCCACTAAGTTGAAAACCATGGCAACACCAGTGAGAAACTGTTAATGTTTCACTTTCAAACACAAAGTCAAAGGGGCCACACACTTCTAAGATTTAAGGAGGCAATATATGCCAGTAAAACATTGTTCAGGAGCCAGTCATTTGCTCCCAGAATATGTAGGATTGGATTCTTAAGCACCAATACTAGATAGCGACTATTAGTAGAACTCTGCACTTCAAAATTGTTCAGGAAAATAATATTACTATAAATAGTGATCAAAAATAGTACTGAGCATTGTAAATAAATAATGATAAAAAATAATACTGAAAAATTCGAACTGCCAGTTGATTCTGTAAAAACATGATTGATGACAGATGATTTCACCAAAGGAATGAATCAAAATATATTTGCTACTTGGAGCTAGTATTTTTCCCATGGCTTTATATTTCCCATTGAACAGTACAATAGAATTAACTGTTCTCCTTCAGCCTCAAATAGTTAATAACAAACACGAAAGTTGAGAAGAAAGAAGCATGTGGTGAGCATGTATGTGGCCTGCCCTAGTAAGAAAGACTGACTGTTTTAGACAGCTGTACCAAAAACTAATTGAGTCCCTATTCACCTGTTGTGAATCAGATTCCATCCCTCCACCAGGCTACCAAATGCTCTTTCACACAAAGAAAGTGCTAAAACATACATACAGATAACCGTTAAAAAATAACAACTGCTTTGTCTGAAAGTAGACAGATTATAAATTACTGTTGCTGTGAAAATACTTTCTGGCATAATGAAAAAAGATGCAGTACTGTGTATAGATTAGGACATTCTGAACATTTTCTGATAGATACATACTTATTAAGCAAGTCAATGTTAGGAAAACATTTTCAGATTATAGAAAATGTATAGGCTAATTTACACTGAAGACTTGATTTTTTTATTTGGGCAGTTTAGCTTGGAAATATGCCAGAATCCCAGTGTGTGCAGAAATCCAGATGTATTTTAGTTGAAGTCTGACATTTTCTAAAGTTCCTTATGCATCCTTGAAGCTTGTAGTTTCTTCTCTGCAAGTGAGAAAGTCCCCTTGAAACATGGAGGAATCATATCATCCCAGGAAGGCAATGCTTCCCAAATTTCTTCTGACTCACTTACTTACGATCTCCTGCATAGATAAACATGATGTGGAGCTGACAGCTTCTGCAGTTGCAAGTTTCCCTTTTGTTTACCCAGAGCTTGCATACATTTTTCAAGATAGCATGTGAAAGGTTTTCTGAGTCATATATTTGATACTCAAAGACCATGTTTTGGATGGTTTTTTGGTCAGATTTTGATATGAACTGCAACAGTTTCTGTCAATAGCTATATCAGGTTAAAAGTTAGCTATGAAGCAGACATATTTCCTCTCTGCCTTCCAAAAAAACTGGTATATATAGATTCTAATTAAGAATCTAAAACCTTTGTTAAGTCATAACATACTTTATAATCATTGAACATTTATAGATTCAGTTAAAAGTTAGTGAAGACATACATTGTGAATGCTTATTTAAAATCTTCATTAGTTTGCTCAGACATAAAGTGCTAAATTAAGCACTGAGATTCAGGGAAGTTGTTTGAGACTATTTGTATGTACAGCAACAGATTTTTCTTCTACAGCATACTCTACCCATCAATAAGCTGACATAAATAATAAAAATATCCATAATAAACTAATATGCCAGTTTCGTGAACTATTTTAACAATGGAACTGCTGGTGTGCATGACTCATTTTTTATTAAGGTAATGACGGTGATGCACCCTATTTAGATATGCATCCATTGCTGAAGATGATCTTGGCATGAGAACAGCAATATACCTATGCTATTCCAGAACGTTACACAATCAGAGAAGATGTATCTATTTGCAGGCAAAATGTATGCTCACTATCAAATAAATAATTACAATTACTAACAGAATGCAATGAGAGCACATTACTACTAAGCATTAGAGTGCAGCTCTCATGCATATCAAAAGATACACAAACATATATGCATGTAAATGTGGGCAAAGTTTTTCAGGTTGTCTAAAAATAACTTAATCCACATCTCTTGATTTTCTTTCCCATGCAAAAAGGTGACTAGACTCATTTCATGTTTAGAAGTATTAAGAATTGCATCTTGCAAAGCAGGTATTCTGATATGATTTATCACTCATATTATTTTGGAAGAAAACTGTGCTTGCCATTATTGCTGCTGGTGATATCAGAATTGGAACCCTCTGGGCAGTGAGACTGACACACGAGCAAAGCAGAGGCAATCTCTGCTTGACTCTTTCATATGACCAATCCCAGTCAAAAAACTGAATACAGAAGTGTGTGGTTGCATGTGGAAGGAATGATCAAGAAATATTGTTACTTCTACCACGTAAGTTGAAATAGTAGTAAATGAAGGTATGTGTGATGTCAGCAGGAAGATGTTCCCTCCTGGCAATGCAAGGTCCCTACCACAGGGTAGACTCTACAGATGCCAGAGACGATATTAAAATTCTCATTTGTTTCAAGGGCATGGGATTGGTCTCAAGATGAACACGAGAGGTAAACTGTGCACTCAGAAGAGGTGTTTAGCACTTCAGAAGTTTGCCTTTTGGGATGAGTTTCTCCATCTTAAAAAAAAAAAAGAAAAATGGCAATTGGTTAGACTGCGGGGAGGCTAGGAAGGCTGCAAAATCCAGCCCACAGAAGCCAGGTAGAAGCACTACCATCTAACTTGGCACATAGAGCTAGTGACAGGCAACTAGACTCCTGCAAGCAAAAGAGAAAAGGAGAAAAAGCAGTTCAAACAGCTGTTGGAGAAGCAACACAGAAAAAATCCCAAAGGGGCCTCCCAGGCAGGCTGCTTGATCAGGATCCAGCCTTTCAGAACTGTGGTTATTCCAACAAGAAGTATTATTCAAAGAAATAGTCTGCCCATGATGTAAACATGGGATTTACACAGGCATGACTACGAATGTTAAAGAAAGACAGAGAAATATACTCAAAACTTACGCTTTCAATTCAGCAAAGCATGCAGAGCGCACAATCTCAAAATAAGTATTTCCAGATAGTGGAACATCCTTTCTTTTAAAGAGACACATTAATCAATCTTAGCTAGCCTCAAACTGATGTTTATAGATAAAACAATTTAAAATGAACTATTGATGGAGTTTATTTTCAGTAGTGCTGGGAAAGGCTACAAATCAAAGTATCAAAGAGCAAAGTATTTAAAGTGGGTTTCAAGTCTGCTCTTTCCTCTTAATTTGAGTCCATCTGTGAAAGTGACTGTGAAATCATGTAGCTATTCAAAGACTGAGCTGACAACATGTTTAAAGTTTAGAATAAGCTTTCCTATTCCTCTCCTCTTCATTTGATTAGAAACATCTGTATGTCAGGAAGAAATGTGACACTTCAGACAGGGCTACTAACCAAACCTAAGTGATTTAGCACACTTGAGGGCTGGATTTAACCTTGTTGTTACAGAGAAGGCCTGCAACACCCACTAGAATTACATGTGTGCAAGCTGGGGAATAAAGATAAAAACAGACTCCCTAGTGCAGGCAAACATTAAGCCAACTATTTTTACCTCAGATCTCCAAATGTATTTTTAAGTTGCTAAAATTTAGGAACAACCCCTAAAGCAACTACAGTTAAGTAGTTAAATCTGATGTTAAGTTAAATCTGATGCATAGAGATGAAAAAATTTCACATGTTCTGTATATCATATCCATACATAATAGAAAAAAACGAATTTTAATTTCTCATTAAATTAAATGGATTTTAGGCACCATGGTGAGTATATTTAAATAATTTTTGTTAGTACAAAGATATTTTTGCAAACTCAATTAGTGCCGACATAGATACAATCAGGCTGTTATTATGCTCAGTGTTAATTTCATTATATGGCCTTGTGACAATCTCAAGACATGAAAGAAAAATAGTCAAAATGCCCATCTGTAGCCAGCACATACAACATACATTATTGCTAACTGGTTCATGAATTTCAGGTTGGACTGAAAGAGTGGTGTAGTATTGGAATAGGCTGCCCAAGAAGACAAAGGAGCCACCATCCCTGGAGGTGCTCAAGAACACTCCAGATGTGGTACTGAGGAACATAGGTCAGTGGACAATGTTGGTGGTGGGTGGATAGTTGGATTAGATGATCTTACGGGTCTTTTCTAACCTTAATGATTCTATGATTCTATAATAGCCATCCATAAAATTAACATACATGACTGCAAAACTGAGCCATCAAAACATTTTGGATCCTTAACTTCTTCCTATTTTAACTGCTGCTTAATGACAGTAAAATACGTTGCAAGTGCAGACAGGAGTACTTGTAATAAGAATATGGGGGCTGCATAAGACTGAACAAGTGCATGTTACATCAGAAGTACATGTTACATGAACAAGGCTGTTACATCAGAACCGACCCTCAGCCAGATGTTGACTAGTGCTGCCACGGCCTTTCTTGCAGAGGTTGCAGGGAAACTTCACATCCCAGTAGAAATTAAGGTAGGAAGGAATATGTGTTTAGTTGTTGCTAATGAGCAACAACTTAGTAGCCTTAGGTTGAGTGCCCCACCACCTCTCCTGTACAGGGGTGGAGAAGGCAGACGAATGCCAAAAGATTATCTCTGTTGACATTTCATCTCATGATTGATTGGCTTCTGTGTTCTTTTTACATAGACATTTCAAATTTCCCCTCATTAGTCACATGAGCAGTCCAGCTTGGAAGGTTCTATGATTATTTGCATGATTGATCATGCCAGCAGAGCACACAGAAGCCTAATGACTGAAGGTTCTGTCTTCAAAGTAGTGGGGAACATTTATTTTCATGGTAAAATCTGCCTAAAGTCAGTAGAAGCACTTACACTAGCAGAAAAAAATGGGAAAAGAAAACTTAGGAATGGGAAGCAATGTAAAGACATTCCTGAATCGTTTCATTTTTAACCTCTCACAGTTTCAGGAGAAGCAACTAAGGCCTAAGTGGGAAAGAAGTAACATTTTCTTTAGAACAGACTCAAGCAAAATGGTGTAGTTTCATCTTAAATAATGATGATAAAAATACATTGGTCTTCTAGCACAGTAAATGAGCATAAGTTGTGGCTTACAAGCTGGGATATGCCAGCAAATGACACACAAATCGTTCTGAACCAGAAAGAAGATTGAGTATGAATTGAGAGGATTCCAGATTTATTAGTTTTTACTCTCTCAAACCCAAGATTTTCATGGAATTCCATTTAGACTGGCCCGAATTATTGTGATATTATTGTGTCATTCATTTCGTATAAGGAAAAGTACATTTATGGCTTCTGCACAGTTAAGCAATGCTCCCTGTCCACAGCTAACCTTCCTGCTATTTAACAGACTTATTATCACAGAGTTTAATTCCTCTCAGTCTTAATCTAGCGATGCCTGTGGTACACAATATTGTTTGCCTTTTAAGCAGGCAACTTCCTATCAGCTTCCAAAAAATAACATAAAATAAAAATTAAAAGACCTAACAATGCCATTCATCACAGAGTTACAGAGTGCAGCTTCCATTAAATCTTATGAGTATCTAGGAGCAAAGACCTGTGGATAACTGAATGCAAAATCATGGCTTCTTCACCCGGAGACACAGGAGATCAGCAAAGAATATATTTAAGATTCAAAAATGAATGTAATTCCGAACATGCAACAGTGCAGTTCATTACTCATGCAAAAAAAGGTTTATTACAAGAAATGCTATGGAAACAATAAAGAACAGCATGGTTAGATGCTGTAGTCTAACAAGCCAAACACTGGATGAAAGAAGGGAGGATTTGTACTGGAATGTATAGTTACTACTTTTTTTACAATAAAAAGAGAAGTTTTCACTAAAATAAATGAATTTACTCCTCTGAGTAAGGATGCATTTTCCCCCAGGCATGAGCTTTATCACTATGTGACATAAGACTAAGAAAATGTAAGAATAACACAGCTAAGCTTCAACTGAGCTCAAATTCATTTAAGCTAATGCACAGCAAAACCAGACAGTATGTTTTCATTTGCAAAACTGCAGGGTGCCACTTCACGCTGCCTGCTGCAAACAAATACTGAGCAGATACAGTCTCAAGCCAACAGAAAAGCCCATCCGGCGCTGGGCTGCTATCCCGCGCTGTGCTTGTGTCACCCTACATTCTCGCCGATTACCCATGGTCGGATGTGCCGGCTGCTTTCTGCGACTACTGAATTGAAAATCTGCGTGTGGACCCGACAAGGCTCAGCCACATTCATTCTTCCCTAGCCCAGCGACTATCCCACTCCCGCACGGTGACTGCGTTTCAAGAATGGGGACGGGGAGCCCGCCTTTCCGCGAGCCTTTTGTGCCTTCACAGCCGCCGCGGAGCGGCCGCGCCCGGCACCGCGCTCAGCACCACGGACAGCGCCCCGCGGGAGACACGCAGCCCGCCGGGCCGGGACACGCGGGGCTGGCTCGGGGTCGGCTGGGCGCGGCCGCCTGCCGGGTGCCCACACACACACGCGCACGCACACACACACACACACACACACACATACACGCACACGCACACCGCGGCGCCGCTGGCACTCACCACATCCCCCGCAGGACGCCCCGCCGCCGCCGCCGCCGCCGCCCGCCGCCCGCGGCGCCGCCGACGCCCCCCGCAGCGCGGCGGCGGTGGCGCCGGGCGGCCGCGGCTCCATGCGGAGGGCAGCGGCGGCGGCTCGCCTGCCCCCGGCCGCCCCGCGGAAGCCGCCGCCGCCGCGCACAGCCGGAGCGGGAGGGCGGGGAGCCGCGGCCGCATGGTGCTGCCCGCCGCCGCCGCCCCGCCCGCCGCCCGCCCCCCGCGCACCGCACCGCCCCCGGCGCCCGCGCGACTGTGCACCCCCCGGCGGCCGGGGCTGTTGGCAGGGAGGCGGGAGCAGTCCCGGAGCCCCTGGTTCTCTGAGGCTGTGTGCAGGAGTTGCAGCCGTTCATTCGGCACTGCTTTTTTTCGACCGCTGCTTTCGTGAACCGAAGTGGATATTGTTCCTGTAGTGTACAGAGGTAGTGTAGGGATGTAAAGTGCTCCCTCACTGAGATAACATCCTGTCAGATTGAAATGTCTGTGGCACAGGCATCAGCAAGGGTATCAGAACTCCAAGCATACACAGAGCGATACCACCTGACCCTAAACGGTACTTAGACTAAGGACACAGTGTGGGCAAACAACAACAAAAGTGTAGGCCACAAGATTCCATCTTGAAAAGCTCATTGGAGAACCCAGATTTCTAACTTTTAATTAAAACAACAACAACCCTCTAGTGGTTCACTTACGCTTTCCAACATAACAGCAGGACCAGCTTGACACTTCTGATGATTTTATAGAACTATACAATAACCTGAGTTGGAAGGAACCCATCAGAATCACAGAGTCCAACCCCCGGATTCACACAGCACCACCCAACTCCAAACCGTCTGTCTGAAAGCGTTGTCCAAATACTCCTTGAACTCCAGTACTGGGGCTATGCCCACTACCCTGGGCAGCCCATCCCATGCCCACTGCTCTCTGCAGATCCTTTTCTTGAGCCCCAGCTGCCCCTCCCCTGATAGCTCCATGCCGTTCCCTCGGGCCCTGTCACTGTCACACAGAGCAGAGCTCAGCGCTGCCTTCCACTCCCTGTGAGGAGCTGCAACCACCATGAGACCTCCCCTCAGCCTCCTCTGCTTTGCACTGATCCCACCATGAGACCATAGCCACTCCTCACATGTCCTGCCTTCCAGACTCTTAATCATCATCACAGTCCTCTTTTGGAAGCTCTCTAATAGTTTTATGTCCATTTTATACTTCAGTGCCCAGAGCTGCACACAGTACTATGGGCCACGTCCAGTCAGGTTGGAAAGATACCCAATAGTGGGCTTGCTGGGTCCTCCTCCCATTTACTGAGCAATACCAAGAGAAAAAAAAGGAATCTTCCAATTTCCTGTCCTAATGAGTGCTTTACACTGCACTGTGCACCTTCTGCTTTTGGTGCACCTCCAAGCATGTCTGGCTCTGTTACCAGCGCCCATCTCTTCAAAGAACTGAAGATAATCAGAAGAGCTGACATTCACCTTTCTGCTCACAAGATGAAGAAAAGCACTGCTTGCTGCCTCTCCAGCCATATGCCATTCACCAGGCCTCTCCTCACCTCTGTGGTCTCTGCTGAATTTGCTCCATAGGGTCAGCCTTGAGCTTGACCAGGGAACCCAAACTGAACTGGCCATTTGCCTGGGCTGAACTCCGGAAGGTTCCCAGCAGCCCTTTCCTTCAGCCTTTTGAAGATCCTCTGAAAAGCTACTCCATCCTGTATATCCACTTCTCACTCCAACCAGGAAGCATTAGCAGACTTGCTGAGAAAGAACTGTCCCAACACTCCACTCATCAGTAAGGACAATAGACAGTCTCAGCCTTAATGGTTACTTCAGAGGAACATCACTAGTTACTAGTTAACCATGAGCTAAACTTTGTGTGGCTGATTAAAGCACTTTGATCTTCACAGTACTATCCATTTTCCACAAATCTCCCAGTGCATGCATCTAGTATCTTTCCCACAACCCTTTTCACTTGTTAGATTTTACAGTACCTAAAAGATCTGGAATACAGTGTGTGTGGACAGAACTGGGCAGTGTGCATCTGAACTCAGAATGCAAGAAGTGATTTCTTGTTTCTTCCTTCAAATCTGCACTTAAGTATTAAGCTCCCGAATGAGCAATGAATAATAAGAAAAAAACAATATTTTATTTTTTGCTGAGATTACTGATTAGTTCAATACATCCCAAATTTGAGCAGTGCTTAACAAAGAGGTCTGATTTACAATGAAATCTGTGATTGGAACTCAGATATTTCTAGACAGTACAGCTTGCTGATAATTTTTGGCTTTCTAAAAAGTGATACTTTGTAAATTTCCTTTTGTGTCACCTAATATCCCCCACTGCAAGCAGGCTACTCTGGCTAATCACAGCTCAACAATTCAAATCCACCCTGGCTACCTGATAATGCTCTGTCATTTTCATACCCTGCCTTATAAAGTTTCCCTTGCTTCATCCTGTCATTTTAAAAACTAATGTAGTGCTTGTTTTTTAGAATATTGGCAATTTGGAAAGAAGTGTCTTCTTTGTAGAAGAAAATGCTCTTATGTTTCATGTATTTCATTTTCACATGTATTTGCATTTTAAAAATAACATGAAAAACTACTTATCTCCTTAATGATGTTGTAGGTTTGTAAGTGAATCCAGAGCACAACTAAACTTGCAAGACAATCACCATGCCACTAATCACTATTCTGAGTGAAGATCTCCAATTAAGAAAGCACCAAATAACATGTTTATGGTTAAACATGCTTCAGCTATTCAACAAAGCACTGCAACATGTAGTTAGATACTCAGACATCTTTCTGAGTGAGGACTTCATTTTGGAGAAAAAATCAAGTCACCTGCATTCGATCTTGTAAGCATAGTTAATAAAAATGCTCAGAAAGAATGTGAAAAATATAGTTTTTGTTTCCAGTATGAGTACACTCAATGCCCTCCAGCATAACCACACGTAAATAGTATGGACTAAACAACTGGAAAACTTAGATCTTCCTCTGGCTCGTGTGAAATCCCTTCACAGCTTCCCAAAGCAAACATTCAGTACAACTCCCAGGTATTCAGCACAAGTACCTTCCACACAGCTTTTGTGTCAGCTCTGGTGGTACAGCTCAGCAAGCCTTCTCACTTGTTCACCATGTGAGCAGACAAGAAGAAGCAGTTCCTGACAGAACCTCTTCTATCTCAAGGGTTTTAAGAGTAGATGTCAGGACTTCTGCACTGATAAGTAGAACTACAATAACCCTCACATGCTCAGAACAAGGTCAGAACTTTACAACACTGTGTAATTCATCTAAGTATGTGCTGGTGACACAGATCAGACAAACTCCAGAAGAACACATGCCAGACAAATTGCCATACTTCCACTTCCAAGTGCCAGGCCTGCTGCATAAACCAATGCTCCTCTTCTATAAGCTGCTCTCTTCAGTTCACCCCAGCTATCAATAAAGTGTGTTGCAGCACCCTCACAAGCTGTGACCCTCTGCTGCTCTCTGTGGACCTGCACTTGGTGGCAGCAGTTCTGGATGGGCAGCAGCAGCAGTGGGAATTTCCACCACGCAATATACTGAGTTCTTAACTTTCATGCATGGCTGCTTAAGGTTTCAGAAGAAAATATGATGATTCCTACAGATCCTCAGTATCAGGAAGACCTTCAGCACCCTTCAGGCTAGGGTTAGCAGGTCTAGAAATGAATGTAAGCCCCTAAGATACATTTGCCTCTTTTGGTAACTACCATGTACTCACTGACATTTTCACCAGCTTATTTGGCTGTCTTTCATATTTTAATTTGATGGCATTCAAGAGTAGGAATACTTCACACATAAAAAATATGCTGAGACCTAATTTCAATGGTGTGTGATTAATGGCAGGCAGTGTTGAAGGCTGAAATTTCTCTGGCAAAAAAGTACTCTTTTTTCTTTTTTTTTTTTACCAACAGCTTTGAAACCATGAAAGCAAAGAAAAAAAATCAGTTACCCCAGTTATCAAATATAGCAAAGGTTAAAAGCAGCATAAAAGCAAGAATTTCTTTAGAATACATAAGTGGTCAGAGTCCATCCAGAGTGCATATACACCATTCCTGCACTGTTTCAGGAAAGAACACAGAAGTAAACATAGTAGGTTATGCATGCAGGAAAAAAAGTATTTGGAGCAAAAAAATGGTGAATAAAGGGTAAATATCCTTTTTTTTTTTTTTTTTTTTTTTTTTTTTTTCCCACCTAAAGAAAAAAAAATAGTGTTTACACAATGTAACAGGAATTCTGCTCTTGAAGTCTTCCACAACAGAACAGTAGCAGAGACTGCCACAATACAGCAATAGTTATCTGCAAGAAACCTGAAGGCCTTGCAAGGAGGGACTTTAAATTGCTTTTGCTCATTTTTCTGAAAATTAGGAGATTCTCTATCTGAACTAATTCTTTCCTCCTCTCTTGTCATCCCTGACTGCTTATGAGAAATCCAGCATTGCCTCTAAGATTTTGTTCTCACAGAACAAAAAAAGACAAGTTATTTCAATTTCCTCATCTAAAAAGGAGTATTCTTTCCTTCTGATGGTCTCTCTAACAGCTTTCCCTGTCTTGACCCAGTGTCAGTCTGACTCTTCAGCAGAGGTACACAGTACTGCATATGAGATCATATCATGGACTTGAACAGGAGCTTTTTACTGAAAATACTTCTGAAGCACAAAGGCCACATTTGCTTCTCCATCTGCTCCAGTTTATATATTGTTCTTTCCTCTGTTTTGCCAGAAGGGAGGCTGTGTTTCTCACTGTTGTGTTCTCGCCCCACATACTGTTGTCTTTATATCCCTGCAGTCCTCAAAGTAACCCACTCTTCCCACATGATATCCTGCTAATCATGTCATAAAACATACATTTTTGTACCAATGTCAGAGCCAAAAGATACTCAATAAGGCTTGTCCTATTACAGAATAGTAGGATCTGTTACCACCTCCAGCAGCCATGGCCTAGCTCCCACTTCACAGACCATCTCCATTCAGAGACTGGACCCTTGGATGTGTTCCCAGGCTGAGGGACACAGTTGGACGAACACTGCAGAAGACTGAAAGAACACACAGCACACAGGCACAGCACTGGACATGCAGCACACAGGCACAACACCATCCCCTCCTGCCCTAGGGCTGGCAGAGCCAGCAGGCCCTGGTGCAGGCCCACAAAAGATATCCACAGGCCATCATCATGGCCATGCCTGTCACCTCGGTGCTGCTGGCACCACATCTACGTGTGCTGGTCCCCTGGTAGCTCTTACCTGGCAGTGTAAAGTGCTTGTTGCATGGAACAACATCATGCAGGGAGGTGGTGAAGCATGGATTTAGTAGGAAAGTGGGACAAGATGAGATGGTCAAGTTCAGCAGCTCAGACAAAAGCACTGAAGTTCTTTCAAAACATCCTTTTCCTACAGTACTTTAGAAGAAACACAACTAGGAGCCTGATCTTGGTTGGAACTTTTTCCAAAAGCACCATATAAAGAAGATGTTTACAGTAATTTAGAATTTCTTCAGTCTTTGTTGTAAAACATAGCAAAGCCAGGTATAAAATAAATGATCCATGCACAGCACAGGAACAGCTATGATCTTTTCAACAGGCAGTATGCACCTGTTCCAGTAACACTAGAATTTTTTTTCCCACTCTGAGATTGTATATATTGGCTGTCCAAAAGGCAAAGTTAAAATTATGGTATTCATTAGTAGCATATCAAAGAATCATTGAATCATTTGAGTTAGAAGAGAACCTTAAAGGCCGTCTAGTCCTATTCCCCTGCAGTGAACAGGGACACCTATAGTTGGATCAGGTACTCACAGCTCTGTCCAGCTTGACTTTAAGTGTCTCAAGGAATGGGGCATCCACCACTCCGTGGGAACCTGTGCCAGTGACTGACCATCCCTATTGTAAAAAAACTTCTTCCTAATACTCAATCTAAATCCACCCCCTCTTTTGTTTAAAAAAACTTCACCCTCTCCTATCAAAACAGATCCTGCTAAAGAGTTTTTCGTCTTACTTCTTATGATGGTGACATATGTATGATGGCAACAGAATAATAACTGATGCTTGACATAAGAGTTAGACTTACTTAATAAGAGATTTATAGTAACGATGTAGATTATTGTAATATCAGAACATGAGATGACCCAGATGAAATGCATATGGGCTTTTATCTCCCTCTAGTGGCTAGATTGCAAATCATTAATGAACTTGCCACTGAGCTAACAAAGCCAGCCTTCTGATTGGGCAAACCCTCTTTGTACGTTCAGAAAAATAAAATATTAGATCCCAGTGATAACTTTGCCTCAATTATTTTGGGAAGGATTAGCACATGGGAGTTTTGACCGCTTGGGACAGGAATACTGTTTTTTTATTTTTGCCGCAGGGAAACAGACATATGCTCTGTGTTGATAGCTACTGCAAAACAAACTCATTGTGGTGACGAATTTAACTTATGTCCTGTAGACACACATTTCTGTAGGAATTTTCAGAGTTATAAATGCAGTTTCTAAACTATCTATTTCACTCTGTTCTTGAAATCTCATGACAGTTTGGAAAAAAACTTCTTTTCAGTTTGTGATAAGGTTGATGTGGAACAGGTGTGAGATGGGAACTCCTGGCAGTTTCAAATCTGATAGCTTAAATATGGTACCAGCCACAAAACACAACCTTTCAAAGGTGGTCTTCATTTATTGCAATGGCACTAAAAGAAAATACTGCAATTCCAATTAATTTTGCTAGGGGCAGAAGTCCATGCACTTCACAAAACAGGAGGAGCAAAAAGAACCTCTTTCACCAACTGTGAATATGATCATAGAACTACTGAATAGCTTGAGTTGGAAAGGACCTCAAAGTTCCAACCCACCCTGCCATGTGGCTGCTAGATTAAGTACTAGATCAGGCTGCTCAGGGCCCCATCCAACCTGGCCTTGAACACTCCCAAGAAGGAGCATCCACAGCTTCTCTGAGCAATCCATTCAGTACCTTACCAACTTTTGAGTGAAAAACTCCCTCCTGACAGGCAGGCTAAATCTTCCCTCCTTTAATTTAAAACTACCTCCCCTTATCCTATCATTATCTACCTGTGTAAAAAGTTGGTTTACTTCCTGTTTATGATCTCCTTTTAAATGTTGGAATGTCATAATGATGCCTCCCTGAAGTCTTCTTTTCTCCATACTGAACAAGCCCTGCTCTCCCAGCTCATCTTTATAGGAGAGGTTCTTCAGCTCTCTGATCATCCTCGTGACCTTTCTTTGAGCCTTCTCCAAAAGCTCCACATCATTCCTGTGTTGGGGGCCCAGACCTGGATGCAGTACTGCATAGGGATCCTCACAACGGCAGAGGAGAGGGGAGCAATCATCTCCTTCACCTTGCTGGCCACCTCTCTTTTGTTGGCCTTTTGGGCTGCAAGCGCATACTGCTGGATCATGTTAAGTTTTTCATCTACCAGGACCCTCAAACTCTTCTCCACAGGGCTGCTCTCAAACAGTTCTTTTCATTCCTTGTAATCATATCTGGAATTGACCTAAACCAAGCACAACACATTGTTGAACCTCATTAGGTTTACATCGGCCTACTTTTTAATCTTTTCAAGGTCTCTCAGGATGTCATCCCTTCCTTCTGCCATACCAACTGCACCACACACTTGGTGTCATTGGCAAACCTGCTGAGGGGGTGCGCTCAACCCCTGTATCTACATCTCTGTTAGAGTATCAGTCCCAAAACAGCCCCTGGGAGGACGTCACTAGTTGCTGACTACCTGTACTTTGAGCCATTGACCACAACCCTCTGGCTGTGGTCATCCAACCAATTACTTATTCAGTATATTCCACCCTTCAAACCCATATCTCTCCACTTAGAGATAAGGATCTTGTGAGGGACTATGTCAAAGGCCTTGCAGAAGTCCAGGTAGATGACATCAGTTTCCTTTCATTTGTCAAACAATGTTGTCACTCACGCGCCATGGAAGCCCACCAGATTGGTCAAATACAACTGCCCTTGGTGAAGCCCCTACTGGCTGACTCAGACTGTGCACTCATCCCTCATATGCCTCAATCTCTTCCAGGAGGATCTATTTCATAAGTGAGTCTCACCATACTGTAGTTATCTCTGTATAACTCATTTCAACTAGTCCCCCAGCTTATTTTCCTATGAAAAACAGCGTTTTTTTTTACCTTTCACCAATATCCAGTAGCTGCTCATATATATATAATGTTAATGCTGATGTGAACTTGGACAAGATACATGATTCCTTAAAGAAATCCCTGGAGATATCCAAGCTTAATACTTTGATCCAGAAGCAGAGAGGCAGAAAGTAGAAGACTCTTCTAAGAAAAATGTCTGTTTTCTACCAGTTTCAGGAGTAGCAGACAAATTTTCTGTGAACAGAAAACAGAAAGGGGAGGAATTAAGCTTGGGTTATTGGGAAACTAGGACCAAATAGAAAGAACAATCTGTCAAGCTTGTTCTAATTTTCACTGTAAAACAGTTACAGAAATAAAAAACTAGATATTTTCTCCTGATTATGGTACTCAAGTGTTTACAGTTGGAAAAAATCTGTTTTACTTACTTATGTTTAGACCATTTCATACAAAATAATTTTAAAAGCCTGTTAGTATTTTTTACTTGTGTTAGTGGTATGTTGGTTTTTTGTTTGTTTTTCCTAAAACCTTCAAGGCAATGAAACTCCATGTGGTCCTCAATTCATTGCCTGCCTGCAGGTAGGTTTCATTACAAAGTGATTTCTCTACAACTGACATAAAGCAGAGATAAATGCTTCTATGCGTATAGCCCTTATGTTGTTACAATATCATTCTATTCTTGCATACATCAAGACTCCAAATTTACATAAATGTGCAAATACCTGAGAAGGTTGTAAGAACTGATTTTCATTTACATTAAAATCCTTTGATACTGAGAAAATACTAAAAAGATGTGGTGTAAACAAGGCAGAAATTTACTTTGAAAGTGAAACAATGCTATTTTATAATAGGATTGAGACTTTTATAAACAGGAGTGAATTCACAGTTGGGTAGTTTCTCCACATATGAGGATGTTCCCTCCATCAATAAAGACCTGTGTCAGGAGGACAGAATTAATGCAGTGCATTCATACTGTTCTGTGCAGAGCTTTTGATCTTGCATTATTCTTGAAGAAAAGAAAAGAAAAAAACAAACGTATTACACGCTAGTCAAATATCTAAAAAATGAGAGGCAATTAATAAATCGTGTGTCAGCTGTGACTGACATGCATGACAAGTCTTATTTCATCATTAACTGCCCATGTTCACCAAACATGTGCATCTCTCATTCTGTTCTTCTGCCTCCTTAGAGGTTCAGTTAAAAAGTTTTTAGTCTCAGATAATTCCATTACTTGACTTACACAGGCAGAATCATAAAGAAAACAGCACAGCGCTTTTTTTCTCAGATTGAGTGGCACAACTTGAGTATAGACCTAGAGCTACTTTCGATCCTTGTCCTCTGTTGGAAGATCAGTACAAAAATAATAGCAAGAGAACCATGAGCTTTCTTAAAAAATCAGCTATTTTTTGAGCAATGATTTTTATGTTATCCTCTTATTCTCTGTGTAAGAAAATTAACTGTCCTTTAAAAAGGATAAGAATACAAGTTTAAGGACAGAAAACAATAAGTCAGGATGAGCAACCTACCAGGATACAAAAGTGGCATGTGATCAAAACCTGGCTGCTTTTGTATTGTGTCATGAAAATATACATACACTTATATACTTTTTTAAACAGTTCAGTGAACTGAAGTGTGAGACATTAGCAGAATTTAAGTGTCAGACTATCAGAAATCCATGGGAGTAAGAGATCAGGCCAAATGTGCTACTTCAGCAGGTGCTGATCTAGAGCAGTATATAACAATCTGCCTAAAGATAAATGCAATCTTACTAAAGTAAAAAATGTACAAAGCTAACTGCATAAACTGCTTTGCTGATCCTCTAAGGGACAAAGTGACTAGCTGCCACCCTCTCCTCTCCTCTCTCTCCTCTCCTCTCCTCTCCTCTTCCTCTCCTCTCCTCTCCTCTCCTCTCCTCTCCTCTCTCTCCTCTCCTCTCCTCTCCTCTCCTCTCCTCTCCTCTCCTTTCTCTTTTTTCATATATAACTGCATGTATAAATGTTGTTTGTGGAAGTTATTTCCCTCTTAATTTGGGAAGCATAATTGATATTAAATGTAAATATGATTTACTTCATCTATAAATTATTTTTCCACTTATTTTTCCACTGTAAAAATAGAAGTAAAGTTATAAATAATGAAACAGCATTCAGACAAAAGTCTCCAACATTAATCATACATAATCTTTCTGCGTTGAAAGTGTTCAAGTATACATCAGTTTAACTCCTGTGACAATGCCAAAATGTAAAATTGTTTCCTTCCATTTCAAGAAATTGAAATAATTACATCTTGAATTTTTCTCCTTGTCCACTTGCAGGTCCTACGTATTAAACAAGCATTGGCTTTGAACTGACATTTTCTTCATTTGTTTGAAATACATGCAATTAATAAGCATCCTTTTCCTTGTGTTACTGAGGCTTAATCCTTCTCCTGTTGAATACATAAAGTCATAGATGAAATCTGTGGTCCATGCTTGAAAGGCTCTAGAAAAAGTGATTCTTTTTTTCAGGGAAGATATTGGATGCAAAAGCAGTGTTGACTCTGGAGATCCTTTCTAGAAACACCAGGTAGGTCCCTTTCTAAAAAACAACACAGCAACTCACTTTTATAGGACAAAGAAGAGCTGGACAAACAAGACTTGTTCACAAATGTTCCACTTTCAGGAGAATATCAGAGCCAAGAATATCTGACAGTACAGAGAAATGTCATACCCCAAACCCCCTAGCAACTTCTTACATCTAACTTAAACCCCAATGAGATTTACTGAGATACCTATATTAGGCAGACTCTAAAGGAAGGGTTGTTAAACTTTTTTTGCAGCACATATATAAGATAATCAATGTAGCAAGAAGCACTATCAGAGAAAATGTCAAGATTATACTCCACAGTGGAACACTGGTGACAAAAATATCATTTTCTGAAAGATGAGTAAATTTTTTTCCTTCTCTTGAGAGAGCAAAAGAAGGGCCTTATCTGAATGGGATGCAATTGACCCAGTTTTGGCTTACTTGACCTTCTTGCTCTTAAAATAGAACAAAGAGTGTATCTATCTTCCCGTGCTCTCAGTCCCTTACATTAAATAGCTTTAGAAATTATGTGTCCACAAAATGCACATCATTTTGGTATATTCTAAATTGAACTGATGATACAAAACATCACAATCAGTTGATAGAAGGTGGGCTAAATGACTTTGAATTATTACCTGCACTGGCTGCCATAAGAAAGAAAGGAAGATTCTCTTCTGTCATCAGTGATTGTAAGACTGTGTCCCAAAGCCCAAGGTGATTAAATAAGAACATCATTTATCTGCATAGTTTCCTCCTCCCTCTCCCCATAACAGCTGTTGAATTACAAATCTGTACCATGATTTCTAGTCATCACCAATAATCAAAACTGTAGTGCAATACACTGCTAAAAACCTGCTACTCATCTCACATATCACATGATTTCCTTTTACCATCTCTATGATCTTCCTACCACCTCAAAACTGTGTCTCATGAACCTTGGGAACTACTGACCTGTCAGTCTCATATCTGTGCTGGGAAAGATCATGGAGCAGATCCTTCTGGAAGCCTTGCTAAGGCACATGGAAGACAGGGAGATGATACAGGAGAACCAGCATGGCTTCACACAGAGCAAATCCCATTTGACCAACATGGTGGCCTTCTATGATAGTGCAGCTGCTTCAGTGGACAAGGGAAGAGCCATTGATGTCATCTATCTGGACTTCAGTAAGGCTTTTGACATGGTATCTCACTACATTCTTCTTTCCAAATTGGAAAGATATGGATTTGATGAGTGGACTGTTCAGTGGACAAAGAACTGGCTGCAAGATCGAGTCCAGAGAGTAGTGGTCAGTGGCTCAATGTCTGGATGAAACTGGTGAAAGTGGTGTCCCACATGGGTCAGTGCTGGGACCAATACTCATTAATCTCTTCGTCAGTGACATTGATGGTGGCGTTGAGTGCACCCTCAGCAAGTTTGCTGATGACACCAAGATGTGGGGTGTGGTCGACACACCAGAGGGGTGGGATGCCCTCCAGAGGGACACAGACAGGCTTGAAAAGTGGGCCCAGGTGAACATCAAGATGTTCAACAAAACCAAGTGCATGGATTTGCATCTGGGTTAAGGCAACATCCACTACTAATACAAGCCAAGGGATGAAAGGATTGAGCAGAAAAAGACCTGGGGATATTGGTGGATGGCACACTGGACATGAGCCAACAATGTGCCCTCACATCCCGGAAAGCCAATTGTATCCCGGACTGCCTCAGAAGAAGTGTGGCTAGCAGAGCAATGGTGATCCTGCCCCTCTGCTCTGCTCTGTGAAGCCTCACCCGGAATACTGCATCCAGATGTGGAGTCCACAGTACAGGAGAGGCATGGACCTATTGGAATGTGTCCTGAGAAGGGACATAAAAATGGCCAAAGGGATGGAACACCTCTCCTAGGAGGACAGGCTGAGAGAGCTGGGGCTGTTCGGCCTGGAGAAGAGAAAGCTGCAAAGTAACCTGATAGTCGCCTTTCAGTATCTAAAGGAGAGCTAAAGGAAAGAAGGGGACAGGCTCCCCAGCAGGGTCTGTGGTGATAGAACAAGGGGAAATGGCTTCAAACTTAAAGAGGGAAGATTTTGGTTAGATATAAGGAAAAAGTCTTTTACAGTGAGGGTTGTGAGGTACAGGAACACGTTGCCCAGAGTGGTGGTGGATGCCCCACCCTCAGAAACTTTCAAGGTAAGACTGGATCAGGCCCAGAGCAACCTGATCTAGCTGTAAATGTCTCTGTTCATTGCAGGAGAGTTGGATTAGATGACCTTTAAAGATGCCTTCCAACTCCAAGGATTCTATGATTTATATTGTTTCATATTCTGGTAATTATGACTTCAATAGCAGACATTTCCCACATCCTTAGCATGGCTTTCTGAGGACATTCAGCCTTGTTTCATCTATCATTTCATTTACTGACCTCTAGTAACTCTGAGGCTTGTTAGCAATTGCTCTGTGGGAAAAAAAAAAAAATTCTAAGACTCTTTTCCTCACCATTTAACAAAGATAGTAGTATGTTTGTAAGAAGGATATTATATTAGTGAATTCATTCATGAATATACACTGTTGTGTAGGCTTAGTTTTTGGTGAGCAGCAGATATAATGACCAGAAATACAGCTAGCTTTACAGAATGAACAGCTTCATGCAAAGCTAACATATGAAGAAAGTGCAAGCAGTATATTTTTCACCAATGCTAAAGCAACAAGGGGGAATGCTTGGGGACCAGTGATTCATAATTTCTTCCAGTATTTCCTTTAACCAAATCATACAGTTGAGACTATTATGCATTGAAATATTGTCTCACAAATGTTGATAATTAGAACATATGGGAAAAAATATGAAAAACTTTTAAATGCCTTCTTCTGCCAGGTCTACAAAGGAGGCCCAGGAGGAGAGAGGTAGTACCAACTCTGGTGAGCTAGCAAGTATCAGACTTCCTCTAGCAGAAAGGAGCAATTAATAATTAGGCCTGAGATAAAAAGAGGTCCCCTGTGACCAGAGCAGAGAAACTGGAGAAACATCAAAAAGCACTGAGCTGCTCAGACATGGGATGCCAGAGAACAAACATATAGGGGTGAACAACAAAGAGATTCCACACACTTCAGTACATCACCTAGTGATTATCATGCAGGTGAACATCTGGTGAGACATTTGACATGGTGTGCATATAGAAGACTTGACAGTGAGCCAGCTACCTAAGGTTTTGCTGACATCTGGAGCTGAACAGAAAATAAAACAGTTTCTCACCATATTTAATTTCTCAAATTTGAAGAAGTATCTTATGGGACAAAATCTGCTCTACTTCTGTCCATCTTGCTAAGCCGAACCCTTCCACATCCTTGCATACAGACATGTAAACGAGCCTAGGTTCAGTCAAGTCCTCGGTTGGAATATTTGAAGTGAGCAATGAGTTAGCAAATGAATATCACATTAGCCAGTGGGTATATCTGATCTGAGCTCCTCATAATGGACAGAGATGATTTTACAATTGAAGGTCACATAAATTGAGATACATTCTGCAGCTTGCAATACATTTCTTAAGAGAACTAGTTAAAATATAACAAATATTTATAAGTCTATTTCTCAAAATCTGCTATGTTTTAACTTCCATGGTACCTAGACTTTAAATTTAGATATGGTGCTTCTGTGGATTTTGAAATTTTTTTACTCTTGGTTTCATTCTTTTGATTACATTTGTCTCTTTTTCAGAAAAACTTTTCCTTGGTAGTACTATAATTATTTGTCTTAACATTATCTATGCTCAGCAAGCCTTTGCTTGCAATGTATTCTTCTGTAAATATAATGTAAAACCAAATATGCAATTCAGTAATTCAAGGACTCACTTTGGAAACACTACTATGACACACAACAAGAATTGTTCATTAAGGAGAATTTTTGTAGGATTTGGCTTGTTTTTTAAGTTTTTAAAAGCAATAAAGTAGATTTTCTTTCCGTTTCCACTTTGTCCATTTCAAATAGTTCATTATCACTTGTATGGAATAGCATAATAAATTACTGGTCAAGTAATGATCCACCTAGTACCTCCTTTCCAACATGCTGTAGCCCAAGATGTACCCATCAAGGGCTATGTCTATTCACAAAAGAAGGCAAAACTGGAAAAAGTGAAGGGAAAGTTAAGAAAAATAAATGGACAGGGAATGGAGATCAGAAATCAAGGTGCAGCTAAAAAACCTGACTACTTACTTGGTGAACAGTATCTGTTCTGCATATATTTGTTCAGCAAGAAATTGCTATCTGTACTGAGCATTCCCTGAAAGTGTTAAGAATATGCAAATTTGATCTAAGATGTCACAGGAGAAATCCACTGATTCAAATTATTACCTGTTTCAGGATGAAAATTACACTGAATGCAAAAGTAAAATATGTGAAAGTAGTAGAACAAGTTCTTAATTATCACAGAATCACAGAAACACAGAATCGTAGGGGTTGGAAGGGACTTGCAGAGATCATCAAGTCCAACCCCCCTGCCAAAGCAGGTTCCCTACACCAGGTCGCACAAGTAGGCATCCAGGTAGGTCTTGAATATCTCCTGAGAAGAAGCCTCCACAAGCTCCCTGGGCAGCCTGTTCCAGTGCTCTGTCACCCTCACCATAAAGAAGTTCTTGCACACATTTGTGCGGAACTTCCTGTGCTGAAGTTTCTGGCCATTTCCCCTTGTCCTGTCTCCACACACTGCAGAAAAGAGCTTGGCCTCACCACTCTGCCCCACACACCTTAGATATTTATAAACCTGGATCGAGTCCCCTCTCAGTCTTCTTTTCTCAAGGCTAAACAGACCCAGTTCACTTAGCCTTTCTTCATAGGGGAGTTGCTCCAGGCCCTTCACCATCTTTGTGGCCCTCCGCTGGACTCTTTCCAAGAGATCCCTGTCTTTTTTGTACTGGGGAGCCCAGAACTGGACACAGTACTCCAGATGAGGCCTTACCAGGGCAGAGTAGAGGGGGAGGATCACCTCCCTCGACCTGCTAGCCATGCTCTTTTTAATGCATAATTTTTAATTATGGTTGCTTTGTTGTACTAATATAAAATGCATACTGTCTTAGAGAATGTTATGTAAGGAAAAGTTAATATAACAGTCATTCTTTTCAAATGGTATGGAGAGATGAAGTATTTATTCACACATTTTGTGAAAAGGAAATCTACAATAAAGAAAGAAGGTAACTTTTTAATAACAGAAGGACCTATTTCTGCTAAGACTCATATCTTCACAATTGCAAATGAGTTGTTTGTGCAGAAATAGTAGTTTGGGAGAACAATTTAGTTTCGCAATGATCCCTCTGATGCTGATGAGACAGTGAAAGCTTCCATTTTCAGATCTTCCTTCTGCCATTGAATAAACAACTTTGTTTTCATATTGCCAGAATGCTCCAGCAAACTCCGGAATTCACTAGTATTGTTGCTGGATATAAATAGAGCATTTTTTTTGTGCCGCAAGGCATCTGCAGCTGCTTGCTGAATACAAGCAGAAAGCAAATGTTTTGCACTTGTTACAGATATGCATACGCATATCTTCTCCTCCAAGCTGCTCTGCTTTGAATGAATTTCCCTAGAGCCAAGCCACTGCATGATTTATACATAATAAAGAGTTGCCTGCTTGAAGTCTCTTCTGAAGATCCTCCAGGTTAATGGTTCCTGTGGGTTGAGGCTGAATGAGAGTCACACACATTATTTTCTGTGTACAGCTGCTCTCATTGCAAACAGACCTCCAAAGTACAACTTTCACTCATCCATGGCACATGGAAGAGTGTATCCTGACCTCATGGAACCATGCATAAACACATATGAATAATTGATTTATTTTAGTCTGACATGAATTGCTGAAACACAAAATAATAAAATCAATTTTACTCTCACAGCTTTGGCTGTAGATTCAGTTTTCCTTTGCATTGCAATTCCATTCTTTTATTTTACACTTTCCTTGAGTGGTAAAGTAGGTCTTAAAGATTAAGCCTTAAAAATCTTAATTCAAGCATGAGTAATTGGTATATATCATTGAAAGCATATAACTATTCTTGGACTTAAATTAGTAAAGAGGACATGTGACTATGATGCAGTTGTCTTAAGCTAGAGATTGACAATGCTAACGCATCATATTGCCATTTCTGCAAGACGGGGGGAATTACATTTATTTGTAGTAGACAATAAGACTAATTTTTTATCAGCAGCACTTTTGCTAATCAACAGCTAGTAGGAGATGTATCTCTGCTTTACATTTTCTCTAAATGTTCTGTTGCAAAACAATTACCCTTTGCATTGAAAATTAACTCAGAGGTTTCTGTCCCAGCTGTCAGTAAAATGCAAGCAAGACACATTACCCAAAAGCCTATCAGAGTAGCAATACTCTGTTCCTATAAGCTTTAAAGTATCCCAATGCAATGCAAAATGCAATCACGTTCATAGAATCAGAGAATGATTGGGCTTGGAAGAAACCTGTAACAGTCATCTTGCTCTGGTCAAAAATCTAGAGCATGTTGCCTAGGACCATGTCCAAACAGCTCTAGATGATCTCCAAAAGAGAGACTCCACAACCTCTCTAGGCAACCTGTGCAGTGCTCAGTCACCTGTACACTCTTCACCTTGTCAGAAAGCACCTCTGAAAACTGCCTGGCTGCTGTGTTCTTAAAAAACTCTCTCCAGGTACTTATATATATATTGATGAGATTCCCCCTAGCCTTCTCTTCTCCAGGATCAAGAGTCACATGAATCCCAGCCTTTCCTCGGAACAAAGATGTTGCATCATCTTGGTTGTCCTTCTCTGGACTTTCACAGTGATCCATATTAAGACCTGGTTGTTTTTTCTTTCTGTTAATAGTATATAATAGCATGAAGAAGTATCATTTCTTAGGGAACAAGAGCTCTCAATCACAAGAAATCAGGCAAGAAGAGCAGGAGACCAGTATGGCAGTGTTTGCTTTGTTAACCAAACTAAAACACAAAAAGAAAATGCAGTGGAAGAAGGAATATATATCCTGGGAAGATTACATGGATGAGGTACAGGACTGTAGGGATCGAATTAGAAAAAAACAAAGCACAGATAGATCTAGACTTGGGTAGGGATGCAAAGAATAAAATAGGTTCATAAGATAGCAAAGTAAGATAAAAGAAACTGTACTACCCCAGTGAGTGAGACAGGAAATATGGCTACAACAAACATGTAGAAGGCTGAGGTAGTTAACTTTTTCACCTCAGTCTTTGCCAGCAGTTATACTTTGCATACTTCCCAACCCACAGAAACTCAAGGCAGGAACTGGGAGATTTAAAACCTACTCACCATGATAGAAAACCACTTTTGAGACTATCTGAGAAATTTAAAAGTGCATAGGCCCTTGAGACCCTATGAGATGCATTTCAGGATCTTGAAGGAAATGACAGGTGAAGCTACTAAGATGCTGGTCAATGTATTTGAAAAGTTGTAACAGCCAGGTGAATATTTCAGTGACAGGAAAGGAACAAACATCACTCTCATTTGTAAAAAGGATGAAAGGAAATGAGTAAGTACAAACTGGTGAGTCTCACCTTTGTACCTATGAAAATCACAGAGCAGGTCTTCCTGCAAATCATATAAAAGCATGTGGGGGATAGGGAGATGACTGGAGACAGCAACATGAATTCTCAAAGAGTAAATAAATTTGGTGGTCTTCTACAACACTGATAGCATTGGTAAACAAGGGAAGAACAATGGATGACATCTTTTTGTCTTCTGTTAATCTTTTGATATGATCCCACACAACATCTTTTTCCCTAAATTCCTTTTTTCCTAAAAGGCAAGTATTTGATGGATGGACTTTTTAGTGGATAAGGAACATCCTGGTTGTCTACATCCAAAGAGTTGCAGTCAACAGCTTGATGTCCAGGTGGAGGCCAGCAGAGAGTACAGTCCCTCAGAGTGCAGTACTGGGACTGGTACTATTCATTATTCATTGCACTTGCAGTCCTGGGTTGCATCAAGATAAGTGTGACCAGCAGGTCAAGGGAAGAGATTCTGCTCTCATGAGACCCCACATGGAGTACTGTGTTCAGTTCTGGAGCCCCCAGTGCAAGAAAGACATGGAATTGTTGGAGTGTGTCCAGAGGAGGGTCACTAAGATGATCAGAGGGCTGGAGCATCTTCCCTAAGAGGACAAAGATGGGGTTCTTCAGCCTGGAGAAGGTTCTGGGGGGATCTTATAGCAGCCTTCCAGTATCTGAAGGGGGTCTACAGGAAAGCTGAGAAGAAACTTTTTATAAGGACAGGTAGCAAAGGATGAGGATAAATGGTTTAAAACTGGAAAAGGGTAGATTTAGATTAGACATTAGGAAGAGATTCTTTACTGTGAGGGTGGTGAGACATCAGAACAGGTTGCACAATGAGGCTGTGGATGCCTCCTCCCTGGAAACATTCAAAGCCAGGCTGGATGGGGCTTTGAGCAACCTGGTCTACTAGAAGATATTCCTGCCTATAGCAGGGGGGTTGGAACTAGATGGACTTAAATGTACCTTTCAACCCAAACCATTATATGATTCTAGGATTCTTCTAGGATTCTAGGACTATTCTCATTGATTACATGGACAGTGGGATTGAGTGCACCCTTAGCAAGTCTGCAGATGACACCAAACTAGGTGGTGCAGTTGATGCTTCAGAGAGGAAGGATTGCCACCCAGGGTGACCTTGATAGCTTTAAGAGGTGGACCTGTGCAAATAGTATGAAAATCGGCAAGGTCCTGAACCAAGGTTGAAGTAATCCCCAGGCTGGGTGATTAACAGACTGAGAGCAGCCCTGTGGAGAAGTATTTGGATTTGGCAAATGAAAAGAGCAAAAAAAAGCCAGCAATATGCACTTGTAGCCCAGAAGACCAATGGTATGCTGAGCAATACCAAAAGAAGTATGGCCAGAAGGTCAAGGAGGAATGATTCTTCCTCTCTACTCTTTTCTCAGGAGACCTCAACATGGAGTAGTGAATCCAGATCTGGAGCCTCAGCAAAAGAGAGGAACGGACCTGTTAGTGCAGGTCCAGTGGAGGGTCACAAAAATTAGCAGGGGCTGGAGCTCCTTTTCTATGAAGGGAGGTTGAGAGAGTTGTTCAGCTAGAGAAGAGAAGACTCTGAGGAAACCTTATCATGGCCTTCTAGTATGTAAAGGGAGCCTAAAAGAAAGATGAGAAGGATGTGTAGTTATACAGCAAGGGATATCAGTTTTGAATTAAAACAGTGGATTTAGAATAGATATAAGGAAAAAAATTATTTACTCTAACTGGTGGCTAGAAAAGGTGATCTGAAGAGGTTGTTGATGCTTCCTCCCAGGAAGAGGTAGGTGATCAAGGCCAGGCTAGATGGAACCTAGACTAATCTCACCCAGTCAAAGATCTTCTGGGTAGTGGTAAGGGGGTTGGGTATGGATGATCTTTAAGAATCCCTTCCAACTCAATCCATTGTATAGTTCTGTGATATTTTTTTTCTTTCCTTGGACATCCATATGAAGCCAAGTCTAACCCATGCACAATGCTATACCAGAGTAGTCTTTTAATCTGATATAGATTCATTAGTTTTCTATGTGAGGTTACAATACAGTGAAAGATTGGACACAAGCCAGCATGCTGTACTCCCAAAATCTTGTTTCTGCCTCAACCATTGTTAGAATTTTGACCTTGAGATCACAATTTCACTGTATGTAAGCGTCTTGGCACCAGAATGGCTTAGCACAGTGGACCTGAAGCCCAGGAGGAAATTCTGTGCTCTGTTATAAATTTCTAAACGTTGTCTTTTGCTGAAGATTCCTATGATGACCTTGTCTCACAGAAGTAATCACTGAACCATAAAACAAAAATCTCTATTATTGCACAGAGATGAGGCATGAGAGTAGCAGGCACATTGTTCTCAGTGCTTCCCCAAACTATAATAGACAATGTTACAGCCCGCAGCTGCTAGAAGAAATTTAGCTAGAAGCAGCAGGACTTTGCAAGAGTGAGGAAAGGTTACACAATGTTTTACAAGGGCTGAATATTCCAATTTAATCTGTGGTAATTACTTTTTCTGATTTGCATTTTACCCTAGATTAATGGTTGACAGGTGGCCCAGTTAGCCCATCCCATTCTCTCACATGCACATCATGATTAATGCAAACATGAAATGCATTTTAAGAACCATGAAGTAAACACAAAGCAATCATATTGCATTGTACATCTTCAGCCATTAATGTCTGATGAAGGCAATAATCTCTGAGAGCTGCTTTCCTCAGATACAGAACAGAAAACTGAAGTTCAGCATAATCTACAAGTCTTTTCTGTCTCACTACACAGTTCCCTTCCCATACCTCCTCTGGACTCTGCAGAAAGCTAGGCTTATTGGTCTCAGCTATGTGAGGAGAAAGTGAGAGGAGCAGTGCATGCTCTGAATGAAAGGAGCAGATTATAAATTTTGCACCTCAGGATGAGACAGAGCCTCTACCAGAGCACATCCTGGTATTTATGTAAAACAGTGATGCTGTTAAGACTTACAGCATGATAACAGGGGTTTTCAAAGCAAAAGTAGATAAGTCTAGGGCACTCTAGTGAGGCAGTGATAAGTTAGTCCATGATATCAGGCTAATGTCATGCACCTTGCATTTTCAACATGATTGTAGCATTAAGAATCAGACGATATCAAGTTACCAAGTTATATTGAGTAAGTTTTGTTCAGCTAGTTGTTGATTTGCTTCTTCAGTGCTATTTCTTTTTCTGCACAATAGATTGTTATATCTGCAAGCCACATTATTCAAGGCAGGTTTATCTCAAAAACTGTTTACAGCAAACAGCGATACAGCACAAAAGAGGAAATATATTAACCAGACTAATTGTAGAGCTTTTGGGGCACAGGAGCTCTTGAAGAATGTGGAAGAGGGTGGGGTTTTTACAGACCCCAGTGGATGATAATCCCAAGTATCTCACCTAAGTAAATTCCACATCGGAACAATCATAGGATCCTACCACTGAACCACTCTCCCTACTGTTATGGCTCTTACAGTACTCAGCAACATAAATCTGTCTGAGGCTTCGGATGGCTAGGAGGCTGTGTTGGTCATCCTGACTAGCTACATAATAACTCCTCTGAAGTATTATTTCAACACTACGAAAAAGATTTTTTCCAGGAAGACAGGTCTTAACTTTTGCTCTCTGATTTTGCCCCAAACTTTGCATTTATTGATTTTGCCCTGCATTGAATGACGAGTTCAATGTTTAGTGTTTGAAAGAACTGTATGTCCTGGGCTACAAATAGTTGTTGGCTATCTGGAGAAACATAGTGATTATTTCACCCCTTGCACTATGCCATGAATCTGTGACAGAGGTACCACAGATGCATATAAGTCAGTGCTCAAAGAAGTTTCAAAGAGAAGAAAATCAGAGAAAAATTATATACCACCATCTAAATATAATTGTAAATAAGGTTTAGGGTGATATGTTTTGCACTTGTTGATAGAAGGTCAGGTGAGGACCACAGGTATGTGGAAATGAACACAGAAGTTCTAGTTCTGAAGCTATGAGCCTCAGAAAAGTTATCAATTACTCTACCTACCCTACAGCAGATCACTGATGTCCATAAAGGCTTACTTCAAAAAATAAAAATAAAAACTGAAGTCAGAAGCAAGCCAAGAGCCACAAAGTTTTCTTTAACTATCTCACTTGAAGACCATTTGAAATCAAGTGGTAGAACAGTTACATTTCCCATGAAGCACCAGTCCCAGTGATAACATACATTGATTGCACAAGAGGTAGCAGGCCATATGATTTGTACAGGAATGTAAAGTGTCTCTGTCTCAGAAAGCTACAACTCTGCCAGACCACATAGCAAATGTTTTGTAATGCTTTCCTCTGGCCACTTACAAGGCATAAAACTGGCAAAGGAAGTAAAACAAATGCGGTCCACTTTAGATTTGAATCAACTGCAATTTTCATATATATATCTACAGGAGGTAAAGGGGAGGATATAACATGCTGATGGTATGAAAACAACAGTTGAGATGGGCTGAAAACACTTCCTACATCTGAATGAAGTAAACACTAGGAAATAGCATTGCTACCATGCTGATCACTTTCAGATGAAGCATTTTTCAAGCACTTCTCTAATACTGGCGCAGTATTCCCAGAAGTCCTTCTGCCTTTAAAATAACGTGCCAGAGCTCACAACAAGATTTTGCCTTGTAGGTAAAGTTTGTTTTATGATAGATACAATAAAGGTCAGGCACTGTTAGTCATAAATCCCTTTCATGTTCCTTTAACTACAAGAAATGCTAGAGCATGTATCTGCTAGAAATCATCTCACTGTTCTGTGATTTCTATTAATTTTGTTCTTTGCTGCAAGGTTGTGCTCTAGACAGGTATATGGTATTGCAGAAGCCCGTGATTATACAATGCAGAGAACAAGTATTTTGTCTTTTGCCTTTACAAGTGACCTCTGAGCATCCCAGAGATAGTGAAGTCTTTCGAGCAACCTAGGGGCTCTAAAGTGAAAAGACATTAAAAAAATGTATTACTTAATGAAAAATACAGAGACAAAAACAGACACAATTTTGTTATTAGATCTTACAAAAATAGCCAGTCAGAGACTGCAAGTTCTGCTTTTCCTGCCCCTCTCAGGTAAGCTCTGAAAACTTTGACTCATGCCCTGGACTCCTACAAAAATTCACCAACTGCGTGGATCTTTGCATATTGTTTCCCACACCTCAACCGTACTGACCTATTTAAAGTGTGCTCTCACTTGTGCAAAGTGCTTATAAGCTTCTATTTGTGATGCACTATCTGATAAAGGAGCAGGAAAATGTTCCATGCTGCTGTACCCGAGGTCTCTGACATAGCGTTCGAATTTTTTCCTAGTCTCTTGTTACCATCTTAATAGATGTTGTGCAGGCACCTCTGCCATTACATAACATCTCTCCCTTTCTACATTTTCAAATTACCAGTAATATAGTCATAGTGATATAATATTAATTACAGTTGGTCTAAATTAACTCCCTAGCAGATGTCTTAGCAAAGTCAGTTAATCACATTCGGATGAGGCCACATACCTGCAAAAAATAATAGGATTCTCTGCTTGCCCCGGGAGCCAGAATTATCAGGTTAATTACAGTCTACTCAGCCACTGCAGCTCTTATGAATAAAAGGATGCATTGTTCTAGATGACCTGAAATTTTAAATCCTGGTTATTCAAAATGCACATGACTCTCAGACATGGTTAAAGAATGGGTTTGATCCCAAAGCTGTATCTTTGCTTTCACACAAGAAACAGATAGCTCCTTGAAAACTGCTGCATAATGTAGTTCCCTCTTTTGAGGCAAAGAAAAAGCTAGGATATTCTGGTTTGGCTAGCTAGTAGTTTAATCATTGTTGAAAGCAAACAATTACCTGAGCTAAGTGATGGCCAGCCAATTTCCAGTAGGACCAAATTCATATGATTTTTGAAAGTTCATAATGTTGTCACATGAATCTGATCCACTGAGACCTGACACTCCTTGTAAGGAAGAGCTGAAATCTGTCAACAGCTTTTCTCTTCTTCAACAATTCATTGAGTTTACCACTCAATTAAGCTGATAATTTTCCACACAACTCTGGACATTTTGAAAATGTAGTTCTTGTTTAAGGGATCTGCTTCTGAGAATAGCTAGACTGAATTTCACTGTGGGGTGCAGGCAACTTGTCCTTGATTTCACCTGAAATTTTATCCATTTTTTGTCTCGATACATCTTGCATATAACAGTCTTCCCCACTGCAGTCCTCAGAAATATTTGGGATTAATTTCTGGAGACAGGAGCTACTGTATGATGGCTTCTTGAAGACAAAGCAGTTGGGTAAATCTGTATTCTACTACAGAATTTTGCAACCTTTTTATCAACCTTTTTATTTCTTTGCCACCTCCCACACAGTCATCATTGCTGTGCTAAGTTTTCCTCATCTTTGAGTGAAATTACCTAGCTTGTATGCCAGCTGGCATTGCCTCATTACTAAAAATAGCCTGGAACACCATATTTTGGAGCTGCTCAACACCTCCTTCTCAGAGCCCTTGAGTAGTGGCTTTTAGAATACATTTTTTTCTCCAATTTTTTCAGAGTCTGACCTAGAGTCTTTAGTGCTTGCCCACTTATCTTCAACCTGGAATGTGTCACAAGGGTGTGATGAAGAGGAAGGAAATCAGAAAGTGATAGATCCCGAAAAACTAATGAGTGCTGCTTAACCAGGGTAGACAAGCAAGCTCTGACATCAATCTGGGTAAATAGTATAGAGTTTATGGCTCTATGTCACTCAATTTTCACGAGTGGTGGACTGGGCTCCCCTGGGAGCGTTTTAGATGTTGATCAAGCTCTGGTCTCTCAGACTCTTCTACTTCATGGTATACCCTGCCTGCAACATTTTGCTCCTTTGTATCTGGGAATCACATATACAAGAGTACATAAAGGCATGATTTTAGCAACATAATCAGAACATAAAATTCTCTATGTCTTTATGAAAAATGGGGTACAGTGTTTGATGTTGTTTCTCAGATAAAATATTTCTTTGTAATTCGGTGCAAATCCCAAATCCCTCCATCCCTCCAGCTTGGAAGAAGTTGACCTGGGCTAGCTGCGTTTTGAGATGCAAGACTCAAGTTTGCAGTTTCATTGTCCCTCAATGAGGTAGACTACACTGCTTTGTGTAAACAATAGTCCTACTAAGTCTATTTTACTTCAGGTGAATGTCTTTGAATAGATTTGGATGGACCTACAGGAAGGAAAGAAGATTGTGTTGGCCTCCGAAAAGATGCCAGAAGCCATAGTGTAAGACAGGCAGGAAATACAAGAGGACCTTAAACTCTGCATTTTTGGGGAGCATCCACCAGGAGGTTCAAGAGGTAACAGAAAGCTTTATATTGACCAATGTATTCTAGATGGTAGAAGAGTATGCACAGATTAATGGAAAAAGATGCTTCGTTGGATACCAGTGGGGTAGGGTGAACTGTGCCCAGTCTGTCTATCTCAGTTTGGTCTCTCAGAGTAGCTGCAAGTTTTCTGTTTTAATAATTAAGATTTATTTTTATTCAGGCAAAACTTGGCTTTTGAGTTTAAAAGCCCCTCAGCCTTTGTGGAGAGATCACTAGAGAATGGGCAAAGTATATCTGTCATAGGATATTTGTCCACATGAAGCTCCTGATCTTCCAGATTTTGAAAGGAGGTGCTGTGACAGTAAAGGTAGATTGAAATTTCAAAACCCTCAGTGTCAGTGTCAATCCCAGTGGCTCATTTCTAGCTTGAAATACTGTCTACCAACTTCCTGTGTGACTTCCATGCTATCTCAGATCACAACTGTTTCATCCAGAGCACCTCAACACACTATCCTTTATAATTTCTATTTTTTATATCATACATTTCCACAATGTTACGGAATATGAATGTATATTTATTTATTTATTTATTTATTTATATTTTTTTCATATATATATATACATATACATATACATATACATACACATACATACATATATATATATATATATATATATATATATATAATGTATATATGAATGTATATAAGTCCATGGGACTTGATGATATCCATCCTAGGGTTCTGAGAGAGATAGTTGACTGGTTGCCAAGCCACTGCCCATCATATTTGAAAAATCATAGCTGTCTGGTGAAGTCCCTGGTGACTGGAAAAAGGGAAATATTACTCCCATTTTTAAGAAAGGTAGAAAAGAAGACCAGTAAGCCTCACATCTGTGCCTGGGAAGATCATGGAGCAGATCCTCCTAGAAGCTTTGTTAAGGCACATATGAGATAAAGAGGTGATCTAAGACAGCCAGCATGGCTTCACCAAGGGCAGATCGTGCCTGACCAATCTGGTGGCCTTCTATGATGGAGTGATGGCATTGGTGGACGAGGGAAGGGCAAGGGATGTCATCTACCTGAACTTCTGCAAAGCCTTTGACATGGTCTCTCACTACATCCTTCTCTCTAAATTGGTCAGGTGTGGATTTGAAAGACGGACAGTTCAGTGGATTAGGAATTGGTTGGTTGGATGCAGCCAGAGGGTTGTGATCAATGGTTCTGTGTCAGGGTGGAGGCCAGTCATAAGCGGAGTCCCTCAAGAGCTGGTCTTGGGACCGGTGCTCTTCAACATCTTCATCAGTGACATAGATGTTGGCACTGAGTGCACCCTCAGCAAGTTTGCAGATGACACCAAGCTGAGCAGTGCAGTCAACACATTGAAAGGAAGGGAAGCCATCCAGAGGAACCTGGACAGGCTGGAGAAGTGGGCCCATGAAAACCTAATAAGATTCAATATGGCCAAGTGCAGGGTGCTGCACTTGGGCCAGAGCAATCCCAGGTATTTATACAGACTGGGGGAAGATCTTGAGAGCGGAGAAGGACTTGGGGGTCCTGGTAGACAAGAAGCTGGACATGAGCCAGCAGTGTGTGCTTGCAGCCCAGAAAGCCAACTGTGTTCTGGGCTGCATTAAAAAAGGGGTGGCCAGCAGGGAGAGGGAGGTGATTGTCCCCCTCTACTCGGTTCTTGTGAGGCTCCATCTGGAGAACTGCATCTGGGCCTGGGGCCCCCAGTACAAGAAGGACGTGGAGCTCTTAGAGTCGGCCCAGTGGATGGCCCTAAGATGATCAGAGGGCTGGAGCAAACTCTCCTATGAGGAAAGGCTGAGAGAACTGGGATTGTTTAGCTTGCAAAAGAGAAGGCTTTGGAGAGACCTCATTGTGGCCTTCCAATATTTGAAAGGAGCATATAAACAGGAGGGAGAATGGATGTTTATGAGGGTGGATAGTGATAAGACAAGGGGGAATGGTTTTAAACTGAGACAGGGAAGGTTTAAGTTAGATATTAGAAGGAAGTTTTTCACACAGAGTGTGGTGACACACTGGAACAGGTTGCCCAAGGGGGTTGTGGATGCCCCATCCCTGGAGGTATTCAAGGCCAGGCTGGATGTGACTCTGGGCAGCTGGTCTGGTGGTTGGTGACCCTGCACATAGCAGAGGAGTTGAAACTGGATGATCATTGTGGTCCTTTTCAACCCAGGCCGTTCTATGATTCTATGAATGGCTCCAAAGAACCCTTAGCAACTCTATAACAAGACTTGTTCACACATATGAAAGAAAGAGAACTTGCAGGAGTAAATAATACTGTGTAGTTTGTAATGGCACATCTTCTAATGGTGAACAATGAAGGGACTTGTCAGAGCAAGTTGAGCTGGCAGTGCCAGAATGCATTTGAATCAGAATTGGTTACATTTCTGCCCTAGTTACAAGACCAGAGAATTTGAAACTGGAGTAACTTGGTATTTTGAATAATCAGCTTCTAATAGCAGAAGCATGGGGTAATAAGACGAGATGCAAATGTTACCAAACATTTTAGCCTCAAATGACCTTTCCTATAGGATCTGGTATACTGGCTACTGTGTAAAAGCAAGAGAAAATTCCACAAGCTCAGTCTAGGGTCTTTGCAGACCCTACATTATATCAGATTGTGTTACGGCAGGCTTAGACTGGATATCAGGGAGGAAAAAAAATCACAGAGGGTAGTTGAGCATTGGAGCAGGCTGCCCAAGAAAATGATGGAGTTGCCACCTCTGGAGATATGCATATGTGCTATAGGGATGCAGTCTAGCAGTAGACTTGTCAGTGTTAGGTTGATGGTTGGACTTGGTGATCTTAAGGTGATCTTCCAACCTCAGTAATTCTATGATTCTAAGGGTATAGCCCTGTGCAGAGTGTTCAGGACCCAGATCTGTTTCTGTTCCATTTATCAGGAAAATTTTACCCTGTTTAAACCAGGCATCTACTCTGCTACAGCTGTATGTACAGCAGTTCGCTATTGTAAAACAGAGTGCACTTTCTGCTAAGGATATTGACAGTAACTGGATATTTTCAGTTGAAGAGTGATTAAAAGTGTTAGTTTGGAAATGAATGAAAGGAAGTGTAGCAGACACAGACATTGCTGAGAAGACAGTGAAGAAGGATATTTGAGGATTGAAATTAAAAGATTTAAAGAATTAGGACACGAAGAAGAGAGCAGAATCCAACAGTCCAACAATACAGGTAAGAAAGCTTCCCATCTGGGCTCAGGTTGAAGTTAAATAGATGCTACCTTCTTTGTATTTATACCTTTGTATAAGGTTTTGAAGTCGTACCTCAAGAAACATTATGTTTGCAGATGTGAACACATATAGCTTAAAATTAAGCCTTGTTGGGGCTTAATCTGATGCCAAGTCACATCCTATGAAAACCTGATGTGGGCAAAATACTACTTTCAGCAACTGCTGCTTCAGCCATTGTTGATGTTAGCATAAAAATCTGCCTTTACTTATACTAAATCCATTCCAGTTGCTGCCACCATTTTATTTATTGGTGCTTATATGGGTAAAATGAATACAGAGATCTAGGACCATGCTTCTGTCCTTTCCAACAGCCCAATACATCCAGAAAAGTAACAGGTCATGACAAGCTGCAGGTAAGCCACTCCATTCTTTCATTATTTGTTTCCAAGCCTTATATTCTGAAAACATCAGACTGACCTTTTGTCAATTCTTGTGTAATAGAAAGTAGAGATAATATATCATAGGACAGTCCGGTACAGACTACACAGGTTTCTGTCAAAGGGAGATAGATAAATAGGTCAGTGGTGGCAGAAGACACAGCATGACAGGTTATAGAACAGTGTATTGGCTTTGGACATTAACTTTGCAGGGGTGAAATACAGAGCTGGCATCGTTCACTCTCCTCCATGTTCTTGGCAAGCATGTTTCTCTATTAATAGAGCATCATAATAGAGCATCAGTAGCTCACCAGCCTCACAAAGGCATTCTGAAGTCCTTCTTGATCTTGCCTTCTGCCTTGTCTGTGGAAAAAAACAGTTGACAAATTAAGGAACTGTTTTCCCAGGAAAAGACTGCAAAGTTTGCCAAATGCAATGTACAATCCCACTGACTTGTCTACGGAAAGTGTTCCAAGTTCTGTACAACAAAATTACTCAGTGATGCATGTAGTGAAACAAAACAGTGTATTTCTCTCTTAAGTTCTAGTCTGTGACTGACCTGATCTAGACAGAACATTAATAGATTCCATTTCTGTGGCTCAGTGTAATTGTCACATCTTATCTAAATAGCTATGCAGAAAGTAGACAGCTGGTTACTTAACCTCCATGTCATTCACTGCAGTGCAAGTGCCTTTTAGGTGAGGAAGTTTCAGGCCAATTTGTTTATTAAGGCTTCCTTCATCACATTAGCAACTGAGGTTTTCAGGGAAAATGTTCCTTTTATTGATTAATATTAGAAAAAAAACTTTCCTGAGATGATGACTGACTACTCTTAGTCATTTGAGTATCTTGCTTTCAGTGATAAGAATAAGAAACAATACACATTTCTACTTCTGTCTGCTTAAATATTTTTGGGCCTAAATAAATATACAAATCATATATGGTCTTGTTTTTTCTTCACACAGGATACTAAACACCCACATAACTATTCTATCTTTAATGCTTGCAGATGGAAATACATTTAGTAGCTGTCCGTGATCTCTTTGATCTCTTCCCTCGGTCATCTTTCCCAAAATGAAAACCACTCATTTTTGTATAAGTGCTGGCAGTTAAGGAAGACGTTATTGCTGAGAAGTTTGAAAAATAGCCATTTTAAACTTTCTACCTGTTGGGATCTCCTATGCCACTGAAATGTTAAATTGTAGATATGCTTTTCTAGATATTCTGGAGAAATGACACCAGCATCCCAATTCCAATCTAATACATAATGAGCCAAATCCTTGTATTTATTATATCAGACCTTACCATCTTTTCTTAATTAATTCTCTGAAGGAAATGGAGGGTAACTGGTGGAGCTTTTTCAGGAAGACCTTCCCAACCCATCCTTGCTTGCAAGAACAAACACGGACAAGAGCGATCTTTTATCCTCAGCCAGCAGATTAAGTCAGTGGCTTTATGTTGTATTTGCAAAATTGCATCACTCAAGTGTCCTAGTTTCAACTGGGACAGAAGTTTTTGGGTGGTTTTTTTTTCCATTTATATTGTCTGGTATGGGGAACAAGGAGCTGAGAAAGGACAGAACAAGGACAGCTGACCTGATTGGCCAAAGAGAAATTCCTAATCATATAACATCATGTGAAAAAGATTTGAAAACTGAGAGGAGTGTGCAGCTGCTGCCCAGAGACTGGCTTGGCAGAGGTCAGTAGGTGGTAAGCAATTGTTTTGTGTACAATTGTTCTGTAAATATGTATCATATTATTATTATTATAATTCTTATTCTCCTTTCTTCTTTTTCTATCTTAGTACATAGTTTTTATCTCAAACAGAAAGATCTACCTTGTTGTTTTTTTCCTCTCTCTCACATTCCAGTGGGAATTGGGATTGAGCAAAAGACTCAGTGATGCTGAGCTACTGCAGAGTTAAACCACAGGTTGAAATCAGGTTTCATGTACATTAATAATGGACTGGCACTTCCTTGGAATCCTTCAGGAATGCAATGAATGTATTAATGAATGTATATGTATTTCATATGAAATCTGTTCAGTGAAAATCTAGAATCACTGAGAGTGCCATAAAAGATTAATCCCTACTTTTTTGAGTTCGAAGTACAAAGCTAGTTGAAAGTGCAATTGTCCATCAAGTGATTGCAGCTGCTGTTTCTTGCTTTCCATTTTATTTCACATCATTCTACATAGAGAAACTAGAAAGGCTGTTTGGGGTATTTGTCAGCATTTTTGGTATGTTTCAAATGAAATCAGCAGCAAAACTTGTAAGTATATTCTTGTTGAAAGAAGTAAAAAACTGTCTTCCTAGTCTGTACTCTCTGGTTTTCCTTTAGGATTATCTTTACCAGTTCTGTCAAGCAAATAATAGGCAAAGCTTTTAATGACTTTCAAATTCTCCTTTACAGACACATTTAGCAAATCATTCTCCTTGTGCAGCTGAGTCAGAGTTTTTCTGGCCTTGACAGTATTACTGTCAAGTAATGCAGTAAGAGCACTGAGGATGCTGAATTTCCTTTTAAATTTTCTTTCTTCAAAAATCTCTGATCATTGCAATGGAGGAAAAAATCACTCTTGTGCTTTTAACTTTCAAAGTTCTTCCTGTTTGGGCTTTCTCAAAGGAAAAGGCAACATGAGACTTGAGTCTAAACAATTTGCAGCTCTTAAGAAATCAAGTAGAAAGATTTTCTACACCATTAAGTACTGATTGCTGCTTTCTTCATCACACAGTCTGTGGTAAGGAAAAAAATTAAGACTTTAAGAATCTCTTCATAGAATCGTAGGAGATGGATGGGACCCTTAAAGATCATGCGGCTCAACTCTTCTGCAGAGAGGGACACTTACAGTTAGATCAAGTTGCTCAGAGCCAGATTCAGCCTGACCTTAAATATCTCCAAGGACAGGGCATCTGCACATCCACCACCTCTCTGGGCAACCTGTTCCAGTGCCTCACCACTCTTACTGGAAAAATATTATTATTATTCCTTCTATCCAGTTTAAATCTCCCCTCTTTTAATTTTAAATCATCTCCCCTTGTCCTATCACAACCAATCCTGCTGAAGAGCCTGTCCTCTTTCTTCTTACAGCCCCATTCAGATACTAAGAGACCAATATCAGATCTCCCCAGAGCCCTCCCTTCTAGGCAAAACTGATCCAGCTCCCTCAGCCTGTCCTCATAGGAAGGAGGTTCCATCCCTTGGATCATTTTTTGGCCCTCCTCTGCATATGCTACAACAGGTCCATGTCTCTTCTGTACTGAGGACTCCAGATTTGGACACAGTACTCCAGGTGAGGCCTCACCAGCATAGAGCAGAGGGTCAGGATCACCTCCCTCATCCTTCTGACCATGATTCTTTTGACATAACCCAGGACATGGTTGACCTTCTGGGCTGTGAGGGTACACTGCTATCTCATGTCCATCTGCCACCTCCTCCAAGTGAAATACAGGCTCAAGCCCTACTACATGAGAAAGCAACCAGATATCACAGCAGAAATGCGTGCCATCTTAGTAGACTGGCTGGTGGAAGTAGGGGAAGAATATAAACTTCGAACAGAGACACTGTACTTGGCGGTGAACTACCTGGACAGGTTTCTCTCTTGTATGTCTGTTCTCAGAGGGAAGCTGCAGCTTGTAGGAACAGCGGCAATTCTTCTGGCTGCGAAATATGAAGAAATCTACCCACCAGAAGTGGACGAATTTGTGTATATAACAGATGATACATATACAAAGAGGCAGCTGCTAAGAATGGAACACCTGCTTCTCAAGGTCTTGGCTTTCGACCTCACAGTGCCAACCATCAACCAGTTCCTACTTCAGTACATTTGACAGAGTTGTACTCTTTCCTTTCCTCCTCTGGCTTGTACTAACTGTGGGGGTTGCCTCAACCCAGGAGCAGATGTTGCACTTGGATTTGTTGAAACTCATGAGGTTTGCCTGGGCCCACTATTGAGCCTGTCTGGGTCTCTCTAGATGGCATCCCATTCCTCAGGCATGTCAGCTTGGTGTAATCCTCAAACTTGCTGAGAGTGCACTCAATCCTACTGTCAATGTCACTGATGAAGATATTAAAATTAGATTGCTCGGTTTTCGTTATTGAAATGTTGGATTCTGCTTTCCTTCATCCATTATACCGTTTTCCATTTCTTTCCATATTTTTCCTAGTGTTTTCAATGCCATCACTACTGGGCTTGAGGCAGAATAAAATGAGGCTTGGGATGAGGTGAAGCATAAAGAAAGCTTAAAGATGCCAAAGTGTTTTGTTGCAGGGGCTGACATCCCTTTGTCCCTTGGTCCTTGGACTGTGACTGCCTTGGAACTGCTGAAATGCCATAACCTTTGCAGAAGAAAAATGCATGTGTGCCTAAGACCTTGGCTTTAGTTGCGTAAAGAACACTTTAAGAGCAGAGGAGGAAAAATGGGCAGTTGAACAAGATCCACAAAATCCCATGAGCCAGTGTGCTGTTTGACTACAGTAAAGGGGGAAAGAAAAGATGAACATAGCAAGAAATCTAAGCACTTCTTCTTGAGCCTCTGGATGTCATTGGCTCAGACTTCCTGAACCAAAGATGGTGTCTTTATATTTGGTGGTTTTCAGACTTTTCTTATTTTAATATGCCTAGAAGTTCTTAAAGATTAGATCTAAACTGGTTTACAGTACTCTGTGCCAGTGAGCATAACACAATGAAAGTGCATTCCTTTCAGCCGGGGCTGGATATGCCCCTGACTGCCCTGAGCAAAATGTACAGTGCTGAACCTGTGAAGAGGCCTACTGCTCTCTTTATACAACTGCTTTCTTGTGATTTTGATATTTACATCAACCTTTGTCCTCTTTGGACACAGATTGTACAGACATATGTATAACATCTCTCTAGATTTGAACCCTACAACATCTACAAATCTACCTTTAGCAACCAGTGATGCATCTGGTATAGTTACAGTACAACATTTTGCCAGTGCTCACAGTGACAGAAATTCTCTGATCCCTCACTGAAGATTACGTCTACCCACACACCACTCAGAAAAAGGAAGGATGGAATACATGCTGACAGTGCACTGAAAATTTAACTCAATTATTCTGAGCTCAGTGGGAGTTTGCTGTAATCACTATCAAAAGAAAAGGAGTTGAGCCAATGCTGAAGGCTTTGGATGAGCAGGCCTAGCCAGAGCATGTTTCTGTATTGCCACAGCTTACTGCATCACCTCATTTTCTGTGGAGATCCCAGAAAGAAGCAGTTGTAAGGTAAAAAGTACTATTGAATCCATTCTTCAGTTAATACTGAAAATATGAAGAAGCAATTTTGCATAATTGTCTGTCTGATGTGCAGAGAAATACAGAAAGCATGGGAACATCAACTCGTCACCGTCTCACAGAAAATGTGTGAGCTGGACAAAAGGAACAGTCAGCACAAGAAGTTTGTCCACTCTTTTATTAGATCACAGCTCCTAATGGAATGCATGTCCCACCAGCAGTTGAGACATATTACAAGGGAAAAACACTGATTGCAGTCTCCACTCTGTTTGAGGGACACTCCTTTACACTGCTAAGTAGAAAGGTCTGTCTGTTGTAGACTTCCCTCACAGTCTGACAAAAATAAAGAGACAAAATTTATATTCATAACAATAAATTAAAATCCTTATCCCCTAGAGTGTCGCTAATAGTGTTTAGAAAACTGATCTAGTTTTTAACTGGAGTCTCATGAATTTACAAATCCAATGCTGTAAGTGGAGCCAAGCAGCTGAAAAAGAAAAAGAATCAAAGAATATAGTCGTAGTTTTGTCAACGAAATAACTAGCAGCTACAGTTCTGCAGATGCAATGTGTAAGAAGCAGGAAGGTGTTCTTGTAGCTGACCTTGAATAGTTGTCAGATAGTTGACAGCTTTCAGGGTGGATAAAATGTGTTCTGAATAATCAAAGATGTTAACAGAACAGCATTTGGGATTAATAATGGACCTTTAGTACTTCCTGCCTTCTCTTTCATTAATCCCATTCTAAGTCCCCACCACACATAAGCTCTCTTGTTACAAGTGCTGTTTTCAAGCTAGTTCTGACTGTTGTAGGGCACCTGGAAGACAGAGCAGAGTCGTATCAGACACGTCTTGACAAAAGAAGAGGAATAAGTTTTAAGAAACTGCAATAAATAAGATGCTACTTTAGCTAAATCACATCTCCTTTTTAATTCTTCCCTCTCCTTGCTGTTGTAATCTGATAATTGAGGTCAGCAGGCATCTTTTCCCTGTCCCTCCCAAGGTAAGACAAATCTGACATAGCCCAGGGAAAACTTTGGATCTATGAACAGGACAGAATCTGCTCCTGTAGTGGATATTCAGTTAGACATCTTTACCACATGAACCTGACAAAACAGAAATAGGTCCCCCAGTGCTCCAGTGAAGTCAGAGCCCTGTGCAAGATGTCTCCAGCCCAAGAAAGCACAGAAAGTTGATACCAAGAGTTTAGGATTTAAAGTGTCAAGAGTGGAAAGAGGAATAATATTAAATCTTTTAAAGGGAAATGCATACTAGAACCTGCCATTGAATCTATTAGTGGAGCTAAGTCTAGGTACTGCTGACGTTTAAGGTAATGTCAACACCTATAATAGCTTCAGTTTTGAAAATATTCAACTCTACAGTGGGTAGAAATAAATACTACAAAGCTAGAAAAAGCAAGGAAGCATTGCCATACTCTAGGCAGATTCTGAAAGCAAAATTGCTGTGGAACTGAGGCATGGTTTCTCTGCAGAGTGCTGTGATCTCTGGATTTTTCAGGCTATTGAACTATAGCAGTTAACACTTTGATTGAATTAAAGGCATTGTGTTCTTCACACAGTTAGATTTCTCATTTTAGGTAAATTTAGGTAAAAAAAAAATTAGGTGACCACATTAATTATGGAAAAAATGCTTCTGTACGAAGCGCCACAGATCTGTAGATTTCTGAAACAAAGATTTTTCATATATCAAAGATTTTTCATATATATAAAACCTTTCAACATAGAACTAAATGACCTAGTTTTTTATTTCCTTTAGTAAGTTACTTTCTGTGTGTGCATTGCATTAGTGGATTTGAAACAAAGCTTTACTGTAATAATGCAAGAACAACATATTAGAAGAGTTTGACAAGCTACCTAATGAACTGATAGGTTACTCAGCTTATTTCCATATAATTTCTTCGTCACTTTGCTCTTCATTAACAGTGTACACAAAATCAGTCGTGAAAAAGCAGCTTTGCGGCAAACTCTTCAAAATTTTATTCAACTGCCCCCTCATGTGGATGCAGAGAGCTACGTACATACAAATACACTTTTGATAGTCAACGGGTAATGTATGAAGTTAACCTAACTAGGAAGAAGTATCAAAACTTAGTTTTTGCTTGAGCAAGTTGAACTCAGTCTTGTATATGACTGAAATTAGGCTGGCTTACACCAAAACTTCAGCTTGGAAAAAAACTTTTGTTTTATGAAATTTATTAATGTTTTCTGTTGTATATATTCTGCATAGTTAGACTATATCTTTTTAAAGTCATGATCTACAGAAATTGTTCTGCAAATTCAGTCAAACTCTTCACAGTACTATCAACGGTAAGAGGACCAATCATAGCTGGTGGGTTCTATCTGAGCATAATCAAATGAAAAGGGATGCAAAATAAAAGCATCCTGTGTAGGAAGAACAAGCAGAGATGAGCTGCTATTCCTACCACATTTATCTAAAGACAGAAGTCTTGTCATGATGCTACATGACATTAATATTCTTCCAGACTATATGTTGTGACTGGCCAGTAAGAGATACTGATGACATATTCTAAACAGGATCTTCGTCTCAAAAGTCATCAACCAATCCATATGCCAGATTTTCTCAAGGCATAAATATTAGTTATTAATATTTGTGTCTGAGAGAAAAACATGAAAGTTTGCAGGCCGCTACTGTAAAAAGCACACCACCACTCTGCTGAAGTTTTCTCCAATGCAACACACGTGTTCCTCACTGCAGTGAAAACTTACTGCTTATTTAGCACCTCCAGGTTTCCTTGAAACCTCTGACTTTTCTTCAGAGATCTTTTAAGAAATGTTCTGTGCTAGGCACATTACAGGAAGGATTATATTTATGCCATACGGGGGATTCCCAACATCAAGTTTGGGAATAATGGATTTTTCCCAGTTACTCTCCATCAGCTCATATCAACAATGCAGGCCAGCCAATAACCTGTTTCCCTGTAAAATACGGGAAATTTTTTTATACGAGGATACAAAGACAGCAACAGGCTATGTGTGGCAATTAGAGTCTGCTGGTGGAATCATGGCCCTGGTACAAGGAGTCTAGAGCCTAGAACTCTGAAAAATTCTGTAGTGGCAAGTATACTTGGTCAAAAGGCACCATACTGGAAATGGTTATTGTTGGGATTTAGGGACCGCTGTACAAGACAAGAGAGTTTATTACAAAGGTTGCTCCAAAAGTAATGCCTCTTATTTTATTGTGTTGGTTAACAAAGTCAGGAGCAACACCTATTTCAAGGCTCCTTCCTCCAAAACATTCTGTAGTTAAGAGTTTTCCTTATTAATGTCAACTAAAATTCAAGTCTTCTGGTGAACCTTTCCTAACTCAACTGTGCTTATCAACGCAAGAGTGGCAATAGGAGTTCTGCACATAGCAAAGCACTAACCGTATGGTAATTAAGTAGTCCACTGGCAATCAGTGGTTTAAAAACTCATTTCATACAGTTCTATACAGAAAAAGCCCATATTCAGTTTTTATACTAGTTTTATTGTTTACTAAAAGAAAACACACACATACATACACAAAAATTGGTAACACTTAAAAAGAAGATCTAAAACAAAAAGTGAGTTTCAGTGGGGTCCATTAGATTTCATACCTTTTACAGTCATAAGATGGCAGCTGTCTAATTTAGCCATCCTAACTTTCAGGTGTTCAATTTTACTCATAGCTTTCTTGGCAGCCTAGCAAACAAAGCTTCCATTCATGCCAAATTCCATTTCTCTATGGCAGTACTCCAAGGGATCTTCAATACCAAAGACCACTATCCTGTGTTGCTGTAGTAGCTTAGCTTAGTCTTCAGGCTAACAAGATCTTGATGTCAGTAACTATCTTTTCATCTTTTACCTACAAAGCACAGTCTACTTTCAATCTGGCGGTGAGTGTTAAGAGAGTCTGCCAAAAGTAACTCCTGTCAGACATATTTCAAATCTAAAATTTATAGGAAGATCTGCTCCTGAACCCCAGTTCTTGGCTGTCAAGAAGACACTGCTTCCCATGAAATTCTCTTGCATTCTCTTTCATCCAATATGACTCCAAAAGTCTGGGTTGACTCTCGTATAGCATTAATGAAGATTGTTCTGCTCTAGCTTTTCCCCTTAAGGGAAAATGTCTTTGTACATTACTAAGCTTTGACACAACAAGGGGTAGATGAGTATGGGGGTATTTCCCTAGCTAATTTAATCTACTGATGTTTTTTTCATTCCTATCTATTAGCCTCTGGAGTGGTGATGTAACAATAGTTTAGGAATCTTTGTAGTTGTGCTACAGCTGTTATGAGGAAGCCATGTAGCTGTGATGGAAAAGTAATGCAAGTATTAAGACCTCAGTTTTAGGGTTCAATTTCAGCTTTCAATTTTAGGACCAGTTCCCTTCAGTGTTTTTGAAAATGATCTGGATGCAGGAGTTGAATGCACACTAAGAAAACTAGGAGAAGCTGTTGAGTCTCTCAAAGGAAGAGGGGCTTGCAGAGAGATCTTGACAGATTAAAGGGATGGACAGTCATTAATAGTATGAAATTTACTAAGAGCAAGTGCTGGCTTCTGCAGCTATGTCAGGATTATCCTGATTATACGTACTGACTCTGGGATAATATGCTGGAGAGCAGCCTTGTGGAAAGAAATCTGGGAGTTTTAGTTGAAGGCATAATGAATGTGAGTTAGTGCATCCTGTCAGAAAAAGGGCCGACCATATCCTAGTGTTCATTAGAAACATTCAGCCCATCAAGGGAAGGGGTTGTCCCGCTCTGCTCTGCTCTGTGAAGCCTCACCTCCAGCACTGAGTGCAGGTTTGAGTACCACAATGTAAGAATAGTGTAAAACTATTAGAGAGCGTCAAAGGAAGGCTATGAAAATGGTGATGGTCTGGAGGGGAAGGTGTGTGAGGAGCAGCTCCAGTTCCTCGGTGTGCTCGGCACAAAGCAGAGGAGCTGAGGGGAGCCCTCACGGCGGTTGCAGCTCCTCACAGGGAGCGGAGGGCAGCGCTGAGCTCTGCTCTGTGTGACAGCGACACGGCCCGAGGGAACGGTGTGGAGCTGTGTCAGGGGAGGGGCAGCTGGGGACAGGGATGGTCTCAAAGGGGTAGAGGTTTGTGTGGTCCTGTATGGAGACAGGAGATAAACTTTGTTGGTTCAGTCCTACTCATAATATTTTATGAGATGCTCATGCAGGTTTGCGCATCAACAAATCTCTACTGTAAAGTATAATGATCCTATTGAGCAACATAACTTTTTTTCCTGAGAAGTGAGAACAAAACAGCCTAGAGTAGAGAGAAAGACAGAGGCAATTCCAACTATGTTGTACTAATCACTAAACATTTTGTACTAATGCAGTGTATGTGTTATTATTTGTATGTTCTTCAGTTATCTTAACACAGATCAGTTCCCAAAACTGGCAAACTGTCAGTTTTTTTGGACTAGCATGGCTGACATCAACAAGAAATAGAGATCATTAGGACCTACGATCGTATTATTGATGGTACAAAAAGTAAAAATCACCTCTTGATCATGTTTAAAATGAAGTTATATATTAATTAACAAGACTGATGTAACTGTTAACAAGCTTTGCTAAAATACCTAATTCTATTAGCCCTCTGAAATGGAGTTTTCCAACATCTCTTCAGTAATACCAAGTGCAAGGTCCATTTCATTAATTAAACAATCAGAGCACAGCAGATTAATGGCCAGATGGGAATACTGATAGAATCTCTACCCTGGGCCATAAACTCTTGCAGCACTTACCCGTCTTTTACTGGAAATACTATGTAAGAAATTTATTTTTAAACTTTAAAAGCTATGTAATTTCTTACACAGGAGTGTGAAAAAGAAAAAACCACAAATTTATTTTGAATTTCAAAGCTTCTAATCTGAACGTGCCCGTATTACCAATTAAATACTCCTCAGAGCACAAGACTGGTATTTAGATTTCATTCCCCTCTTTATCACATTATGTATCAGCATGCATTCCTGAGTGTGTAGTTATTGGTTAAAAATGATGCAAAAAAATATCTTCCATTTCCATCTCTCTGCAGACAGCTTCACTGAATGCCCCTCAGATCTTGCAGCGCTGAGGGGGACCTAGGCACCACCATTTCCATTTCTGCAATCCCTCCTGTACATAGGCCCAAGGGGGCCAGTGCCAAGTCATGGCTATCCATCCGTACTATTCCTCTATTATCTGAAAAGAAGTAATTGTACTCTTAGGAAGAAGAAAAAGAAACACCACGAGGCTACTGAAGGCCAGCATCAGTCTAGGAAAGAAAAGCTGGCACTGTTAGGAGGGAAAATGCATGAGAGCAAGATGAGGGCTTCATTTGAACTCCTGTGAAAAGAACGAGGTGCACCCAGAGGTCTAGAAAGCATACTGGAGTGTAGAAAAAGAGTGCAGGAAGGTGTCCTGCCGCCTCACAGCTTTGCATGAGGTTTTACTGAATGCACTCTCTTGCTATACGAGCCTGCAGATATGTGCCATAACCAGGGTGATCTGATGGAGATTGAGGGGAGACCTTATCACTATCTACTACCACCTAAAAGGAGGCTGAAGTGAGGTGGGGGATCAGCTTCTTTTCCCAGGTAACTAGCAATAGGATAAGAAGTAATGTCCTTAAGTTACACCTGAGGAGGTTCAGATTGGATAATAGGAAAAATTTCTTCACAGAGAGAGTGGTGAGGTAGTGAAACAGGCTGCCAAGGAAATTGCAAGAGTCACCAGCCCTAAAGATTTTCAAGAAAAGGTTAGAGGAGGCACGGCGAACATGGAAAGTACACTTGAAGCTGTACAGGAGAGTAGAGCAGTTTAGAGGTTTTCCTCCCTGAGGGAAATGTACACTTCTTTCTCTCCTCCTGGGACCATGAAGTGATTGTAGCCCAACTTCTTTTCCTTTTTCTAGCTCAGAAGAAGAGGACTTGCCCTGTCTGGGTCTCCACACCTCTTCCAAGAGGCCACCCCACAAGCAACAGTAGGACAAAGTCATAGCAGTTGATGACACCAGGGCTGGGCCAGCATCTTGGTCATGCACAAGCTCTCAATGGCACTGGAAGACTTGTAGTATTTGGAATCTATTTGACAAATATAAGGTAGTATTTAAAATGCAGTAAAATTCTCAAGTATTGTTAACTTTGTTCCACACACCCTCTGTTGTACTGCTAAGTACTGTCTGGTGAAAATGTTGCTGATATGCTCCCTGCTGCATGGAGTCATGGCTTCGTGCTGCTGCCCCAACAGAAAACTGAGGTTGTGTTCTGTCCAGATGATCAATTGACACAACTGTGCTGTCATCTCTTGATCAGCTCAGAAGTTGCTGTGGTAGAACACCCACAAAAACCCTACTCTGGCTGTCCACGATGTATCCATGAAGAGCACAGAACCTGAGCAGCCTTGGCTTAGAGGTCACACAACCTGTGGGCTGCTGCCTGCAGTGATAATGGACTTGTTGGCTGCAGGACCCAGTGGGTGGGGTGTAGGGGCTCCCCAGCATGGGTACTCTGACACTGCATGGCAGGAAGTTGGGAAAAGGGGGTGGGGTAAGGCTGAGGACGAAGGAGGAGCACCAGCTCCTGCACTTTCATTCCTCTGGAGACAGGGTGGCAGTGCCTTTCACCCAAGCTGAGGTATTCATGGGAATCTTCCTCAATCTGTAAAGATCTTTTTGAAGATCTGGTACGGAGGAAGTTTGCAGCACACAAAGAGTGTTTATTCTGAGTTAGGGGCATGGAAAGGGTTTCTTACTGCCTGTGGAACCATAGAAATGGCAGTGCCTTGGGCAAAGGGAAGCCCAGATATGGAATTGCTTTTTCTCAAGGACTTGAGTACACTTGATGCATTATGCAGAAGGATGCTACTTATCTCTGAGATATTTTTGCTCCAGCATGTTTCATGCCTCAGGAACCTGGATTTCATTCACTTCACAGTACCATGTCTGCTTACGTATGAAGATTGAGGACACTGACTAGACAACATCCCTTGTCTGAGTATAACAATATCACAGTGCCTATACATGCCACAGACCCTTTTATTGCATATTTGCAGTTAATTCCTTCACTTCTGGTATCCCAGCTTCTGTGCTTAGAGGGCTGATGCATAGCGAGGTGAAAAAGGTGTTGTCTCTCTTACTCTAACTTGGATGACTTATCAGCCCAGGTAGTACTCCAACACACATTATTCAAGAAAGATTTGGAAAGTCTGGATTCATTCTGAATTTCACGTGTAAGAGTGGTTTGAGCATTTTTCCACTTTTTGTTTGTTTTGACAAGTATCAGTTTGCAGTATCAGAGCATAAGCAACCTCAGTATGCATACCCTATTTATAAAGTATTTGAATAACAAGAAATAATCAAGAAGATGTGTGACATGTCTCATAAGCTGCATGGAATAAAGCACTGGCTTTGGCTTTATCAGACTTTGATTTGTCAGATACTTGGATTAATACTATGCTGTGCAGAAACAACTTCATGTGTGTCTACTGTAGATTGCAACAGAGTGAATGCATCCCCCTCCTGTCACTACCACTCGCATCATATGGAGCTGGATTAGAAATGATATGTTTTTTCCTTAAGATAATTTAGTCCATGTGTAGTTTTGTTCCAGACTTGATTTCAAAATTCTGCAGGCATGAGAACTTTACACCATTTCTATATAATCCAGAAATTGTCAATTTAACTTGCTTCATATTTCTAGGAATATCACAGGATCATAGAATCATGGAATGGTTTGGGTTGGAAGGGACATTTAAGATCATCTAGTTCCAGCCCCCCTGCTATAGACAAGGACATCTCCCAGTCACTGAGATTGTTCAAAGCCCCATCCAGCCTGGCCTTGAACACTTCCAATGAGGGGACATTCACAACCTCTCTGGTCAACCAGTTCCAGTGTCTTACCACCTCACAGTAAAGAATTTCTTCCCAATATCTAGTTAAAATCTACCCTCTTATAGTTTAAAATCATTTCCCCTTATCCTGTCACTACATGCCCTTACGAAAAGTCCCTTCCCAGCTTTCCTGTAGGCCCCCTTCAGGTAATGGAAGGCTTCCGTAAGGTCTCCCTTGAAGCCTTCTCTTTAGGCTGAAGAGCCCCATCTCTCTCAACCTGTCCTCACAGAGGTGGTGCTCCAGCGCTCTGATCATCTTAGTTGCTCTCCTCTGCACTCACTCCTCAGCTCCACATCCTTCTTGTGCTGGGGGTCCCAGGCCTGGACAAAATACAGTGAGTTCTCACAAGAGCATACTTCTGAGAGTATAGCAGACCTTTCAAATGAAGCATTAGAGCAGACTGCACTGTAATAATGCAATATTTGTTTAATCAAATTCTTCCCCTTTTGTGCTTGACTGCCTTCATTAAAGGAACCAAACAGCTATGCCTGAGTCAAATGCTCAGTAAAATCAACCGGTTACCATGCTTGATCAAAGTATCTTTCTAACTACAGCTTTTGTCTTCATTAATTTGCCAAAGAGCACCAGCTCTTCCTCAGGAGTCAAAAATATACAGAAATATTTAGACGCATCCATTATTACTGAAGAGACATGATCAAAAAGCCTGAGAGACTTAATTGAAAGACTTATTGGCTCAAGGTAGAATGATACTAACATGGCTTTCAGCAAATGTCTGTGATAGCTTTCTGGTTGACTATACACCACATCAAGAACAGCTTCCATAGGTACTAGGGCAGACTTTCTATAAATAATTTGAAAGACACACTGAAACATAATGCTCTCAAAAGCATTAGCTATCCAGCAATCTTGAACTTAAACTGCAGAGTACTGAGCCCCATGCAAAATCAAGACCAACTGCAGTGCTTAAATATACTTAAAATGAGGTTAAGGTATTCTCAGAATTGTCAGTTTAAAGATGCCCATATTCCATTACCAGTTAGAGTTCTAAAAATGAATTAATTTCTGATGATCTTTTGGTGATAGCCAGCTAGTAAACCTCTAAGTATTGTGTTGGATTTTACACACAAATATAAAGACTCCCAAATCCTCACAACTATGTGTAAAAAGGTTTCGCAAGAAGTCCTGTGCATGCTGCAGTATGTTTGTTGTATTTATAATAAGCCCTTGTAGTTCAATGAGCAGTTTTTCTCTCATTTGTACTCTGTTTTCTTAGCTATTTCATTTATGGACTTCTTAAAAACTGAGCAACTTTCTCACAGGGCAGCAGATCTGTCTGAAAAAAAAAAAAAAAAGAGAGAGAAAGACTGGAAGAGCAAGGGATAATTTTAGATTGCTTCTGTTATCAGTTCTTACTGATTCTGCTTTTCCCTTTCCTTAAAGTCCATCAAGTTCCAACCCTCTTTGATGTGCAGGGTTGCCACCCACTAGATCAGGCTCCCCAAGGACACATTAAACTTGACCTTGAGCACCTCCAGGCAAGGCCTCACAAGAGACAACTCCCTCCCTCTCCCTGCTTCCATCCCTCTGTAGATGTAACCCAGAATACCATTGGCCTTCCGGACTGCAAGTGCACACTGCTGGCTACGTCCAGCTTTTCATCCACCAGAATCCCGAAGTCCTTCTCCACAGGGCTGTTCTCAATGTGTTCTTCTCTCAGTCTGTACTCATGCTTGGGATTGCCCCAGCCCAAGTGCAGCACTTTACACTCAGCCTTGTTGAACTTCTTTTGGTTAACATGAGCCCTATTTTTGAGCCTGCCTTTGAATGACATCCATTCCTTCTATTACCAGTCAGCTTGGTGACATTACTCTTGATCCCTTCACTTATGTCATTGATAAAGATATTGAAGAGTATCAGTCCGAAGGCAGACCCCCTGGGGCACCACTCATGACTGGTCTCCGCATGAACACAGACTCATTGATCACAATCCTCTGGCTGCAGCCATTCATCCAATTCTTTATCCACCAATTAATTCACTCTTCAGATCCTTACTTCTCTGATTTAGTAGTAAGGATGTCGTGCAGGACCATGTCAAAGGTCTTGCTAAATCCAGTTAGAAAACATCAGTTGCCCTTTGTCCATCTATGCCATCACTCCACCATGGAAGGTCACCAGATTGGTCAGGCACAATCTGCCCTTGGTGAAGCCGTGCTGACTGTCTGAGCTCAACTGCTTATCTTTCATGTGTCTTTTCATCTCTTCCAGGAAGAAGTGCCCCATGATTTTCTCAGGCACAGAAGTGAGGCTCACTGCCCTGTAGTTCCATGGATCTCCACTTTTCTCCCTTTTTTTTTCCCTTTCTTAAAAATGGGAGTGATGTTTCCTTTTTTCCAGTCACCAGGGACTTCACCTGACAGCCATGACCATTCAAATATGATGGAGAGAGACTTGGCAACCACATCAGCCAGTTCCTTCAGGACCCTGAAATGCATGTTGTCTAGCCCAACAGATCCATACACATTCAGCCTCGTGATGTGGTCTCAGGCTTTCTCTGTTCTTATAGTGGGATTTTGCTTCCACGACCCCTGCCTAAATATTCAGGGAAATGAGAGGCATTAGTATTGCTCTAAAAAGCATTTCTATTTCCCTTGCCCTTCTCCATAATATCATTTGGAGAGAATAGACTCTGCATCCAGTAGGGTTGCACCTTCATTTTCCTTTCCAAAAAACTACTGCTTGAATAAAAGCTTTGAATAAAATAATCTATTCTGACTGTAAGTTTGGACCAGGCTTTAAAGCTGTTTATTTTCATTTATTTTAGTGCTTGTTTAGCATGTAAATTTTTTTTTGCTAGTTACAGTGAAGCTGAATATCAGTGTACATCTATGTTGTAGATATCCGATGTATTTCTTTGACGTAGAACTGGAGGGTGTTCTCAAAGCAAGAACTAACCTGGTATGTTAGCCACTAAATGGATGAAGACCTGTCTGACAGCTTTCAAAATGTAGCTGGAAAGGAGAACTAACATTCCAAGGGGGCAGAAACCTCTCCCTATGATATTAAGTGAATTCCCTATGAACAGAAAGAACACAGTTGCCACTGGGAAGAAATCAAACAGTATGTGGCACATCCATCTAGTGGGCAGAGGGAAAAGGAGCTTTCACAGCTAGAAGTGAAGCTGGAGAAATTCAATCCTTTAACAATGTGCACATTTTCATCAGCGATGACACTTGATCACAAAAGATTTTGCGACCGGTTGCAATGAATGATTAACCACTGGAGTTCCTTTATTTCAGTCAGTCCAAAATACACCAGCTCAGGATATAAAAGCAAGGAATTCAAATAATCCACCTTTCCTGGAAAGGCAGGTTGGTTTATCATAAAGGTCTATCTTAAAATTAGGGTAGTAGAGGGACCAGGAGGGGAGATGGTAGGAAAACTATTCTGCCCCAAGGACACATACTGCAGCGCCTGCTTCATGATCCTTGTAGTAAATCCTGATTTGTGTATGCATTCATGATATAGAAATAATTGATGTGTTCTGCTTTGTTGGTCAAAAGCATTTAGGAGCTACACAGATGAACAGTTGTGGGTAGCAACTAGGCTTTCTTCTGGGTTTGGTGTAACACAGTGCTATAAATCTTTCATTTCCCTTTTCATAAAGAGTTTGGTCATGCCTTGGATTTGGAAAAATGAGTGTTGGAAAATTTCCTCTTCTTATATCGATATTTAGCTACAAAGAGTAGATACAGATATAGGTAGATACAAATATTAGATTTTGATACAGATGCTAGATAAACATACAGATATTTGCAACAAAGTGTTTACTGTGAATTTCTGAGATTCAAACACAGGATCTTAAAATCGTAGAACTGCTGAGATTGGAAAAGACCTTAAAGATCATCAGGTCCAACCATGATCTAACCATACTACCCTAACTCTAACCACCCTCAGCTCAATCATGTCCCTGTGCACCACATCCAAATGGTTTTTAAACACATCCAGGGATGGTGACTCAACCACCTCTATGAGGAGCCTATTCCAGTGCTTAACAACCTTCTCTGTAAAGAAGTTTTTCCTAATATCCAACCCAAACTTACCCTGGTACAACTTAATGTCATTTACCCTCGTCCTGTCACCTGTCATCAGTGAGAAGTGACCAACCCTGCTCTCACTGTAAGCACCTTTCAGATATTGGAAGAGAGCAACAGGTCTCCCCTCAATCTCCTTTTCCACAGACTAAACAGCCCCAGCCTCTCATCAGCTCATGAGATTGAGGTATCTGTAAGTTCTCTGGTTTCACTTACAAGATTTTACTTTCAAAGAGCATGAAGAGTTTTACCCATCATGTTCTGAAGCAAAGAGACTTCCGCAGCAGAAAGACAGTGAGATCTTCCACTCTGTTCAACAAATGAGTGTGTTATATCTTCCTGTTGCAGCAATCCTGGCCGAGCTTGGCTCTGAGGATGAGAGAGCTGGATGACAGAAAAGTGGCAGTAGAAAAGATATGATCGGCAAAATGCTTCTTTTGTTCTTCTCCAGCCCAACATGTCTCCACCCAGTGGCAGTGAAGCTATGCTGCTCTCCAGCTCTCAGGTCAGACCCTGGTTTGAAGCACTTTCAGAAGACAAGCACCATCAGTGTACCCGCTTCTCTAACTAACTGACTCCCTTCAAGCTAAGTGACTTTTCGTTTAGAAATAAAAATAAAGGGGAAACAGTACTTAAAACTATGAGATGACTTTTCCTAACTCTTTGCTTTTCAGATGATACTTTAGACATCTGCAGACAGATCCTGGCAAGTTTATGCGTCCTACAAATTTCTCAGCTTGTTTTTAAAAACCCAACCAAATAAAAAACAACCTATCAAATCTGTGGAGGAAGAAACTTCAGAGTTTTCTCTGTTTTGTGCTGAAAACCTTCCTACATTTAATGTTTTTTCATGTCAAAGAAGACGGCATGATATTTATCAGCTCACCCCAGCACAATTTCAGCATTTAATAAAGAGTTTGCCAGGATATTCATTCATCAATCCACCTTACCCAGTGATATGGCTGGGAGAAAGGGAGATGTAACAGCAGGCAATCACTAGCAGGGATGTGAGAAAGGAACTAGGATTTGTTTCCTTTACTGTACTTTGCCAACTGCTTTGGAATATGAGTGCATTTAGCCTCTAAATAGAAACACAAGTTGTGTTTATCTGCCACAGTGGTTTATTGTGCTGTCTGATTTTCAGGCGAGTGGGTGAATAGCAGAAGGAAAATTAAGTTCTTTCTGTATCACATACCTCCAGTAACGTCACAACTCATATTTGGAAGACCTGTTGCTCTGAAAATATAAAAGGATCACGGTACTTTCAGAGTGACTCACAGTCCAATCTGTTCCTTTCTGCAAAGAAACAGCTTACAGAGTTCTGTCTCATCATAGTGTAAATCACTGTTTCTTCCTACTGATACAGAACAGTCCTAATTTTCAGACTCTACCTTCTTTCTACTAAGTAAACTACTTACTGCTTCTGCTCTCATCCCTGCACTTGAAGACTGACGCTCACATCAGGTCCTTCACTAGACTCAGCAGAAGGATTAAATAGGATTTAAACAGGGCATAAACATGGAGATTTTCAGTCAGAACTTGCAGTGCAAGACATAGTTTGTTGTTCACCTCCGGAACAAATCACTGATCAAAGTCTTAAAGCTTCCAATGTTGTGTTAAATTTCATGTAGCAGGTGGGGATGTAGTGTTCAGCAGTGACAGCTTAGCTTATCAGTTCTGGGAGAATGTTTCTCCTGCTGCATTTATGTTAAAGCTTGTACCATATTAAATGAAAAAGAAAATCAAAAATTAAGCACCCTGTCACACTGCATGCTCTGTGTGGAGTGTACTCTCAGTTCCCATGACACCTACTTTCTAATCCTCTAGGCATATGACAAGAAATGATAGCTTTGATTGTAAAAAGAAAACTTCTGCAAGTGTAGGGTGTGATCCATCAGCTTCTGTATGGATCAGCGTCATCTAGTCTATCTAATGTGGCCTTGGCAGTCCTGTTCAGGAGCAGAAATTGGACCAGTGCATCATTTAATGAGAGCAAAGGTATATGCTAGTTAATGAGAAAGATTTTGCTGTCTTGCAGAAACTCCCTCCAACTTCAATACTAATTTAAGAAACATCTTGAATAAACAGCTTTTTGCAATGGAGAAATATTAAGATAAATGCAAGCAAGGGGCAATACCAGAGAAATATAACTGCCCGATCTGCACATTGTTGATATTCATAGCTGTGATACAGACTACCCAAAACACTAGTACATCCATGCACAATTAACATCACTGTCTGCAAAAGCAATGTTAGTATGCTAAGCTGCAAAACTGAACACAATATGAAACACACATTTATAAAGAGATGCAGGTTTGTTTGGCATTTGTTCTCTTTCACCTAAGAAATCTAAACCAGTGTCAGAGGGTCAGGCAACAGTTGTCCTGCAATGCCAAGCTCATACTCAACCCTACAACTAACAAAAATCCTCTTTATGAAAAATGCTGGTGCTGTTCTCAAATGCTACATATTATCAAGCTTCCCAGTTTGGAGGTATGGCTTACTGTATATCATATATCATGCTGCTCTCAAAGTTACCGACTTTGCACCCCAGTAGACCACTTGCACAGTCAACTTACCACATATGAATTGGACTTGAAGGCTCAGTTACAGAAAAGAAAAAAAATCCTATAAATGTTACATGCAGCAATGAGCCTTTTCTCTGATAACATGTGGCCAGTGAGTTGTACCTCCAAATTTATGTCTCTGCTCTCAGGAACAGAACAATTGGACAGCTGTGGAAAGAGACAAGCTTTGCCTCACCAGTGATGCTGGAACAAAATGTCTAGGCCTCAGTTTAGGAAAAGGTAGCAATTTCTAGCAACTCTGATGGTAGTCTGTGCAAACCACCATTGGACAGCCAGATACTGGCATCCTAAGGATTTTGCTGTGACCAGTTCACATATTACATAAGCTTTCCAATCTAAAATGAAGAAAGGATGAGAAGGGAGCCCTGTGAACAACTTAGCAATCTGTGTCTCTTCCTCTGGAGAGATATGTTTCCTTTTATAGTCCTTTTTTTTTTTTTTCCTTCTGGTGAAATAAAAATAAGAGAGATCTGAACATATCCCCTCATGAGAGTGCAAAATATAAGAGGTTTAAAAGAAAAAAAGGAAAAAAAAAAAAAAACCACTAAAAAAAGCTAACATTGATGCTAGCCTAGAAGTCCTAATTTTAAAGGTGAAGTTTAAAGGGCCAGGAAATTTCATACAAAGGGGGATTAATTCCTGTTGAAAACTATCAAGATTAATATAGCAGGAGGAAGTGCAAACCACTTAGACACATACTCATTCTTCCATGTGCACAGTCTTTCCTTCTCTACTCCTAATTACATTAAGAGTTACAGAATAATTTCTGTGTATGCTAGATTACATCTTCAGGCTAGCTTCTTTTTGCCTGCAATTTAAAGACATGCAGTAATTTTGCATCAGTATATGCTATGGACTCCTCCTCTCTGGATATTTTGTCACATTACCTGCTAAAGAACCACGAGAGAATAGATATTCTCTGTTGAAGGTTCCAGTGCTTAGTTGCCTGGACAACGTGTTGATATAGAGAAAAGATGTGGTTTCTTTGCAGACACGATCAGGTCTGCAGAAACCTATTCCCGATTCTTGTCACCAGATGGTGCTCCAGTGCTGGACAAATACCACTACAGACACCTGCTGAAGTACAGCGGTCTCCCGAAGCCTTGGACTTCATGCCCTTCTGCCAGGCCAGCTTCATTAATCAGCACTGCACTTCTGTCTCCTATTGGTCAAGCTCTTCTTTGGCAAGGGGAACTGATCCCAGGAGCAATTCTTTCTTTGAATTGGTTAGCTCCTTTGGACTTGAGCAGAGCTGTGGATGGTGTAAATGTCACTTCCTGTATTGCTCCCACAATAGCAGGCATTTCTATTTGGATATGGACAGGACTCATGAGTCTTATACTTATCTCTTTTCTGAGCATGACGTGCTTCTGTCGTGATTGTCATATGTTTTTTCATTAGAGGTACCAAAACTTCCACCTGGGTTGGATTTTAGTTCAAGCACCTTCTGCAGCACAGAAGAATGGCTGTGTAGGCAGCATGTCTAGCATGCTTGAAGTAATTGTCTTCAGGATGCTTTTGTTTCTACTTGAATGTGTTGAATATGATAAATTGGGCAATCTCATCATTGTCAGTCTCTGCACAGCATAATAAATCCATGGAATTCCGACTGAGTCAGACACTAAAATGGATGCCTCAGCATTCAGAAGTCAATTTTTCCTGGTGCCTTGGTTTTACTCTCAAGCCCACCAGGTATCTTCTGAGTTTGGGGGCTGGTTTATCTATTTATTTACTTATTCATTTGTTTATGTATTTATTTATTTATTTTGTCAAAGTGAACAAGGTTCTTCAGTGTTCCCTGGTTTGTAGCACAGAATATTGTGATTTATTTTCCTGAGAGAAAGCAGTTAAAGAGATCTTGAGAGAATCTGCTTCCTGATCTCAGCAGATTTCCAGTGCAGTTTCAACCTTCTCCATAGGATAATACAGATTATTTCCCATGGGCTTAGATATGGGTATGCCATAAGACAGAAAATGATATTCTGGAGCCCATGGAGTAACTTATTTACAGAGAATGCTTTCTGTTTTGTTTGACATTTTGTTTATATGTTGGATGCCAGAAATAGATTTCCTGACCAGATGGATTATTAGGGATATGTTAGGAAATTTCTTTCTATCTGATTGGGTTGAGCTCAGGATCTGATGACAGCTGCCTGGACATTCACGTTCTTTGCCCAGAAAAAAAAGTTCCACTGAACTGAATGTGTCATTTTCACAGAAGAGATTCACCTGCTCCTGACTTTAATTGTAAGGAGAGGAGGGGTTTCTGTACAATCTCTTTTTGCTCAGAAGCGGATACCGTCCCATGCATTGCCTCTTGGAAAGTGTGTGTTTTCTTTCTAAACATAAATATCTCTTTCTGGATAGGGTTCAAGTAAAGGACTTAAGAACGTAGTGTGTGGTGACCATCTTACTGTGAAATAGGCAGTGTTCTGCTGATTTCCTGATGTTACACTCATGAACAAGGAGGGTGTTGCCTTTCAGGGTATGAAGGGCTTTTATCTGGGTTCTCCCAGTCAGGCACATCGATTTCTTTCTTGAATGAATAGCTCTCAGTATTTAGCAAAGTCACTTTGGGATTTGGCTGGTTGAGTGGCTGTGTGCTGAAACTGGGACACTAGTGTTTTCCCTTGGGAGGGGAATTGGTTTCAGGAGAGAAGATGGTTTGTTTGTGACTGCTCTTACTGTCTCTGTGAGATGGCAAATGTTCCCTGAGGCCAGGAGGAAAAGGGTGCTGTTTGGCTTGATGTTTTCTCCCTTCGCTGCATAAATCTCCCTCCCCACCCAAGCAGGCCATAACTACCATGAGAAGACAAGTAGATGATGCTTCCATTCAGGAGCTGTGCTTGGGGCTTGCCACTAAGTCTCTGCAAAATATATCCAAAATAAGCATTCTGATGAGGGGAAAGAAAAACAATGCTTTTGCAGCCTGAGACTACAGATATGCCTATTCACTGGGCAGAAGTTCTGCATAGCCACGATCCTTCGCAAAGGGCTTTGGGGGAAACTTTGTGCATCGTAACAGTGAAAAAAATCAGAAAGCAACTGCAAGCCCAGCAAGAGGCAGAGATAGTCAAGTACTGCAGGGAGATGAAGATGTATTGATGCTAGGAAGACTAGTGCTGGCAAGTAAAGTAGGTAGGTTGTGAGCCTACAGAATACTTTGTGCCGAATAAACTGTATCGAGGCTGCAAGCATGAAGTGATGTCAAAGATACAGCCTTTAAAATCAGAGCCTCTATTTTCACAGCAAGGCTGTTCGAGGCCGCAGAGAAAATCGTGGTAGACTACTAGATTATGCCCTGTAGGCATACTAGCTCAATGACAGCACACTGATGGAGCCTGCAGCTTGATCAGGGTGGTTGAAACCCATTGCCTCTTACTAAAGAACAATAGAAATTCACTCCACCCAGTCCGGGAACAACAAAGAAATCTCCACATCCCACCCCTGTTCTGTATAAGGAAAATCTCCCCAGTGTATGCTGAGAACAATGGGAGCAGTCTGGTCCCAAAGACATTTGGGAAACCTGCCTTTTAAGCTCAAATATCTTGGCAAATACCATAATAAAATCTCTGGAAATTGGATTTGCCTCCCATACTCTTCCTGTCTCACTGCCTGAGAGTCAGCATTGAACTAGCTAGCCAGGTCATAATGAAAACCGAAAATAAAATGTACCTCTCTATTGTGTCCCTCCATGTTTCCAAGACTGCTCTATCTTCAGTATGAAAGGCAGAACTGAATCAATGCTCTGCTGCAACTTAAATGAGGGTTCAAGAAGGTGACCTCCAAGGTCTGAAGTCACACAATACCATCCAGCCAAGAAAATCCTTATTTCATAAGCAGCTTAAACTCCAGGATATTGATAAACTATCGGAGATCTCTGTGGAAAATTGGTTGCACTGATAAATGGAGATCATTCACAGAAGCTGAAAATTCTCGTACTTGCCTGAGGAATTACAAGAAATATGGATTTTGCAGAACAGATCCTTTCAGAACTTACATGATAAAACTGATCATTGGCAACGCTGCAGAGACTGTGGACTGATACACAGAGCAAATGATGAATGTAGTTCATGTGTAGGGCAGTTGCAGAAATCAGGAGGAAATTCCTGCAGATGCAGAACTCCACCAGGATGCAGGAGATCTGACCTCAGCCACCCTAAATTGCTCCAAAATGAGATCTTTTTTGCTTCTCTGGGTCAGAGGCTACCAAAGCACCACTCTTCCCCAGCATAGAAGAAGCCATCATACATACTGAAGAGAGAGAAGTCAGTAAGGGAAAGAGAAAGGAGATGTTCTGAGGATACTAGCACTATTGATTTACGGAATCAAACTCTATAACCCAGAGTTAGGTTATAAAGCAGGTATGTTTTTATTCAGCATTTGGCACCAAGCTGGGTGCAAGGGGGATAACTCCTCCGAACTTGCACACTGTAGGACAAAAGCTTGGTACAGATATAGGCCGAACTAATACATAATCAGTATTTTTCCCGGAATTCGTATACATATTCATTACATTTCCGAGAACCTATCAGCATACGGTCCCTCCCTCTTGCATGTGCACCGTGGGCAGTGTGGGTCTTCTTCTGGCGGTCATGAGATGAAGGCTTATTGTCTTCAACTGAAGTAATCCAATCCCGACCTGTTCCTTGTGTGATGTTCTCTTCAAGTTTACAATAGAGTTTCAAGATGTTCTTTTCTTATCTGGCCTCACATCCTGATTACCTGCATTCGTATACAATAGTTAACCCTTATCTTGTCCTCTCTTTACTCACATTCCTATACAATGGTTCTCATCCTGCATGCTACATTCTTTTGTCTTGTTACAGCCGGCCCATGTTTACTCTTCATTCCCTAATTCATCAAAGTCTATCAAAGGCCCAATACAACAAACAAGTAATCAGTTTCTACCAAATGAAAGGTAGTACCTGTTTTATGTGTCTTCTTCTGTTTAAGAATCGAATGGCTCGGAGCATTCAGCCAAGCTTCCTAATTCTGCAGCCAGTGCTGCACAGGTGACTTGCACCTAGAAAACTTGAGAAGTTTGCTTCTAGGGTGATATTAAGTGATATCTGAACACCACATGAAACAAGATGCCATATGAAAGAGCGCACAGAGTTGATGTACAGCCTCTACACAACTGCTACAGCTCTGTGCAGCAGCATAAGATGCCTTAATTCAAGACTGACTCATAAGCAGATGAAAGAGCCTATCCAGGAGCTCAGGTTGGGCCTTCGGCCTCAATACCTCAAAAAGCTGAGAGTGATGTTTCTTCCTTCACAGCAAAGGTGATGGGAAGTGCATGAAGGTAGCTCTTTTCAAGACTCAAACCAGACTTCTCAGAGATCTCTGTGTCTTTCAGGACTACAAACTCAACTGAAGGGCTGGAGGAAAAAGATCTTCCATCTCTTCTGCCCTCAGAAATCCAAACTCAAAAACAATGTGGAGTGTAGTGGATCTCAAGAAAGGTGCACCAGGAATAATTCTGTGAATCCAAGCAGTGTCAGGAAGGGAGCTCTGAGGCAACTCTTTGTCTGGGGAAACCACTTAGGAAAATCAATTAGAAAGACACCTACCACAAGATCAGGTTGTCAGAGACATAATTCATCACTTGACAGCTTTTTGGCAGGCTCTGCAAGAGGACTTGAAAGCTGTGTGCCAATATCCTTGTGAACAATTACCTGTATCAACAGAACCCACTTTCTCATACAGCCAAGTACAGAAGCTGAATGACTCTGGGGTCATAAACACTAAACTAAATTCTAAACGATTTTGCTTTAAACTCAGACTGTTTTCATCACAAATAGAATTGCCTTTAAGAGAAAGCCTCTTACGCCTTGTTCAGTTGTGTTTGTAAATCTGTGCACACACGAAAAAAAATGGACAAATTATATGCATGAAAGATCATTGTTGGGCAAACAGCAGGGGCTCTTCTTGTACCCTCATTGTACAAAGGCAAGCTAGCTCCTGCCATGAAGAAGTAGGGATCACTGGCTGTCATAGTCATTACACCCTTTTCTCCACACTGTTGGAAATATCCAAATAATTTTGTCAGGACAGTATCTCTGATAAAAGCAGATTTTATGTTGAGCATGCATTCCTGGAGAAGGTTCGTCTAGAGGATAAGTGGTGTAAACTATCAGAGACAACCCCCAAGTAAAGTAGAAGGACTCCCGAAAAGAACTATAGCAGCAGAGACCATGAAATACGAAATATTCTCTAATTCTAATGCAGAAACTACATTTGATTCCCACAGCACCTTCTGTGCTCCTACAGAAAGTATCGTGGCTACTGCTGAAACGGCAATTGTGCATTGTCGTATGGAACATATGTCTGTAATAGAGAGGAGGCCACATGATGCCACCAATTTTGTGCTGCATCAAAGTGGACTAAGAGCTAGCACAAAAAAGGGCGAAACACCTATAAGCCTACCTTGCTTGAATGAGATTTGAGGAGGAGTCTGTCTTCCTCACTGTGTGCTGACATAGGTCCTTACCTTACAGGATGTGTCCCAGGCATGGATCCCCTCGGCAGACAGCTGCTTAATTAAAATATTGAATTAGTGTTCTTCTTGTTGCTGGTGAGGAAAATTTTCCATTAACTAAGAAGAGCTTCTTTTTTCTTTCTGGAGCAATGTGAATACCACAAAGTGACAAGCCGAATCTGAGCCATGGACTACTCAGCTGGACCACATATCCGCATGGAAACAGCCGCCCATCTTATGCTAGTGGGAGGCCATGTCTAGAAGTAAGCAAGATCAGTTCTGGGCCCACTGGTCTGCATTAGGCCTGGAGCAGGAGAAACGTCCTGGGATGAGATGACCTGTCCCTGCATGGCCATGGGAAAAGGATAAAGCTGTCAGTGATAGTCTGATCAACATCAACCATTTGCAAATGCAAGGGGATACCAAGTCTCTGAAGAGATCCTGTCCTGCCTTCATACTCAATGAGAGCAGCAAAGGGATTTTCCTTCTCACCAGCCTTCCCCTAGATGCTGGGGACCTTACCTGTTGCTGGGTTGCTGGACCATTTGGGTTAGGCTATGTTGGGGCTGTATCCTGCAGGCTGTATTGACTTTTGCTGTTACTACTGGTTGCTTTTTCTCCTGTGCCATCACTGCTGTTTTAAAAGCTAGGGGAAGTTCAATCCTCAACTTTAGAAGGAAGCCAATTAGGAAATCCTTTGAAAATATCATGTTATTTAATATTTTGCAACCATTACACAAGCAAGTTCATCTTGTTCCAAGTCTAGTGATATGATTATAGCAAAGTATGGAATGGCTTTTCCGACCAATACTCATACATTTCAAAGTATGCATTTTCAAACATCTCCCACACTGGGATAAAATCATGGTTTCTGTAGTTCTTCATGGAAAGAATTCTACCTTCGAGTCGTTGTTGCCCAGTTATCTCAAAAGCATGATGTTTTGCTTCATGTTTCTCAGATGGTGTTAAAATAAACAAAAGTTTGAAACAAGTGTTTTGGCTTCTCAGAAAATTACTTTTCCTCTCGATCAAGAATTCACTTCAGAACTAAGAGGTATTTCAAACAGAAATTTTTGTATTGTTTGTTGGGTTTGAGATGGGGGAGGATGGTTGGGGTTTTGCTTTGTTGCACTGTGCTTTTTTTTTGTTGTTGGTTCTTGTTTGTTTGTTTGTTTGTTTTGTGAACCATGGCAAGCTTGCCAGCAAAGACTTCTGGCAAAAATGTGCTGTTTTTGTAATCTTAAATTCTTGACCATCCCTATTCTTGCATCCTACTTGCTCCATACTAGTAGAAGTGGTAATAAAGCCCATCCCCTTGCAAATACAGACCTAGGTCACACCCCTAAAAGCAAGCATCAAAGAGAATTTATTAAGAGCACCTTATTTTAACATTTTGGGGAAGAAAAAACATGCAGCCTTTGTTAGCCTCTTCCAGGACTTTGTCCCTGGCCTCACTATTCAACAGATTTGTTACTCCATTCTAGCAGCCTTAGATCTTGCGGGAAGATGTGGACCCAGGGAAAGAGAAGCTTGTTTTTAACAAGAGAGTGATACACCACTCAGCTCCTCGGCAAAAGACCCACAAAGATCATGATGCCCTCATGCATGGGCAAATAGCTGTGATCTCTCTCAACAAGCAGCATATCTAGCTAGCAAGTGTATTCTAACAAGATCAACTAATTATCTCAAATCCCATGTTGATTTAATAATTGAAGTTTCTTGGCTATTAGTGCATATTCTCTATTATGGGAGTTATGGCTAGAATAAAAATTTTTAGATGTTGCAGTGAGTTCCGGGACATGGTGACCTGCATAGGCAGTAGAGATGTCAAGGTCTGACTGTTATGCTAAAAGAAGAGTGCAAATGACCAGAGACAAACCTACTCATATTCATCTCAGAAAACAGAATTAATAAAGCTGTGTCATAGCTTCATTTTTCCCTGAGTAGCTGAGATTTCTGTGTGTTAATTATCAATCAGCTTCAGTCTAAAATCCACAGGCCTGTTGTTGCAGTGAAGTTGTTTTTTTTTTTGTCTTCTTAAACTACACAGTGTGAACACTATTTTTTTCTCTGTCTTACCTGTATATGCAGTCCAGACTGTGTCTAAAGTCCTGCTTCTCATTTCTAAAGGCATCAGGACAAAAATGAGAATACAGTGGTGCTATAATTGCATTACATTTGTAACTGCTGTGCTTGAATTATAAATTAATGTCAAAATGACTTCCTCTGTCTGCATGCAGTCTGAAAACATAGCTGATTTCAGTGAGAACTATCCTGTTTATCTTAAAGATGTGCTAAGTCTTCTATCCATTTTTGTCACTACCTATTAATTCAAGACTAATGAGAGTGAGCTGAGGGAGTTAAATGTGATCATATCCTCATGTCACCATGTCCATCCTCATGATGACAAATCTAATTAAAAGTTAGAAAGAAGTGCAGAATAAGAACTTCTCTTATTTCACTTTGTCTTCTAATCTGACGCGTGAGATAAAGGATATGTTTAGGCAGGGGTTATCATCAACTATATAAGACATCATTTATATCATAATATATGATACATGCAGTACATATTTTAGCCTGAATGCCTTTTCTCTCTGTGCATCTAAATCAAAGCTTGCTGATGACTGTGGAAAGAGTATTGCAAACACAGCCTAAAAAATTGATTAAAAATTAAGAAAAAAATAAAGATTTCCTTACTCTTTACTTCTTCAATCTTCCTTGCAAACATAGCTTCGTAGGCTTGGCAGAGCTAAGACAAAGGTAACTATAATAAAAAGTACAGTTCACATTCAACATATCAATAATTACAATTGTTATACCATCAGAAAATGCAAATCAGTGTCTGTTTTCATTCCATTTTCTGTATTTTTGTAATGCATTTCTTGCCAGAATACTGTTTTGTTTCTGTGCAATAAAATTGCATTCACCATATTTTTGTCTATTTCTTCCTGAAAGGAAGAAGGATATATTATCCTGAAGGGTAATGTAAGGAAGATGGAAACTAAATATAAGAAAATAAAAGAAGGACCACAATTTGATTTTAGATGAACTCTCCGGGATAAAAGTTTTCCTAGAGAAAAGAGAAATATTATGAGAGATAAAGCTATTGTGGTGAATATTTTACAACTAGTTAAAACATAAACATTTTTAATAGATCTTGAAGTTTTTTAACTTCATCCTTGTATTAGTAGGAGAATAAGAAAAGTCAAAACTTCCAAAGAGTATTCATGAATAAGACTGATAGGAGCATGCTGATCAGAGAAGATGATATTCAGTGGCACTGCCAAGGACATCCCACAGAGGCACAGGAAGAGGAGGTTTTTTGTCAGTCCTCTCCTGCACCTGAGAAGAAAACAAAACCAATGCATTATCACTCACCAGAATGTCATGCCTGATGTAAGTTCTAAATGAAGACCTGTCTTATAAAATCTTGCTAATGAAGTATTTCTTTGATCATAGAATCCTAGGATCACAGAATGACTTGGGTCAGAAGGACCCTCAAAGCCCACCCAGCCCCAGCTCCCCTGACCCTCCCCACCAGCTCAGCTGCTCAGGGCCCCATCCAACCTGGCCTTGAACGCTTCCAGAGGTGGGGCACCACAGCTTCTCTGGGCATCTGTGCCAGGGCCTCACTGCCCCCTGAGTGATGTATTTCCTCCTAACATCTAACGTAAATCTCCCCTTTTTTAGTTCAAAGCCACTGCCCATTGGCCCATCACTATCAGACTGTGTAAAAATTGGTCCCCCTTCCTGCTTATACACTCTGTTTAGGTACTGGAAGGCCACAATGAGGTCTCCTCGCAACCTTCTCTTCTCCAGGCTGATCAAGTCCAGCTCCCTCAGTCTTTCTTCTTAGAAAAGCTGCTCCTGCCCTTTAAGCATCTTTGTGGCCTTCTCTGGACCCACTCGAACTGCTCCCATCTAATCTGTCCTATCACTTTCTTCAAGAGGAACCTGAGTAAGCTCTTTGATTTAATTTCAGAAAACTTACCTACAGAAGTAGCAGGAAATACAGACAAAGCCTGCCAGCACAAAATGTCAGGTGTTCACCTGAAGACCTCAGTCTTCTTGGATATCCTTTGAAATCTCTGAAGGAAGATGGGCATTCTGGGACAGATCCAGACTCTGAGTCCACCCTGGGAAGTGTCTCTCACCAGTGAAAGGAATGTGATTTAGAAATATATGTCACTCTGGAGATACTCAGAATGTCTGAGACAAACTTGAACAGTGCTTGCCAGCTGACATAGCTATGCCAAGCTCTGTTGCTGAGGGCTGCTCTTTGAGCAACTTGAGCAGACTGCTCTTTAAGACCTTCAGATCCAAAAAAATCATAGCATACTCTTAGGTAGAAAAGAAATTACTTTTTCAATCTGCATTTTGCAATCTTTTGTGGGTAAAGGCCCACACATTTTGTGTAGCACAGGGGCAGATAATTAGCAGACAGCTCACCCAAAATTAAAAATGGGTATTTATCAGGCAAACAAACAAAAACTCACTGGGAATTTACAAGTGCTTTTTAAGGATCTACTTAATCAAGCTTTTTTTAATTTCAGATTCACCTTAAGAATTTAAAAGCTTGTGTAATACACAGCTGAAGACATAATTTATTTAAAGGCAGAAGACAAATGAGAAATACCACCTGACTGGGAAAGATTTTCCCAGCAAATCTTTCCTTTGAGAAATCTGGCTGTACTCTAAGTTTAATGAGGCACCCTAACACAGATGTCAAATGAACAAAAACTCTTTTTCGACAATTAAAATTGTCATCTTTCAGTTCAATCTTAAATTCCATTTTAATGCTGAAATTCTGATTTCTATTCCAGTTGACCCAATCATCATCTCTACAATTAAAAGCTATTTAAAAGTCTAGCACTGCTCTCAAAAAACATTAGACATGAAAACAGATTTTTTCCTAACGAACTGTGTAGATACAGCAAAGCATTCAATTCTGAAATAATCATGGCTTTGTTACTGACACATATCTCTGTCAGAAGCAAGCTCTCCTTGGTGATGACACTCAATCTAAATTTCAAAGATTCAAATTTTCCATTAAATTTGGAGTTGATAGGGTATTGGGCACTCCTAGTTATAGAAGATCTCTCACAAAGCAAGTGCTTTCAATAAACCTGACTACACTGAGGATCTTTTGCAGGACTAGGCTGCTGGGAAATGGAAGCATATCAGATCTCTATATTCACTCTAAAATTCCCCATAACGTTTGTCTCTTCCTCTCTCTGGAAATGGATTAAACATATGAAGATAGACTGTGCAGCTTTTTACACTGGCACCTGAGTTCTATACATCACTCTTATTCCATAATTTAGAGGAACATGTCCCAGAGAAAAGGGCCCTGAATTGCCCTGGGACACATGACATATGAGAGTCAGTAGAGCCTTGAGAAACAGAGACCTTGAGACAGACATATTTACTAAGAAAGCAAAATCTTTCCCCCATATCTAACTGAGGTCATTAGGATCCACAACACCCCCACAGTTTTCTTCCAGCAGCATGCCAGTCAGCTGTTGTCAGTCCCTGGGACTTATAGACATTCTCTTCAAGATGTACCTCCTATCTGTGGCATTTCTTTTGCAGAAATGCTTTAACACTTCATGTCTTCACATTTTTCATGCATTTTTCATGAAGAAGTGTGTTGGATATCATAGATTACAACTCACACTGACAATATGCATGAAGTGGCTCTCTCTCAGTGAACTTAAGCTGTGGCAGAAGTTTTGTCATGTGCAGCGTGCCCCCCACAAAAATCTCTCCTGGGCACTATGTTTGCATGGTTTATAGCTGTGCTACTCTGCTCTTAAGCTAAACACACCTCTGGACAACTGGACTTCAAAATCTGGGGTAGATCTATTTCGTTGAAGACTGTGTTGACGATTTGCCTGTATGTTTTCTAAAGCAAAAGCAGACTTTTCTGGATATCTGGAACCATATCTCATACCTTCCGTGTACTGCTTTCACATTCAGTGAAATGTGTGTTTTCTTTCTTTTTCAAAAAGCAGCATATTTAGTAAGCTTTTATTATTTAAGAACTACCTAGTTCTCAGTTGGCACCCAACCTGGAAAGACACATCCTTTCAGTAGTAGATGTCACAAAAGCATGTCATTTCAAAACATTTTTGCTGGACAATTAAGAGGAAATGTTGAGTACGTACTATCCTATATATGCAGTCTCCAAGTAGCTGAAAATACAGAAACATAGAGAATTTACAGTGATTCACAGTACTAAAAAGAAAGCACTTATTCAGCATCTTTTTTCCCTCTCCTAAAAGATGCAGAAAGGAAAACCTTCGCACTAGTGTTTCCATTGCTTAATGTAATAAATGCCATATGACATGCTCTAGATGAACGCATTACTAAATCTGCTTTGCCACTGCATCATACAGAAAAAGCATATAGCTTAAAGGAGGATCTGCTCCATGATCTTCTCAGGCACAATGGTGAGGGTCACTCACCTGTAGTTCCCCAGGTCTTCTTTTCTCCTTTTCTTAAAAATGAGACTGACGTTTCCCTTTTTCCAGTCACTGGGGACTTCACATGACAGCCATGAATTTTTGAGTATGATAGAGAGTGTCTTGGCAACCACATCAGTGAGTTCCTTCAGAACCCTGGGATGCATGTCATCCAGCCCCATAGAGCTGTACATATTCAGCTTTATGAGGTAGTCTCAGACTTTCTCTGCTCTTACAGTGGGAGAGATTTTGCTCTTCTGACCCCTGCCTAGAAGTTCAGGAACATGAGGAGTGTGGGAATGGGAAGCCTGACAGCCATTGAAGACTGAGGCACAGAGGAGCTTAATACCTCAGCCTTCTCCATGTCTATTGTTGCCAGTTCTCCCATCATTTTTCAGAGTAAGTAAACTCTCCTCAACTTCCCTCTTTTGACAAATATACCTGCATAATCTCTTCTTGCTAATTTTCTCATCCCTCAGTAAGTTCAGTTCCAGCTGCACCTTGATTTTCCTGATCCCACCTCTACATGTTCAGATGGCATTCTATCCAGGCTACACATCCCTGCTTCCACTTTTTTTCCTTAACTCTCAGTCTGATCAGCAGGACCTTGTTCAGCCATGACAATTTCCTGTCTCCTTTGCTTGATTTCTTATGCTGGAGCATGGTCAGCTCTTGTGTTCTCAGTATGGTGTCCTTAGAACACTGCCAGCTCTGTTCTGTTCCTATGACCCTGAGGACAGTTTCCCAGCAGATCTCATCCAACCATTCCTTAAACAGTCAGAAGTTCACTCTTCTTAACTTCAGAGTCATGACCCTGGTCTTTGCCAGCCTCATATTCCTCAAGATCATGAACTTGACCAAGGCATGATGGCTGCAGCCCAGTCTGCTTCCATTAACCTCTTTAATGATCTCCTCTGCATTGCACCAGGTCCAGTAACCCTTCACATCTGGTTGGTTTATCTGGTACCTAGACAAAGAAGTTGTCATCAGTGCACCCCAGGAATTACGACTGCTTACAGCTCACCACATTGTTTGAGAAAGCAATCCGCATGGTTGGAATCCCCCATCAGGATGAGGGCCTGTTAGTTGCATACCTCTTCTAGTTGAAGTAAGAGGGCCTCACACACAGGCTACCTGGGAAGCCCAGAAATCATTCTGCCATGGTAGTGGTGGAAGTTTCTCCACATATCCCCAGACAGCACTCATCTCCTGGGAGACACTTAGCAAAGACGTATCTGCCTACACCCTTCCTGTAGGTGTGGCTGAAAATAGCAATTAGTTCTTGGGGGTAATACATTGCTTACCTTTTCAAAAAGATTTTTACACATATGCATAAACTATGGAATCATAGAAGCATAGAATGGTTTTGCTTGGAAGGGATCTTAAACATAAGCTGTTTTTACCTATCTTGCCATGGGTAGGAACAACTTCTACTAGACCAGGTTACCCAAAACCCCATCCAAACTGTTACTGAACACTTCTCTGGGCAACCTGTTCCAGTACCTTTCCACCCCTACAGCAAATAATTTCTTCTGTTAAAAGGGGTGCTTTGAAAGTAATGCCTCCTACTTAATTACGTTGAGTCACCCCAGTATCAGAGATGGATGTTGGTGTTATGGCAGTAGAGGCTGAACCCTTCCCTCCAATATCCCATTATATTTTGTTGCTGTGTGACAGAAGGTAGCAGAGCAGCTGTCTGACAGAATGGCATCTGACATTGATGCACCACAAAATGAAGAGCCTCTCAATCAGTTCATCTGTGCGAATGAGTGGATTACGAACAAGGAAGTGTGTATGGAGCTGACTATCAGCTTCAGTGCGTTGGAAGGAATATCACAAAGTTTGCATCAGATGGCTCTCAGTAATGTTCACATGGGAACAGAAAGAAGACACGAAAAATACTGTACCTAAATTTGTCAGAACCTACTGAAGAAATACAGAGCTGAAGGCAACAGTTAGTCTAATCATTACATAGCAACTAAACTGAAGGCTTAGAATCAGGTTAGAGAAGACCTTTCTCTTGTAACATAATAACATCAGGCCCTACAGCAAATTGAAGACCACAAAAGACATCACCAGTCTTGACTGGAGCTATCGCACCCACCATGTAGTCTGGATTTACTGCCTTCTGACTTCCATCTGTTCAGGCCAGTGAAAGATGGGCTATGTGAGCAACATTTTCTTAGCAATTACACCTTCATAGCAGCTGTGAAACGGTAGGTCACCTCTGCCAGTGCAGACTCTTATGAGCACAGCATGCAGGCTTTTATGCATAACTAATGGTGGTGACTATGCTGAAAAAGAGAGTTTTGTAGTTGAGAACTTGCTCTATCAAATAGTGTTATTGTGCTCTTAGACTTGGTTGCAGCTTCCATGGAATAAATAGGAGATATTACTTCAAAGCAACCTGTGTATCTAATCTAAACCTGATCTCTATTAGTTTAAAACTATTACCTCTAAGGTCTCCCCTGAGCCTCTCCTAGGCTAAATAACCTCAACTCTCTCAGCTTGTCCTCATGAGAGGTTTCCCAGCCCTCCAGCCATCTTTCATGGCCCTCCTATGAGATAAAAACCTTGGTAAAGAGGCAGATGGGCCTGAGGGGCTTGGTAGCTGTGTTTTATTGTACTGGGATGGGACTGCAGTGTAGGATTCAGCAGTGGGTTTTGTGCCTGCAGCTTGGATTCCCAAGGTTAAAATGATGTCTTCTGGGATGGCAGCCTAAGAGGATAGACAAGCATTGCGCATTCATACATTAGGGAAAAGAGACAAGACAGTTATTAAAATGTGTTAAAAAAAGAGAGAGTCATTCTACTGCAAAGATGATAGCAGTATTGTCCCAGAGTGAAAAATGATAGATAAGGAAAGTAATCTCCCTTGTCCTGCCTAAGATTATTCTAATAACACCACTTGAATTTCTCACAGTGTCCAGATGTCACACATAACGTCTTTTCTATCCACAATCTTTACAAATTTCCTTTTACAAACAAATCCAGTTCTGCAGCATGCTTTGCAGAGTACTTGGGGTATTGCTTCCAGATGTCAGATAAGCAGTGTATGGTGGTCATAGCCCCACAGGTCTTACCTGGACTCCAAAATTGTTTAGTCTGTACACACAGGTTTGTGCTTGAGAGTGGAAATGCTAAAGATCCTAATCATAGTTCTTCTCAATTATAGTGCATAACTTCATGTTTTAGTGTTCCTTGAAAATTGCAGGCCATCATTCGTAACAAAGGTAATCTGTTCACACACACAGCATTTATTTGGAGAAAGCATTTAGCTTTCATTTTCAAACACACTTTCAAAATACATTTTTGTCTTCACATTCTTATATCTATAATAAAGCACAGAAGTTATTTTCTAACAGGAAGGCACCTCGGGTTGACTATCTTTTAGATGCCTCAGTGTTTCTCCATTCTGTAATCTTAGAAACTCTCCGAGTCTACCAGATATCTCCTCTTAACAGCTTTGTGAAGATGGACAATGCCTTCTTTCCACTATGTACAAGAAACAGAAGCACAGTAGAAGAGATGCACACACTCTCCTACTCTTCTGCAGGCATCTCATACCAGAGGCCTCAGCATTGTTCACGTAGGAGATACAAACCTCTAGCAAGATTACAGGTAAGAGACATGCTTAGGTGCCCTGACAGCCTCACAGCATCGCAGAATATCAAGGGTTGGAAGGGACCTCAAGGATCATGAATCTCCAACCCACCTGCCAGGTGCAGGGTCACCAACCTCCCCTCATAATACTAGACCAGGCTGCTCAGGGCCCCATCCAATCTGGCCTTGAACACCTCTAGGGATGGGGCATCCACAACCTCTCTGGGCAGCCTGTTCCAGCACCTCACCAATCTCTGTAAAGAACTTCCCCCTGACATCCAACCTAAATCTTCCCTTCCTCAGCTTAAAGCCATTTCTCCTTGTCCTGCTTTTATTTATCTTTTCAAAGAGTTGATTCCCTTCCTTTTTGTAGGCTCCCTTTAGGTACTGAAAGGCTGCAATGAGGTCACCCTGCAACCTTCTTTTCTTCAGGCTGAACAAGCCCAGCTCCCTCAGCCTGTCTTCGTAGGGAAGGTGCTCCAGTCCCCTGGTCATCTTCGTGGTTTCTCCCCTGGATCCTCTCCAACAGCTCTCTGTCTTTCTTGTTCTGGGGGCTCCAGACCTGGATGCAGTACTCCAGATGGGGCCTCAGAAGAGCAGAGTAAAGGATAATCACCCCTCTTCTGATGGAGACCAGGATACCATTTGCTTTCTGAGCTGCAAGAGCACACTGCTGGCTCATGTTAAGTTTTTCATCCATCAAGACCCCCAGATCCTTCTCTGCAGGGCAGCTCTCAAGAACCGCTCCTTCCAGTCTGTATGGATGCCTGGGATTCCTCCAGCTTCTTTACTGTAGACATAGCCTGGGCTCCATGCTGGAATAATGTTCTCTCTACTGAAGAGACAGTTCATTTTACGATGATAAATATCTTGTAGAGCAGCAATTTGATCCTAAATATCAGGACTCCCCTGCCAAGCTACCATTTTTCCAGCATCACTTTCAGTTATACTCAAATCAGCCTTCTTCCCATTTCAGTGTATTTTTTTTCCTTTAGACTCTTCAAACATTTTCATTATTCAGCAGTGCACTGAAGAAGAGATCTTAGATGACCTGGCAGCATTCACTGGAAGATGTAACTCTCCATATGAGAGCAGAGAGATCAACCCTTGGGTCAGCAATCCTTCCTCTGCTTCTGTCTGACCTCTGACTTCTTTCCTGAACCATGGATGACTCACGAGGCACAGTCTGAATGGCAGGAAGACAACAGGCAGCTTACCTTTTGGGTGTCATGTTTCTGTGCCCTTTGTCTTGGCCAAAGATAGGAAGAATATGGTAACCGGAATCCATAACACTAAATGATATTAAATAGTTCCCCATATACATAGTAGCCATGGTAGAGTAATAGACAAAAAAAGGAACATTCATTCTCAGTTAGCACTGTACATCTTTCAATGATATTAGCATGATAGCAACAGAGCACTCCATGAAAGACTTTCAGAAAGTTAGTCTCTGTAACATCCAAACACAAAGGCAGAGATAATCTGCTTTTTCAACGGTAACTGAAGTGATGCTAAGTGGCTTGGTGAAGTTCACAGAGCTTCAGTCATCTGAATCACGGTTCAGATCTTTAAATACAGGTAGATTTTTATTAAAGCATTTCACCACTTAAAGCTTGCTGTGTACAACAGTGATCTGATTTGGGTTTTATATTGTTGACTTTTTTAGATACCTAAAGATGTTACATATGTAACTCTCTCAGGACTTAAAAAGGTATTTTGCATGGCATTCTGTTTTCAGTAGTGTATACGATCACCTACAGCATCAACCAGGAGTCACTGCATATTCTGCTAAGCATAATTAGAATGTAAAGCTAGCACTTCCAAAGAGAAGAAAGATTACTTCCTTAATATACATATTATTGAAAATAAAAAGAAAAGGAAAAAAAAGAAAGAAAGAAAGAAAATAAAACTCAAAATAGTACTTTGAATCCCCAGACTTCTTTCTTATGTAAATATGCACATACAAAAAATAATGTATTGTTTGAAAACAGGGGAATAGTTACCAGTGGAAGCAAGTTTTATGCCGTCTTCTGTGTCATGTCATGTGAAAAACAAAGAAAAAATATTAGAAATTTCTCATTGCTGTCATACTTTAACCTCATTTCATTACTGTAGCAACTTCACTGTTCATCTAAATGGTAATGCTCTCTATTTGTTTTTGGCTTTGCTTGACAACCAAAAAAGTCTACTGTTGAGGATTTTTGAAATGCCTCTGTCTGAATTGTTATCTTATGCTACTCAACACAATACAAATAATACTGGAGACATTCTCATGCAGTAGATTATGAAGTCTTACATTATGAGACTAGTGAGAGGGAAGTTTTGCCTTCAGAGCAAGGAGATAATATCCATCTTGATGTACGTAGACAATAGGAAGGGTTGTTTAAGAAAAGCTATGCCTGAAACATTTTTTTATGAAGATTGAGATCTGAACATGTGTAGCCTTTTAGGAAATAAAGTTTGTCATTACTTTATCTTTCCACCATTTTTTATCAATGTTATCACTAATTCCATTTGGACAATTTGTGGATTGCGGCCTAAACAAATGTGCTTGTGAGTTACTACCAATGTTTACCTTCTAAACAAATAAAATTGAATTATTCTGAGACTTTTGCAAGTGTTTGGTATGTATTCTGTTATGTATACAACATTAGAGAAGCAGTCAGTCATACTGAGTACATTTTGTCTAGTTGTGTTTTTTTTTTTTTGCGGCAAGGAGGAGTTGCTTCCTTATGTGTTTGCTGTTTTCAGCAATCTGGCTGAAACCATTGGAGCTCCCATTGAAGTGAGCAGGAATGCTGCTAGAAATGTGCTTTTGTTTAGGAATATATCATGGTAGCTCTACAGCACATATGCTTCCATTAATGGAAGCTGGAGCTGACACTGACATAAAACTGCAGCCAAAAGTACTCCTGAAAGAAAATAATGAATCTAACACCCCACTTTACATAATTACCATCTGTTAAGACCAGGAGATCTTGAAAATAGAATGTTGTTGGTAAACTCTGCATCTCACTATTATCATTGCCATCTTTCACTTTAATTGAGTAAGTGGGGAAATTAAAGTAAAAAGATCAAGCTGTCTCTCAAAAGCAATTTATTTTTGGTTTGTTTTACTTAAAATTTTAATTACCAGGTACTTTTCTATTGAATTTTTTCCTTCTTGTGCCCTTACATGCCATAGTTTTGTAAAACATACTGGATGAAGGTGCGAGTCACTGTGTCACATTTTTAATATACCTCGATGAATTGTACAGATCACAGTAAGGCCTGGCAGGCAAACACAAACATTGTTTTCATGAAATAGAAGCATGAGATTTTTTCTGAAGGATTGCTGGTCAGTTCAGCTAGAAGCATGCAGCCTGTTCTGACACCAGAAATTATTAGTGGCTAACATGAGTAGATGTCATAAGAGAATAGAAAATGATAGGAAAAACAAAACAAAACAAAACAAAACAAAACTTTCCACTGGGAAAGGTAAATAACTGTAACTTTCCTTCAAATTTCAAAATTACACTTCAAACTATAATTTCTTCAGTCCTAAAAGGAATCACATTTTAAATTACTATCAATCTTTTTTAGAGGAAAATACTGTCTGCTTTTCTACATCCATTTTTCTGACAATTACAGGAATTATGAAATGTTCATATAGCTGTAAAAGAGTTACTTCTGAGTTTCTACTGTGTAATTTAGGGACTATGTTCTCTCGGTACATGAAAGGATAGAGATGGCAAGTCACAGTAGGGGGAGATACTATTTACTATAGTGCTTACCTTTTTCACATTTGCAGCTGTGACCTTATTATTCAAGCAGTGATCATATATGGCTGCAAAGGGAGAATGCATAACTCAAATATTTTACTGGTCACTACTGGTGGCCTGTAATATTGAGGGTCAGACAGAGAGAACAGATACAACCAGGTAGACAGAACAGATACAAGCAGGGATGATACTCATATACATATAAACAGAAGAGGATGGAGGAAGCCCAGGACATGGTATGACCTACAGTGATCATATGATCTCAGATGCTACCAACTTCAATATATATTCACTTGTCCTCTGCATTCTGCTGATTACTGATCACATCTGTCCACAATGCTCTGAGACACTGAAGGTGCAAATAGTCCCTCTTGCCCTATGACGTGAAGCCTGATGCTTGAATTTCTTAGAATTTGTCAGGTCATAAGTTCCACAGCAATGCCTTCACTTTCCCATTCCCTTTCCCTTTCCCTTTCCCTTTCCCTTTCCCTTTCCCTTTCCCTTTCCCTTTCCTCTTCTTCTTCCTTTTCCCTTTTCCTTTCTTCTTCCTTTTCCCTTTCCCTTTCTTCTTCCTTCTCTCTTTTTTTTTTATTATTATTATTATTAGCTCATCTAAAGAGTCCAAAGACAGTTTTCTTCTCCAGGATCAGTTGTTTGTGAAGGAAAAAATAGATTTATTGCTCATTTGCAAAATTATCTGGACATTTCTTTCAGTTCCGTGTTGAAACATCCACAGAACCCAAGCAGCTAGGTATATTGCTACGTATCTTAAGTAAGCAAGCAATTTAAACTGTGATCCACATGGATATAACTTATCGGCAGAGCAAAACCTATGCCAAGGAAACATGAAATACACATAGAGTCGTGCTTATTTCCAAGGAAGAAGACAGACATCTATTCACCCTCATAGTGATGCAGTGCACAAAGAGTAGCTTTCAAAAATGAAAATTATGCATAAGTACAAACACAAATCCATCTGGTGCATGCCCCCTTTATGTTTAATTTCCAAAATAATGGGAATTTATTGATGTGTTGCCATAAAATGATAAATCAGTAGAAAAAGTAAATTCTGACTGCTTTGATGTATCAAATGATAAAACTATCAGAGTTCTACAGTTACCTGTATCACACGAGACAATGTTACCTATACTGCCATGTCAATCTGTTCTTCCAGAATATGGAGGCAAAGTAAATTTGCAGGAGATAAAGGTTTTAGGGGAGAGAGAGTACTGTTGCAGTTATTTCTGTGCTATTTTGTCTCTCACTAAGCAACCATCTTATTCACATGACTGACTGACCAATCCTGCCAAGAACAGGACACAAGGGAACAGCCCGTTAGCTCCCGTTCTTCTATTACAAAGTCATAAGCTTCTTTTCTCACTATATTGAATTTTATTTTCAAGCCTACATTTGATAAAAAAAAAGTTTTTTGAAGAACTCACATCACATCAGTGAATTTTACTGTGGTAAATGGGCTGCTGTATAAGGATTTGTTTGATTAAATTTAGTATCTCACGCATCATTGATTCTGATATATGAGTTGTCCGACAGATTAATGCAACAGTTATTTTACAACTGCTTTCAGTAGGGGAAAAGAATGGCAGCAAGTGTCTAGAATAAGCACTGCCCACATTACTCAGCAGCCCATCAAGAGTAATTTATGTAAAGAGGTCATTTTGCAAATACCCATACCTAACCTACCAACTGTTTGCTTACAGCAAAACCTCATGTGAACCTTATAGTTCTAGCAAAAACTCTCATTCTACATTCCATTTCCATACAATCCCTGGATGATGCAAAAAGATATAATGAGCTTCAGTTGCAGTACAGAAGACTAAGTTAAGCTATCAATAATGATTATTCAGCCATGTAGACAGCCATCACCACAGCAGGATGCCAGGAAGAAGATGTTATTTTCTGCAGTGATAGCTTCTGAAAAACTCTGCCAGGAAAGACTTACGTACAGCTGGTCCCAACCCCAGTCAAGAGGCTGGGCTAGACATCCTCTTAGTGTCTCTTACAGATATTTATTCCAGTTTTGTTTGTTTGTTTTTATGTCATGTCAGATCATTAAGACACGTGCCTTCACTTTGAGGTAGGAGTTCATGCCTTGTAAGAACAGTACTATCGGACTCCTACTATCCTTGATTAAAGTGCTGCTATCATTCCAGAAGTACAAGACAATTTCATGAAGGACAGTAGATGTGAGTGCCTTTTAACTGAAATTCTGCTGTTTTCTGTAGCTTTACGGACTATATAATAATTTAACACTGAACTAAAAGTAAATATAGTCCTTTGCCCATTAAACAATGACTCTATCAAGAATAATTTGATACTGTTCAGTCACCATTTCTTCCCTGCAGACATCCACAGAAGTATGTATTAATGGGAGTCTCTTTTTTCATCTTAGCTGCTAGCAGTTCTTTAAGTATGTCTGGAACATACATACATGCAGATCTAGTTTTTATTTACCATGTTGAAACAATGCTCCCATTAAGCCACTGTCCAGCTAATGCAGCAATAAAACAGTTTCTTCACTGGAGTTTCTTTTGAATGGAGATCTCAAGGCCATAACAACTTTGTTTTTGTATTCTGAGGATGTTTAGTTTCCACAACTGAAAAATACCATGTTTTACATATATTTTCCACCTGATGTCCTATCATTATATGTTTTCTTTCAAGATATCACTATTCCATGTCTCTACCAGAGCTGCTGTATGTTCCTCCAGACCGATTCCTTGCCTGATGCAGTTTAGTCTAGGTTGAAAGCTTTGACTGAGATTCACTGATTTCAAACTCAAGACAAAAGGCAATTGTCTGAGTGTTTGTCTGCACAGGAGTGCTTACAAAAATGATTACAAAAAAAGAAGAAGCATGATTTTGAAATCTAGTGATCAAAAAACATTCAATACTCCTGCAGATTCTTCCACCAAAGAGAAGGAAGCCTCATTTTGGCTTAATTCTGGAAAGCAGTTTAATTTGAGGAAAAGAGTTTAAAAATCCATTCATAATTATTTCTTCAATTTTTCCATGAAAAGTAAATTAATCTAACAGCATTTTCCTTTCGTCTCCAAGAAAACAATAACCAAAAGAGGAAAAGAGGTTTCTCCATCCACGGGAGAAACTCTCAAATGTCTCTGATCTCATCTGAGGACAGTATATATAATAAGGAAAAGCCTATTGTTATTATCTGCTTGGAAGCTGAACCAGTTGAAAACAGTGTCTTTCAGTTCTTCTTGGTTTTAGACAGATGTGAAATACAAAAGAAGCATGTGTGGGAATAAACAGTTTTTCATCGTTTCTGATTCTGCCTCAGCTAAAGAAGGAACTGATAACACTCGTGAGTATGAAATGAATAAATAAATACCAGGTAAATAATTATTTCCAGAGCAAACATTCATTCAGGGAGAAATCTTACCCTGAGCTACTAGCTCATCAGATTCTTTTCATCTGGCAGTAATTGTTTTCCTCACTCTTATGAGAGGAAAACATTAGAATTATTTCAAAAATGTGTTAGTAAACCTCAAGGGACTCTGGAACACTGTGATAATCTCATGGGGTATGTCTTTAATCTGGAAAAGAACAGTTACTCCATTTTCATTAAAGGAGATATATATATATATGTATGAATTAAGATCTAATTAAAAGAAAAATAAAGCTTATGTGTGGCTTCCAGCCTGAGTAATGTACTGTAACTGCTTCAGCTTGGCAAGCATTACAAATGCAGTGTTAGTAAGGACAGCATCAATATTTGCTTGTTCTCCCAAAGCAATAACATAGAGAAAGACATTCTGCCTTGATTTGTTTTCAGCAACAGCTCAGCGGGGAAGCATGAGACTTACTGTTACCAGTGGTTAAAATAATCTAATAAGTAAAGCATACTTCTGAGATAGAAAATAAAAACACAAGTGTGAAATTGCTTGTAAGTGTTGGCAAACATCTCGTAGAAACATATGAGTCTGATTTTTTGTTTAGAATAAGAAATAACTGTGTATTGACTGTAGCCCAGTCAATAAGCGGATAAGTGGAGTGATAGAAACAGCCTTTGCTATCTGCAGTTAGTGGCATTGAGGCCGTTTTTTTTTTTTTTGTTTTTTGTTTTTTGTTGTTGTTGTTGTTGTTGTTGTTGTTGTTGTTGTTTTTTCCCCTGGGCATTCCCTGGGAGACAGAATGGCTATGGAGAGGTGGAAGAGGATAAATGTGTGTCTTGAAACATCGGTCATTTCATTGCCTGGAATGGAACTGCAAGCCCAAATTTGGCTCTTTGAGCATGCAGAGTTAAATACTTGCCCTTTAAACAGGGAGCAAATGCCACATTTCTCCATGATTCCCTTGCCTTGTACCACTCACTGGGGCCTTTGCTCTCTCACCTTCAGCTCAGAAAAAGAGCCAACCTCCACAGTCTTTGCAGTAGAAGAATCACTTCCTTGACCCACTAAGAATGCTATTCCTAATGCAATCAATTTAACTAAGAGTTAAAACACCAGTGCAAGACTACCAGATTGGCATTTGGACACAACTTGTGAAGATGTTAATTTTCTCTCCTTGTGCTCCTCCCAAGGAGCTTTATCCAAACATGCCTTGGCATAAGTGAACACCACTGTGCTGCTCCAGCCTCAGAGTGAATTCTCCTCCTAGTTGAAGGAGCTATAATTCCATTGTAAAAAAAAAATGAGAAAAATCCTGCCATCTCCCTGAGCTCTTCGTACTGGAGCTACGACTTCAAGTGGTAGGGGGACAGGATACAGTAGGACAGAAATAGAACTAACCAGACAATTACAGATATGCTTTGTGTTAAGGACTATTCTCCTATCCTGCACAAATTCTGTCTTTCCAATAAATAAAAGTCATTATAGTCCTATTCATTTTTGAGAAATGGATTTAGAGTCCAGTTCTGAACCTGGTCAGGCTCTATTGTCAGTATTTTACTGAAGTCTCTTCACTATGCACAACTGACAATTATTTTATTGTATTGTATTGTATTCTGAGACAGCACATAATTCTACTTTCAACTTTTGGCTCAGCCTTGAATACCTTTAAGGAAATGGTGATCTAATTGCTGATAGCACAAGTAGACCTTATCCAAAGGAGAGAACGGAATGCCAGAAATATTTATCTAACCAAAGTGAAATTGGGTCCATACTTTCACACTAGTATCATTAAGAAGGACATTGCAAATGTTATAGCTGCCTCTTGGAGAACTTTATGTGGTGGTTAACACGATTTTTCTCTGCTATTCTGTGTTTGCCTGCATAGGGCTGTTTGTGCCTGTATGTATGTATTTTCCTCAGTGGAAAGATTTGAAAAAGATAAACAAGAGGGCCTAAGGTTGTTTATGTTGGATAAAAAGAATTTGTAACATATTTTCTGCTTACGTAGCTCAGAAAGTAGCAGCAATGAAAAGATAAATTCCTAGTTTTTTTAAATCACTTATGCTGGCAGGCAAGACACCTTTGTGGAACCAAAGCTAAATCCAATAATCAGGGTATAAGATTGCATTGTGAGGTTCTGATCATATTTTACTATAAAGCTCACAGGATTGTACGGTTTGTCCAAGAATTCCAGGTGTCCTTAATGTGCCTAAATCTCAGCAATCTGAAAATAACAGTTTATTTAAATACTTTCCAGTATCTGTATCTTGGACATACACTAGTTTCAATAATGTTGTGTTGCTACACTGTGCAGAGAAAAATGGCTGCATTTCTGTAAATTATGTTCAGAGACATATAAGACCCATTATATCCATTTCACAATTAATTACAATGAACTATTTTTCTTTACACAAACTTCATGTTCCATTTAACTCGTGTTCCATTTAATTCCATTTAATCTATGTAAGTCAAAGATTTACTTGTAGCATGACATTGATTGGACATCATTTGTACAGTCCATGAAAGTATCAGTTTGGTTTTCCCATTGTGTACAGGAGAAATATCTAACTACAGCAGTTTCTGGCAGTAGCTTAACATGTTCAGTCCTTCTCTTAAGCATTTCAGCAAGCACTGAGAATTGCATAACCTTCGGCCCTTAGGAAGAAGTATTAGGGCCTCTCTTTATTCTGAGAGATGGGACATACATTTCTGACAGCGAGAAATGACTGTTTCCTCTGAAAGTGTCAATTTGAGTTCTGTTCTGGGGGGTTCTGAAAGAGCTCACCATTCCTGTCCCACACTGAGGAGAAGCTGGTGGTGCACAACCATCAGCTGAAAACAGTGGCATGAAAAGAGGAGGTTCACCATAAGCAGTATACATTAAAAAGTAGGAATTGTACCAATGAGCTCTTCAGTGATGCCATTCCCATTCTGTCAGCAGTCTGGATGCTGTCGGGTAGGGTTGGAGCAATAGTGCCATCAGTATTTCAGTGGTGATTCCCTTGGTCTGCTGGCAATAGACCATCATCACGATCCAGAAAGAGCCTAGTTTGACCTGCAAGAATGATGTTCCTTGCAATCCAGTTATGGTCATTCTAGCACCTATCTGTGAATCTAGTTGATAGGAACAGCCACAATGGCTAGGTGGAGGGTCTGGGATCATGCAAAGCTGTTCAGCTGCAGTTCAGCAAGTTGTGTGCCATCTAAACTGTGGTAAAGGAACTGTGTGCATTCTTAGTTTGTGTGAAATGGAGACAGAATCAAATGGCAGTATGTTTACTGGAAGCTAAGAAGACACGTCCGCTCCTTCAGTAGCCATCACCTCTAGTTGTGGCACAATCTTCTAGTTGTACAGGGTCATAGGGAAACCCTCTAGCTGTAGCACATCCTGTAAAACAAAAGCAAGTCACCAAAGCATACAAGGGGAAGCTCTTGTACCAGTAAGGGGAAGAAAAATACTAAAGACCAACATGAATACTGTAGATTTCAGTGGTTGTAAGCACTTCCTTTAAATAAATAAATAAATAAACCAGTGAAGGTAACAGCATCAAAACTGCCAGGAAATGGAGGAACGTATTTGTAGAAAGCCAGTCTTCAGCATACTAATTTGCACATATTTGAAGTCTAAGGTCAAAGGGATAACTGCTAGAAAAAATTGGCAAGGGATGGGCTATCAGTAATCAGACAATTTGTGGCTGATTACAAAATTCTCTTGTTTGTCCTCTTTGACAGTAAAGAACTGGAATGCTTTCAACAAGAAAAAGAGGCCATTTGTTTAAAAGTGATAGAAAATAAATATCTCCCAACACTATACTTCATTAACCTCTGGCATTGGATATTGCAAGAGTGGACAGCAAGATAGATTTAAAAAGATTATAAAAAATCTGAAATATTTATACTAGTTAGGGAAAAAACATAATTACATGAGAGAGAACAGGTATTATGTATGCAGACTGGAAGAAGAACTCACTGGGAGTAGCACTGTGAGGAAGACTTATGGGTTACTGTCACCTCAAGTGAAGGAAGAAAGATAAAGATTAAAAAGGCCAACAAAAATTCGAAATTTTAAAGTAAGGATCTTAGGCTCAGTGCCTGTAGGAAAAGTTGAAGTGAATTTGGTCTTGCTAAATCTATTCCAGCTGCTAATGTCTTTGGAATTGTTTTCACTTGAACTTAGTTCACTAAATAAATAGGTTAGATCAATATGATCACAAACCCAACTGTAAATCACTTTGGATGATATACAGATATTAACAACTGCCAAGCTGTTTCTCTGCAGCTGGAGTGAGTCAGCCAACAGCACGCATGGTCTTTACGTTTTGTCATATGAAATAACAAGTCAGTTTACATTCGTACATTACATTCATATTCTATTCTCAAAGTAAAAGTGTATGATTCAAACAAAATACCAGCTCAGGGTTTCAAGTTTCAAAGCTATCTCTTTCCACATGAAACTATGCCTAGCAGGTGAATAAAGTTCTTGTATGATAACAAAAAAAAAAAAAAAAGCAACTCAAGAATAAGATAGTCATGAACGTTTTCTTCCCTTAGAAATATAGGATTACAGAAATATCTTTTATCTTCTTGTTGAGGCAGCCTGGGGAATGCTTGGCACTTCTTGCTGTAAAGTCATTCTGCTGTTTCACTTCCAGCCTGCTGTCCACCAAGGCAGTGTCTGTGACAATTCAGTCAGGGCAGCCATAAGAAGGGAGAAATTGATGTTTTAATATTTGGAAGCAGATTTGCACAAATTTGAATGAATACATTCTACCTTTTGCCTGCATTTTATGTAAGGAACGGGAAAGCCAACTGCTTTCTACTGTATTAATGCGAACACTGAGGAGAAAAAAAAATACTGGCACTCCTTTCCAGGCCTGGCTGCAGAGAACCCCTGCTTAAAATGTGGGCACCAATGCTTGTTTGCACAACAGTCCTAATTCATCTCTCACTGTTGGCACACTTGATCAATGCAACTCTTTTTTTCCCTTTATTAACCACTTTGCAACAATTGTTTTTGTTTTTTTTTTAAACAAATCTTTTTTTAAAAGTAACAGAACTGCAAAATAGAAAGCAAAAGTGAGAAGAGAAAAAAGAAGGAGAAAGGAACCTAATAGCAATGTCTATCTGCAATGGTAACACTTACATCAACAGGAAAAGCTGAAAGCGAGGAAGATTTATAAGATGGAGAGAATAGTGAAGACATGGTGATTCTAAGACAGATGTGGATAAGTTATTCCCTTTTTCAGTGCATTCTATGTCAGACAAAATATATGACGTACAGCTCAGGACACAGATGAAATAATAAGAACCTTCCCTTCCTGAAAAGTCAGAATATCACTTCCATAGTACATCAGCAGGACTATTTGCTGAATGAAATAAGAAAATTTCTCTAAGAGGTTCAGAGAAAAGAATAAAGTAATAAATCAATAAGTAAAGCTAGCTGGCACATTTTGAACATAAATCTTTGACCAGTTGTATTGAAAATTTAGGACTGAAAAGGCTGAACTACCGTGTCTTCCTCACAATACAGTTGTCTTGGTAGACAGCTGATAATGCTGTGGCATAGGAAAGTCCATTCAAGATGTCCAGCTAGGACTGCAGAAGAGACACAAATCTGTAGGAGATATGGACCTCTGGAGTGGCAGCTGAAGGAACAGACTGTAATGTGCCTTGTCACCTATATGCAGGCAACTGAGTCATACTCCAAATGACTAGCTGAACACCTTAATTTCAGCTTTTGAGTGCATATTAAATGAAAGTGGGAAGAGCCGTAGGGAACATCCTGTCCTGCTGCTCCCACACCATTCCCTGGGGAGACACAGTAGTCAGATATTAAATAATATACTACTTTGGATGTTGTCTCTTTCCCTGTGATGTGACTCATCTCCTGATCTTACTGCTGCACCAGTAGTGCTCCAATCAGAAAGCAGCTGGGCAGGAGATAAGCCGTGCCCACAGCTTAACTGTTGCTATGACAGGAAAAAATACTGTATGTATGTGATGAAAAAAAAAAACATGTGTTTTATATTTGTTCACTCTTCCCTATGATTTTGTTGGAAAAAACTGAAGGATCTTGATTTTTAAGTTATATACTTTTTCTTCCTAAAATACAATTGGTGCTCCCTGTGCTTTGTTCTTCAATAACTAATGAACACAGAAAATGAGACAGGCCTTCACTGGTTTAAGGTCAGCCATAATTTAAAGAAAAAAGACTATTTGAAGAGTAAATAAGTAAATAAATAAACCTTCAAATTAGACAAAAAATTGGGACAAAAGAGAGCAAAGTTACGTTGCTTCAATCTCTTCACAGATTTCACATACAGTCATATTAGATCTGACCAGTTTTCATTATGTTCACTGAGGTTGCTTTATGTCCACCCTATTAGCTTCTTCATAGGCAGCACAAACACACTTGGTTTTGACCTAGCCTACAATCAAATATTTTTTTCTTTCTTTTTTTTTTGAAACCTAATCAGAAAAGCTCATGAGAAATGTCTGGAGCAGCTTGTTTCTGTTTTTACATTACTGATTTCTATTCCCAGCCAGCTTTCCTCTGCTCCTGACTGTAAAATGGATGTGAAAGGACTTCTCATATCTTGAATTGTTTAGATATTCAGCTTAGGAGCTGGTTTTGCCATTCATTGCTGTGGAACAGATATCTTCTTTGGAGAAGATGGCACAGTACTTTTCCCTGAGCAAGTATTGTATCAATATCTTCATGTTATATTATTATGATAGTAAGAAAATATTTATACTTCTATAATTATAAATAATAATATGAGCTAGCAATAGTTGTTACTTATAGCTGCTTAACAAGTTGCTCTGCTTTGGATTTACATGGAAGGAGGATGTGAACTCCCATCTAATCCAGGATTAATTCTGGCACAATGAGCCATTTTTTGCAAGATGCCAGCTCCTTGGTTGTCAGGTGAGAAATTGAATCAGAGTTTACAGATATGTGCAATGACTGTGGGAAGAGTACACCATTCACTTACATCAGAGTAGACAGAACCTTAGGTGTATAGAAATAATTAGTGGACTTTGGGGGACAATTATCATGTCTTGTGCAGGATGACTTACTGTCTGCTGCATCTAAACTACAATCAACTATGGGCCCCCCTGGTCCTAAGTTAAATATCAGTCTAAAATAATCTATTCACATTACATGTCTCTGCTGGACTATGTTTTGCAAAATACCACACATCCACAGCAGCTGTAAAACTTGAGTGCCAAAACAGGTATTTTCAACTCCCACTGCTTTATATGTTCCTCATAAATGAGAAAGAAAATGCAAACAAAGCATTTGAAACAGTCTGGTATTTTTAGACAATCAAATTTTCCTTTCAGGTTCAATTGGAATTTTACTCCATTACTGTACCATTACAGCAGCTTTTTTTAATGGCATTTCTGTTAAACTCTTAAGATAGCTCCTTTACAATTATAATTTCAGCTTCTGAGTTACAGGGCATTTTCTCCACACAGCAGAGCAATGAAGCAAAGTATTTATATGGAGACTGCTGTAGTATTTCACAGTTCTGCTGTAGACAGAAATGTGGTAGCAGAATTGCAAACAGTCCCTCTTCCTTGCAGTCCTGTCAAAATCCAGGGAAGTGCTTGTATCTTTCCTTAATGTTGAAGCTGATAAAATGTACCTCAAATGTATATCCAAGCTGATACCTATTTGCAGGAAGAGATTTACTTCAAGCAAGTGTGGGTACTTGAGCAGATTCCTTAAGCACCGTGGTTAACAAACAAAATATTGCAAATTTTCTGTTGAAATGGTCTTCAGATTTAAGTGTTTGAGAGGGAAAAGTGGAATTTTAATTTACTGATTCTTTTGCCCACTGATTTTATTATTATTATTATTATTAATATACCCAGACTACCTCCAGCAATGCCAGGCTATATCGAAACTGAAAGATAGTAAGTTTCCAGACATCTTAGACACTTTCTGAACTGCAATTGATGACGCATTTTTTCCCCTCTTTTTTTATTAAATGAGCTGCCCTAGGCAATTAGCTGAACTGAAGTCTTCACAAGATGCTTTTTCAAATATTCTCAAGTGTACAGATAACATCATGCAAGATTTTTATCCTGGAAATGGAAACTAATACTGATTGATTGCACATCACTGTAGCACAGTCCTGGAAGGAATATGACTGAACACTTTAACTGATAAGACTACAGACTTTGAGAAGAAAATGTTTTTGATGTCAGACTCTTGAAATTCAAGAAGAGCAAGTGTAGAGTCTTGCATCTGGGAAGGAGCTCTGCAGAGAAGGCCCTGGTGTCCTGGTGGATAACAGCAGTGTGCCCTGGTGGCTAAGAAGGCCAATGGGACTCTGGGGTGCATTAAAAAGAGCGTGTCTAGCTGGTCAAGGGAGGTGATCCTCCCCATCTACTCAGCCTGGTCAGGCCTCATCTGGAGTACTATGTTCAGTTTTGGACTCTCCAGCTTAAGAGAGACATGGTACTCCTGGGGCAAGTCCAGCAAATGGCTAACAAAATGAGAGATGGGAACATCACTCATATAAGGGAAAGCTTAGAGAGCTGGGCCTGTTCGGAGTGGAGAAAGCTCAGTGGATATCTGATCAGTGATAAGACAGTAGGACCAGACTCTTTCCAGTGATACCCAGCAATAGGATGAGAGGCAATGGGTGAAAACTGAAATACAGGAAATTCCAAAAGAATATAAGGAAAAAGTTCTGTAAAATGCAGGTGACTGAACACTGGCACAGATTCCCAAAGAGTTTGTAAAGTCTCCTTTCTTTATTTAAAAGCTGTCTGGTGACAGTCTGGGAATGTGTTCTTCCTTAAGCAAGGAAGTTGGACCAAATGACTTTTACAGATTCCTTCCAAACTCAGCCACACAATGATACTGTGATATTAACTAGCTTTTTTTTTTTTTTTTTTTTTTTTTTTTTTTTTTTTTGCTGCCGTTGTTAAATCTTTGATGCTGCTTACAGAAAGGACTCCTCCAGTTTGCCTCGCCTATGACAGAAACAAATCTCAGTGTAACAGAATATGATTTGTTTCAACTCTTCTAGCTTACCTAACTTCAAGCATATAATAATTAGACATCTCGGCACCTCTGAGATAATTATCTCGGGCAAAAAATGGAAGGATGGAAGTGCAAGGCAAGTATCCATCCAACATCTCTGAGAACAGAGTGATTTGTCACCTGAAATTAACTAAGGCCATGGTTTTCAATGAGTAGAGTACAGCCAGCAGCTGTACTCTACAGCAAGTTTGCTTCAAATTTAAAATAGAAACCTATTTAGTTTTCTACTAAAGAGCATTGATCTTCTTATCTAGTGTCAAAAAGTGTCAGAAAACCAGAGCATCACACATTTTAACTTTTAAAGGCAGTCAACAGTAAGTCTGAGAAAAAGGATGAAATCACCTCTCAGAAAGAGTCTCCATTTTTTAGAGTAAGTATACTAGCTGGAAAGCTGTTATTTGATGTTTGTGGCAGAAGAGAATCCAGGGATTTGAAGAGAAACACACAGCATCAGCAAAACAGATCTATTTATTCATTTGTTTCCACTGACTCATAAAACCAAAGGGATTGCAGTGCTTTCTTATGACTGTCATAATAAATCCCACAACTGTGTCACATCCAACAAGAAATCAGAATCCCTTCTGTACAAGTCATGCATTACACATGATAAATCATCTTTTTTCTTGATAAGAACAAAATACAGCTCCTGTGGCAGTAGTAGTAAAGAGAGAAAAACCACAAACTTCACATGACTCCCTAAGTGCAGAGGAGCCTCCCCTGCACTTCTCTGACCAGAATTAATCTGTGATGTCTTTGTTTGGTTTCAGTCAAGTATAACTGCTGCTGCATAGGTGAGACCGAGCATTCCTATGCACTCCTACCTGTCTCTGACTGAACAGGGTAAGACCAAACCTTCCCTTGGAGAAGCAGCTTGTTTAGCTTAGCTACCTTGAGCACAAATCAAAAGCCTCATCCAAAACCTGCCAAAGCCACCTTCCATGCATGAAGCTGTGAATTGTTTTATTCATACTTGGACCTGGGACAAAAGGCAGCCTTTCATATGCTAAGCACGTGCATTTCAACAAAGCAACCCCCACCAATGAAAGCCTGAACAAAACCAAAAGGAGGCTGACACAGAGCAGAAGCTGAGGACCTACACGTACATAGGACAGCAGGAGGAGCACACAAATACCCCGCAAAGGTGAAGTGTCTCACTGTCTTCTGTGGCAAACAAGATAAGGTATAGATAGGAAAGTCATTTCTTATCAGAATACACTGTTGGGAACAACTGACTCACAAGAGAGTTGTGCTGCCCTACAGTGGGATCTTCATAGGCTAGAGAGATAAGACAAAAACATTATTACATTCAACAAGAAGAAGTGTAAAGTCCTGCATCTGGGAAGGAACAACAGCAGATACCAGGACCTGCTGGGGGCCACCCAGACAGAAAGCATCTTTGTCCAGAAAGATCTAGGTGTCCTAGTGGACACGAAGTTGAACATGAGTAAGCCATGTGCTCTTGCTGCTAAAAAGGCTGACGGTATCTTGGCTACATTAGGCGAAGTATTGCAAACATATTGAGAGAAGTGATCCTTCCTCTCTACTCAGGTGCTGATAAGGCCACATCTGGAGTGATATGCCCAATTATGGGCCCCCCAGTACAAGAGAGACCTAGATATACTGGAAAGAGTCCAACGTAGGATTACCAAGAACCTCTTCTGTGAGGAAAGGCTAAGAGAGATGGGACTGCTCAACCTGGAGAAGAGGAGGCTTTAGCGAGGATCTTACTGAGGTATATGAATATCTGAAAGAGGGATGCAAAGAAGGCAGAGTCAAGCATTCTTCAGTGATGTCCAGTGATGGTTCAAGAGGCAATGGGCACCAATTTGAGCACAGAAGGCTCCCTCTGAATATGAGGGAGCACTTCTGAACTGTGAGGGTGACAGAGTATTGGCATGGGTTGCTCAGAGAAATTGAGAAGTCTCCTCCTCGGAGATCTTCAAAAGCTGCCTGGATATAGGCTTGGGCAAACTGCTCTAAGTGTACCTGCTTCAGCAGGAGTGTTAGACCAGATCACCACCAGAGGTTTCTTCCAACTTCAATCAATTCTGTGATTCTGTGATTTTGTGGTACTATGAGGTCTGGACTTAACATCTAAAAAAATGAATAAGTTTTGGCCAATCAAAAATTGACCAGGAGATGTCCACATCAGCCTTTACAAAAATCTGCTGTAAAGAGACTCAAGATCGTGTTTGAAAATGAAATGCAGGCTCAGTACAGTTGAGGTGGACTGTTTACAGCGATGATTATAGGGACAACATTCCTTTGCATTCTTTTTCCAATCTCTTTCAGCAGAACTAAGCCAATGCTAGGGATTTCTAGCCCATGGATTGAGCACAGTACAGATGTACCTGAAGCAGAAGTCTAGCTATACCATTTTCGACATGGTCTCATGCTCACTTGGCTCCAGTCTTTGGCATTGGAGAACTCAAGGAGTTGCAACTTTGTGTGTCAGTATTATGTTTGTCTGTCATGGAGAATGATGGGGAAACATTGTATAGGCATCTGGGTGTGCTCAGGAAATGCATCTCCACCAAGAGATCAGCTCTTAGGACAGCAAGTACCAGAACAGATTGAGTGACCGTGATTTTATACTCAGTTTTCTTTGCTGGACATGCCTTCCTCTTTCTTCATGTTCAGATTCATTTTATAATTGCCTTTAAGAAAAATGTAAATGCAGGCTGCAATCTTGGCCAGGACACTTTGTTTGGTAAAACAGAATCAGATTTTTTTCCTATGTTCTAATGTGGAACCTCCTACTCATGCTAGGAGCAATGATTTGTACCCCTCCCTGTGGACAGTGCTGGGCACTGCACTTAATTTTGCAGGACAGTAATCTGTTTGTGGACAATAACAAAAAGTATTCTATCTATTCATCAGTTTTTAAAACCCATCAGTCTGTTAAAGGAGCTAAAAGAAATATCTCTGTGGTGTACACCACAAGAGATTTTAAGCTTAGAGCAGAATAGAGTTTAATTTAATTTTCCAGAAAATGAAAAAAACATTGCAGTGTCAAAGTTTACAAGATCTCTCAATCATCTTTTTCTTGGTCTATGAGTCTCCACGCACCGACCTGTCCTCCTCTTATTCTCTTCCCTCTATGCCAGGAGCTGTTTAGAGCCATGGAAATGGATTGACAAATGCAACACAGTCGTTAGGTTCTAGCTGAGCCCTCAGAGTACGAAGTAAGGACACAATGCAAGCTTCTTTGTCTCTGAAGCACGTGTATGCCAAGAAAACAATCAAGATCCACAGAAATACCTAAAGGAACTAGAACAGTTTGGCCCAGTTTCAGTATTAAGTGCTTGAATGTTTTACCCCAAGAGTAAAAAGTGTAAGACAATAAATCTCTAGGGCAGCTATGACAATTCTTTGCAAGAACATGAAGATCTGAACATTGTAGTTGCAAACAAAAAGCTTAAAAAACAGCATACTGCTAGATGTCCCCACTAATGGTGCAGGATCTCTTGACAGCTACATGTCTGTTGTAAGATGAAGTAAGGTAGGGTGTTTTTGATTCACCAGGTGAACCATTTACCCAGAAGCACTAGGAAAATGTAATGTCTGAGACAGAAGAGTCCTCGTGCAAATGCAGGATGAAGACATAAGGACTCTCTGCTATTGCAGATATAAAATCTGTGAGTGCAACCAGTACATGCAGTCTCTACAAAAGGTAGAGGACCTACAGCTGAAATGAGGTATGGGGTTCTTAATACCCCCCAAAAATCTTGCACATTCCAAAGAAAGGAGTGAGGAAATACATCTCAGGTAGCCCAGCTGATGGTCTGCCCAAATGGACAACATTTCACTCTCTCTAAACAAGCTTTGATGCCAACAGCTATCCAAATGCAATACTCCCACCACAAGTGTAGATATTCAATTCTTTAGAATCCTCAGGAGATCGCCTGGCCTTACTCCAGCCTTGCTTACATTCTTCCTGAGCCCTTGGGACCCTATCTCATATGTTCTTTACCATGACCCTGGCTTTCAAGTCTGGAACACTGAATATTGTGAAATCAGAGCTGGCCTGGGAACATGAGTTAGGCTATACTAGCACGCACCTTTTTCTAAGTTTTATTCTCCACTGACATTATTCATGTTTCCCTGACATTTTGCAAACATATATGGACTGTGCCTGCTGTTTCCACTCAGCTTATAGGCTTTCTCTTCCCTGAAGCACCACCATGTGAGAACCGAATTACTCCAAGTGGTGGCCCAAGACAAATCCTCTTCACTCAGTGCAGCCTAGGCAGGGCAAAAGGTTGGATACCCATGCTTCAGAGTTACTAGATGTTCCAGGGAATTCCACTTTTTCTCTAGGATACTTCAGTTTTGAGAAAATTAAACACATCTGAAAGATTTTTCTTGACCCTTGGCAAAAAACATAGCTTATCTGGGGATGCATGCAAAAGCAAGTTGAAAATGGCTGGTAAATCCTTTATTTTGTAACTATTACAAAACAGTCTTGTTAAATAAAATTTGGCCTGCTTCTTCTCAGTATCCCCTGCTCAAAAAGTTGTTTGTTACATAGTCACTTTGGGCCCATGGAAATATCTATCTCTCACTGCATTCCCTGGCAAGTCAGTTATACTGTCCTTGTGCTAGCTGAAGAATGTAGAAAATTTCACAGCATCTTAAGTCTGACAGTTTTAAAGTATGTTTTTAAAATTATTTTTTCAGCTGATCAGTTCTCAGACCTGGTTGACTGTTGCATGAGCTTTCACACCAGTTCAGGGGGAGGAGCGAAAACTGGAATGTCAGAGCGGGGAGATGTGGGATGTTCCCTTTGAGAATCAATTTGGCATACAAAAGTTCAAGGTAACAGGAAAACCACACATATTCTGTGGAGACCTAGAAAAGAATACAGCTTGTTGGTACATAACCTTGAACGACTGTGTCCCCAAGGTTTCTAAGTTCTTCAGAAAACCACTTCCCTTTTCCTTCCCTTTGTCATCCCTCTAATAAGCATAACAACATTACAAAGCAAAATAAAAGTTGGGTCTCTAACAGTTAGACGACTTTACAGGACTGAACTGAATAACTGAACAAATAAGAGCTTTGCATTCTGTAGGCTGTGATCCTTGTTTGTGGCTTAAGCATGTGGCTGGCAGCTGGATGCTAGTTTTACAAGGACTTTAAAGACGAAAGCTGAAGCACAGCAAAAAGGCAAAAACTGCAGCAGCAAGGAAGAGCTGTAATAAGAGAAAGTTTAGTGAAAGATATTATCAAGAATTAGCATAATTTGGAAAATGCACTCCTAGCCCTCCTGAAAATATATGTATCTAAGTAGAAAATCACTCTGCACGAATGTCTGTCACAGACCTCCAGGATAAGGAGGTTAGTAAGCCTTAGGGAAATAAACTGTACTGAAAATCTTTGTTTGTTCTTTGGCTAATTGCACACTGTGACTCCTTCCTGTGTCATGCTGACCTGAATTTGCAAGCTGATTCTCCCAGACTTATACAAGAATTTGAATACATGGTTATATGTGTTTCCTTATTCAGCAGAGCATCTGAACAGATGTTGCTGGCAGTGGAACCTGCGTGTCCCCAATGATGAGCTCGTGAAGCACTTACTTGGATAGGGATAGATTAATTGACTGAGCTCCAACATTGAGTACTGACAAGAGAGTTTTCTGCATTTAGAAAAAACCCTTTGAAACAAGTATATTCTCTCTACTAGATTTCCCTTATCTTCTTTCCCAGCTTTCCCTTTGGGATGCAGGTGAATTTATAATACACACTAGTATCTGTCATTTACCTCTTCCCTTTAAATCTCAGCTTAACTTCTCCCAGAGTATCAGCATAGTACAGCTTTTTAAAAAAGCTTAAACTGTCACAGAATCTCAGAGCAACCCTTTACTCCTCAGGGATGACAACGCCCAGTGTATATATCAGCATAGGGTTACAGTCAGTTCCTTAACTGAAGAGGTGTTTTGAACAGTCAGAAAATATTAGAAATGACAAAAAGCATTCATTTCTGGAATGTTGTACAGAATACTTAATGCATTTGCAAATCTTCCTTCACTCTTCATTGCTGGTTCTTTATAAGGCCTATAGTATTATGTTTTATCACAAGGGTGCGCTCTGCAGTTTTTGAGGAGATGATTATATCCCAGACCTCACTGTGTAACAATTTTATCTAAGGCACATGATCTAGACTCTTCAGAACCAGTTGAGAACAACAACCTTTCGAGCACCAAACCCACCAGCAGACTGCTTGGGATCACCACCTTCAGTCACACCACTGGCGTAATACTGGGCTAACTGAAATTGCTGCTGACACAAAAATCTCTAGCTCAATGAAAGCTTCTGCCAGAAGAATATGATTCTATATACAGAATCATAGAACGGCCTGGGTTGAAAAGGACCACAATGATCATCTAGTTTCAACCGTCCTGCTATGTGCAGGGTCACCAACCACCAGAGCAGGCTGCCCGGAGCCACATCCAGCCTGGCTTTGAATGCCTCCAGGGATGGGGCATCCACAACCTCCTTGGGCAACCTGTTCCAGTGCCTCACCACCCTCTGGGGGAAAAACTTCCTCCTAATATCTAACCTAAACCTCCCTTGTCTCAGTTTAAGACCATTCCCTTGTCCTATCACTGTCCACGCATGTAAACAGTCATATAGGTGTCAGCAACTTACATTGTCCATAGGGCTTTCCTTAGCCAGCCTTTAGTGTAGCTCAACAATCCAGGAGAAGCTGGGATTCATCAACAGACTTAGTGATTTCTCTCCACTGTGAAATGGAAAAGAAACATACTTGTCCAAAAATTGCACTTCTCTTCAAGACACTTCTGAATCCATGCAATTGAGTTCTCCTGCTCTTGCACTTCTGTACAGATATGCAGAAATGACAAGTTTTCTGTCAGTTTTAATTGTCAGATTTTCATTTAGGTATTCTGTAATTTTGGTATCAGAAGCAGACATGTTCTGAATGTTGACAGACTGATAAGGAAAGAACAGTTTCCATATGGTTAGAGGAAATATAGTTTTCCTCCCCCGTGATCATGTCCCTTTCTTGAAGAAAACAGTTCAAAGACTGTCATATAAGGTACAAAATAATAGTCATACTAGATAAGACCAAAGGCCTATTTAGTCTCATATCTCAGCAACACCAAAACCACATAGATAAGAATGCATCTAAGGTCAGAACAGACCTGCAATGATACTACCAAAGAATTTTGTCAGAGACACTAAGTTGTGTGGCTGCAAACTTCAAAAGGCAAAAGCACAAGCAACTTTATCCACACTGATGAACTTCCAACTAATTTTCTTCCTTGAATTTGTCCTGTCTCTTTTTTAATCCATGCAAAGTCAGCTCCACAACACTTTGGAGCTAGGGGTCTATAGTTTGTATTATCTATGTATTATGTTAGCAGCCCTGTCTTTTCCCTTGTTTTGAACACACTACCTTAAGTGTCATTTTGAGTACCTTATTTATTTTGCTATGAGAAACAATGACTTCCCTATTTCCTTCACATTCCTCTATCCTATTCCGCTCAGTCAGCTCTTTTCCAGCCTACAGCATTTTCATCTGCTCTAGGAATTCCTGCTTTGTTCCATTACCTGCAGTATGTAGATACAAAGCAACACAGAGTCCTTCAAGCAGTTTAAAAAAAAAAAAAAAAAAGCTACTGTGGTGCAAACAAGTAGGAAAAGTGCAAAAATGACATTGTTCAAAAACAATTAGAAAATAGTTGGAGGGAACAAAAGTTAGCAGATTCTCCAACTCTATAGCTCCTTTCAGAATAAGGCAAAAATTGCAGCAGCAGTTTCCTTATGCATTTCAGTTAGTCTTGTTCACACAGAAGTGTGTGGGCAAGGGTGCAAATCAAAGAAGACACTGCATTTTGCTGCTTTATCAAAAATTCTGGTCGTGTGGCAAGAGATCACCTGTGTGTAGCTGAGCATCAGAACAGTTTTCTATAAAGCCTTAACTGTCCCACTCTTCCTTCCAGAAAACAGTGACTGTGACACCTGAAATGCCTCAGACACAGCAATAAAATTAATTTCAATAATCATAAAATCCTCACATAACTGGTTTGACAGCTACTGTAATAAATATCTGCTCTGATTGATACAGAGACGTAGAAGTAACTTGTAATGGAAAAGCTGCTTCACCTGTAACTAGCAAACATGAATTAGGGGCAGTAATTGGCCCTTCAAGCAGAAAATAACGTCATCATTATTCTTGCCAGTTGTCACCTTAAATTATGGTATTAGATGGTGGCTCTGAGGTGTTCACTGATAAATTCTGGCTTCTGTCCATGTGAAGACACTAGTCCTCCTTCATTTGAAGAAGAGGCTGCAAACACTGACTCTATTGACAAATATGTGTAGTGCACCTTCAGTTCAGGAAATTGACTTTTTGAATTGGACTATGCTTACTCTGAAGGCAACAAGGATTTTTGTGCTTAATGAGCTTTCGAGCTATAAATAATGATGACCTTCATTTTCCAGCTAGATTTTTATCTGTAGGGCCCACTGAAAATGGGCCCTACTGAGTGGAAGAAAAGAAAATCTGCTACTCACTCATATCAGTTTTCTTTATACACAAGCAGCACTGGAAATTCATTAGATTTCTCCATCTAAAAAAGCGAAAGGAAAAGTGAAGAAATGTTTCAGTCAAAGTGTGTTAACACTTCCAGGATTTCTGACCAGCTCCCTGGTCTTTTGCATCTGACCCGATCCTGCCCCAGGACACTGAAAATACATCACATTAGACATAAATTCCAGTTTCTTAAAGGGAAGAAGCTAGCAACTCTAACAGGAAGGGTACAGAATATAGTTCATGCTGCAGTGTGAATGTAAGTTGTATTTCTAACTGATTTTCTCATTTCACTAGAAGATGCAGATGTAATATAGGAACCGCTGAATGAACTCATGAAGTCTGTTTGGACTAGCATTCGTAAAACATGATCATATATATCCTCTTCCGTAGCACTGTATGCTTTGATTTGGTACAGCAAAGACTGCAGAATAGGTACAAAGCACCAGAAAATGTCTACTTTTGGCATGTGTACAGGGCAAATGGCAAGAACTCCAGGGATCAGCATTATTAGCTTCATCAAAAAATGCTATAAGCTCCTGATAATAAGCCCCTGAAACCACACAGATATTGACTCATAACACAGCACTGGACTTTGAGTTGATACAATCCTCGCTTTGAAACAAACATTTCTGAACTGTCACATGTGTGCCTCTCAAAATAGCGTAATTTTTTCTTTGGTGGAGCCTCTTCTTAAACTGAATCTGGACAACCTATTCAAACACAACTGTTGTTCTTGAGAAGAATCAACAAGCACAGATGGTCACAGGATACATCTGGATTTGTCTGGGGAAAAAAAAAAAAGTCAAAATGTGAGTTCACAGTGTAATCTGACAAGGATTGAGAGTTAATATGTGGCATACACTGCATGCACTGCATGTGGTCCTAGAACTGTCTGCTAGCAAATGGTTGTTGGGATGCTTTAATAAAACCCTTAGCTGTCCACTGGGTACCAACTCTGTATCCCTGCCTCTCACACCACCTCGTTTGGCCTGGCCCAAATGGCTTGAATTTGTATTTTTATTTATTATTTATTTATATATTTTTTTTTTATTTTTATTTTCTAAGCCATTTCCTGTCCTGCAGGTGCTGGAGGACGTTGGAAGCAGACATAATCTGTGACCAAGTTGGATATACTTATCATCTGCATCTAATGTCAGTGATCTGAACCACAGTGCCTTCATGGGAGTGCCAGGTGCAGAGGAGATGGCATGCACCAAACTTTTTCCCTTGAACAATTTGCAGGAAATTCACAACAACTTTTCTTTCTACAGTGTTGGAGAACATTTCCACATTCTGTATTGCTATCATATCAAAAATATAAATTAACACAATAATGTCTTACATACTCACTTGATAGTGTAACTTCTCTTTCCTGCCAAGCAATCATGCCCATTTTCATCAACTGATCTATTTCTTGTCAACCTACACTCATAAGAACAGCTGAGGTTTTCCTGCCTCCTGAACTAGGCCGTACAGGACGTGTCTGCAAACTGAGCATTGCCTTTTTGAACAGTGGAACAGACAAAATCCAAGCTGTTATATGCTTAAAAAACTAAGAGTATACTATTAAAGTAGGTGAGAGGATTTAAATGCAGTCAGTATCATAGGTGCAAATGAATGACTTCCTTTAACATCTGAGTGTACTGCATGAAAGATGGGCAACCAAAATGGCATTTGTTAAACCTCCTTTTTATTCTAGTGCTTTTCCTCACAGAAAAAAGAGAGAGGAAGAGAGGAGAGAGAGACCAAAGTGATGAAATGTAATTAATTACATAGGAAATAAGCATCAGTTCACAGTTCAGCAAGTTATCACTTCAGTACAAAGTACCACACAGAAAAGCAAGTAATTCTAATTAGCATTGAAAAGAATTTCATTAAAATCAAAGAGGTAGCTGGTTTTTACTCTGCAAGGGACATAATTTCCAAGCATAACTGCGTGCTAGCCAACAGCCAATACATTAACAGGTCTTTGTAGGAAGAAAGAGAAAATACCATTGACCAAAAGGATAGCCAAAGCATGATAATGGGACAATGGGAAGAGAGACAGCATCACATTATTTCTGTTTGCTCTAAGTCATGACTTGCCTCAGACATCTTGCAAATGAGAGGCTTAAATCAGAGTTACATCTTGTAACTCCGATACCTGGAGAAGACATTGTTGAGACTGCAATAATTTGTTCATTTGGCTTTGACATAAGGCGCACCAAGAGTTGAGTGACTCTTATAATTTAGGGCTGAGGAAAGATACTGAATCTAAGAACAAGAATAATTCCTCTCATTAACCAACAAATGTAACTGGTGTGTAGTCCCAGAAAACACAAAAAAAGATATTAGGAAAATAAAGTTTTGATTGTGTTCATTCATATCTGAACAGTCACTGCTGCACATCGCATACTATCTAAATTAGATCTGCAACTGCACAATATTTCTTTCACTCTGGGAGAATTTGTGGTATGGTACAAAGGGGACAGATGGAGCACCCAATTCCCTTACTGTACTTTGGAAGCCAGGACTGTTACACGTGATCACTGGAGAAACTCCTTGCTATCTGCCTAATTAAAAGAAGAATCCACTTTACTATTTCTAAGTGTCTTAAAACTGAACACCACATTGATGTGAACTGGCAAATAAATTCACTTCTCACATGAAAGGCATTCTCAAATATCTTCCTGGAAGTGTATTTTGCAGCCAAAGTACAAAGGCGATGTGAATCAGAGAAAAAAACAGAACTGGGAGGTCCAGTCCTTGAAAATACAGTCCATAAAATAAAGAACTAAGGAAAACGCTTATACAAACTTTTCTCAGCATCCTGATAATGCAATCAATCTGGAGACAAATTGTTCATGAGGACGTTAGGCCCACCCCATGAGTTAAACATAGCCATGGATGTATTGCTCCAGATCAGTATCAGGGGGTTCTCTCTGTAACTCTAGGCACTTGTTTCTCTCGTCCAGAAACGTCTCTCCTTGGGTGACAAAAAATCACAACAATCCTGTTTGTTGTGTGATTTCAACAAAATTTTCCACTACACGGAACAACAACAACTGTAGGAGCCTGCTCAAAGTTATCATTTAGAATGGACTTTTTAAAAAAAAATCATGATGTCTAAGGATTTTTCTTTCTGTTTTGATATTCATAGCCTCGATTTATTTTTTTTTCCGAGGGACACAATGGAAAGCCTCTTTCCACAAAACAGTGTAATGAAATGAATACTAAAAATCTTATCTCACAGCTGAAAATGTGAGGGCACAGCTCATCCAAATGATTTGCTCAGGGTCACAAGGACAGACAAGGAAATAGAAGCCAAGTCTCCTGAAACACTGGGCTGGTCCCTACTTCGATTTCTGAACCTTCTTTTTAGTATTCACCTTGTGCTTCACTTTTCTGAGATGCACTGTTTTTTGAAATTTTATCTCAAAACCAGACTAGATGGAGTAGAAAACAGCACCATTCTCTTGTCTTGTCTGAGCACACAGATTACTTATCACAACTCTCTAAGCCACAATACACAAGAGACATCAGGTCTGCACTGTGTTTAACAAAGCAGCTAGCATGCAGACTGTTGTGGCTTTCATACTGATTACTGTTTTACTTGCCTTAAAGCAGTATCTAAAGTTCTTTCACAAACACTTTGAAAGGTCATTTGGATCGTGCTGATGTCTGCATCTTTTGTTTACTGACTATCTTAACCTCTTCAAGCCATTTTCCTCTATGAATCGTTGCATACATAAAAAATACTGGAGGAAGATACTCGATATATATATGACACATATGCATAAGTGTGTATTCATATCTGATATACAATACAGTATCATAAGATACTCCTGAAAATTTTCATCACATTTCTTGTAATGGCTTATATTTTCCACTTTTTCACCACTTTCTAAGCATGCATTAAAAATAAGCAGAATGTGATCTGCATCCTGCTGCTGTTAAATTCTTTGACTTTGGACCTTTACCCTGAATAGGTTCACGTGCTCAGGTCGCATCTGAGTCAATTTGCCCACAACCTCTGTGTTGTTCTTCCATGGGGGTTTTGCCTGGAGAGCTGTTTGCCTTATGAGTGTAGGCATTTGCTTTGTGTGCTCTCTCTTTATGTGTAAAATGACAGCAGCAATTCCTCTGTCCTATTTTTTGAACGAATCTCATTCTCATGGGATGAAAACCACGCACATGAATGCAACGCTTGAACCCAGCTCTGGAGAAGGCCAAAGCATGACAGGCTCTTATGCAGCTGGAAGCTTCACATGACACTTACGCAGGAACTGTGTATACCTTTCCCCTCTGGAAGCTTTTGATGGGCCCAGGCTACAGAGCTATGTGTAAATCAGTTCCTTGTAACACAAAATCCTTCTGAGAATCTCTCTTCTCTCCCCAGTTAAGCCTTTACTGTCCCCTTTCCTAATGCAAGTGAGTTGGTCCTTTCTGCCTTCATACATGTTTAGTATGGATGTGAGACAGCTTAACAGCATAGCTTTTCCCACGGCTTTTACCACTGAGATTTCTGAACAGTTACTGCTAAGACAAGAAATGTTAATTCTCTACAGCTTGTGCATCAGGCTATGCGCTTTCACAGTATTTCTGCTGTGCACAGAAGTTCTGAGTAAAAGAAGCAAATAAAGCTGAATCCAATAGCAGAGATGCTTCAAAAGTAATCCCTCCTTTTTTATTATGTTGACCCATAGCACCAGAGGTAGATGGTGGTGGTATGGTAGTAGAGGTTGAACTTAATCACAGAGTCATAGACTCATAGAATCCTTACAGCTGGAAGGGTCATTTAAAGGTTATGTAGTCCAGCTCCTCTACAGTGAAGAGGAACATGCACAGCAAGATCAGGTTGCCCAGGGCCTGATCCAGTCTCATCTTGGAAGTCTCGGGGAATGGGTTATCCACCACCTCTTTGGGCAACCCATTCCAATGCCTCTCCGCCCTCACTATAAAAGACTTTTTCCTTATATCCAATCTAAATCTCCTTTCTTTAAGCTTGAAGCCATTTCCCGTTGTTCGATCACCAGAGACCATCCCTAGAGTCTGTCCCCTTCTTTCCTGTTTACAAACGGACACCTTTTGATATCAGGTCACTTTGGAGCCTCCTCTTCTCCAGGTTGTACAGTCCCAGCTCTTCCCACTGATATCCCATTACATTTTGTTGCCATGTGACTGATGGCAACAGTGGGGCAGTCTGACAGAATGGTGTCTGACACAGAATTGCAGGTGGAGCAGAGGTGTGGAACTGACCAAATAGTGTATGTGAGCACAGTGAGGTGATGGGTGGTGCGTTTCAGCGGTGGTAACAGTGACAGTGGGTCACCTCCACTGCTGAAGATTGTTATGAGCATAGTATGTAGGTTCATCTCTGATAAAAATACATTGCTGGTGATAGTGGACAAGTTGTAATATAGTCTTTTGAAGCAGAGAATTTGCTGTATCAAATAGTGTTACTGTGCTCTTTGCATCTGTTATTGTTTTCATGGAAATAAATAAGAGGCATTACTTTTGGAATGACCTACCTATTTACTTTCTTGTAGCCTTTCCATAATGATGCATACCTCTTTAAAAAGAAAAGACTACACAATAATCAGAGAAAATGGAACAAAAACACTTCTAAAACTGAGTTCTAGAAAAATATCAATAAAAAATAGTGACTAACAAAACATGGAGACAAAATGAATTCATGTGAATGAATTCTGCTAATACTAAGATCTCTGTGACCTTGACAATATCTCAATCCCAACTGCTGTGCCTTGATTAGCTTTTTGTTCTTTCCTTTTTGAGGTCATCATGAACTCTGTGAGAGATTCTGAGTTGCCTCAATAATACTTGTTTCTTCCTTTCCGGAGGCTGGATTTTATTCGGATTAAGCTGCAAACTCTGGTTTTATTTCTTTTTCCATTGGCATTTTTTAGAAAGTCCTGATGTTTATTCACTGTTACTGAATCTATTTCTTTTGCTCATATGTTTGCGGTGGGTTTCATTTGAAGATATACCCCACTGTCAATCTACACCTGCAAAGAAAACAGAGCCCTTGCTCTAGCATAATATGGAGATGTGTAGATTATTGCTTTATTCCTCTAGAGGGAACTCTTACTGTGTTTTAAATTTCTCCACATATTTGTCTATAAGTGCCACAGGATAGCTGAGATGAGAAAAGAGCTACAATCTATTTTCCCAGAATGAAACCTGGCAGAATTCCACTTGTAGCAATTGTCTTCAGGTAGCAGTGACCTCCAGCTCTGCCAGATCTCCTCTCTTGGCCCGGCCTGGCATTTCCACCTCTAAGAAATGTGCAGATCACTGTCCTAAGTAGCCCACAGTGGCCTGGATATAGACTTTCACCAATACTGCTGCTGTCTGTGCTACATTAAAGCTCCAATGAAATTTGAATTCCTCCCTTTGTATATTGGCAAAAGGCAATGGACAACTTTGTCCTGAGGGTTTAATCCTGCAGAGCAGGAGGTGTGGGCTGAGAGAAGTGTGGAGAATGGCAACTGTGCTGCAGCACTTCTAACCTGCACTGTCCATCCACTGAGCTAACTTTCTAGCTGCAAAAGCAGGAGCCCTTTTCCCTGCAGATCTTCCATCAGTTCCCACAAGCCTATGGGTGATGGGAAGCGTTAACCCAAAAGGGTCACAGTCAGTCCTGAGTAGGTTTCAAGGTCTGTGGGTGCCAAGTAGAGAGGAGTGGACTTCTCTGTGGGAGGGGCAACTTCTGCATTCAGAGGAATGTGGATATCCTCTGTGGTTATCACGAGATCTGTGTTCCAGGCCGTGCTGGTCACAGGGGTGGCTGTAGCTCTGTCACAGGGCCTCAGTGAATGGGGGACAGGGCAAACTCCTTCCCACCCCCATCTCCAGTTTTGTTCTGAAGAGCAATGCCAATCCACCAGCTCCTCTGATTGCCCTTATATGGAAAAGCAATAAATCACCACTTCTGTTCATTCTCCCTTGGTTCAGTGCCAGCCTTCCTACACTCTACAGAAGTCTTTATAGGGAACAAGCCATGACAAGGTGCAGATGCAAAACCACTGCTGCAACCTTTGACTAACTTACTGCTGGGCAAAGGGACAGCCATTAATAGAGAACTCTGATCTGAGTCAGCATCCTAATTAGAAGCAGGCCAGAAATGATGATAAAAATGGAGAAATAGTGGATAGCTAAGCTTGCTGATATTGCACACCCTGTCTGTATTTCACAGAAATCTTCAGTCCATCAGCTTGGCCATTGGAGTGAACTGCTTCCAAAAATACTCCAAGAAACAATGTGCATTCCTGCCTATAAATGAAGTTAGAAGCAGTCTGAGGCCATCTGGACAGGTCTGGTGGCACAGAAGTTCTGTGTGTGCAAGAATCAGAAACACAAGCAATAACAAAGCCACTGCTTTTTCCTTCCAAAAGTTTTTGAGGCTGATCACAGATATGCTATGTGCAGGAATTACCAGCTATCCCCCATGAGTGAAAGGCATTGAAACCAATCACCAGACAAGACAAACATAGCTTATCAAAGAGGTATTACATGCATTCTTTGTTTGTAGGCAGCTGTATAGGAGGACTGCCTCATTCGCATGCTGCCAGGAGGCCTTAGTTTGTCACAGACTGAACTGATCAAAAGTGATCACAGAAACTAGTCTGACTCCACAAACTTATACAGGGTAACTGAAGTCATCAAGCAACAGATATGTGCTATGTTTTTGCCCAATACCTACAAATCCAAATCTTTCTCCTCCTGATTCCCAGCTTCTGTCTTCTGTTTCTGTCATATGGCATCCCTGAAGAACCTGTACATGTGGTACAGAGTACTTAATTTTGTTTTTTACTTAACCCAACAGTTCTCTGCTCTCTTCTGTGCAGGTATGTGCTGAAAGAGAACACCCCTCTCAAGGAGTAAGAAAATTTCTTGTCTAGGGGAGAAGCTGCTTTGGCTGCCTCATTTGTTTTTCTGCCTTATACTGGGTCTGTTCATACTGCCTTGCAAACAATGGTAGAGCATGGACACAGAACTCCTTCCTAAATGTTGCAACCTGGGTTGATTTTCATGCGGAATTGTTTCATCCATACTTTGTGATCCAGGCATAATAAACAATTGATTTTTATTTTTATCCATGCTTGTTTTGAGGGAGGCAGTCCTCTGTGAAGAATGTCACTTTTGCAGATTATCAGCTAGGTATGCACACTGAATGATGTGTGTTGAGGGGCACCAGAAGGGACTGGAGCATGCAAATGCTGCTGAGACAAAGCTGAAGGACTCTGTGTATGTGCACTGCAATACAGCAGAAGTCCAGACAGTTGGCCAGCCTGGAGCTACGTGTGCTCACAGCTACCTTTCCAGAGGGAAGCCTGAGTGACACACAGCTTGAGCAACCTAGACAACTAGAGGGCTCAAGCCTAGAAGTAAAATGTGAAACAAACCATCTGGGCAGATATAAGTGCACTGTAGCATGCGTTTGCTTGGCGCGTCAGAGGGAAAAGTATATTTGAGTATACTTCTTTCAATTGCAACTGCAATTTCTCTGGAAAGTCTTGCCAAAGCTGATAGCATTTTAAGGTATGTTTTGCAGCAGTGCACTCAGCAGTCAAACAGATCACTTCTGGTTTGGTGCAACCTTTTCAGTTCTACACATGCTTTGAACTGATGTGCTCTCTTCAAGCTCACAGTCCACCGCTGTTCACAGCCTTCCATTGAGGGCTGCTAAACATGGGTGGTTGTGCTCCTTGCAGAGGGTGGAAAGTCCAAGCATTCAGCAGTGTGGGCAATCCCTTCACATAACTCACAGCATGAGGGGGATTAATGATCTCAGATCATCTTTTTCCCAGGTGCCACATCACATATATCATGATAGATCCTTCTTCTTGTAGCACAGGGAACGTGAGGCTAGTAAAACACAGAATAATCTGTGGAAGCAAAGGAAAGTAGGTAAACACAGGCTTCTGAATCTAAAGTTATCATGCAACCCACTACTTGTCTTCAGTAGTTCCATACTATTCTTACTTTTTTCTACACTTTTACAGTGCCCAGTAACTCTGCCTGCTGGTGCTAGAGGGGAAGAAGGAGTCTTCTCTTTGTCAGTGTCTTTTATTTGGATTTATTTAGATGTACGGCTTTTGGAACATTATTATTCCAGACTCCCTCAAATAACTTGTATTTGCCCGAGGAGTGATCTCTCCGCATGGAATACATGAGATATGCTTTCTCATGAGCTGAAAAACCATTAAGCCCAAATCCACTAACTGTGAAGACATTCCTAAACTGTTAATTAGCCTCTGTCACCTCACTGTCCCAAGATCTGGGATCCTTTTAATATTCGCTTACCCAATGAGACACTCATCAGTGTCTATACTGTGAGACAGACCAGGTCTTAGGGCAAGACTACTGCTACACTAGCAGTAGGGTTTGGCCTTTCAGACCTAAGGGAACCACACTGATGCCCCTTTGCAGTGATGGAGTAGCATGGGATCAGAAGTGGTAAAGATGCCTGGCTGAACCAGGATGTTGCTTTGTTTCCTCTTCTTTCCTAGAACTCAACTTGCTCATAAAACTGATCTTAAAATGTTTTTCTGGTGTTTTGTTTTCCGTTTTTTTTTTTTTTCCCCTGTTGTTCTTGTATTTCCTGATTTAAAACATGCTTGAATCTAAGGAGCCTGAAAAAATCTTTTCTACTCTTAATTAGGTTCAAAGTGCCTGGCAGGAAAGAGACTGATGAAAAAATTTTATGAGCACTGGGAGACTTGCTTTCAGCTGCTGAGCCATCCATAGTTTCTGTAGGTGAGTCAGTTAATCTATCACACTATCTCTGCTCTGTATATTTTTAATAGCCTTTAATGAGAATAAAACTCATTAATGATTGTTGGACAGAGAGGCAACAGGAAGGTGTGGGCCCACAAAAGTATAGATAACAGGGTAGAGAAAAAAAAAAGAAATAACATGCTGGTTCAAACCCATGCTCCCGAGCTGTGCCTTCAGGGGAAGGAGGGTTAGGGAGGGGGAAAAAAAAGAAAAAAAGCTCTCTCTGAAGCTCTAAGGTTGTTCTTCAGAATGCCTGCACTACATAGCAAAAGCAATCATCATAGACAAGTTATTCCTAAAGCCAAAAGCCCCAAACAGCCCTGCGTCTTCCCTCAGCATCAAACCTGGTGTGCAACCCTACACAAGCAGCAGTCACATGCAAATAGTCATCTCGCCACTTTGGCAGGAATTTGCCCGAAAGTAACCTTTTTCCCCCCTCAAAGTCGTTGCATTGTTTAATTCCCTTTTCATGTTAGTCTCATGGTGGGCTGCTTCACTGTGGCTGTCAGGCAGCAGCTATCCAAGTGAAAAGTGAAGAAGGAAAGGGAGCCTGGAGGAGTCAATATGCAAATAAATATATAATTCTTGTATAAATATATACATATTTAGGTATATGTTGAGATTTTAGAGAGGAGTGGTGCTGGAGGCTGTTCTCAGAGAGTTCAAGCTTTGCTTTCCTCTGGAGGGAGGAGAAAGCTTAATTTCTATGGTGGTACTACCCAGAATCTGTCATATATTTTTACATATTCTTCTTTTCTCCTCTCTGATTTCTCCCATGCACCTCATTCTGAGAAGGCTTCTGCAGAAACTGAGCAGCCTGAAGATGTAAGGAGTCACACTGTGACCAATAAGCCACACAAGAGAGAGGTCAGGAAAGGGTCTAGAAAGAGCTGTACCCTTGAACATTAATCTGGAGGCAGGGTGCAGGGGACAAATTATATTTGGGAGAAGGCGAGTAACATGACAAGGATGCAGTGAGTAACTTCTTGCTGCCCACTCATACCATTTGCATGCCATTTCTTCTAGTCTTCCTATTGCTTTCATACTGTTTCCTCTTTTACAGCAACTGGTTCCCCTCTCTGTCTGCTGGTGTTACCTACCCCATGCCCACCCACGCCAGAAGAGGAAGGGCACATCCACCGAAACTGTGGCTTTCCTAGAATGTGTTGGGGTACAGCTCATAACGACCCCTGTTGAAGAGAGGAAATGGCTCATCAGCTCTGCCTACCACGTCCTTCAGTCGAGATTCCCTTGCTTCTAACTGAGCCTTCTGCTCCTCTTGCTGACTTATCTCCCTACCAAGGGGCCTCTGAAGGAGGCAAACAAGTATCCCAGGAACTGATAATGTGTAAGTGCCATTTTCAGTATGCAGTAAGAGGGACGCACAAAGCCTACTCACAGCCCTGTGAGAATATCCCAGACTCAGGGCCCTGTTTTCTTTATGAAACATGTAAGCAAGACCTGGCTTTCAGTGAGCACTCAAGGATATGTCTCTCCAGAAGACGCAGAGGTTCCTAAACATCTCCATCTGACTCAGCCTTGTACCAGGAGAGCACAACAGGGCATTCGAGCCAATTCACTTGCTGTTCCATACACAACATGAAGAACTTGCACACTGCTGCTGGAAGTTTTCTTCAGCCAGAGCTGACAGAAAGTTAGAAAATGTGTGTGCGTGTAAACTCTCTGTAAATGTTTTATAGCACATTGAACATAAAAATAATAGACAAGTCTAGAAAAGGAGCCCTGCAATCCTTCTCCTATCAGCAGAACTAAAACATCCATGGTGAGGGTACAATGCCAGACAGCTGTCCCGCTTGCAAGAGAGCCCTCACACACACATCCATTACAGCATTCTTGGTAGTGTTGTAAAAGGCCATTCTCACCTCCATCTTCATTCTCAGGCATTTTTCAGTCAAAGCTGAAAAACATCTGAGCCTATAAACACTGCAAAAAAGAGAGGGAAGGATGAGATTCCTGAGCTTACTGTTGTATCAACCACACCATTAAGGAGAAAGAGTTGTTCTCATGGCTCCCAGAGAGAGCAGAGTATGGCCACTGACAATCCACAACAATGTGTCTGGTAAAGGATGCCATGGGAAACTGAGGATATGAGACCAAGATGCGGCTGAGTAAGAAGGACCAAGCCAGCTAACCACCGCAGTTTCACAGGGTGGGAAGTTGAGCACAGCTGGTATCCTTGTACTGCATGGCTGTGACTAGCTTATCTCCAGTGCTCAGTCTTCAAAGTATTGAGTTACTAGGAAAGCTTCTTTTTCTCCTCTCTCTCTCCCTCACTGGTTTTTAACAAATGTGAAGGGTGCTGATAAATACTGCAAGTGAGTGATACAGTATTTACTCACTCATGCTCCCCATTTGTGAAATTATTTGTCTCAGTATTGTATGGTAAGGATCCTTGGATCATTCTTACATTACCCTGTCCTTCACACAGCAATGGCTGAGGCCTGAACACTGACCAGTCTCTTCTCCTCTGCTTTAGTCTCTTCTGCTTCCAGCTGCTTGGGGTGCTATACTGGAGCTTTCTGTCTTTTGGGAAAAGTTATTCTCAGAGTTTCTCCCAAATGCTCACTTTTTCCTCTTACAGTCTATTTTCCACATGACATCTGTACCAACATACTTTCATAAAGACAGCAGGAATATTTTCTGACAGAAAGCGCTACGTGATATGATCTCCTATAACAGTCCTTAATCAAAAGATCTATTTTACTCTTGGTCCTGGATCCTATTGGAATGTTCCTATTCTCCATGTTTCGTTTCCACTGTCTCCTTTCTGGCTCAGCTACTGTTACATCACAGATGACTTTCCTTAAGGCAGAGAGCTATGTATCACTTTTTCCAAAGTTGCAACATCTTGAGTGCCAGTAGGTTTCCCACAGGTCAAACAGGTCACTTGTTCATGGAATACATTTGCCAGGCGATGAGAGTTAGGGATCTTTCCTGCTTTGGTGTGATGGTTCTTCACTGCCTTGATATACTAACTGAAGTTTTGTTAGGACCACATGCACCGTAGACCAAGTTTGGCCTGTAAGGAGCAGGCTGTTAATCCTCTTCTCTGGCAGTCAGACTGTTTCTTACATACTTAATGGATCTTTCTCAGATCCTTTTTCTAACTCTTGAAGCATGTCTTCCACAAACAACTGAATTCCATTCACCATTGTTTTATATAATATTACAAATCCTGACCTGACACAGTGCCAGGGAAGACCTGAACTCAGTGCAGTTTTCACTCTGCAAACACTCTGCTTCTTACATCAGTGATTAAAATGTTTGTCTTCAAGGATTTAATATCTTTTATTATTCTATTTCTAGAAATATTCAACACAGTACTCAAACTCAAGTATGTAAAATACGTATGTGCTGGGATTTTCACCTATCTAGCCTAGCATGTAAGAGTTAATCCCCCTCGCAACATACATACAACACTGTATAGAAATAAGTGTATTCCTTCATAACAACATTGCATGTACATCAACAATTAATACTTTAGAAACAAGGCATGGAGAGGATATCCTGTATGGGATATAGAGTCCATAGTCCTCAAAATGCACAAAGTCCAAATGAGAAACTACTGCTATTTACTTAAATGAACTTATAGTGCAGTTGACAGAGACGATTTCACTTCTATCCTGTTATGTCAGGTAGCCAACTCACAGAGAACTTGGAAACACCTATCTTATTATCTCAGTACTCTGTTTTCCTCTGCCTATCCGTGTTGGCTTAAGCCAGAAGCTGGAGGTAAAAGACATGTAAGCAAGGTAGGTAAGGAGGTAAAGGCAAAAGAGTGTGGCAGAGACCTTGTTAAAGGATTAGCTGATGTAGGCTTATCTCCCAGCTGACTGGAGGTAGGTAGTCTCGCAGAGAATAATAAACAAGTTCACTGGGCTCCTAAGAGGTCAATACAGGGAGTACAGATGCTCTGATATCAAGGCAGGATGCTGAATTCAGCAAACTTGGTCAAAGGAGAAATGAAAGGAGAAATGAAGAACAAGATTCAGCATCTACCTACTGCAAGTTTAGGGAGAAGGTCAGAGAGACTTAGTCATTGGTGCTTTCCAGAACTCTTTGGCAACTTGGCTGTACTTTGTCTGGAATTAAACATAACTGCAGTTATTGCTACCTTAAGATGCCCGAGAAAAAAGTCTTAAACACAATTTTACTATTATATTACCAGCTAACAAGATGGCAATTCTGTCAGAGAATGGCTGAAAACAAAAAAAAACATGGCAAATCCTGCAGATGAGTAATGTAAATGCCTCAGTGAGGGCTGCTTATGAAGGAACACTGGAAAAGCTGCCCCAAACAAGTCATATGCAGGAGGGACCTACTCTCTTTCTATGCCTCCCCATGCATATTCAAAATGATGCTTCCAAATGCAGAAGGAGAGAAATGGCACAACTTTAAGTGCAATTAGATGCCTAAATTTCAATTAAAAAACATCCAGCCAGAAAAATACCATTGTTTTTTCACTCTAAATTTAGATCAACATGCATTGAGTAAGGGATTGAAGTTACTGTAAAAAGAATGTTCCTAAGCATTTCTCTGATTTCTGCCCATGGTTTCTAAATTCACTGACATTAAAGGGAAACCAAAGAACTACAGCAAGACATACGAACAGAGCTCTGTAAAGAAAAAGGGGGGTGAAAAAACAGAAAGTAACTTGAAGGTCTTGAATCAGCCACGGTGTTTGTATTTGCTTAGAGGTTACTTTCTCCATCATTGTTCTTTGATCCCCAAATGAAATGAGGACTGATACTGGAAGCAGTGTTTCTGTTGCACTGTCTGTTCTGTGACTCCTGTGTAAGGCCTCAAAAATAAAATCAGAGAGATTAAAATCTACTTTTTACCCTTGTACTGAAAACCTTTCTAAGCAAAGGGCAAAATTTTGCAAAGATAAACAAGAAATTTTGGCTTAATTTTGTGTCTGGTTATAAATATATTTAAAAAGGGGGGAAAAATTAGTCATATATAAATAATAGCTCAATTACATTCAAGAATATGTGGGTGGGTGTTCTGGGTGGAATAATGTGCTAAGGCAGAACTCTTCTTTACTTTTACTCTTCCTCTTAATTTATTCCTCTTCCTTAGTAACTAACGAGCTGAATATGTACTTCTACTTTTCAACCTTTATTTATATCTTGCTCTTTGTTCTATAATCTGGTTATTTTTCTGTTATGGGTCTTGATATATCATTATCACCCTTCTTTAGGATTTGTTTTTATGGATTAAAAGTGTTTTTAGTAGAGATAACACAATAAAGCACAGTAAAGCACTTAATTGTGTACTTAACCTCAGGCGCACGCTTCTATTTTCTTGATGTCAGGAGAATGTGTATTTAAAATCTATGGTATGCTAAACAGCTTTGCTGTATTAGTTTTAGCATGGCTAATTTCACTGATTTCACAGTGCAGTATAGTACAGCCTGCTGCAACACCAAAGATTCCTTCTCTTTTATCTCTTCTTGGGTACTTTTGGTCTTTCTTTTTTCTGTGTTGTTTTCTTTTTTTCCTTTTCTTTTTCATTCTGTTATTACTCTCAAAATGGACACTGTCATGTAAGACAACGCTCCAAAATTTAGACTTTAGACAAGCCACCTGGTAGGTTCAGATCAGGAAACCACATGCTCCAGCTATACTACATCTTATTCTGCAGCTTGACAGCAGTAAGGAATTTAAAAATCACTGTGATCACGTCTGGGAACACAGAGCAAAGAGCTGGAGTGAAATGACAGCATCCCTGAGAAGGCTTCTGTTCCTTATGGGAATGTCTGACTTGCCAACAAGGAGTTCAAGGTAAATTGTGGGGTTTGCTTGGCATCTTCTAAGTCTCTCATGCCCTTCTGCAAGAGCTCCTAGATGTTAAGTGGGATATTATGTACCAGTTTTTTTTTCTATCTCATTTATGCATTTATTTATTTTTCAATTTAGTGCTGCTTGCAGCACTGCAATTATGCTGTTTTTTTCGAGTATCCCATTAATTTTCAAGGCTGTATAGACCAAGAGATGCTGAGAATATCTGTGGGAAGTCAACCAGAGCTGGTATTTCACCTATCACTGAAGCAGAGCATGGCCCAACATTATGTATACTCATTTTGGTAGCCACCTTGAAAGGACCAAAGGCAGGAAAATTTGAGCTGCTATTTCATTTTAAAACTAGGGTATCACTCCAGGTGTTAGATATGCGCACAAGAGCCCATGGAGTCAAGTTCTTTACTATAAGAGTGTTAAGGTGCTGGAACAGGCTGTCCAGAGAGGTTATGGATGCCCATCACTGAAGGTGTTCAAGGTCAGATTGGATGGGGCCCTGAGCAGCCTGATCTAGTATCAAATGGGGAGGTTGGTGGCCCTGCCTGTGATGGAGGAGGTTGGAGGTTCATGATCCTTGAGGTCTCTTCCAACCTAAGCCATTCTGTGATTCTGTGTGTGATTCTGAGTCAGAAAAAAAAGATTTTTCCCAGACTGTGGGAGTTGAATCAGGCTTCACGCTATAAGGGCAGTCAGCATCTTCATCAGAAGCACAGAGCTGGTAGCCCTCTCCTCAGATCCAGCATCAACCATGGAAGAGGTTTTTAATCCCAAGAATTAAGGGAGCTTTGTATAGCAGCAGCCCGTCAGGCTACAGGAAGAAGCCCCAAAACATGCTATGCTATGCAACAGAAACAAGGGCTTCAACAAAGCCCAAGTATCTGACAGCAGCAACAAGGAAACCTTTCTTTTGAATCTTTTTTTTTTTTTTTTTTTTTTTTTCCTTCTAATACTTCTTTTGAAAAAAAGTGTGGCCATTTTTACCCTTCTTTCAACCTGTTCTTGCATCAGAATCTGTTCCTGCTGCTCCTAATTTCCACAAAGTGCTTCTACATATGAAGAAGCAAGGCTGACACTGGCAGTACTTTCTGTTTAGGAGTGTCCTTGTTTCATTACTTGGAGTATTCTAGGTTTAAACCTAATTGTGTGTTTAAAAAAGGCTCTGGTAGGTGGAGCAACAGAAGACTTGTCCTTACTTCCTGGCGCTTTTGAGGACAGACACACGGCCAGCCAGCCTATCTCACTGTTTACCAGGTGCTTTGACACGGTGGGGTGATGAACAACAGAAACTCTCCACAGTCATTGGCAAGAGCCAGGTCAAACCATATTGGGTTACTTCCCACGGGAAGGCTCTGCAATGAAGAACACTGTGTTTATCTGACATGAATGGCTAGGAGATTACATCATTGGACATACACAGCACCCACATGCTAACACCTGCTACACCCAAAGTGGGTCCTGTTTAGCATCTGCTTTTCTTATGTTGATGCATTGTTCTAGCTGAGCTAGCTTGAAACGATTTAGGAAAGCATCCTGAGCATTGCTGAGCAGAGATAGCACCACATACGGATGTAGAGGCATTGTTGAGTCAAACTCTACATGGGATGTTCTGCCAAATGGTTCCCTTCCCTTCCTTTTCTCATTTCCTTGTTCTCCTTCACCAGAGAATGCTAATCCCTTTATTTGTTTATGCACAAACTGGTGACTTTCCAGACCTGCTATAAATGACATCTGGCCATTAGACTTTTCTGGAAAGGGACAGCAAGAGAAACTGTTAATTGACTTCCTGCATGATGATTTAGTGGCAGTTCAGTTGGTCCCTTTGGACATGTAGATTTTGATTTTTCTGTGTTTGTTCAGAAGATGGACAGCACTGCACTAATAGCTGCCTTATTGCTAGCAAAAAGGAAAATACTAGAGCTACTTTAATTCTTCTCTTTTATTGAAAAATTGATTTCAATGCCTATTTCTGTTCTACTTCAACTCTAGAAACAACACATTTGCAATGTCTTGCTCATCCAAAGCAGCAAGTTTCTGATGTTTCATTCACAACACATTAAAAAAAAAAAGCAGCTACACAATTGCCTGGAAGGAGAAAAGTGTATCCCATAGCTTGTATTATAGTTTGTAATGGATAAAAAATATGTTGATCATTTACACATGCCTCCATGATGTCAAAGCTCATAGAAATCCAGGATCAACCATGCATTTCATAAATGTGGAAAAAGGAGTATCTTTTTCACTGATGGATTAGTTGAGCGCTCTCTCAAGAGCATTATAGAGGAACTCTTAGAGGAACTCTTCTTGGATTTACAAGTTGTGGTGTGTGAAAAGCTGTGCATGAGCCAGCAGTGTGTGCTTGCAGCCCAAAAAGCCAACAGTATCTTGACACACTGCTTCAACAGAGGGGTAGAAGCAGGGAGAAGGAAGGGATTGTCCCTCTCTGCTCCTCATGCCTGGAGTGCTGCATCCAGATCCGTGCCATCAGCACAAGAAGGAATCGGAGCTGTTGGAGCGGGTCCAGAGGAGGCCATGAAGATGCTCAGAAGGCTGGAGCACCTCTCCTACGAAGAAAGGTGGAGGGAGCTGGATTTGTTCAGCTTGGAAAAGGCTCCAGGAAGACCTCACTACAGCCTTCCAGTACCGAAACAGAGCATATGAGCAAGAGGGAGACCAACTTCTTACGCAGTATGATAGAGATAGGAAAAATGGAATGGCTTTAAACTGATAGAGTGGAGATTTAGGTTAGATGTTAGAAAATTCACTACTCAGAGGGCAGTGAGGCCCTGGCACAGCTGCCTATAGAAGCCGTGGTGCCACATCCCTGGAGGTGCTCAAGGCCAGGTTGGCTGGGCCCTGGGCAGCCTCAGATGGTGGGAGGCAGCCCTGCCCACAGCAGGGAATTAGGACTGCAAGAACTTTAAGGGCCCAGTCAATCCAAGCCATTCTGTTGTGATTCTATGACTTGAGATGGTAAGCTGCAATTCAGGAAGCCTTACACCCTGCAATCTACTTTTTAAACTGTGCACTCATTGACATGACAGCACATGCACATTCCAGACACCACTGAATAACGTGGTGCTTTGGCACAGGAGAAAAAGCAACTATCTGCCACACTGCTAACTAAGCATGGAGACTCCAACAGACAGCACATTCATTGTTGGATTCCAAAAATTCCTCAAAATTAAGTATGTAGGATTAAATTCTAGGCTTTAGTCAGAACCTCTTAGCCTTGTAGGTGCATTAACTGAAATTTTTTTTTGTCACCGTTTCTTTCCAGGCTAGTATGGCTTTTTCTGTTTGTTCATGGCACTAACTGGTGAGATTGTGCTCATCTGTCCCACATAACTCCCTCCAAAGGCTGTACTCACTGCCATGAGCAGCAATAACCCCAAAGACCATCACCTTCTCTGATGCAGCTGGGCATCACAGAGCAGAATTCTAGAGTTATACTGCCAAGCACAGCTGCAAGCATCCGGGGGTTCCTGTTCCTCCACAGAAAACAAATTATCTGCTTTATCTATTAACGTGCTTAGTGATATTATTGTTGGCGTTAAAAGAATACTACCATGCTATTACTGCAGATGAAGCAGTATGTGTGTGTGTGTGTATATATACACACACACACATATATATACATACATATATATTATATACAGGCCTGACTTATAAAGAATCCTTTCAGTCCCTTAACCTAGCATCTGACACATGGGAGCTAATGCCCTTAAAGCACTCCCATTCATTCCCCTGCTGCATTTGGGTTCTTCCCTTGCCTGTGTTCTCTCTCTCTTTCCTTTTCCCAGGGTACTTCTGTATTCCCACTTCCTTTTTCCTATTCATTCTTCACCTTTGTACCCATCCCTTTTCCATGACATACTTACCCTCTGCTTACAGTAGGAGCAAATTCTACTCCTGGTGCAGAGCTGTTTGAAATCAAGTTGGGGGCTCTCTAATTACTCTTAATAATGTCCCACATATGCAGGTTTCTATGACCCCCCACAATTCTACTGCTCCCCTCCAAAGAGCCTTGTCACAACCCCACTTTGCATCACAGGGTAATTGTGGTTGCTGGAGCCCACACAAGTAAAATTGCTCTGGTTATAAACAGTCCTGATCTTAGCTGGGCACGAGTGCGTGCCAAAATAATTTTTCACTATTATTCTCTTTGGAAAGTGGTGGTGTTAGGGATCAGCACTGCCTCCTGTAGGCCCAGGGTCAGAAGCATGAAAAGCACAGCACATTTCCATTCAGGTACAGGGAAGTGCAGAAACATAGTCCAGCTTTTTGTTTCCACACAAAAATATATATATACATATATACTTATATATATACTATAAATATATATATATATATATATATATATATATATATATATATAATATATATTATATATATATATATATATATATATTTTTTTTTTAAACTAAAGAGTGTTTTAGAATGGCATGAAACTTGGAAACCTCGAACTCCAGCTGCCTCACTGCTTTACTTGTGAGCAACACCCACAGACACGCAGAGATTCTTCAGTATCTTGACTTGTGAGGCTATCTCCTGGGAAAAGTGAGTATAAAAATGCAAAAAAAAAAAAAAAAAAAGCAAAAAAAAAAAAGCAAAAAAAAAAAAGCAAAAAAAAAAAGCAAAAAAAAAAAAGCAAAAAAAAAAAAGCAAAAAAAAAAAAGCAAAAAAAAAAATCTGAACTTGTATTAAAAAAAAATTATCCCCATCTTCTTATCTTAGAATCCAAGTAAAAGGCTATGGACTTCATATAAGGACATACAGTAGTCTAATTCATCAAAATGAAACTAGTGAGTTTGGCATCAGTTTGAGAGTTTTATTAAAACCACAGGTCTCCATTTTGTACAAAACTGAGGAGCTTTCTTTTTTTAAGAGCTTATTAACCACACAGGAAATAATGCAATGTAAGTGGTTTGTTAATAAAAATCTTTCTGTAAGCTATATACAGGCTGAATACCACACAACTGTATAAATGTAAAGACTCTATGCAACTTTAGCAATATATACAAACTACCTTTAAACACATAAATATGGTATTTACAGCTAATAAATAACATTCAAGGCTAAATCATGTGTCCCCATGTAAAAGAACCTTCATTATTTTGAATCCCAGTTCTGAATGTGTTTGTATTAGATCCTATATTAAAGGCACATCTGTTTACACACATTTTATTTCCAGAGAATTTTCACTCTTAAAGAGAAAACTGCAACAGAATGTGAAGTCTAGAAGGAATATGTCATTGTATTTATTTTTAGAGGCTTCAAAAGCAGTGGCTCAATACTCAGCCCCACCCTCAATGACTCATCCTATCTCCGCCATAGTGAGGAAATCAAATGTAACCAGTTTTGGAGTTATTAATATTCCAACGTATTGCACTGTTAAAACTTTTATCCCCATATACACTAGCAGCCATGGCTAGGAAGAAAACAACTGTGCACATACATGTATTTCTGTTGGTTTTGTATCAAATATAGGATCTTGAAGGATCACCACTTCCACATTTTGTCTTGCACACGTGGGCAAAGACTGAAAACCAGCACCAGTACCTCACATTACACTTCTCCAAATGCCTACCGTCAAACTCTTCTGCCTCTCCAGTTTTTTGTTTATTGCCTAGAAAGCTAAAAGATATTGTTTTTTTTTCCAAGCATAAGAAAAACTTTGCATTGCTTAAAGAAAGGAAAAGCAAAAAGCCTTCAATACATCTATTTTTGGTATCTCACAGCGTGTCTAATTCAAGTGTTTTTCAGAGCATTCATTTTTGTGCATCACAAAAATCAGGTTCCTTTAAATGTCACAGCTCCTGTTCCCTGCTGAATTCCACCTCAGATCAAAACACCAAGCAACTCCTAGTATGTACCATTCTATCACAGCCAAGCAGCAGGGGCTGGTCATTGGAAGTCCCAATTCCAGCACATGGAAGCAGGAGTATATTTGTCACCTGTCAACTGGTTTCAGTTGCACCAAAGACTGTATACAGCTGCCACTCAGCTGAGCGACTGACATTCAGTCTTAAACAGCATTGATGCTCTTAGTTTTGGTATCTCGGATGCAAGTAAGTGGTAAATATATATATGTATCCATTCTCTGCATTTCTTTGTAGCTTAATTCCATTGCAGTTTCTTAGTGATGGAAGTTAGATGATGCCATTCTTGAGGGATGAAAGCATGAACAAAAAGTTGAATGTCTGCAGAGGACACTGGTATTGCTGTCTTCTCCTATTGCTATTTATTCCGGGATAAGCTGCATGGGATTACATATCTTAACACATTATAATTATTGCTAAGAAGCATTGGCATCTACACCCAGTAAATCACATTCATAAACACAACCCAGAAGATTCATCCCCATATTGAACCAGTCCCTGACATCTCTGTTATAGCTTTACACACAAGGGCGTTTTTTCCATGAGAAAACTACTCAATTGCCAAACACACACTTGAAGACAATGAATTCTAGCCGCTGAACTGTCTGAAAATTCAGTTAGCAAGGCCAGGAGAACAACAACAACAAAAAGAAAGAAAGAAAAAAGATCTGTAGTTCCAGAAGATTTCTTAAAAAGTAAAAATTGAAAACAAAAAAAACACCAAAAAGAGACCAGGTTCAGAAGCTTTGTGTCTTTTCAATAAATACTACAAAACTGCTAAAGAGGAGCTGACATCAAGAAACTGTCACAAGGCACCACGATTAAGCAAAATTACTTATTCCTTCCTAACACTCAAGCTTTTGGCAAGTTGTTGCAGGGGTTTCTTTGTTTTTAACTATTCAGATAATGTAACTTTATGGTTAGTAACTTTGTATGCTGAGACTTCCTTACAAGAAGCTTCCTAATACAGCTAGATAGAGCAGGCAAAAAAGCCAGCAGTAGATAAATATTTCTATACATTCCGATCTGAACATCCACTTCACAGGGATGAACAGGCTCTCTCCTCCTCCCCAGTGTGGAAATTCTCATTCTTGCCACTTTTTAAGCAGACTCATGTGCAGAATTTTCTTTAGAGGCTTTCTTGGCACTGTGGAAAGAAAAATAAAATAAAATACAGATTTGTTAAAGAGGAGGACATGAGGTGCTTATTTCATTTGTCTTATTGAGGCTTAGTTTTAAAACTACTACTTAGAAGGAGAGTTGTGTTTGGGCTTTTCTTGGTCACTGCTGGATTTTACAAGTGTGTGACAAAGACACACCTCTCTCAAGGGCTCACCAGGTCATTGCCCTGGAGTGAAGATCCACACATGTGCTTCAGATCTCAGTCTACAAATGTCCCCATGAGACCTTTCACTCAAAGCAACTGCACTAAAATAAATATAACCACTTCTTCAGTTCAAACTTTAATGGATGAAGTCCAAATAAAATTGGCCTCAAAGCTGAAAGTTTAATCTAGGTCAGAAAAGTTACTAATCAAAAAAGAAAAATGCACTTGCATGTGTCTGCTTTGCTCTGTAGCAGCCTCCAGATCTGCAACTGGCTTGTGAGATGAAAGGGCTCAATACTGACTGAGTGCAGGTGCCTGGACATCCCTGCATTAGTGGTGAATCTCAGACATCTTAAGATAGAGCAAAGCTTTCCTCTGAGCACTTGGTCTGTAAATCCCCTTTGGCTGCTGTGAGAGTGTGAGAGATAGTGACTTGCACTTGCTTTGCAGAAGTGCTAACAGCCGCACAAGGAGATGGTCAGTAGAGAATGACAGTTGGGGGTTTTAAGCTGCCCAAAGCTGCCTCAGGTTAGATTGAGCTGGGATGCTTCTGAATTTTTTAGATGAGTGCAGAAATCGGCCAAATCTTGAAAGTTGTATGAAATCCTCCCACAGCCTTAAGACAATAATGCTCACTCTTACCCTCCCCTCTTCCTGCTGACAGGCTGCTCAAGGCACTTCACAAATATTGCTGCCTCTTCTCCTTTACCAAGACGTGAGCTGCCATCTCGAGAACAGAATACCACCCTGTGAAAGAAATACTGGACATTCAGATCATCCTATTTTAATTGTAGAAACAGTACACCAAACAGCAGCATTCACACTACCGTGTGGGTACTACTACTTTACCAACCTGTGAGGATCACTGGCAGAAGATTGTTAGAAAAGAATTCTCAAAGAGTATTAATGCAAGAAAAACTAGGAAAACACATCAGATACAGACTTCAAACAACAGCCTAAGTTTCATTAGTCTTCTGCATAAAAATCTTTTGGCTAAGAGACCAGAGGCTCTACCACAACTCTTTATATCTTCTTTATTTACTACAGTCATATGACTTTTTCTCCAGGTTAATGATCTTGGAAGAAAGCCTTACTTCCTTCAATATTTGCACTGAGTCGGTTGCCAATTCCAGCAAACCTAAGCAGTTGCTTTTCCATTTATCAGTACTTTCCCAACCCCTGTATTTGTTCAGTTCTGTTCTGATAACTGCTTTTTGATAAAGGGACAGCCTTGTTTATTTAAAGGAGTAACGTACTATTCATGATACTACACATGATATGCGTATTCTCTGTTCCAGATATATTTTTTGCTAACATCTCACATCTAATGAATCTAAATACTCCAAAAGATTCAGGTGAAAGCAGTACTGATTCAACTAAGTGCTGTTTTAGCATTCATGTATTAGCAACATCCTGCAATGTTTATGTGTTTAAGCTCCCACCCAGCCACTCAGCTAACCCCAACTTCCAAGAAAACCCAACTTATTATCTACCAAGCAAATGCACTTTTTAGAAACCTTTCCAAAATCTCCATCTTTGAAAGAAAACCTGTACAAATGTCCAGCAAATGAAAGGAGGAAAGGAACTGCAAACATGATCAGAGCAGCTCACTCATGGAGATCCTCTCTTGCATATTGTAAGCAATCTGAGGCAAGTGAACACAGGGATGCAAATGAATCCTGTGGGAGTGAAATTACAGACTGCAGATCCTAGTGGAAGAAAACAGCTGAATCTGGCTGAAATAAATGCAGGTTTGCCGCTGCAAGAGTCCTGATTATCAGTGCTGCACTCATTTGCAACTGTTTTCCATGTTTTGTCCCGCCCTATGAGATAACAGGAATAAGGAAACATTGGCAAGTACAATTCAAGGCAACCAAAGCAAGTTACTTTTTCTGAGTTTCGCCTGACTTCACTCTGACTCTCTGGATGGTGAATGCAAATGGAGTCCACCAGTCTGACCAGCTGAAGAAGGTATCTTTCTCCCACTGCAGCTTTAGCATAAGCAGGTCACCAATGTCCACTTCTGTGTAGATCAGGAAGGAGAAGGTCTTGTTAGAAGAGACTTCAGGCCTGTAAGGAATCAGAGAAAAAGAAAAAAAAATTATTGAAGAAATCTTAAGAGCCAGAAAGGCTAAAAGTCTTAAGAAAGCTACGGAAAAATTGGAAGGATAGTAGCTTTCTAATCTAAAGGACAGAAAACTTGAGGAGAAAATAAAACCAAGGCCTCTTGTACTTAAGAGGGGGAGAAAGAAAACTGTCCACCATAATTCCAGTGAATGGAACAAGATAAAGACACCTGATGATTTTGCAGAAACACTTGGAAAAGTTTCTGCTGGAAGCTAGAAAAAATCCTGGGGCAGATAACCGTGCAAGAGATACCTTCTCCATTGCTGGTGTTTCTCAGGGGTTTGTTAGACAAGAACCAGCAAGGAACAGTTTTGGTAAAGCATTTCCTTGTCAAGAAAACACACTTTGGTGCTTCCCAGCCCCATTCCCTTCCAGCCCACATACAGAGCATGTAAGCACTGATTTATGCTTCTTAGCAGAGCTTTGGAAACATATCTCCCTCAGCTTCCACCTTGAGGACATCTAACAATTAATTCTAGGTCACAGTCTAGTTTGGAAGGGGCTTTAACACAGGTGGAACATTACAAAGATTCAAAAAGGAAATGGGGAAAAAAAAATCCACACCACAAAAATTCTTACTGGTCTGACCTTCTCACATCCATGTTTCAGATCTCTTATAAGGAATGGTGTCTACAGAGCTTAGACTCTTTGTTTTTTCAATGGATGAATAATGCATCTACTTGATCAAAGACAATAAAGATTCTGGGACCCTGTAAGATGAGTTTCTGGAGCTGGAGCTAGAACCCTGAGTACTTCAGCAGGGGCTTTTAACTGATTTAGTCCAGACTAAGCAGTGCATAATTGTTTTTTGTAGCTACTCACAGTGTGAAAGCAATGTTCTCACTCTCATCTAGAGTGCCATACAGAGAAATCAGGAATGGCTGGTCTACCTTGGTCACATTGGTCTTTCCAAAGAAATGTATCTTGACCTGATAATGGAAGACTGGAAGAAGAGCACAAAAGAAGAAGCCATTATGAAAAAAAGAAAACTCTCAAGCTCCAAAAAGACTGCAAGTGACAAATACACAAAAAGCCCTGCACATATCCTATGATGGTATACATAAGTATCATTAAACCAAGCTCTGTGGGCATTCAGGATAATGTACAATATTTGCAACCCTTTACATGAAGCAAAAGAGCTATGTCCTCCTAATACAGGAGTTTTGGCGAAGGGAATTCAGCCTTCTGACACCACAGATTAAGACTTAAAGGCCAACAAAAGACTGTTGTTGCAGCTATTCTAAAACAGCGTTCTAAAACATATTCTAAAACAGGAATGTCCTTGTGATTGCTGCTTCATCACACAATGCACACAGCAATAAACATACCACATGGCACAGTCAAAGCTACAGAGAAAATAAGTAAAAAAAAAATAAACTCCAACTTGCAGTTATTTTGCTAGCTGAATGCCATCCAGTTCTTTCTGCAAGGTCCATTGCAGGCCTACCACAGTGGTAATGGAAGACAAGAACTGCTATGAGATTTTAACATGGGTGTGGTCTTCTGGCAAAAACAGTATGAGAATCTGACAAGTCTGATGGCTGCACATCTTTAAATAAATTACTCATCAGGCTAAGCCCTTCTGATTATTTTCCCAGCAGCAGGAAAAATTCAACTGGATGAAAATAATGAAAAAATTCAGAAGATTCAGTTGTTCCAAATTGAGTCACTGTCCGGGGTGCAGAGTAAATCTTCCTTTCATTCTATCACTTAGAAGTTTCTTCCAGAACACCCTTCATGTTGTATTGTAACTCCATTACCACATCTTGAATAAAATGACATTATTTTCTAATCCTGAACTTTAACTTGCAGATAAGCTAAATGCAGTCAAGCTTGACCCCTGCTCACTGTAGGCATCAATGCAGCAATACTACCCAGTTGCAGCATGGTTCAGTGTGCACAGTGGCTATAAGGTAATAGTTGGACTTCATTATCTTAATGATCTTTACCAATCTTAATGAATCTATGCACCCACCCTGGTTCACAGCTGAACAAAAGCAGCAGCAATGCTTACCAATAAGCTGCAGAACCTACCTTTGTAGGGCATCTGAGCGCGGGTCTTCAAGTACATTTTGGTGTTTCTCTTTGTTCTCACTCTGTTGACTTTATAACCCAAGTTGTTGCAACGGTTCTTCCGGCAGCTTAGGCAGAGGCCCTTCTCAAAGGCCTCTTTTGTGTTGCAGCGGTAGGCCATGCTGGGCTTCTCTTCATAGAGGAGCGAGTCAATAAAGAGATGGATGGATCGCTCATGAGAGCACTTCACCAGCTGATCCACATCTTCAAAGAAAAAAATATATATATAGAATAGGTATGCACACACAAAAAACTGAAAGCAGTGACATAAACAAGCAAGAAATACTAGTTGGGCTTTATACCAGGAGTTTTGAAAGCACTTAAAGGAGTAAACCTCAGTCATCCAAAGCAGCGATATGGATACAGATCTCCCTTCAGATGTTATATTGTTTGTTTCAGAGCAGCCTCACCTGAAAAGCCTTTTTCAGCAATCAGGCGGAGAGCTTCCCCCAAGTTGCAGCCTGGCTGGAAACCTCCACCATTAGGGTAAATATCGATGTGTCCAACAGGTTTCTGAATCCCAATACTGCGATCTGGAGAGCCTCGAGTGTAGGTGTGCAGAACATCCACAAAGTCAGCATCATCCGGGGAGAGGCGGATAGGGGCATCAGCATACTCAAAGGTGGGACCAGCAGGATCCAGACCTTTATTGCAAACCACAAGGAATAACAGAGATGAACATCTGTCAAAACACTGGCAATGACAGAAAATGCCAAACTTAGGTACCACGTTGTGCTGGACTACTCATATGGCATCACTGAAGACATTACAGTGGAGTCATTTAAGTAACACCATGTAGGCAGGAGAACTAAATACGCTACCTCTACATGCTGTCACTATTTCAAACATAAGGTATATGTAAACACATAAAGAAGCACAGGTAACTTCTCCACAGCTGTAGTGTTTCCAGTGGACAGAGAAATGCTAATAAATATTTTCCTTGGTGTTTTCCCCTCTTGTCGAGAAACAAAAAAACTGTTAATTTCTATTTGAAGTATATGAAGTATGGAAAGCATCTTGCTGCTCTCTACTAGAGAAATTGGGAAATGTAAATGAGAGTTTCACTGTTCACACGCCTAAGGGGAGTGACATTCTAACATAGTGTCAGTAATGCTGCAGCTGGAAAAGAAAAAAAAAAAAAAAAAAAAAGAACAACCAGATCCATTCTGCCAGTGAGCAAGAACTCCTATTCATAAGGCATGCATAAACAGCTTTTGTTACAGTGCCATCTCTTGCATCCAGACAAACTACTTAAGAGATGGCTGATATATGTCTTGTGGGGAAAGCTCTATTTCCTACACCCAGCTCTGCCCACCTAGATCAGCTGAACATACTGTGAGCTGCCTCCTACTGCTGTGAAAGATTCAGGGACTACATTCCATCATTTCCTGTGCTTAAAGGCAATGCTGTTTCCCAGGAAAAAGTCCATCCTGGACACCAAAGGACAACTGCAAGGGCCACTGGTGTTTGAGTGATTTGGCAACCTCAGTGAAACAAAAAAAAAAAAAACAGGAGGCTGAGAGGAAGGAAGGGTAGAGGAAATAATGCTTTGGCCACCTGATGTAACCCGTTGCCTCTCAGGAATCAGTCCTTCCTGAAGCTACAGCTACCTAGGCCACCCTGCAGCATCCCCATGGATCTGAGATGACAGTGGGTCTTGCTGAAAGGGCTCTTGATGCTAGGAAGAAGGGAGCTGGGCTCTGCCCTGAATGTGGCCCTGAAGCTATCTTGGCAATGAAGAAACCAGACAAGTGATTTTCTTAGCCCCATTTGCTGACAGTGGCACTTCATTTCTCACTGAGATTAGTGCTGAGGCAATGAAAAGCTCAACTCTCCAGGCACCAGGCTGTAAACCAGTCATGCCACAGCACACTACCTTATCTAGCATACTACTCAGCCTCCAAAATTATAAAAATGACTCAAACCAGACATCTAAGTAATGCATGTGAGCAGATCAAGCATAAGTGTACTTCCTTACCCTTCCAAAAACTCTTCCCAATATTATTTTTGAAATTATTTGAGCCACCTGTTACAACTTATTTTTCAGTAACAGCAGATTTCTTCAGAACATTTATCTAGTCTTCTCTTGAACTTACACGGACCTCTTGCATGTATAGCTTCCCTCAACAATGAGCTCTGCAGGTACTACAACCACCGCAGGCGGATTGACCTCCTGCTCCTCCTGAACAGGATCCCAGCATCTGCAAGGGATGACCATCTGGATGAAGACAACTACCTGAAGTTCTGCAGCTGCGAGATCTTCCTCAGAACTCACATTTGGCAAACTACAATCCCATTCCCCCAACCAAGTTTCTTCATGGCCAATAAATCCACCTACTTACTCATTTCTTGCACATAAGCAAAGCAAGGCTTCTCACTCACTACTACCCTGTGTTGATCTTTTATAAATCTTTTCCATTTCTGCTAGAAAAATATCAGATTCTGATTCAGTGTAGAATGAACGCATAACCTAAGTACACCCAACAAGCAACAATTATTCTGGTAATATTTCAGTACGAAGAGAAGACCACAGGTTTTCTTACCAGTAATTCTGTTCACCTTCTTCTTGGTTAGGCTCCCAGCAATCCCAGCAGCATGAGCACCCAGACTGTACCCCAGCAAGTGAACATTGTTGAGAGGGTAATTGAATTTCTCCTGCAGAGGAAAGCTTCATTTAAAATCTGATATCAAACAGGACAGCATCAGATGACAAAGGAAAATATTTGATACAAACTGCAATTTCTCTTCGGGCCACAACTAACAAAAAAAAAAAAACCCACAAATAACAAAAAACCCCATAACTTTGCTCTAGATAAGCTTGCTTGAGTTTACTGTTTTAAGGCAAAAAAAAAAAAAAAAAAGAATCTACGTAGAGAAAAATGCAGAATTATGGACAGAACATCTAAGGCTCTGTATCATAGACAATGTTTTCAGCCATTCTTTCCCCCCCAGCTTTTGGATCACCTAAGTATTTCCCAAAGGCAAGTCACATTTCTAACAGTTTTCCAAGTGGTGGCTGCTATATAATATGTAGAAACCTGTCTTTCAAAGCTACCTTTCACAGAGCCTTCAGAAATTTTCCGTGGACCCACAGGCCTCCATAGACCACAAGGTGAATAAATCTCTGGGCTGTAATACAAAAGGCCGCCTTGTCAAAGGGACAGCCTTTAGATTAAAGCTGGGATTTTACCAGCCCAGTTGAACACAGTCTGCCACAGCTTAACTCAGTCTATGCAAAAGGAGACAATTAACTCTTTATGTCTGCTGCAACAGTGGCATGAAGATAAAACTGTTGCACTGCTGTTGTGTCCCCCGATGATTGTATGTGAGATGCACATGACTACATGTCTTACCTCCATCCAGTCAATAAACATAGCAACATCCTTTCCCACCAGCTTTGTGTAAGCAGCAGACACTGGGTAGTGCTGCTGAGCTCGAACCAGCCAGTCCACAACTATAACATTTGAATCAGGTTCCCTCTTGTACAGAGCATCCACCAGCTTTGGGACCCAGCTTTCATACATTCCTGTCACCTGTTACGTTGTGATGATTTAAAAGACAAAAGGAAGACCTTGATATTATGTGTGGCACATAGACACCAAAGCATCTAACAGATTATCAGGGGTGCAACCAAAAGGGACATGCCACCCCTTTCTTCTTACCGTCCAGCCATGGATCACCACAAAGGTTTTACTGGTATGGTTGAAATTGCACTGTGCCAAGCTGTCCATCTGCCCAGGAATCAGGTAGCAGACATCCTCATCAGGCTCTGCAGGTGTTCTTAAGGAAAACTTGCTCTCAATCCCCTCAAAATTCATCTCAGCTTCTACTGGGCAAGATCATAATAAACACAGAGCAGTGGTTTAGAAGTATTAGGACAAACAGAAGTCATAGTCTATGAAGCTGGAGAGAGATTAGGAACAGGCAAGAAATGGAACATGCTGTTTTCATTTCCCTCAGCTCCATGTAGAAGGGAAACCAAAGGGTGAAAAATCGCTCATTCTCCAAAACCACTGCTAAAGCAATGAGAACCTGCCCAGCTGTCCAACAGGCATAAATTCCTTTTAGGAATCACAGTACATGCAGGAGAGCAGCAAGTTTCTCATCATACTATCACATATTTTAACAGCACATCTTCTAACCTCATCACAAATATCACTTCTTTACCATGGCATTACCTGTCATTAACTGTGGGCTTAAAACCCAGTGCTTTCCTGAAACCAGGCCAAACTTTGGCAACTTGCTTTTAGCAAATATTGATGTTTTCCAAGTGCAGCTGAACTCAGGCCAGCTCCATCTTTCTCAGTGCTGTTTCCTGGCGTGTGATCACACACACACACGGTTCCAAGTCACCAGGAGATGTCCCAGAGCACAGTGAGGTCCCCAGGCTAGGCATGCCAAAGCACTTCTGCTCACTGAAGAAAAAGTTCTTCCTAGGTCTGGTGCATCTCTCTGTCTCCATCAAGTTGTGCCTCAATGTGCAGAAAAACTGATCATTGTTTCTAAAATTTGTTTTCTGGTCTTCTCATTCAAGGGCATGCAGATTCCTGCCTGACCTCACTCAGCCCTTGGGTAGCTGTACAAAGTCTGTGAGGGTCCTGCTGTCCCTGGAGGGCCACAGAAGTCAAAGTCTAACCAAGCCCTGCAGCGCAAGGTGCACAGACAGCACACTGGCTGGCAGCTAATGTACAAGCCTTGGAGAGACTGCAGTCACCTGCAACTAAACCAACTGCTTAATGCTGCCTGCGTTCCTGCACACTTGATGAAAGCAAAGCTTGCACAAAGAAGCTAGCAGGAGCTGCTTGCTGAACAGAGGCAGAGCTCAGCTTTACTTTTGACCTTGGCTGTGCTAGGCTGCCCAGCTAATCCCACATAATTACACTGTGAGCCCCCTTCCTCCTCAAGAAAGGATGCGGCTCAGGAGAAACATTTTTCTCCCAATATGCAGAATGATTCATATAATGGTGAAGATAAGACTTCACCCATAGAAAACAAGCAATCTATCAAGTTAAATGCTGGCTTTCTCAGCAGTTGTCCACTTCTAGTTGTTTCTGCAGACTCAAAACTTCATTTTCTCACAACAAAGAGATCGTAAATAAAAAAAAGAAGTGAAGACTAATTGGTTAAATATCAGCTATACTTTTTCACTCAGCAGCAAACTAGTAAAACCCTGAAAGACCAGGAACAGCTTCCAAATCTAAGGCAACAAGGCAAGGACTTTCAATTATGTGTCTTCCTGTTCCACACAGGAAGGCAAATAATAATAGTCCACCTGCTCTCCAGTTAATAGTGCTTCCCTTCATATTTGGAAATCATTTCCTTTCTGAATTAAACATATCTGATAATCAACCAAAACCCAAATTAAATCCAAATCCCATTGTGTAGTGTGTTCTCAATTACAAACATATGCCAGAATCTGCACTTAGGTTCAGAATGCATCTTTTCTAGAAATAAGCTTCTGTGAAAACAAATTTGCAACACAACATGTACCTCACCTCGATATGTTGTGGGAGGATTTAGAAAGTCAGAAATTACTGCAGCATCCGTTCTGCTCAGAAGAAATATAATGGTGTGCAGCATTCACACATGTTCAAATCCAAGCAGCAAGATACCATCTGGATGAGGCAAGTGCGTGTTGTTGAGTTTGTTACTGACTTCTCAATGACACTAATCAGAAGCCATCCTCGAGAGATGCCCAAGTTTGGCACTGCAAATTCTGTTTGGGTATCAGAACAAGATCACCCTGTTCCTCATTCTGCAGATGTTGCAGCACTGCCTCATTTCCCACCTATGGTGTATTAAATTTTAGAAACAGAGGCATGTACATAATAACAGATACACACTTACAGTGCATACTGACCTCAATAAATACTGAAATAATTTAAAGTCATGGCTACAAAGCAGATTACTCTGGAAAGCAAGCATTTGCTATTTCAATTTTTGTACTTCAAAGTACAACTCACTCATATTAAAAGACTAAGAACCAAACTGTCATACATGGACTTTTGTCACCAAATCACCAACCTTGCTTTAAATCAACAAGAAAAGGAAATCTCTTTAATCACATCCTATCTGAGTTGGTCAAACATTGTGACAGCAGATCTCATCCCTGCAGTCTTACACAAAGCCAAAGAAATGCAGAGACAGACAACCACACATACCACAGGTTTGTTAATGATGTGTTTCAACTTGAGTTAGTTAAACCAAAGAAAATCCGAAATGAAGAGCCTTCCTCATTTTTCTGACAGGTGGACAGGAATTTAATTGAATTTGCATCAAAGTTTTACATAATGTAGATGGTAGAAGTTAGATGAAAAAATCTATGTGTATTCTTACTGAAATATTGAAGTCATTTTTGGGATGAGACTGCAACTCTATTTCTAGATGAGGCATCGATGAGGAACAGAGCTGGAGGTTAAAATTAGTAGATGAAACAAATCTATGCTTTTGCTAGAAATCACACTTTCTCAGGCTTGGTTCAGCAGGGGTATAAAGGCAAGCGCTGTGTTGCAAGAACTTCCAGGTGCACAGTGACAAAAACAAGCCCCCATTACAAAATGAAGGTTTCAGGTCACCTTACTGACCACATGCCTACAGCAATGCCCAGAAAGGGTTATTTAACTCTTTAGGGAACTGGAAAGGGAGCAAAATTAAGAATTAAGCCACCAGTTTAAGAGTGAAGCTGGCTTCATTTACAGCAATGCTGCCAAACTCCATTTTAACCTACTCCAATACTTTTCTTAAACTTTCCCTTACAAAAATCTGTTTTCATCTTGTAAAAAAGCTGCTGTCTACATCAAGGTACAAAGGATATTTTAGAACTCAGAAGTGCAGAAAAACAGCTAGAAGTCAGTAATCTCATTTTTTTGGTTAAATCTCATTTCACTGACTTGGCCTTGCAATTTGTTAAACTCCATTCAGTTCATGACTACTGTCAACTCTGAAAGCATCCCACAGAGTTAAACATTCTGACTCAATATAAACACAGGTTTACTCACTAATAAGAGATCCAAATTCAAATTTCCTTCATGAGAAGCCAACAACAGCCTGGCAATTGTTTTGAACACAGGAAACCATCAATTGTCTGATGGGTGAAGATAGTGAATTTTGAAGAAATGAAGGCATCTGGAATATGAATCAAAACTTAAACAGCCAGCATCAGGTGCAGGATGCCAAATACAGTAATACTACATGTGCAAGAATCAGTGTAACTCCAATACATCTTAAACGGGAATCTTTAGTAAACAATATCCTGGCATTACGTACACAGAAATTGGAATACTATTAGCTAGGTGCAAAGATCATCAGAAGTTATACTGCTAGCCTGTGCAAACACAAGTCCACACACATAGAGGCAAACATCTGCACATAACATTAAACATTTACATAACCCATTGGAGTTAAACAGAGTAACTCATCCTCCCGGTGATAACCAGCATTAGGACAAAACATCCACCAGTTACACTGAACTCCTAAGAGAGCTCTGAGGCAAACTGATGGTCAGCTGTAATTAAAAGGCTATACAACAGGAAACATGATTGCTTCACCAGATCTACACTATAAACTGCAAGCAGACTACCGCGCTGTAATCTGACAAAACCTTTCCCTTCAGTAAGGTTACAGTTAAACCTTACTGCAAAAGAAGTTCCAGCTTTCCAGACAGCAGAGCCCTGAGGTTAAGTTCCCCCCTCACTTCCCAGAGGAAGGAGAGCACCTCTGGACAGCACAGAGCCCAGGTGGCCCAGCCCTGCAGATTGGCAGTGTGAGGGCAGGCTGCGGCTGCTGCACTGTGCACGTGGGTGCTGCAGCTCACCGAGGAGCTCCCTACCAAATGGATGCTTACTCAGCTGCAGCTGGGAGGCTTGAAACTCAATCCAGCAGCAAAGATCCTGCCATCCATCAGCTCCTCTGGGATATCTGGAATTAGCCCAAGACAATAAAACACAATCACTGCCAGACTGTACAGTAATATGGAGGAAAGAATGCATGTGAAAGCCACAGCATACAAGTGCTTCCTGACAAAGACGTTCCAGTGAACCTCCTGAGGAGTTCAACCACTCATGGTATGCCCACAGCACGTGGTGATGCACAAGATCCTCAGCTCTAAGCCATCTCAGAAGGGCATTTATTCTGCAGAGGACACACCACAGCTGCCATGGCAGCTCTTCCCCAAACATGGCCACAGCAAAAGCCAACAGCTCACATCGCACAACAGCATTAAAAAATGGTGTAATCCCTGACTCCTGATTTACACTGGTAAAAATAGAGATCAGCACGTGCTCCGAGCAATGTATTATCTTTTCCTGGAACACCAATGTTATCTTCACCTACAGTATCTTTTTCCATGTTGTTTATTAAATACTCTAGATTCCCGGCAGGCTGCATCATGTATTTTCCATGGTTCCTAAACATCTTTTTACCATGGTGTCAAAGAAAGTGACACACAATTTTAGGACAACCACACAATCTGTTTTCATATTGTTTGTTCCTATGGAGAAATAATGCAACCATTAAGTCTATGACAAATCAGTTCCTAGAGGGATGAAAGTCTGCTCTGGGAAGAGTTATTTTAGCATATGAAACTTGGGTACTGCGATGAAAACCGCTTTTGATTGCCTTTAATGGTACAAAACTGGAGTCAAAATGAGAATACATTCTTCTGGCTGTGCCCTAGCACCCCATCCTCTTTCTTGTGAGCAGTTCCCTCCAGTGTCCTCATACACTGTGGAGATAAAGGCATCTGCAGTGAAAAAGCAACAGCTTATATGCTACTCTTAAGCTTCACCCAGCAGTTTTGGGAAACTTTTAAGTATGTGGACTATTAAAGGATGCACTTGTCTGCCATACAATGTCTAAGGTAGTAATACCATGACACAGCACCACTAACATAAATTTGAAGAGTTGTAGTGTAACAAAATCAGACTCGTTGGTTGCTAAAGCTGCAATCATGTTGTGCATTAACTAAAGAATATCAGGAAACACCCAGTAGTCAACAGGCACACGTGCTACTTTCTCTATCCTGCAGACTGCCTACACAAAAATGTAGATATTACAGGTGTGTGTCAATACATATTGGAGACATCCACTCCGCTGTTAACATTTTTTCCTAGTGGATTTTGTTACGTTAATGGCACTAACTGCTGCCCAAATGCATTATTAGGACACTGATGACATTCAGCCTTGTCTTACACACCGCAGACTGGGAGCCCTGGCAAGCCGGGTCTCAAGACAGGGCTCGAGATGCCAACCGTAATGCTACGGCTGGGCCCGCCCGCCTCTAGCAAAGGACTCTTAGAATCCACCTCTCTCTGGGTAAAAACAAACAAACAAACAAAAAAATCCAAGCAGATCCCAAACGCCTAAACCGCAAAGCCGCTCCAGAACTTCCCTAACGGGATGCGAGTCCCCCCGTTTCTTCCCCAACCCCACTCCACTAACCAGCAGGACAGGGAGCTACAGCCCCACAGAGCTCTCCTCACCACCCACGCCCCAGAGCATCCAAGGAGAAGACGGAGCCCCACACGCCCCTGCTGCTCTCCGCCCTGCCCCGCCCCGTGCACGTTCCGGCTCCGCCGGGAACCGCCCCCGCCCCGCGCCCCACTGGCACTCACCGGGATCTAAGCCGGCGGCCCCGTGCACACAGAGGCAGAGCACGGCCAGCAGCGCCGTTTTCCCCATCTCGCGTCCTCTCTCCATGCGCTGTGCTGCGGCGGAAAAGTTTTAGTGTGAGGGGTTAGCAAACAAACAAACAACAAAAAAAAGAATATACAACTTTTAAAACTTTACACGACTGTAAAGTAAGGAGAAAGAGAGAGGAAAAAAAACAAAACAAAAACACGAAGAACTGAGTCGCTCCGGGACAAACCCGCAGCAACAGCTCCCTTTGGAACCTGTAGGCAAACCGCCCTGACTTACTGCCGCGGCCGCTGCTCCCTCCTGGCCCCTTAAGTCCCCGCCAATATGCAAATATGCAAATAAGCTCCCACACCCATTGGCGCGCGCTACGGGGCGTGGCCACCGCTGGCCCGGGCACAGGCGGCGGGGAGGGTCGGGCCGCTCCCGCGGGGCCTCGCGACCCTCAAGCCCCCGCATGGCCCCGGGCACGGCTGGGAGCCGCGAGCTCCGCCAGCGGGTGCGGCTCTCTCCCCGGCTCTGAGTTGCGGACTGGGCGCTCTGCCTCCGTTCTTTGCCTCGCAGCCCGCCTGCAAGGCCTTTCCCCTGTGTTCTCCGTCTTGGCTCCCCGAGCCTCGAATGCTAGTTTCCCTCTTTCCTGTGCTGTTATACCAAAAACGATTGGTGTTCAGCTCGCTGCTTGCAAAGCACCTTTTGCTGCTCGCGTGAAAAACCTTAGCCAATGCTTTGTTTTGCCAGCAACTAAGGGGGTCTAAGCTCGGAGTGCAAGTTGCTAGAGGTTGCCGTGTGTGCTCTAGAGAAATGCAGACTTGCCTTTCCTAGGTTTTCAGCTCTCTGTGCCCCTCTGCCAGCAGTTTGCCATCTGTTACCTTTCGCTGCTGCCACAGGGTGAAGGATCAGTTATGTAAGGAAATGTAACAGAGAAATATTAAATTAATAACGAGCCTTGCTTTTATTTCGCAGTGTGTTGTCGAAGGCTTGGCTTCATGAAGTGCTTTTGGTGTAGGGAAGGAGGACTTCTTGGTTTTGGCAGCATGGAGCAAACACCATGCATTTTAAGGGCAGTGGCTTCTCAGAGTGGAAATTAAAACACATCTGGTCCCCATGGGCACAGCTCTTCAACAGGAGGTGGCTCAGGCAGAGCAGCACTGGGTCACCTCTGCAAAGTGCTAATCTGATAAAAGACCAGTAAGATCCCAGTTCAAGTATGTATCTCAGATTGGGTGTGAAGAAAAACAACTCTGAAAGAGTGCTGAAGCAGCAGCACAGGCTGCCCATGGAGGTGATGAAGTCACCGTCCGTGGAGGTGTTCAAGAACCAGGTGAATGTGGCAGTGAGGGATGTGGTTAGTGGGCATGGTGGGGATTTAGTGGTCTTAGAGGTCATTTCCAGCCTTAATGATTATACGATTCTGTGATGTCAGCTTTTTATATTCAAAAGGCACTGGAAGAATTTAAAGAAGGTGCAACTGAGACTGAGACTCTTCCAGCCAAGATGAGCTGGGTGCAGGATATAGAGCAGCGCAGGAGACACGGGCTGGGAACCAGGGGGAGGGGACAGGCAATAAGGGGCTAGGAGTGAGGAGAGGGACCAGAGGATGGGGGTGTGGGTGGGAGAAGCACAGTGTGTGCTCTCTGCTTTGAGTAAGTGTTGTGCATATCCTCTGACTGGTGGTTGCGACTCTCTCATCAAAACAATGGCAAGAATTTTCTCATGTCTTTTTTTTTTTTTTTTTTCTTTCCAACTGTGGTCTAAACAATGCATTTTCTATTGATTTAGTTTAGTTGAAGATCACTAGTGTAATTTCCCCTCTACAAATCAACCTGGCTCCATGCAGGTTCAGACATCCTTCCTAGAAAATTCCACTCCCTGCAGCCAGCATTTAGCAAATGAAGAGAACAATGTAAAATAAGGCTCCATAACACAGACCATCAGGCCACCATAGTCATAGGTGATACTTTCAAGCCAGTGGAGCAAAACATGGCATGAAGGCTGTCCCCCCCATCCTTCGCAGATATGCCAATGGCTACTGCAGCAAAATAGTGTGTTAGAACACTGTGATGAGAAGACAACTGATACAGTATTAGTGGCAGGTGTGATGAGGTAGAACAGAGCCCTGGCAATGCCTGGCAGGGCAGGCCAGCCCAGGAGCAGTGCTGGTCCTCACAGCCTCTGCTAATCTGCAGGCTATAGTCAGAATTTCAGTTAGTTCCCAGTTCAGACTGTGGATCCTATCAATAGCCAAGGGCTGGCAGCAGATCTGCGGGCTTCTTGCAGTAATATCTAATTTGTTAGACTGGAAATGCCTGTTCGCATAATTTTTTTGTTCATGGCCGTGCCTCATTTTAAGACATAATCTGAAAGAGTTATGCAAAGTCTCCACCTAAAAAAAAAAAAAAAAAAATTGCAAACAAAACATTAAAAGCAAATTTTGATGTGATGAAAGAGAATAGGCAGAATGGGAGGGGAGCAAATCAGTTTTCTCAGATCTTGAAGTTGCCTAAGTCTGTTGTAAACACAGCTGCAAAATACTCTGAAATAATGGGCCTTCATGAGGGCAGGATGTGCCTGCCCTCCGTGCAGTTACACTGCTCTGACATAATACTCCCAACATTTATAAAGCACTCATTCCTTGCAGATGATCATGGTCAGACTGTGAAGGAACTTCATGGCATCAACTCAGCGTGCTTCAATGCATCCATCAGCTGGATTTGAGTTTTGCTTCCTCTGTAAAGTACATAATCCTATAGGGGAAGTAAAACTCCATCTATGAATCAGAGCCTGATGTATCGTTCTTGGGGATGCTAAAGTAAGTGGAAGGTAACAGAGCTGAAATACATTATTTCCAATAGGGGTGGGTGGGAAGTGTGGAGGCAGGGAGATCAGAATTGCGTAACTGGCCTGGTGCTTGCACTCACAGACCATGTGTAAGGTTAGAATCAGATAAGTCCACATGTGTCTGCCATGCAATGTAGGCAGGCTGGGCTGTGTGGTGCACCTGGGTTAGTTCTCAAGCTGAATTTTAATTGCCTCACACAGCAGCAAGCAAGGGGAGAATCAACCCTAGCACTTATTTCCACTCCACCACACCTAGGAGGGCCTGAAACACAAGGCAAAAGCCTGTGTGTGAGAGAGAGAGCTAACACAATGACTATGATCGTTCCAGTGCTGTTGTAGATCTCCTCACACAGGTGATTAGATAGCTTAGGACAAGAGGTCTTCCAACAAGCATTGTTTTCATAGAAGTGAGCAAAAGCCTTGTTCTGCTTTCCTCCTTGTGAGGAGATGCAAGTAGGCAAGAGATCTCTGTTTTCACCCTATGAATATTTAAGTTTTCCTTCTGTGGAAGAGGAAATAAAATTCAAAAAGAGTGATTTTCCATGTGATTTCTCCTCTAGTAGGTTCATCAACAAGGAAGCCTTCCCTCCTGCTTAAGTTTGTTCAAAGATAGCAAAAGAGGTGTTTCTGAAGGGCGTTTCATGTGAAAACCAGCCACCTCATAATAAAAACATGGCTTGGGGGTAAGAAAAGGCTTTCTCCAGCCTGTGGGCAACTGCTCCCTCAGTCTTCAGTGCCGAGAAGGAAAATGGTAAGCAACTTTTTGTGTTCTTCACTCCCTTGCACTTTCTAGAGCTGTGTTATGGCTTGCTGCTCCCTTCCCATGTAGCCTTATCTTGCAGAGAAGGTCCTGGCTCACTGATTAGCAGAAGGCTTCATTCCTCTTTGCCTCTCTGATTTTCAGTTCAGAACGCAGGCTGTCCACATGCTCTCACAGAGAGGCCTGGGCTCCAGCACAGCTTGTGCAGTGGGCCTGTGTCACTATTTTCTCAACTACACTTTAATTATCATGCTGTAGGCAGTGCCTGCCAAAGCCAGTGCGCTGTCTGGCCAGACACATCTTTCAAAATGCAATGCCAAGGGAGAAACATTCCTGCAGCCTGTTTGGCGTGGCGGGCAGGGGAGGACAGGCCTGCTTCACACCCATTGGCCACAGGCTGGGCCCCTCACTGCCCCTCACACAGCTCCCAGCCCTGCCTGCAGTAGGGTAAAGATGACGTTGTCTGAAACTTCTGCAAGATTACACAAATGTGTGAGGGCAGGGGGGAGAAGGAGAAGGGAGAGCTTGTGTCTGAGTGGCACTGCTCTGTCCCTGCTACACTTGGGCATGGCAGGGCAGGGGCAAGGCCCACATCCTACCAGTGAGGTGCCCAGTGGACAGCCTTCAGCTTCCCCTGTTCCTCTTACTCCAATTGCTAAGCCTGTTCTCTAATCATGGGAACAGAACCCTCTGCTTGGGCCCCAGCCTGGCAGTCTGTATCCTGCTTGCCTTGGGGACAGCGAGGAGGCTGAGGCGGAATGCATGGTGAAGCCAGCGTGGGAAAGCGTGCGTGTTGTTTCCGTCTCAAGAAATGTACCAGGGAAGAGAAGCCACTTCTCTGGCCTCTGGGCTCCCCAGCGAGGAATAGGATAATCGCTCACTTTCTGCTTCCCCTTTGCTTTGCTCTGCAGCGCTGACAGATGGTGTGTGGTGCAGCCAAGACTGGATTCCAGCTTGTATCTCCTCCGGTCGCTTGCGACTTACTCAGAACAGATTCCTCCTTGGGTTGACATTTCCATCTCATCCCAAAGGGGATTTGTTTTTAATTTTCATTTAAAGTTTAGGCTGAGTTAGCATTGCTGCTCTGGGCTTTCGCAACTGCTGTGTAAAAACTCCCTCCTGGCCCAGTGCTGCTGATGTGGACATATAACCCAAGCGCTCATGGCTGTGCTCCCCCAGGACAGGTCTGCACATCTGTGGTCAAAGCACGCTCATGGTGCACCACTAGGGACTGTTGAGGGATCTTGCAATGATTTTGTGCTCCTGAGTTTCGCATGACTCAGTTCCGTGCCCAAAATTACAGGAGTTTATTCCTCTTCATGCGCACATGTGGGCACATCCATGTGCATGTGTACCCTCCTCATTTTTCTCTTCCTGACGGGTTTGTACATAGCCAGCTTGATGTAGACTTAGGACTCTGACACTGGTTCCCAGTTCCTCTGTTCAGTATCAGACAGGCAACTAGAATATGCCAAAGAAAGGGGGGAAGTTAATTTGAGAACATCCCAAAGATTGAAGTGCAGAGCAGGGGAGGCAAGAGGCTGAGTATCTCTCTTTCCAGCTCCCGTTCAGTGATTCAAAGTCACAGAATCACATAGAATCACAGAAATGTAGGGGCTGGAAGGGGCCTCTAGAGATCATTGAGTCCAACCCCCCTGCCAAAGCATGCTCCGTAGGCCAGGTTGCACAGTAGGTGTTCAGGCAGGTCTTGAATGTCTCCAGAGAAGAGACTCCAGAACCTCCTTGGGCAGCCTGTTCCAGTGCTCCATCTCCCTCACTGTGAAGAAGTTCTTACGCACATTTGTGCAGAACTTCCTATGCTTTGGTTTGAGGCCATTTCCCCTACTATCACCACATACTGCTGAAAAGAGTCTGGCTTCGTCCCTTTTCCTCCCACACCTTAGATATTAATAGACATTGATCAGATCTCTCTGAGTCTTCTTTTCTCAAGGCTGAACAGACCCAGGTCACTCAGCCTTCCCTCATAAGAGAGGTGCTCCAGGCCCTTTACCATCTTCATGGCCCTCTACTGGACTCTTTCCAGGAGATCCCTGTCTTGTTTGTACTGGGGAGCCCAGACCTGCACACAGTACTCCAGGTGAGGCCTCACCAGGGCAGAGTAGAGGGGGAGGATCACCTCCCTTGACCTGCTGACCACGCTCTTTTTAATGCAACCCAAGGTCCCATTTGCATCTTGGCCACCAGGGCACACTGCTGGCTCATGAGCAACCTGTTGTCCTCCAGGACACCCAGATCCCTCTCTGCAGAGCTCCTCTTCAGCACGTCATCCCTCAACCTCTACTGATACATGCAGTTATTTCTCCCTAGGAGTAAGACTCTACACTTACTCCTGTTAAACCTCATTTGGTTCCTCTCTGTCCAGCTCTCCAGGCTGTCCAGGTCTCACTGAATGGCAGCACAGCCTTCTGATGTGTCAGCCATTTCTTCCCAACTTCATATCATCAGCAAAGGCCCCCTCATGGAGAACAAGACTGGACCCAGCACTGAGCCCTGGGGAACAGTACTAAAATACAGGTCTCCAACCAGACACTCTGCGTTGCCAAACATAACGCTCTGAGCTCAGCCAGTCAGCCAGTTCCCAACTCACCTTCCCATCCTCTCATCTATTCCACAGGATTTAGCTCAATGAAGTTTGACCAAGTTTGCATATGCACTGTAAAATTTCTTTTTGTCATGTGTGAAAAAACAATAGAACCATAGAATTGTTATTTCCGTCTACTTCTTTATTCATGTAACTTCGCTGTTCTCACAAGCATTCTGACACTATGCTGGAACATGTACTGCTATGGTCCCAATCCCAGAGGCAAAACTTTCCTGACAAAAGTAAGACATGGCAACCAGAAGAGAATATAAACAATCCAGAGGAGGAGGAGAAGAGGGGGCTGTGGTGACAATATCCCACCACCCTTTCAAGAACCCTGATTACCATGTGAACTGTGAGAGGGACTGGAGAAATGGGTTCTGTTGTAGAGGCCTTCAGAGACTGGCTTTCCAACTTGGAAAGGGATATTTTTCTTTCACCGAGAGCCACTGAGGGAAGTACCTCATCTTTCCATCAGGGCATTGTGTGAAGCCAGCACGGTTATGTGCTCAAGGCAGGCACTAATTCAGGGGACCTTTTGCCTGATTTTAAAGCCCTAAAGTGCTCAGTCTGGCATTTTTAATGCAAAAGTTACATGCGTATCACTGACGACAGAGAGGAGGCATGTTCTAGCTCCCACTGGAGTCAAGGGGCACCTGCTCTGCATGAGGGCAGCCTCTGAAACAGAAAACGCAGTCAGATCTCATCAAGGTAGTACAGATCTTTTCACTAGGCACTCACACATGGCAGATGAACGTTCAGTTTTTTTAAAGGTCTCCAACACCATCTTCTTCCTGACTCATTTCTACTGTGCCCAGTGCATCCTTGAAGCTGTAGGAGACAGCAGTGAGATCCCAATGTTGCTGCAGGGAAACTGCTGTTGGTGACACCACATCTGGGCAACAGTTGTCCTCTGTAGCTGCTGAGGCCTTGTGTCAAGGCTCTACAGAGAGCAGGAAGCCAAGGAAAATGTTCAAAGTGGCCTGCTCCAATGCTCTGTATAGAGCAGAAGGAGACACAGAGCCCAGACCTCCTTTGGCAGGGAAATCATGGCACAGTCCTAAGTGGGTAAAGCTGGAGGGACGCTGAGCGGATAATGGAAAGCAGGAAAATTGTTTGCTTTTTGTCTCCTTTGGGTGCCACTAGTTTCAGGCTCCACTGGAGCCTTTATCTCCTCCCCATTCATACCACCCAATGTTTCCATGAGGTCCTTGGGGGGAATTTTTGTTTTTATGCCTAACAGTGAAGAAAGCCATCTTGTGTGTTTGTGCACAAGTTTGCAGTTGTGTGGCTGGAATTATGCCAAAAAAAAAAAAAAAAAGGCTATTCTTATAAACCTTCCTGTTTACTTAGTATAGCAGCTACCTCAGTAAATGTTCCTGTGTTTAGAGTTATAAAGAGGCCATTCAAAGAGCCAATAAAAGGCTTAGAAATCTCTAAGGATCAGACTCCAGGCATGAATTAGGTAATAGTGGTATTAGCATAGCCTGTTTCTCCAGGCAGCTGATAGCATTGTAACTAACCAAACTATGACATGAATTTGCCAGAGGAAACAGGCAAAATAGCTCTGTGGGTTGTTTCAAATTACTTATCCTGCGGGAATCCTAAGAATCCCAGTTAAATAATTAGGGACATGTGAACATCGTTTCCAATACTCTGATGCCATGAGAACACTGGGAAGGTGGTTTGTTTAAGGCATATCGGTTCCTTTGTTGTTAAGTAAACTTCTTCCTCAAATGTTCTGGGATCATGATGCTCAAAATGAAATATATCCTTAAGGATTATTTTGTGTTACAGCAAGAACTAGGGGTTCCGTGTTTTCCTCTGTAAGAACATAACTAGAAAGATTTTTGACCTAAAAATCATAGGAAAATGAAATCATGCAGAGAAGTTCCTAGCACATAAACTGTCCTGGTCTCACTCCTTGCTGTCCTGCTTGCCTCCAGCCTGGGCCTAGCAGCCTTCCTCCACACAGGCTGTAAGCACAGGCTATCATGCAAAAGATAGTTCCTGTCTCTTCTTTGTGCTCAGATATTCTGAGCAGCAGTGGCATTTTCTGAGAACATCTTCATTTACCATTTATGGGCTACTTCTAGATGTGCTTTACTGCATTGTGGCTAGGCACTATGGAGGATGAAATGTTGGATTCTATGGGAGTAGCCCTAAGTGAAGTGTGTAATCTTGAATTCAGGTCTTAGAAAAGCCACTTAAACCTCTTCTAAGTGCCACCATAGAAAATGTGAGTAGATACTGCTGCTGCAAAGCAGGAATGGGATGACTGTGCCCTTTGAGGCAGCTGTATAAGCCTACAAGGGTGCCTGTTCCACCACCTGCAGAAGTGAGGTCATTCAATTGCGTACACCTTTTTTAAACTTGTGGTTTTCTATAAACATTGTGGTTGAGGTACAGGGCTGAATAGACAGCAGAAGCTGAGAAAATACATGCAGCAGAAAAATGAACTCTACTCAGCCTAGTTTAAAAAATGCTCGGTTTTCTTTGCTTTGTTTCAAAAGACAAATGGTGAGGCATTTCTTATTTACCTTCTGGTTTTTGAGGTTTAACCTTCTCCTTGTCAGATTCTTCTCTGTGGCCATGAAGGCTAAACATTCACTCTTCTGTAATGCAAGCTGTGAGTCCTGAGTAATTGCAGGACTGGAGAGAGATCTTAAATAAACTATCTGCTTCCACAAGACTTGCAGTGATTCCAAAGAGCTTCCACCTCTTTTGGGGTTGATGACCAGTTCACAAGGTGCCCCAGGTTTTCTCTCAATTGTCAGCATACAGTCAAATTTACTGAGTAATTATTGTTGTTCATTTATATTTGCCTTCAAGCTGTTGAAATGCCACTCTCCCACTCCTTCAACATCTCAATGTTGTAGTTTGTTGTCTTGGTTGGAGCAGGTTTGTTTTCTTTGTTGTTGTTTTGGCCCACGGATTTCTTTTCCTTAACAGCATGAAGAGAGGAAAGCTTTGCAAAGGAGAGAACCAGCCTCAAAGGAAGTTCCACCTGTGGTCATGGAAAAAATGGTTCCTACTTAAGTATTTTCCTTACACAGGGGAGAGCTAAATAAATTCTTTCTTTGTGTTTTCAGGACATTAGAGGACTGGGATCAGAAAGGAGAACCATACTGTGAATTGTTTTGCAGGCAATTGAAGAGGGCAGTCACTGCCCTGTTCTCTGCTTGGCTGTCACCTTGATTCCGTCCCAAGATAAAACAGAGACATACAACAGAGCAAACAAAGCTAATGGGATAAGGCAAATTTGGGGCTGATTAGGCATGCTAAAGGAAGGAGTCAGTGCTCCATGGATAATTCACGGTGAAACAGCTGCAGGCTTCTCTTTCGAGGCAGAAGCAGAGCTCAGCAAAGTCTTTTCAACCTAAGTAATTCTTGGCTTTGAAAACTTGCATTATAACTCAATCACAATATTTTGCAGTTTTATGCTGAATTAGCTAAATTACTGAAGATTAAGCAATAATTCTATCAAAACTTTTTGGTTTTATATTTTTAAAGCAAAATGCTGCTCTTTAAAACTTTTCATTTTGGCATCTCCTTTCAAATTTGTTCTTACAATGTAGAAAAGGAAACAGCCATGCAGCTTTTGAATACTAATAAATATTGATCCTGGTTTTAATAAGCAGTCGTGTTTGCCTCCAACAGGTAGTTAAGCTGCAAGCTTTTTGGTTGCACTAGTTCTCTTTTTGCATACAACTACTTTCCATTCAAATATCCTGTGTAAAGACAGATTCAACTGTTCTGTACTTCATGTGAATGCCAGTTTCTGAGATGCTAAGCAGCTATAAACATGGTCCAGCTGGCAGGGCAGGACATGTAACATCTCCTTTGCTTTTGCTGGAACAGTACTAGCCAGAGGAGTACACTACAAACATGCCAGCCTGGCTTATTCCGGCAGAAAAGTATCACTTTTATGTTAATGATAACCCACATTCATACATCTTGCTCTGCACATTTGGAATCTCTGCAAAAGTTAAGTTGTGCTTATGCAGAGAAGCCCAGTATGACAAACACTGTTAATAAATTGTGTTTCCAGATATCTGGGGCCTGCAGCAGGCAGGACGTGTCAGGGCTGCTGCTTTTGGACTTGCCCCCACTGGCATATCTGCATACAGATCAGTGTGAAGAGATGTGTGACTCATACTCTGAGTGAATGTTGCAGGATGAGCCTTCCTGATTTACCTTGCAACACTGTAGAACAAAAAGTGGTTAATTGGCCAATTTTCCTATTAAGAGAGGCAAGAACGGATCTGTATGTATGCTATGTATTTAGTCTTAAATTTACCCAGACATTTTAAATACCTGCCTCTGCAGTGCTAGTTTCCTTTCCATTACCAATTTTCATATTTTTTTTTCTGCAGGCAAAAACCCGTAACATTTTCAAATGTTGGGTTTCATCCAAAATGAAACACTTCCATCCCCAAGAAGTAATTCCCAAAGTTTTATAATAACAGCATATATCCGAGAATCTGGGAAAAAAAATCTGAAAACACAAGTGCATGAAGAACTCAGATGACTTTTTGTAATTTGACATCTGTATAATTGTTGGATTTGTTCTGTCTGGAAAGGTATTTTCTTCTGGAATTGCAGACTAGATGTGTAAATCAATTCTAACCAGCTACTAGTAACTTCACAATAGCTGGCAGTGAAGGGTAAGGTTTCTTTATAGTGAAACAAGACCTTCTATTAGATAGCCTTTCTCCTGAACAGATGATCTTATTTCTGTGATAAAAGGCTTATGCACGTGGAAACAAAACCAGGTACCTCCTCAAAGGGAAGAGCCACTGTGCATCCCAACAGAATCTGGGAAGGAACTGGCTAATTCCTGCCAGCAGAACACCACAGCAGACCTTGGTCTTGTTAAGGCACAGGGCTGGAAGCGTTGATTGACTTAAGCAGGGGACAGTATTAATTTCCTTCAGGGGCCAGCTGAAATATGTCAGTGTGTGTATTTATGTTTAGTTACCCTTGCTGCTGCACTCCCTGTTGCTCAGTGAGAAATCGCCATCCTCAAAACTTTTACCATTGTTGGATGCCAAGTACATAGAGAGAGTCTTACAGCCATGATGTATTATCTTGCCACCTGTCATCTGATGATTACAGCGTGTATCGCGAAAGATAAATTTCCAAAACCTCTGTAAGCTGGGTTGCCCCAGGAAGGGGGGAAAGGAAAAAAGGTAGAAGCTTAGAGGAAAAGTTTTGTAACTCAAAACTGCACATGAAGTTTGCTTGGACAGACATGGAGAAAGCCATAGTGTCAGGGAACCATGCACAATGCCTAACAGCTGATGAATGCTATAGACAATTGCTGAAGGCATTTATTTCTCAATGTCAATCAGCTTACTAGTTTTAGTCACCCAGATTGGTGTCAGCGTCCCCTTTAGCACCTGTTGTTGAGGCAAAATCTGGAGCCATAGGGACAGAGGCCTGACCTGATCCAACCACTGGTGCACTGCTATTCAGAATTCATCCAAAGGTCCAGAGCTTAAACACCAGCTCTTAGAAAAAGTGTCATAAAAACACACTCTGATGTTCCAGAAACTTGGCAAAAAAGCCCCAGAATCGTATGGAAGTTTGCTACTTTCCATGTCAGGTAATCCTCTCAATTCGTGCAGTTCATGGAAGGATAGCTTGAAGGAGGCCTCCCACTTATCAGACATGAATTCAAGCAGAATCCGTTGACTAGCTTCTGTTATGACTACTTTTGGCCTTTCAAAACATTTAGGATGAATAGTAAAACAACAAGATTGAGTGTTTTCATGAAAATACTTTATTTCTTGATTATGTTCAAAATCCCACTGAGAACACAATTGTATAAATCGTATGATCCACATATTAATTTATTTTTCTGACCGGTTCATATTTTTTTGCTGCTATTCATTCTCACACTACTACCCACCTTCCAAAGACGTTTACAAACTGTAGAGTTGAAGTAGATCTGTTAGTATGTTTCTACTGATAAGGTCTCCTGTGATGAGTCCCTTCTTCCAGCAGTCCTCGTATAGTTTTTTACTGCATGAATACATCTCTTTCCTAAATCTTTTTTCTTGTGTTGATCAGTTGTTTGACTTGTTTTCAAAATACAGCTTTCTCTTTCACCCCACCGAAATCAAACTTGAGCTTAAGGGTCCTCGCACTTGGGTAAGTCATCTCAATAAATCAGTGCTTAACAACCCATGAAGAGGCCTATTCAGGCTTATTCCCCTCTAGCCTCAAACTTGCTTAAATCCCAGCCTCATGTTTTGTTCCAAGATCTTACACCATCCTTTCTCTCTCTACAACCACACAAACCAATTGGAAAATTAATATATTCCCCAAAGATGGAGAAGGGCAATCTAAGACCCATGGGAGACCAGCCATGACCTTTTTAAAAGTTACAGGCCTTTCCTGTCTGACACAATCCTCTGGAGAGAGCACACAGCTGAAATTGCATGAACTGAGCTTGCTTTGCAACCACTCTAGACAAAAGATTGCCAAATGCAACTCAACATACACAGCAGAGAATTGTCTACAACCTGAAAATGCCATCCCTTTACAGTAAATCTGGGGGTTAATGCAGATTTGGGGAAGGTATTTGATGCAAGGTTGATGTGGACATCAAGATCTGGAAATATCTCATTGCAAAAATTACTCCTTGGATGCAGATGCATCATGTCCTCACTATCTTTGGAGATTTTTATTTACTTGGGCTTGTGCATTTTGAGTTTATGAAGTATATATTTTAGCTCCTTGCATGAAAATATAAATGAAGACGGGTCTTATGCTAGAGGTGAATTTATTATGTGATACCTTCACTATGAAACCTTATTGTGAATTTTAAGTAAGGCCTCCAGTGCAACCTAAGCCTTTATGCAGAAATGCCTTGATCCAGCACACAATTAGCTTTCAAGTGTGTACTAACTGGAATACATCATATTTACAAGTAAGACTTCAGCTGACTGAAGACCCAGCACACAGGGAAGCCTGAAAGAAACAAGCAGGAAAAAAGTGTTTGTGTATCACGTCTTGTATGGTTGTATGCTCACTGTCCTCCTTGGTGACAGAGCAGCACTCACCACTTTAATTCCCTTCAGTCCCCAGAGAAGAGTGTCATGGCAGAAAGCCAGCATTGCGGCTCTTCCTACTCACATGTTCAGCCATGTAAATCTCAACAGAGTCAATTGGGACAAAGACGATGGTGTGCTGTTCTTCCACATATTCAAGTCCATACCACCACTCTTGGCTCTTACTTATCGCATTTTTTCCCTTGCTCCTTATCCCTCAAGAATGCAATTCAGCATCTAGAAAGTCAAACATAGGCTATAAGATGTTCAGTTAATTCGGTGAGAGGAAAGTTCCAGTCATTTTGTTTGGATGACACCCAGGATTTGATGAACAAGAAAACAAAGCAGATTTAGTTCCTAATCCCAAAGAGTAGCCTCACTTCATACTGCCTGAATAAGGACCCACATCTCATGCCACTGCCAGAGATTTCTTAGAAGATCTGGAACCTGGAGAAGAAAAGGCTCCAAAGAGACATAATTACAACCTTTCACTATCTAAAAGGAGACTATAAGAAAGAACAGACTCTTTAGCTGAGCCTGATGTGATAGGATAAGGAGAAATGGTTGCAAACTGAAAGAGAAGAGATTTAGGTTAGATACAAGAAAAAAAGATTTTTATGATAAGGATAGTGAGACATTGGCACAGGTTGCTCAGACAGGTGATGGATGCCCCATTCTTGGAAACATTTAAGGTCACACTGGTTGGGGCTCCTGGCAACCTGATCTGCCTGTAGGTGTCCTTGCTGGGCAGTTGGACTAGATGACCTGTAAGAGTCTCTTCCAAGTCAAATGATTCTATGATTCTATTATATGATCACTTGACACTCAAACTGGTGCCAAAGTGGCCACCCAAAAACATTAACCATTCTGGAAGAATTCAGCATTATTAGGCAGTACCAAAGGCAGACAACAAGTCATTAAAGAGATAACTGTCTGCATGAAAACTATTGGAGTTCCTTCATGTTCCAAGTTGGGTCTAAAAACTTGAAAGTTAAAAATATACACAAATCTGGAAGATCTTATATACATCATTTCATAGGAAAGATAAAGGAGCAAGTCTCTTGGGAGCTACTGAAAAGAAATAGAAAGTTAAAGACAAGGAAGTGTGGATTATTCCCTTAAGTCTCTATCATAAGCAGTGAAATGCAAAAGAAGAAACAAAAATCTCCAAGGAGGAGCCCATCATTGTGCTGCAGAACTCATGAAACATCAGGAAAGATCTGCATCAATTGGTTAATTATGCAATAGGACATTAACTTCTACCATTCATCCCTAGTGTACAGTTAGGAAAAAGACAGTATTACGCAAATTACGAAACATATTGCTATTTTAAATTTTCTTCATTATTCACTGAAATTAAATGCAAGCTAAGAAGTTCAGAAATATTTCTTAATACAATTTTGCCTCAGGAAAGGTCACTTGCTGCAGGAGAACTTGTCCCAGTGGGGATGATCAATGCCTTTAACCTGTAGCACTGTCTCAGTCACCAAGCTCTCCCTATTAGCTCTCGCCATAGACAGCTTATTACACTGAAGGTAAAGTATAGCTGAAGTTTTAACACATACCTGAAGCAAGAAATCCCTGTGTTAAAGCAAGTAATCCATATTTTTATCTTCAGCTTAGGCACCATGCTCAATAATGAGTTTCTAAAGATATCTAGAGTAATTTTAGCTTACTTCTTTTCTCAGAGGCTTCCCATGCAGGCCACAGGAATGGGCATTTCAAGTCTACAGGCAGGAACAGACCTGGACTCTGGATCAGTATCTACCTGTGGGAAGGCATGAAGTGGATCCCAAATTCAAACTTCACCCAAAATACATCAGTCACTTAACATCCTTGCACACTGAGTTCAACTAGCTGGACCAAAGGCTAGTATAGGCAAAAGATCTTGTAACAATTTCTCTCATTTTGTTACTGCAAACATCCTTAGAAAAGCCTAAACACTTTACTATGCCTCAGTTTACTCCCATGGGTCTTTGCCAGATGATACAGAAGACACACTGAAGTCTGCAGGGCTACATCTGAGGATCCTGACCAATTCATTTTTCTAGAAGAGGAACCACTGGCATATACTATGTGCTCTCACTGCTCTAAAACATACAGCTCCTTGCCAAACACAATGATGGCTACTCCTAACCAATAAATGACATGATCTTGGAAGTGCTCTCTCTAACTGAAGGAGAAAGCCCAAAAATCCAATTTAAACATGCTCGAAGAGTGGTCTGATGGGAATCTGGGTGTCTGGTGGCTGTTTTTGTGCCCAAGGAACAGTGGACTTCATGCAGACTGAAAAACCCTTTCACTACGTGCTTGGAACATGCCTAGAAAGCTGGATTTTGGTCATAGATGGCGCCTGGAAGTTCCAGCCTAGCACAATGAGCATCCGGCACACCTCAGTTTGACGCCGGTGCTTGCTCTATAAATAGAGGAGCTCTGGCATTCATTGACTGGATCTGCAAGGAAGCACACAGCCACTCTGTCCATAGCATGCTCTGACCAGGTTATTATTCCAACTCCTTGTTAATGAAGAGATATCCATTGATTACTAATCCAGTTGTCACAGAGTGTTTCAGGGACACATGCAGAAAGTGTTAAAACAGTATGTCACTTTATGCCCTCTTGTGCTCCTGGGTTGTTTTTTCTAGCTTTCAGGAATCAAGCACAGCTGTAAGGAGTTCTATATCCTGTTTTTCTTCTCCTGCTTCTGATGGGGTTTTGTAGGCAGTAAAAATAATTAGAAACAAATAAATAGCCCAAAACTTGCTTACAGACTGTATCTTCTTCATGACAGAAAGTTCTAAGCCTCTTCAGCATTACCATCTTTCAGAGGCTTTGCATCGCTCCCTTCCTTTTCTGTGACTGTTCATTTCTGGAAAGTAACATGCTGCGACCCTGTCTGTGACAGAATCCAAAATCTCCCAAAAGCTACTGGACAGATGATTAGTTTTGTTACTAAATCCTTGGTTTCACTTGTCCTTAGCACTATAAAAGACAACACAGTGTCATTTTCTTTTAGAAAAGTTATTTTTACTTTATTCAGGAAGAGTTCTTCTCTGAACACAGCCACATAGGGTGTGAGCAAGAAAAGAGTCCTCTTTTTTCCCTTTTCTGTTGGACTCCTTCCTATAATAGAGCCAGCACAACCAACTAGGTTTAGTAGCAGAGGCTGAAACTGGAAGCTGTGTCTGTTTGTCAGTAGTTTACCTTCAGGTTGGGATCTCCCCATTCACCAGAAGCTCCACACTCAGGCACCTGAATCAGTCCCAGATCTTGTCCATTTCAAGGCTAATTCTGTCCTAACGAGTGTATATCGTAGCAGTGATGACATACAATGCAATGTTAAAAGCTGAGTTGGGAAAGGGCTGCCAACAGCAGAGCAGGGCCACAGCCAAGTTCAAGGAGGAGACACCATGTGTTTTGTGCCTCTGCTACTGATCTGTACTCCCTAGAGGACTCTCCCAGTTAGAGGCACAGGCCAGCCCAGGTCAACCAGTACTGTGAAATTTGCAGCCAAGACCACCACAGGTAGAGGAGTGGGATTTCCTAACTGCTAGAGAAGAAAAAAAAAATAAAAAATCAACCTGCTAAAGTATGAACTGCCTTTTACTTGGCTGTCAGCTCCTTGATTGCACAAGTGAAACAGAGACTTCTGTTATTTCTTATTATCAAAGCAGACAATATGCACAGTCACTAATTTTTTTAAACCAGTTGGTTTCCTACCATACAAGCCTCTTTGTTTTCCACTCCCTTTCTTATGCAAGTCTCTCCTGGCTAAATGTTCTAGGCATGACATTGAGTAAGGGAGTGATGAACTGACTATTAACCCAAGGGGCTAATTTTCCCTAAACAACTCCAATGTTAGTGAACAATGGTATTCTTCCATTGGCACATGAATATGCATAATCTGTATTGCATTACATAGGAGCCAGCTACTGGAGCTATGCCCTGCAGTCAACTATCTGTGAACCTTGTGGACCAATATGTTCCATACTGAATCTGTCGATTCTAGATAGAGGGTTTGAACATATCAAAGGTCTAAAATGGTACTGGGTAGATGTGCTCAGGAACCTGAATTGCCCTCAAATTTTCCCTACAATACTGCAACCAAAAATGGTAATGCTGCTGCATGAGAAGGCAACCTGACGCCTTCCATGAGAACATCCACAGCTTGTTATACGTCACTTTCCAAGAAGAATAGACTCTAGTGCTTTGCAGCAATTCAAAAATAAATTGTGAAAGAATAATTGACGTAGGCTCCATAGAATTAACATACAATGGAATTGAAAGTCTTTTAATTCACAGTGAGCATTGTCTGATGCTAATTATATTCTTCATTCAAGAGTCTTCAGCCTGGGACAAAGGAATATTATGATACAAACTGTAAGGTATTTAACAGTGGTCACCTGATAAGGAAATGTATTCCCCAGATCTTGCACTTGCTACACAGCTCGTGTTCAGAAGCCAAATTATTCAGCTCTGATCAGCAGCAGGAGGGATAAGGTAGCAAATAGAACCTTTTGGATGTGGGCATAGAGGGAAGTGCCTAGAGTCACCATCTGTGCCCTGAGGTCTTGGAAACAGGGTGCCTTCTTTGTGGCACAGGTTCCTGAGCCTATGTCATCAAGGCCAAGGTTGGCCTCTCTTTGAAATAGATCAAGGTTTCCAGCTGTAAGTTGGAAGTTTTCCATGCACAGTTTGATCCATTTCATTTTTCTGAACTCCTGAAATGGTGAACATGCACTCCAATGAGCCTAAATAAAATATGGGTACAGCTCTTGATAGGAGAGGGAAACCACTACAGAATCAAGAACAGCCTGTTTGTCTTTGCCATGGCCAACTTATATGAGACATCAAATGCATTCCATACCTGAGTCAGATTCCATGCATAGAACGGAAAACAGTGGCCTACTTGCCATGCAAATGAAGGCGTAGTCAGACTGACCTCTGGAACTAGATCAATGGCATGTTCAGCACATCATCTTCTCAGCAAGGAGCAGAGAGTGATAACAGATAGCAAAACATTGTTTTTTGACCAGCTTGCCAAACTTTCCCCATGCCCCATGATTATGCTATGTTGTTCTCTACAGTTGAACTGAGCTTTCCCTTCAATCAGTTTTCTACAGGCTGTTCTCTGCACAGAATCCCCTCAGAGGAAGCCAGTGAATCACACAGTCTCTCATCATTCTCCTTGAGACACATCACCTTTAGGTAGGTTTAGATGCTCCAACCTTATCCTATTGATCTGGGCATGATACAGAGACAGTTAATTAAAAAGTTGTGCTTTGCCCTGCACAACTCAAAAGTTGTGCTACTTCCCTGCATCAAGATGAGTAACATGATAGCCTCTTGTTTCAGAGATAGCTGTCCAGGGTGACCTCAGTCATGTCACTTAATGTATCCTGTCTGTCCACTTTGGTGTCCCCTCATTGATGTGCTGGGAATAGATCTTCTGCCCATAAGTCTAATTGAGTGGTACCAGCTGCTGGGACAGTGCTCTAGGATACTCCCTGAGAACAAAGACTTGAATTTTTCCTTGAAGTAATGCATATGTCTAAGTGATTTTCTCCTGCAGGACAACATCTGGGAGTTTCACTATTCAGACTTCCAATTGTCTTTGTGCTGCTTGACTTTCTCCTCATATGCCGCTTCTCTCCCACTAGCCAGTAGGCATTAGTCTCCTGTGGCAGCACTATGACCAACTCTTCTTAGCCAAGCTCCCTTTCCTGGAGTGCTGATTCTCAGCAAAGTTGCATTTGCAATGTCAAAACCAGGAACTTTCAACATCCACTTGAAAAAAAACTCTCCCAGTTCATGATAGAGAAATGATGTCCCATGTGCTTTATTTCCAGGACAGGAAATGGCTATCCACTGGGGACAAACATGGCATAGTCACATCCTTGGCAGTCTGTGCCATGGAGTAACACAGGACATGATTGCAACCACAACTGCAACCTAGTGCAAGACAGCACTGTAATTGCTGGTGGCACAGCTCCATTGTGCAGACTGTCTTCATCTTTGGTAAGCCACTGTAGCAGTGATAAGGGCGTGTACTGCAGTTCTTCATTAATATCAGTAACCACACCACATTACCCTGTTTATAAATTTTCTTACAGCACAAAACTACTTTGTTTCTGCTCCTGTAATTCCAAAAGGAAAGCTCTCGCAGAACTTCATTCCTGGTAGATACCAGCTTGATTTCCAGCCTAACTTCAGACACTGGGCTTGGATGTTATAGCAATGTTGGGAAAGGCCGTGCCACTTTCTAGCAGGGTACCTCGGAGGGCAAACAGAATGCTATCTTAGGTTTGAGACACTTAAGAGAGTAAGCAATGCCACCTACTGGCATGGAAACGGAAGATTTAACTCCTCCAGTGGGTGGTGTGATGGAAAGAGCATAATGGAAATGTCACTGTTCTTCAGAAGATCTTTTGCAGCTTCATCTTCAGCAGCTTCATCTTCAGCTGAAATTGAGGTAGAGGCAATCAGGAGCTTTTCTCCTCACAAGTGTTATTTGGCTAAGCTCTATAGGAAATGCTTAGCAGCCAACTCACTAGATTTTACTATTCCTTTTGGAATGAATAATGATGAAAGGAGCAACTTGACCTAGCACTGATGAGCAGCCTGCATACCGGGGTGGTACCAGAATATCCTCGGAAGTGGAACATGCAGTGATGATATGAAAATACACCCTTGCCTAGCAGCATTGATAGGTAAAGAGGCCTTTGAGAAAGGTAAGTATCTCATACATCTTCAAGGTCCGAAAGATTAATTTAAGAAAGAGAAGTTATCAGTGGAACTTAAGGCAATGCCTCAAATACTGAATGTCTTAGTGGATGGGCAGGTGGGTAATTCTGCCCTCATAATAACACAGGAATGTGGAAACATTTGCAAATAATAGGCTTTAAACATATAAAAGGAAATAACAAAGGTTGTAACTAAACTAAGGAAATCCCCAGGACAGGACATTTGTGAGACAACTGCCACTGTTTGCTGGGGTTCCCCTCTCTTGTTTCTAGAGATGGAGTGCACACTGAGGTAGGTGCTTACACAGAGCATCAGCAGAGAGCATTTCCAGAGTATTGACTATTTTCCTGCCCTGCTCCCTCAGTTAGTGAGGTTTTTTACCTGCAGTTTCCACAAGGAGAAACACAGGATGCTGCAGGGTGTGTCTGCAAAGCCCCCACAAGCTACAGAGAGTACGCTGGCCACCGAGGAGTTGCTTCCTAACTTCTCAGCAGAGAAAGCAAAATCCTGAGACCAGTGATGGGGACCAACACAGAGAAAGTTAGGTGTGTGCCCTGGTGGGGGGAAGGAGGACCAGAGCTGGTAAGTCCCTGGGAATGAGAAACCCCCTTGGCTGCCCTGCCCTGGCCCTAAGAAAGAGCAGCTGTGGTCCCTTGTGAGCACAATTATTGCTCCAAGCACTTGCCCAGAAACAGTCCTATGTCCAAGACTGCACCCAAGAAGTGCTTTCTCCTTGACTTGCCTTTCCTGTCCTCCCATGCCCCAGAGCAGGGATTTTTGAGTTGCACCAGTGGCATACGCTGCGTATGTATGCGTGCTTATGACCAGAATGGTTCTTCCTGGTGGAGGTGATGGAGATCACACTTGTGACACAGGCCATATGAGACAAAGCTGAAGAGTTTTTCCCAGCGCTGTGAGAGAGAAGAAACACTGAGGTAGCAAAGATGCAGTAAAACCTAGGACCAGCCTCTGGCATTTCAGGAGCCTCCAAGCCACCCTTTCTTCTCAGCATCTGCTCTTCCTTGTAGCAGTATAGGGCTTAGTGTGTCATACATCTCAGTCTCCTCCTGCAGCCCTAACTCTGATTTCTAGCAACATGGCTGGGTGAAAGCATACAGGTATCCAGATGGTCTCAAATGCAAGAAAATGTGTTGGGCTCACAAAAGCAGCTATGTACTATCCTATTTGCCATTTCCCAGGAGATGCTGCTCCATGCCCTCCTGCCTTTTGACAGTGAGGAACTTTGTTGGAATAAATATCATCAGAGATAAGAAACTTTTGTCCCAGTAAACATCATCAGAGATGTCTAGAACTGCTGGACTAAAGCAGCAGCCAGTGCTGAGGTACTACCACCACCAAAAGTGGAGTCTCTCTCTCTGAAATTTTTCCGTATGGTGGGCACTGAGAGCCTACAGCCTGAATGCCAGTGCTGGCAAAACACTGATCATGTGTCTTTCAGGTCTGCTCCACTTTCGTGCTGTCTTACCGGCACACTTTCTTTGCCCAGTTATTGTGGCTGGCCAATAGTATAGATTGGAAAAATTAGTAAAGGCATTGCTATGTTCTTCATGTTGCATTTAGGACATCCACAAAGAAGCATCAGCCCTGCAGCATTCTGCTAACACTTTCTGTCATCCAGAGCCAATGTAGCAGAGACATTACAAGGAAGGAGTCAGAAGCACACACAGCAAAGAAAAGAGCAGTAATGAAGAGGTACCACCAGACAGCAAAGCAGAATGGGAAGCAGGGCATGAGACCCAAGCCAATATGTGCATCTGACTGCAGGTGTCACTTCTGAGCCCTGTCTTGCAAAACCATGGACAGAATCAGACCCTGATTGTTCACAGTTGCACGTTTTTCTCTACCAGAGCCCTAGAATCCTACCCTCTCTGTCCCCGTGGTTTTTTTTTCTGCTTGTCTCTGGCATGAGGAGTCAACACTTCACACCTGAGCTGTGAAGTGGGAATAGTCCCAGGGAGTGAAAGGAAAGAACAGAACAGAGAGTCTCTAGTGACTACAAAGCCAGAATAAAATATGCGCAGTCACATCAGTTTACACAGCAGTGTATTCACATAGTACTACCATTACAATCTAATAGGCTGAAGTAGCTTTGTTAGAGGTCCAATTAGAAGCATACAAATAAACTGTTGCTGATGAACTCCCTGTCCAAGTCTTACTAATATATTATGATGCCAAATCCTGCCCAAGTTAATAAATTAGGAGAGACTACAACTAATTGCTGCTTAAATAGCTGAGATTGAACATATCTCCATAGATGCATTTGCCCTCTCCCCTACCACCTGTTCTTGGAATAATTAGCGGGGGAGTGGGGGGGGGGGGGAGAAAGCCAACCCAGAAACATCTGAAAGAGTACAAATTACAGCTTTGCTAAGATTATTACATGTTATACTGGCTTCAAAAGAGATTGAGGTATGGAATTTTTAACAATTTTGATTTGGCCAGTGCTAAAATTGCACTGAAGCCTTCTCTAAGGCAGAAAGTGGATTTAGGCAGTGACTTGGAAGAAACTGGTTCATCTTCCACCTCTGTATTTCCAGCATGATCTAACACTCCAGGACGTAACAGAATGTGCACTTCACAGCCTGGTTGTTTTAGTGCAACTTCAGGTGCATTGGTGGTGTGTATTGAATTGTGAATCCTCCGATGAAATACAGATGCACTGTTTCATTTTGGTGCATTAGCTGCTTTTGATGAGATGGATCAAGCAGCTGACTTCCACAATATTGTAAGTCCCCTAAACAAACAGTATCAGATTCTGTGGGATAGCAAGGTGTTTGCCTATTGCCACAATGAGGACTAAGCTAGTCCCATACAGGAAAATCCTGTAACTGAGACCTCCCTGGGCAATAGAGACAGCACTGCATCTGAGAAGGAACCTAGGCTCTCCCTGGACACAGGAGGAGGGGCAGAACAACCCCCACTTCTCTGCCCGTGCTGCATCTACCAGGGCTGTTGCTCCATTGAGCTACTGTGGGGCTCTCAGAGTCACCAGCAGGACCTGGTCAATTCACATGCTGCATTTGTCCCAGGGCAGGGAATGAATCTCATCTCCACGTAGATACAGTTGAGGGCATTTAAATGCCATCTGCTTCATTAGAGCACTGTGTGGATGAACACCCAGGACCTTCCCCCAGTTTGACCTGTGTGTACCTGTCATACTTAACAGCCTACCTACACCAGTGAAGCCATCCATTATGTCTCCATGTTGGGCAGATGCTTATTGGTGACCCACCACCAACCTGACAAATTCACACCTCCTCTCGGGGCTGTTCCCTGGATGTTCTGTCTTGTTTTCCATGACAGTGTATCACATAAAACAACAATATAACATGTGGGCTGCCAGCCCTGATTTTGGCTAGGGTCACTAGGTTCTGCTGTTAGGCAGGTGGTACATGATGACACAGAGCCACTCATACCACTTTTAGAAACAGACAAGCTCCTACTGATTGTTTCATCATGTGTTTCCATTGGATTTGGGAGAAGGTTTTGGTTACAATGCAAGAACCAGCTCTTCCAACCATAGTGCTTGGGCAGAAAACAGGAAACAGCTGGTTCAACACAGAATCAGCAGAAAATACCACCATCACCTGTTTTCATAGTCCATGGCACAAAGAAGCTCAAAGTCCATCAGGCCTTCCAAACTTAGGAAACTCATCCAGAGACTACTGTTCAGAAGGAATGCATAGCTGTGTTATGGCTGTCAGTACCACATACTACGAGCAGTTCCCCTACCAAATCTCTGCAGAGAGGCAGGACAAAAAGTGTGACCCCGCATCAGCCCACATGAAGGAAACCGAAGGAGTAATATTGCATCTGAGTGCTCAGTCCTGTAAAGGTGAGTAGGGAGAGGACTAGAATGGGCTTTCAGGGCCCATCAGGGTCAGAGCAGATCCCCAACACTGAGAGAACTGGAGGGTTTAGGAGTAACCACAGAGCCCATGACTGCAGTGTAAAAGCATCCCAGTGAGAGAAAATACTGGATCCTGAAAGGCTATAAATCGAAGTCTGACATTTACAATGAGATTAGAAAGATGTGTAAAATTAAGGGGGAACTAGCCATTCGGTTAGAGGTATCAAGGATGGTATCATTAGATCCCTTCTGGGAGAGCACAGCCTGGCCCTATCCACCGCACTGGCATGCACACTACTGGGGCAACACAGGGAAGTCCCCTGGAGTGTAAAGCTAAGTGAGATAACTGCATCTGCTGACACTGCTCCATGGGAGGCAAGACAGGCCAGGCTGGTCAGCACCAGCAACCCTCCACTGAGGGTCATTTGAGCCTGATAGAAAACTTTTTAGTTGTACCATGCTACCTCCCAGAGAAAAATCTCATTTTTATCTTATCTTCTCTCTCTATTCTTCTTCTTCTTTTTTTTTTTTTTTTTTAAATAAACAAACAAAAAACAACAGCTCCTGGAAACAGTGGAATCTTAGACTTTTTTTTTTCCTCACAGCTCTTAGACTGCTCTCCAAACCTCTGCCCTTTGGTGACCAAACCTTCATTCCCAATTCAGCCCTACAGTGTGAGAGAAGGACACCTTCAGCTAATTTACATCTAAGTGAGCATTTGTCTGAGTAAAGAATTAAGGTCTTAGTGTGCAAAATGGCTCCTGTGGCAGTACTAATCAATACTTGTTTGATGGATTGCCTGCCAGGAGTCTTTCAGGCACATCATTTCAGCTGCTAGACTTTCTGCTTGCTCACTGCTTAACAAAATAAATAGAGATGAATCATGGTATTTAACATAAAACTCCAACCCAGAATCGAAGCTGTTTAAAATGCATAGTGGTTTGCCCTGCTCCATCCTTCCTTTCCTTTTGCTTGGAAAGAATGCTAAGTTCTCAGCTCCCCTGGAGCAGGCACAAGGTTTGCATGATAACCACTTCACCAAGGACGGCCCTTTTCCTCTGCAATCACTGACCGCAGTCCCAACACAGGGCTTCGTATTTCTCTGCCGCTGAAGAGGGAGCTGGCTGAGAAAGAAAGAATTGAGATGTATTCTTGCGTGGCTGATGGGAGGGTGATATTTCACATATGCCTTTCTTAGCTGCTGTGATGCAATGCACAAACTGTTCCTTCTGCTCCTGCGCCTATTGTGCTACTAATCCACGTGAAAGCTCCCAGCACTGAACCGTTCCCACCCGCAACTGCATCACACTCAGAACTACAAGTAGGAACACAGAGCCAGGTTTTCAGAAGTATTCGGCTCTTCAGAAAAAACAAATGTATGTTTGGCTCTCCAAAAATTCACATTTCTATTCAGAAACATAGTTAGTAGCCGATTTCTGTATCTAGCTTGGAAATAGATGATGCTTTTCTTGAAACTCTATACGCCTACAAGCCACTAGTAGCCTGGGAAAGGGTGAATAATCATAGCAGTGACTATTTTGGCCAGAGAGGACTTCATCTAGCAGTTCTGTCCCCTCTCATATCTCACCAACCCCCCTCACCGCCCTGCAGCAAAACTCAACCAGTCAGCTGGGCAACTTGAAAGGGTGCAGGAGCTGTGTAGCCAGGAAAGCCAGAAGGCAAATGCTGGGGAGCACAGCAGCAAAGAGGAGATGCACTTCAGGGTCTCAGGGCAGTTACCCCAGCACTGGGGTGCTGTGAGATGTTAGGGCAGCAGGAGCACACAGCACTTAGGCTCATGGGTGCCCAGAGCCAGGAGCAGAGGTGTTCAGGGAAGAGACAAAGAGAATACTTGACTTCTAGAAGCTGGTGGGTTTCAGACAGAGTGCAGCTGCAAGAAAGAGCAAGAGGGGCTTTGAGATTGAAGGCTTCCACTCTGCATCCCCACCCCACCATCCTCTTCCCACAGTGCTTGAGGTAAGCAGTAGGAGAGATCAGAAGGTTTGGTGCTGTTTTTTGCTTGTGAAAAGCTGGGACACAATGCATCGAAGCACAGAAAGGTCAAGCAGCTCATCTGGTACAAGGACAGCTTAGAGTCAACAATAATAATCCCACCCAGTGCTTTGCAGAATGCCTGCAGCACTTACCAACAAGGTCCTTCTGGCCTTAAAACCAGGGACTAATTCTTGTTTTCAGTATTCAAGGAAAATTCTTAATTCACAAGTTTTTCTTTTAGTTTTAGTAACTCCTTCAGTTTTCAATATCCTTCTCTCTCTTCTACAGCTTTCTTGTAATCCAATATATCCATGGTTAATAATTGCTGTGGTACTGAATTCTTTGAATTATACATAAAGGATTCAAAAACAATCAGAGAGGAACTTGAATATTTCATATCAGACCTAAATGTTTTATGATTGCTTGCAGAATGAAATTAGTAAGGACACTTGGCCAGTGCTGTATAATTTATGCTGTGTTTAAGCAGGAAAATTACAGAATTGAAGACACAGAATGGCTGAGATTGGCAGGACATCTGGGTCCATCTGGCCCAACCCTGCTCCAGCAGGAAAAGATAAGCAGGGTCCCCAAACCCATATTCAGGCTGCTTTTGAAGTTCTCCAAGGAGACACCATCACCTTTCTGAGCAACCTGTGGCAGTGCTCCATCACCTCCTGTGTTCCAGTTTTGCCCATTGCCCCTTGTCCTGGCACTGGGCATCTCTGGCTCCATTCTCTTTGGACCTTCCCTTCAGGTATTTATACACACTACTAAGATCCTCCCTGAACCTTCTTTTCTTGATGCTGGACAGACCCAGCAATCTCAGCCTTTTCTCTCTCCTGTGAGGAATGGAATGGAATAAAATGGAATGGAATGGAAGAGGTGCTCCATTCCTTCATCAACTTAATGGCCCTCTGTTGGACCCTCTCTTGCAGTGGCCCCAAAACTCCAAGTGTAAACTACGGTAATTTAAAAAAAAAAAATCTGTAATGTTATTTAATATTGGGTAGGCAAATGTTTCTATTAAATAAGGGGTATCCTGCATCTTAATTTGCAAAACTATCCTTCCAAGCTCACTGAAAGAGCAGAACTTCCATTCTTAGTTTTGTAGTTATGCTTTCCTTCTCCCATCTGGCAGAATGAAGGCTAATGAACAGGGCAGCACCAACCTCTGCCCTCAATCCAAGCTACTGCTGTTTTTGTTTATTGTGTATAATAACAGTTTTATAGGACAGTAAACAATAGCAACGATCTGACCATGGGCAAAATGATTCTGTGTGCCTGTTTTTTTGTCTTCCTTTATCTGTCTGTTCTAACTACTTTGTCTGCTAATGTTTTTGCTCTGCAGCCAGACAAGTGCATCCTGACTTTACTGCAAAAAGTCCAATAAAGCACATACCTCTGAATTTCAGCTTTTGAGAACAAATGGGTTGAAATAACAGTGTGAAGCCATGGGAGGCTTGCATATTGATTAGTATAACAGTACTGGGGTGATGACTGCAATATAAGAGACCACAAATAAATCTGTCTGAACTTAAACTGGGGTTTTCAGATAAGAGAGGTGCAGATATGCTAGAGGTATTAGCTATAATTGCAGTGATCTGGTCAGTTGTGAAGTTTTCTCTGCTGGCAATTCAGAACTAAACAAACTGAGATTACCAGTGAAGAGTAAGACCAAGATGGAATGATCTTCATAAAGAAGGTAAAGCTGCTGAAGTGCTCAAGACAGCTACAAGAGAAGAGTGATCCTGGAGTGTGAGATGGGGATTCACCTCGTGTATGTACTCAGATTCCCAGGTGAGCCAATTACTTGGATTTTTTCTGCTTCATTTCTGCCTTGAGGACAACGGCATGGGGAGAAGATAAAATGTGATGCAACCAGAGCAATCTAAGTATTGGGGGGCACAGACCAGAGGCTATCTCAGAAGGTATCCATAGGATCCTCAAGTCTGACCCCTGGCTCCTCACAGGATCACCCAAAATCCAAACCCTACATCTGAGAGCACTGTCAAAACACTCCTTGAACTCCAGCACTGGGGCTGTGCCCACCGCCCTGTGCATCCCGTTCCATGCCCACTGCCCCCTGGTGCAGACCCTTTCCCTGTCCCCAAGCTGTCCCTCCCCTGACACAGCTCCATGCCGTTCCCTCGGGCCCTGTCGCTGTCACACAGAGCAGAGCTCAGCGCTGCCCTCTGCTCCCTCTGAGGAGCTGCAACCGCCATGAGGGCTCCCCTCAGCTCCTCTGCTCTGTGCTGAGCACCTTGAGGGACCTCAGCATCCCCACACACTGTGTCCTCAGACCCTTCCCCCTCTTTGTAGCCCTCCTTTGGATGCACACTCATAGCTTTATGTCTGAAGTACAAAGGCTGAGCAGAATCTATCATGTAAATACTGCTTTGCATTAGTCATTTGGAAAGCCTTATCCAGTAGGTGTCCCAGCTGAGACAGGCTGCAAAGAAGGATTTTGACCTCTGTAGATATGGCTGTTTTCTTTTAAGGCAATCACTGATTTTTCTACAAGTCTACAATTACAGAAACCTGAAAGATCCAAACTGTCTCTCAGAGAAGACCTCTGAAATCTCAGATAGGGGGCCATGCATGGTGAGCGTAGAGATTGAATCTCTTCAAGAGCAAATAGTAGAAAACCAGTGGACCAGTAAGAGAGAGGCATGGCACAGGAAATGGCATTTACTGGGAAACCTTCACATGGAAAGATGGGAAGGAGGAATAAAGGATAACAAACTTCAGCTAGACAACACTACAGCTAATACAAGCAGCCAAACAAATGCAGTTTTTTCTCACACCTATCACAACCTGAACAGAAACAACAATGACCATCAACTATGGCAGCCTTTCATCATTCAAAGTGAAATAGACCAAGGGCTGCAGAAACCTATAGGGACTCTTGGTATATCTGTTGAGGAAATGTAGAATAAAAACTGTACTGCAACGGAAGGAACTGAATGGATAAGGGAAGCTGGCCCCTAGACAAAATCAGAATTCCCAGGCATAGAATGGCAAACTTGAACAGCTTGCTGCTAAGAGCTGGGTTAGGATTTGCATGATTTCTTCATTTTTTTGTTATTTAAAGTCTTTTTTTTTTTTTTTTTTTTTTTTTAAACCTTCGAGAAGAAAGGCAGGTCAGACAAAATTTAAAGGGGAAGTTTTCTAGGTTTGGCACCCCAGCAAATCTACACTTCATGGTCCACAGAAGTCAGCTCTCAGCTGGTGAAAGCCAAGGACATGCCCTCTGTCTTTAGCATCAAAACCATCTTTCCCCAACCTTGCCAGAGCCAGAGTCAGTTGCAACAACTGTGGTTTTGGTAGTCAGATTTTTTTTAAGCCTAAATACTTGAAGCTTGAATTGAGTCAAATGGGTATTTAAACCCCTCAAGTTCAGAGAAACAGCCTTGGTGAGTCAGAAGGAAAGGACTGCTCCTTTGATTGATCACATCTGTGACTCAAAGCCAAGTATGCATTCGAACAAGTTAAATCATCTCCAGGGCTCATAAAACATTGTGCCAGGCCTTTTGTGTTTTCCATTAAAGCCATGCCAGTCCCCAAAAGCCTTGCAGTTTGCAAATCATGGGGATTAATATTTATTACTGTTGAATGTACATGGTCGAGGCCCCTGCCCTGGAGAGTTTGCATTTAAATAGTACAGGCAGAACTGACACAAGCACTCAGCCTTGGCCTTTGTCTGCTCCCAGCGAAGCTAGGGGTGAAACCTTTCTGGCTCCCAAGCACACAACAGATCAGGCTGGGTTGTGCTGGAGCCTGTGCTTCCAAATAGCTCTTGCCTGGGCACCCTCTGAAATCAAGAGCGGACAAGCCCCAAACTGCATGATTGGCATACGTGCCCTAGAGGACATCTGCATCTCCTGCTTGGCAAGGAGGCCCTGTCAGTCAGTCTACATTCTGAGCTAAACATCACATCGAGAGACATCTGATGAATCATGAGCACAGCAAGAGCCCAGAGGGCTGTAATATACCTCTAGGGACTTGTTTGTGCCAGATCTCTTAGAAAGTTCAAGAGGAATTAGCTAAAGATGTGAATCAAATTGCTGTGGAGAACGTGTTCAGATTTTAAAAGACTCTTGCAGGATGCAGCATGCTACACTCCTGAAGCCAGTCTGCACGGGGGCCATCTGAATCAGAGTGCCAAAGTGTTTGATGCAGTACATCCCATGCATTTTAAAGCAGTTACCTGCCTTCAGATGCAGCTATCCAGCCAAGCCCTTTGTGGTAGCATCACCTGCCATGTGGAAGTGAAGAGACTTTGAGTTACAGCTCTAACATTGTGTTCCTGAAAAGAGAGAGCATCCACGTCATGCGTGCTGTGGTCACAGAGCCTTCGTCAACTCATCTTACCTTTCTGACAGCGTGCAAATAACGCCTAAGAGAAATGATAAAAGAACAAACAAAAGGTTAGTGAACATGCAAGCCAATGTAAACCAAGGGATCCCACCTTGTCAGATAGAACGATATTGTGGCAACGATGCAAAGGTCTCCACTCTACACACACAGTGCAGTGGAAATGCCACGGCTGTGAGATTCAAGCAGCAGATGAGCTAATGTCTGAAATTCCCCAGCACCACTGCTTCCTGGATGGCTGCCTGTGGTGTCAGAGCTCAGGGCCCTCATGGACAAACTAACCAGGGAGGCTGAAGTTGGAGCAGGAACACATCCTTTCACATCCAGATAGGCCACTGGAAGAAAAGAGTCAAATCCACCTGTAAAAAATTCTTTTTTATTGCTGTAGTCCAATACTTTGGGTCTCTCCAGCAGTTTCACTGCACTCAGAGGTTTACCTGCCTACCTGTCAGTGAGGGTTATTTACCACAAGCAGCTGCTGCTCTGGGTTCACTGATCTTCTCAGCACCCAAAGTCAAGAGGTTCAAGATTCAAAGCAGAGCCAATGAGGGATGGCCAGAAAACTAGCCTAAAAGGAATTTGGAGGGAGAAAAAAAAAGAAAAAGAAAAAAAAAAAAAAGCAGCAAATGAAAACAAGGCTCTCTGAGGTTTCACTGTACCAGGTCCCCATCATCTGCCTACATTTTGCCCACACACCGTTTAATCAGCGTGCCAAGGTGTCTGGTTCCCTGCCAACAGGAATGTGGATTCTGACAATTTGTCTAAAGTGCAGTCAGAAACTGCAGCTAAACAGAAAGAGCACTTCTTTCTCTATGTGGTTTTTTTTTTTGGGTTTTTTTTTGGGTTTTTTTTTTTTGGGGGGGTGTGTGTGTGTTGGTTTTTTTTTCCAGAAACAATTACAACCTCTAACTGCCACCCACACCTCAGTTGCCTGAGAAACGCAGCGTGGGTACGGCGGCAGCAGCAGATTCAGGTTTTACACCATAGTTGCTATCATTGGCTAGCTGTGAGGCCCCCACAAAGCCATCCCAGCAGGATGTTTCAGACCAGACAGGGAGAGTACTGCCACCCCAGGAACAGCCCACTTCAAGAGCCTACCATAGCGAGCATCACTATGGGAGAAGACAGGGGTGTAATAATTGGTGTCTGCATTACTCCAGTAATTATTCTGGCTCCATGCACCCCAGTCTCAGTACTTCATGTTCCAGCACAGTACAGCTCTGGATGGGATGGAGAGCAGCCTGCACTGAGAGGTGGGTACAACATGTGCTTTTGTCTCATCAGAAGTGCTTTCCACACCTGCCATCACAGCAGTGCCCCAGTCGTCACCTTATCCAATCTACTTCCCATCTGATAGGGCACACACGTGTTCTGGAGGTTGTATCCACCACAAGTTTCTAGAGACATGCATCCTTGCTAACAGGCTGTGGCTGGAATTCACTTGAAAAGACAAAGTGCTCTTCTTTAACACTGGACATGTGGGCAGAAGGGTGAAGCTTGCTCAAACCAATTAAAAATATTCACTTTCTCAAGGAGGTGATGGAATGTTTCTACTGAGCACTTCTGAGCTCAGAGACAAAGGGTGAGGGGAATGGACAGAAGGATGATTTATGTCTGACAAAGACTGTTCCTCCAGAGAAGAAAAACACACAGACTCCACTTTTTTTTTTTTTTTTTTTTTTTAACAATCTCTGCATAGTGATACGGGGGAAGTTTGCTTTCTGTGAATTCTTGTTTCCCTGCTTTTCCCAACAAAGACATTCCACATCCAGCAGACAGTGCACAAACTCAGGGATGCTGCTGTCTTCCAAGCTACAAAGCACAGAAAGGAGTATTTATCTTGGCTACCTCTGAGCAGTCTTCTCTGAAGGCCAGCACACAGCACCCTCTCCTGACCTCATGGCAGCCCTGACAGTGTTCAGATCTCCCCTGCAAACAGTGGGGGAACATGAACTTTTTGCCAAAAGACAAAAGAAGGTGTTAGGCAACCTTCATAGCTGGCTGCTCCTTTCTTATTAATGGATTGCTTTTTCAAGTGATAGATGGATCTGTATGCAGTTCACTTGCTTCCCATGCTATTTCTTTACACTCTTGTTCAGTTTGCTCCTTGCTTTCGGCTTTCAAACCATTCCTTGTTGCTCTCCCCTACTGCAAACTCTCCCTGCCATTTTTTTCCACAGAGCTTCCTATCCCTGTTGCTATATTCTGCAGTCTTCTGCAGTTTCCCATCCATCTGTACAATACATTTCACCTACATTTCAAGACTGCACAGATAAAGACCCACCAGCGCCTTCACATGTGCAGACAAGTAGCGTTTGTTCTTAGAGGAAACACGACACTTCTGCACTACAGAAGTCTGTCACTGAGATTTTAACTCACAGACCTTGATTTCTCAAAATGTCCTTTTAATGTCATTTTTGCACTCTCAGTATTCATCCTTTTTACCTTGTGGCCACTGGCAGAGCTCCTGCATAATTCAAATATTTCCAAATATTCTTACAAACATCTTTTTAATTGTCTGAGTCATTAAACTTGCAGCGGCTGGACCAAGTTTACACTAGGTGGGAACTGTCCTGGAGTCTTTCTTCCCATTCAACTAATTTCAGAAACCAACTCAAAGCACTACTAAGAAACCGATCACACTATTAAATAAAGAACATATCGATTACCCAATGAACACAAAACCCCCACTTGTCTACAACTATACTGTTTTCTACACTATTATACAATTACAGAGCTTTTAATCAGTACTTTTACATACTATGCGTCACACAGAGCTAACACTCAGTTACAAATCCACCACCCTTCTTTCTCCACATGATCTATAGCTAGATGCAAATCTATCCCTCTGCACCCCACCCCCACTCCAATTTTTTCAGACACAGTCCTGATGGAAAGTCAATGGGTTGTCGCACAGGAACTGCCTCTGGCTTGGGTCTGTAAGTCAACAGCATTATCATTCGTAAGCACAGGCGCTCCTTCCCTCAGAATATTCCCCCATCCTTCCTTCTTTGTTCTGATTTTCTACCTTATTCATCACTGTTTCTATTTCTGGCAACCTTTTTGCCTCTTTCATACCTTCCTTTCTCTGCTTCAGTTGCTCTTTAAGATTGGTATTACTTGCCATGGCTCAGCTCTGCTACGTATGAAATGCGTATACAAGCGCATTTTTTCCAAAGTTCCTTCTGGGGCAATGTCAGCTTCATACAGTGCTGCTAATAATCTTCTCTAAGAAGAATCGGTGTGCTTTAGATGATCTACAAAAGGAAGATCCACATCATCTGTGTACCCTATACACTCAAAAATTAGCTGTGGAATGCTGACCAGAAGAGATACCCTGTAACAAATATGATCATCAGAGCAATCCCAGAGTGGTGGCAATCTATTGTGAAATAGTCCATTTATCCTAGCATGGCCCAATTTTAGAGAGAAATGATTAGTATGGTGGGTGGTATATTTTCTTCTGAAAAACATCTGTTTAGCAGCAAACACAGAAAGACAGAGCAGGAAAATGCAATGACACAACAGATAAAAATCTGAATCATCATCATATAATTCTCCGCATAATGCTCCAGGCTCTTAAAAGCCTCTAGGTATTTTTGCCCTTCCCTTGCCATTTAGGAGGTCACCACAGCACATCAGTACTTTGCTATCTTAAGAACTCTTCCAATTTCAAATCTGGAGATATCCTTGACAACTTTAGACCTATTTGTGCTTTACTTTGGGGTGAAGTCACTCTCTCATGCTAGATTATTTATAAATAGCCAAAGATATCTGTAGCTTCTATGGACTTTGGAGATTTTAGCTGTATATATAACTTTCTGGGTTCACTTCATAGTTTTATTACTTACTCGGAAATGTAAACTGAAAATGGACAACAAAGAATAAAGAGAATATGCTCAGAGTTGACTTTGTCAGCTAGGAAGACAAAATAGAAAAAGGTGTAGTGATTAGCACTGGCATTACTTTTTACAAACAGTTAAACATTCATTTGGACATTAGAGGAGGCATCTTCCTAAGTGTAATTCCCACTCCTCTTCACTGTCAATTTTTATAGCCCTTTCTTAGAAGACATACTAACCCCTGAGCATGTATTAGGACCAGAAAGTCTCAGAGCTTTGAAGTATCTGAAGTAACCAGGATAGGAAATACAGGAACAGCAAAGAAAAAATCTGATATTCCATAGCATAATGTGAAAAGATAGTGTAACTACCTCAAGTCCTGCCATTCATCTAATGTGCCAAGTTTCTAGGAGGAAAAAAAAACAAAACAACTCATCTCAAGATGGTCATTTACAGATATCTTGGTAAGAAAAAATATCTTCCTTACCACTGTTTCCAAATAAAACCTCACAGCCCTCTTGCGAAGGTTCTTTGTGCCCAACCTGATACTGAAGGTGTCCTGTTACCTATTCAACAGTCTCCTCCGCTCCCACAATGAGGCACATCCAGTGCAAGAACAGCAAACACAAAATTTTTGCTTTCTATGCATTGTGCAGTCTCCTTCCTTCACTCTGGTGAACCCACTCTCACCTGTATTTCTGCACTCCTTCTTTTTCTTTAGTGTCCTGCTTTTTTGTCAGTCATGGGTCTTTGTTTCCTTCCATTCACTAGGCCATCAGCAATTTCCAACCCAGCTCTCAAGCAAAGTGTTCTGTAAAATGATTGAGGTCATTTTTGAACAGGTGATCACTGCAACCTCTCTCCACTAATCCATCTGCTTGCAAACCCATCTTTAATCACTTATTTCTCTTCCTGATGTCTTTCCATGGCTACGTGGAGGTACCTTCATAGCTTATACACTCTGTAACAGCCCATAGGTAAGGCCACCTGTTGCAGAGGTACAAAGAGAGATACTCCAGATGTCCTCACTTAGGACTAGTGCACATGCACTACTGCTGGCCCCAACCACATCTCCTCAAGATTCCTGTGATAGGGAGAGTTTGCTGTGCATCTATGTAGAGCCATAATGCATTCTGCCATGCCAGAGGTATGCTGGTCCAGACTGTGTTTCTGTAAGGTACACAGTATACACACCCTCCAGCTCCTGAAACTTGGAGTCTGCTGACCGCCAGAGGTGAGCAGGGTGCTCTGGGCAACAGCTGTATCAGCTGGTGGATGCACATTTTCTGCCCGGCTAGGGGTTGCTAAGAGCCCCCAGTACCACCTTCATGTTCCCATGCATACGAAGGAAAGGTAAGGGCTCCAAAAGAAACCATTCAATTGCAGAAGATGAAATACATTTGGTTTATTTCTTTCTAAAGTTTGTACATATACATATATCATTATACATACGTGAGATCCTTCACTAGAGTTGCTTGAGTTCAATTACATAAAAATTATTGGAAAGCTTGCAGGCTCTCTGTTGCCCGTAAGCCACACTTATTCCAGCTTATAAAAACACAGAAGAACAGAGTAATAGTCAGGAACATGGACACAAGAGAGAATTCTACTTTATATCTCACAGTTTCAATACATCAAAGGCAAATTATTTGTCTGTATACCGTAGGCTTACTTTATCAGCAATGATAAAATAGAGGAAAATATTTATATACAGTCACCTCAAGTGAAAAATAAAGCAATGTAAACTTAAATTCCAAAATATTATTTCAAATGATATAACAATATCCCCAAAAGTCCTTCTTCCACGGAGAAGAGGACTGATTTAAGTGCCTTCATTTATCAGGAAATGATCATTCTAGTACCAGTTACATGAAGCAGAATAAGGGAGGGCATCCTGCGGTACCTGTAGAAAAGAGTGACAACTCTGCTTCAGGAAACCATCTCTGTGTAAGCAAGTACATGTTTGAGTCCTTGTGGACATCAGCAGCACATGGAAATGTCTCCCGTGAACCAGGATCTGATTGAAGTCTGACTCTGACCACCAAGGAAGAGCGTGCTTTTCTGGCAATGAACGCACCCAAGGACAGGAAGGAGTGCCCTGGTGGTAAGATAGCCTCAAGCCTCACCACACCAAGAGTCAGAGCAGCAAATTTCATGCTGCTGGAAAAGATACAGTGATTACCTCAATGCCGCCTCACAGCAGAGCCAAGAAGTACCACAGAGCAGAGAGACTGGGACTGCATCTCTAGTGTGTCGTATGAAGAACACTCCATTGAGTCAGTGATGAGAGTAAAGTGAGTTGAACAGTATTAGAAAGAAGGCTCCTACACTTGGCAAAAGGGACAGGAGGCCATCGAGAGGAAAGATCTTGCACGGACTGCTGTTTGGCCCAGTAAAGTTAGGTCTGCACAAAGGAATTGGACAGTGTGCATACATGCATTTGCAAGACAGTCTCTGCACTACTGCTGCTGAGGGTTACTGTTCCCATAGGGGTACTACGCCATCGTAACTGTTAATTAGGAGCTTTTTCTGAACTGCATCTTTTCAGGCTGAGAACAGGTGCCAATTCCTAACTACAACTCTGAACTCATCTACTCACTGCATCACCAAGGGAGGCAGGTAACCCAAGGGAGAGCTTGTTGCCTGAAAAGGATTACAACTGATCCAAAGGAAGATGATGAGGATGTCCCTCTTAATTTCACCCTCCGCTGCAGTCAATTTGCATCTCAGTCTTGCAAGACACTAACGCTCTGGCCACGGTCCAGTGAAGCATACAGCCATGACTTCACAAGTCCTCAAGTACTTCTAGCTAAGTGCATAAGATCTGATAAGATTTTTATGCCTCCAGGTAAGAATCCCACCCTCTGGCTTTGCTCCTTCTTTCCTAGGATAATGCAGATAGTCCTAGCATTGCACTAGCTAGAGCAAATGGGAAAATCCACTAGAAAATCCTTCCTTATGCCTTTACTTAGCCCAGCAACTTCCTAACAACTTGTTTAAATCTCACAAGGGAAACTTTCGGGAGTCAAACAAGAAGCCTTACAGTAATATTTCACTCCTGTTGCTCTTCTTCTCCCCAATGATGAAACAAATGCTCTTCTTGAAATCTGTACAATTTCAGAAAGAAACCCTCACTACTGCTGCATGATTCTGTCTGCAGGAGACATCACAGGCACCTGTCCTGCTTGGACACAGTTTTGGACATAATGCCCTTTTGTTGAATTTTCACAGAGAGAGGTCACCAATTTCAGAAGTAAAGCTGTATATTTGATCTTCAGAGTGTGATTTTCAGAAGTAGGCATTGATGGCTCATGGTACAGGCATCTGCTAACAGAAATGGGGAGATAACCAAGTGTTGAGCTAGCAGAAAATAGAACCCAGTGATCCTTGCTTAGCCTCTCCGATATATGCCTTTGCTTTCAGCTACACACAGCCCTGGTGGGCAACACAACAGAGACTGAGGCACAGCTCAAGGGATAGCCTAACTCTGCAAAAGCTCTGATGACTCTTTAACTTATTTTGAGAACAATTAGAACAAGCATCCTAACAAAGTTTGCAGCTTCTTAAGTGCTTTGACCAAAATAAGCCTCAGAAAAGAACAGCAGGCTCTGGAGTGTTGAATCACAGAAGCCATACTATACCTATGGAACACATACACACATCTATAGGCATCACTTAAACACATTCACCAAGTACTGTAAGCCTCAGATTGTACCTCACACAGAAAGTATTGATTTTAAAGTTTTCAAACTGCCAGAAAACGTTGTTCTTTTAGCCTCAAGTAAGAAGACAGTTGTCACGAATATGTACACAAAATAAAATAAAAAAAAAATCCACCACCGTTTTCATCCCACAATTTTTCAGAACTTCACAGCACTGAGCACCAAGTTTTCCTAAGTGTGTAAGTGACTTAAGACTTTTACTGTCAATAGCATGTGCCTTGTGAAGCAGCACAGACTGGGAACCACAGATCACCCTTTTCCCAGCAAGAAGACAAAGGACTTTGTGTCCAACATGTCTCCATAGCAGTTGGCTAGCTGCTAAGTGATTAAACAAGGATATTCACATTGACCAAGGCAAAGCTGAAACTTTGTCTGCTTGAGCAAAATGCATCTTGCTGTGCTGGTCTAGTTTACGTGAATTACAGACAGGACCACTGCTACAAAGTGGCTGCTAGTTGCAAAGGTTTATGTCACAGAAAAGCTGTGTGGTTGTAACTTGTGGCATTTCTAAGCCATGCGTTGCCAAGTAGCGTACTTTTTCCTCAGGACAAATACACCTTAGGCACGTACTCCAGCTGATTCCTGGCACAGCTTTAACAGCAGATGCCGTGGTAGGTCCTTTATTGTTTAACAATTTATAACTTATACAGAATACTTCATTACTCAAAGGGAATGACAGAAACACTTTGTGCTGGCTTACATTTGCTCCTTTTGACCACAGCAGCAAAGTCAGGTCAACACGCAGCCTCTGGGAAAGCTGTAGCTTGGACTTGTTAAGGAAAGTGATCTAATAAATAATTAACATAGAGCTTAAATGCAGCTAACAAAGCAAATGAGGAAGGTACCTACTTGCAGGCAGGGCCAAGCTGGCCTCCTTTCACTGCTGAGCTGGATACTGCCAACAGAGTTGACATTCACTGAGGGCTTCCAGACACATCTCTCCAGTGCAACCTCTCCTCCTAACTCTTATTTAAAGTAGCCCCTTCTCAATGCGACACCCCAGGATGAGGTTGCTGCAATCACAAGGGAGAGAATCAGTTGGTGGTAGAAACTGAGGGCAGTTTCCCAAGCAGTACAGTGTACATGGAAAAGGAAGCCAGCTTCTCTAATTTTCCCTAGCACTAAAGGCAATGCTGGAGTACAGTGTGCTCCAGGATCCAGGAAGTGAAGAGCCATGGAGAATGGCACTGGATTTCTGAATGTCTTCAGTAACATCAGCCATACGGGAAATGATCCCATGTACTGGTCCGTAGCTTGGGAAATAGTTTCTCTGGAGGTTGACAAGCCTCTTCTTTCTGGAGCAAATGCTCAGAAACCCCAGGTGGAGCAGTTCACTAAGCCATACCTACGTTGCTGGGAGAGCTCAGAGAGGAGAAGCGAAGGCAAACTGCACAAATATGCACTATAAATAATACTCTCTATAAAGCATAAGCCAGAGATCACTTCTTTCAAAGACATTTCTGACACAGCTTTCTCAGCTTGCGCTTTCTGGCAGCCTGGGCAGCTGACACTAGAAGCACATGCTGAGCAGCTTCAGTAATGCTCTGGGAATACTGGTGAAATGTGGACTTCAGAACAGCCATTTCAGAGAAAATGTGGCACCCCAGAGTTTCAGGAGATCCACACTGAGTAAAGTTTCAACAAGCGACCTAGAAGATTGCTGCAGATAAGGTGTTTATACTGCCTTTGCCTCTGCAAAAGCAGATAGTATTTCTGGACATCGTCTCTGTGTTTGGGGACACGGATTAAAAATGATGCCTTTTTTTCTTTCTTTTTTCCCCACACAGTTCCATGAAATTTATGACTTGGAATTTGGGAAAGTACCCAAATCTTTGCAAAAGAGCATGTCAAAGTTTCCTCACAGAAGACTGCCTCTGCCTCTGAGATTTGTAGAGAGGTGACTAGGAACATCACAAGTGTCTGGTCTAAGTGTGGGAGGGGGACCTTGCATCCATGCAGCACAACACAAGAGGAATACAGGAGTCTGAAACTCTTGTCTTGCACCTTCCAGCTATAAATATAGCTGGGAATACAGGCTACAAATGAGCAGAATGGGAAAGCTGCTCAAAGGGTTATCTATTCAATGCAGCACTGCTTCAGAGCAGGTTTTCTCCAGGCAAGATGGGACAGTCAAATTTTCCACATTTCTGCAAGCATGGAAGGAAAGAGACCTGTTACACAGAAGCAGCTGAGGTGCTAAGATGACAGACAGGAGCAGCTTGACAGAAAAGGAGGAGGAGCTGTCAGACTAACTGTGATAAGGCCAAAATTGATTTAGCGATGGAAAATGCAGACACTGTAAGCTACAAGCCGTCTGCAAAAAAAAGCCTTACCCACTTTCGAGAAGCACACTGCAGAAATGCAATGATAACCCTGCTGCAACTGACTTTCTCCACTGCCACAGACACCTACTCACCAAAGCAACTACTTTCATCAACTGGGTGCCCCGTCCCATTGGAGAGAGCCAAAAGTTTGGTTGTTTCAAGCCAGTTGGACAACCAGCCTCAATACAGGAATGCACCAGTACGATCCAGGTCATAAGGAGCCTCTGGAGGCCAACTAGCTCAAATTCCTGCTCAAAGCAGCACTGCTGCACACTGAGCTCCAGAAGAGCCTGTAAACTTGGACAGGCAGCACCCTGGGAGTGGGCAGGATCAAGGAGAAAGCACTTAAGGGATGAACTGTTACAGCCCTTAGAAAGCTTCTGGTAACCATTTACAAGTGGCTGGCTGTAGATGAAAAAGTGTCTGAGTTGGCGTCACAGCTGAACAGTGTTCCCCCACAGCTCTGCTACATTAATCACCCTGCTGGCTGACTTATCTCTCTACATCAATTAAAGACACAACATAAATACTGGATTAAAAAGCTGCAGTCATGTTCACTGGTCTGTGTGTGATTTATCTGCAAGACGCATACAAGCCAGCCTAGAGATTTTCTTTCACAGCACTGCTGACAAAAATCTCAGCATCCTGCTGCCTTACAAAGGAGAGTGCAATTTTGGCTTTGGGAGAGTATCTCACCTTTGGTTGCAGGAGAGGAGAGAGAAGCACAAAAATGCCTTCCCTCCCTCCCCTCTCTCCTGTCATGCCCAGACCCAATCCAAGCCTTCCTGCCTCTCCTCCGTCAGCCAGGAGCGGAGCCCACATACGTGAGCAGCCAGCAGTGCTTCAGAGAAGGAAGCTGGCCCAATCCTGCTCCGTTCTCCACATCCCCCTCTCAAGACGTGGGCAGAGGCTTTGCCTGAGCGACAGTTTCCAGGTGGCATGCTGCAGCAGGGAGGATGGCAAGGAAAAACGATGCCTCCCCGCAGGCACCAACGCAAAGGCTGACTTGGGGGCTGTACACTTGCACACACTGGTGGTGGTCTGTCAGTTGCAGAGCTGGTGCAGCAATGTCTTAACACTGAGCATCTAGACACAGCTCCACCTGTGCTGAACAGGGCCCAAAACAAGCCCCACGTAACTCCAGCTCATATTGAACATCCCCAGAAAGCTATACTGAGATCAGATGCATGGTGGGGACAGCCAGGCATGCAGGGGAATGCTGGAACTCAGCAGTATACTCTTACACATTACAACGGGAGTTCCTGAGTCACTGAGCTTCAAATATTCAACAAAGAGAGGCAAGGTACTGATACCATGCAAAGCCATCCAGTCGGACTCCCCATGGTACCTCCCAACAACATGCACCACTGACGCCCCCTGAGAGTATGTGTCCATCCTTTACAATAGCACTGGGGAAAAAAAAAAAGCAAGCAACTGACAGTCCTGCTTAGTAGATGATCCTGTTCCTAAGGGAGTCCAGGAGGCTTAGGCTTTCACGACAGCATCTCCTTTTTCTCTTGGCCTCTGAAATGTGCATTTTCACTTGGGTGCCTGGGATGCCTAGAATTTGTAAAGCAATGGAGCAAAGTGACATTAATTAAAACTGAAGCAGAACCTGACAAATTCTCAGTAAACTAATCTGCACACCTCAACAATCTCACCAAGAGTGCTCCAAGCTCAACAAATTTTTAATCACTAAAAAAATATATAGTGAAAAACTGCATTTACTAAGCAGAGATGAGACTTAAAGCTTACACCCTAATCCACTTGCAAGCGTACCTGGAAATAGAGAATAAATAATAAAAACTGAAAAAAAAAAACATTTTTGCAGTTTACTTTTTGACTTTCCTATTGCTTCAAATCATCTCCTCTGCAACAACTTTGAAAGGAATTAAGCAGTTTCTCTGTCAAAGCTGGGAAATGCATTTTACAGGAATCATTTCTTTTTGAGCTCAGCAATTTAACTGCAGCCTACAGCATCCAGAACATCTTAAAAGCTGAGAAAAAAAGTTAAATGTCACCTCTTCACCTTTTAAAGCTATACACTCTGTATTCAGAAGAGGTTTGTTGTGTATATTCCAGGCTGCATTTGAAAAGCTCACACAAACAATTCTGCTCTGAAAGTCAAGCAGGGCCCATTTACAAATGTAAGCCCTTTTTCTATTTCTGTTGCGCACTTTCTATGAAATGCCACTATCTATATCTGGGCAAGTTTTCTTTTCAAATATGCATTCAGCATATCCCATATGTCTTTTTTCCCTCTCAGCATAACTCCCTCTCCACTGTTTGTTTTAAACCACCAGAGTATGACGAACAGCTGCAGGAATCTCCTCCTGGCTTTATCGTCCTCCTCCCCTCCCCTCCTTCCATGAGCTCTTTACCTACCAGATATGATTAATTCAAACAATCCCCTCCAATAAGCACTATCAGACAGTGAGTCTCCCAGTGCAGCACTGGGATCCAGTAAAAGAAAGCATCTTTCTTCACTAATAGGACAGAACACATGCTCCACGATAATCACACATAACTTCTATAGCCATAGCACTAAACAAGCGCTGACAGTTTCTATTCAGGACTGCAGTATTTACAGACATTGCCAAGGCTAGGTGCTGACCTGCTGATTCCTTGGACAGAGCAACCACACTCAGTAGCAAACTCCAAATGAGCACATCACACGTGTCATGCAAACACAACATCACACATGGAATCAGTCCCATCTGGTTTCACTGCCAGACTGCAACTGCAGGCGTTGACGATATGAGAGCATGTCATCTTGGTTACAGCCAACGGTGAGCACACTGGGAAAGCATGGTGGTCCTGAGTGTGGGGGGCAAGTCAAGTGGCACCTGTTAAGGTCCTTGTATCTTTGATTCCTCCCTTTTCTGTCCATGGAACCAGCAGTTCAACAAGCTAGACTAATTGACATGGGCACTTTGGGAAGTCTGGCAGAGTGTGCATCCAATCAGACGGTAATTTTTCTTGATGTGTGACCCTACATTATTTGGGCTGAAAATACCATTATATTTCTAAATAGTCCTTGTACTGATCTTGACGTTTCTCTATACATTAAGAATTACATCCATCAGGACAGCTGCTTTTCTGTACCAGGCATAACAAAAATACTAGCAATCAACATTTCTCAGCTAGCCTCAACCTCGCCTCTCAAGATGCTCTGTGAAAAGGGTCAGAATGGTAATACTATTCTGTATATGGCAAGGGTAAGGTGAAGAGGGAGAGACTTGTCTGAGCTCACCCAGCAAGACAGTATCAAATCAGAGATTAAAACTCAGAGCATACAGTACCAGCAAGCCAATGCTCTTGCTTCCATAAGGCAAGAGTTGCTGGGAAGCAGACAAATGATTTCTGCAACATTTCTGTACTCAAGACTGCCGAATACTGCAAGGATCTGTGGGACAAACAGGGTTTGGAAGTATGGAAAGCTCTACCCATGGCAGGCTCTCCCCAGCCTTTACTTCCTTCCAAAAGCCTGAAGCAGGATGTGCTGGAACTGCAAGGTGAGCTGGCAACTGGCATATGAAAGGTAGGATGTGTCAGTCAGGCTGCCTTGTGCCAGCCTCCAGCACAGAGTAGCCAGGATTGCATCAAACCCTAGCTCTGAGTGAGAAAAGGTCAGTGCCATTCTCCAGTTGGCCCCAGCCTCTTCCACGTGTATATCAGCTAAAGCAGAAAAATGAACAGCTGCGAACAATCCTTTCCTGAAGAGAAAAGGCAAAGTACTCTGTAACTATCAGAGAAATTGCATACATCTGCACGTACCAACAAGAAAACTCCTGGAAAGTGAAGCATCAGGAGACAATGTATCATAAGGCTCTATATAGCAGCTAAGTGAGAGTATAGTTAAAAACTACACAGAGGCCCTTTGTCTTTAGAACACATTGGTAATGGCTGACATCTACAGCAGCCACCACTGCAACCCAGAGTCTCATTCCAACTTGGTAATTCCTCATCTCCCTGACCACAGAGACAGCACAGGTTTGGACACCTCCCAGCCTGCTAACTCAGGAGAAGACTTTTTGCTTGGAAAGAAGCAAACAAATGACTCCAGTGCTGTCATCCCTGCACTGCCAGAGATTTCCAGGTTGTAGTCCTTTGCGTTTGTGGGTTCAGGGTCAATTCAATAACAAGCAACAGTGGCTATTTACTACAGCACCCATTGCTAATTACCAGTACCAACATGCTCTGCATTGTCAGGAAACCACTGTTTCCAGTATCCTAGACTCTATCCAGCCCTCTGCAGCTGCCTGTTTGTACAAATTTCTCACAGCTACAGCTCGTATTCACAATGCTGCAGCATTTGTCCAGTTGTTTTTCTCACCCACCATGTAAATAAAGTGACAGGTGACTTGAGAGATGAAAGCCACATGCCGATGGGAGGAGATAAATGGGGAAGAGACAGAATATACGTCACAGCGCTCTACCCTTTCCCCCGCTCCTTTAGTAACAGAACACAAAAAAGTCCCGATGCTTCAATTGCTAAATGATAAAATAACAGAGCAAAGCAAAGCAGGAGCAAAGACATCTCCCACAATCTGCACAGAAACAGCAAAATATACAATAGAAAATGTCACTAACACCCCATTCAGGCAGATGCACTTATTTTTATGTATGACAGGTTTTGAGCTGGAAAAAATTTGACCACCGGTACTTTGCTGCATGGCTGTTCCCCTAGTTGTCATTTCCACCCTAAGTGACCTTCTGCTTAATGCTGGATGTTTCTGGCCTGTAGTCCTTCCTCTCTGAGACATTGCGTTTCACCTTGGCACTAACTGGAGACTCCTGATTGAGCGACATACTCGAGTGGGATTTCTTCAGTCCTGACGCATCATTCTCTCCTCCACTCAGCAGCTCCTTCACCCCTTCTTTCAGGAGGCCAATGTAAATCTCATAGCGATTTTTCTGGGAAATGAAAAGAAAGGGCTGAATCAGTCTAAGAAAAATTCTGCAGAAACATTTGAAAGATTATCTAGATGACATAATAGCTTCAAGTTTCAAGTGATGTTGAAAGTAAGGACACTAATATGGATATGAACAATGGTGGCTAATGTAAATTATGCTGTGCAAAAAAGATTTCGGTCAGGCTGTGCTCAAGGAAATGCTGTGCAATTTAAAAAACTCTGTTCTGCAGCATACAAAGCCCAATCTGAATGGTGGCTCTCAGCTAGCTAGAATGCGTGATTATTTCTGAGTAACAACACTAAGAAGGAGCTTTTTGACCTTAGCTGCACTGACTCACCTCACATATATTAAGACACTGTGTGCTCAAAGAAAACATATGATCATAGAATCGCAAAGTTGGAAACAACCTGTAAGATCATCTAGTCCAACAGTCCTCCCATTACCACTGCCACCACAAGCTTCTAAACCATTTCTCATAGCTCTTCAACCAGACACCTCTTGAACACTGCCAGGGACGGCGACTCCACCACCTCTCTGGGCAGGCCATTCCACTGCCTGACCACTCTCTGAGAGAAAAAGTTCTTCTTTATGTCTAATCTAAACCTCCTCTGATACAACTCGCGGCCATTTCCCCGGGTCCTGTCCGCTGCTTGGGAGAAGAGGCCAAACCCTTCTTCACCCCAACCTCCCTTCAGGAAGTTGTAGAGTGCAATGAGGTCTCCCCTGAGCCTCCTCTTCTCCAGACTAAACAATCTCAGCTCTCAGCCACTCCTCATAAGACTTCTGCTCCAGACCCCTCACCAGTTTTGTTGCCCTTCTCTGGACACGCTCCAGGGCCTCAATGTCTTTTTTGTAGCGAAGGCCCCAAACCAAACACCATACTCAAGGTGCGGCCTCACCAGTGCTGAGTACAGAGGGATGATCACCTCCCTGCTCCTGCTGGCCACACTATTTCTAATGCAAGCCAGGATGGCATTGGCCCTCTTGGCCACCTGGGCACACTGTCAGCTTATTTTCAGCTGAGCATCGACCAGCACCCCCAGGTCCCTTTGCTCTTCACAGTCATCCAGCCACTCATCCCCAAGCCTATAGCGCTGCATGGGGTTGTTGTGGCCGAAGTGCAGGACTCAGCACTTTGCCTTGTTGGACCTCATCTCATTCACCTCAGCCCAGTGATCCAGCTTATCTAGATCGCTCTGAAGGGCCTCCTTACCCTCAGGCAGATTGACACTATCTCCCAACTTGGTGTCATCTGCAAACTTACTGAAGGTACACTCAATCCCTTCATCTAGGTCATCAATAAAGATATTAAACAAGATGGGTCCCAGTATCGACCCGACCCTTAGGGGACATCACTTGTAACGGGTCGTCAGCTTGAAATAGATGGATACACTGTGTGGCAAAATGAATTAAGGGACAACAAAAATCCCTACCTGTATGGCTACTGCTGTCCCTTGCAACCCCCCATTCCCATCAGTGGGTCCTGCATTTCTGGCTTTAGCCCAAGGGACAGAAACCAAAGCCAGGCTATCTAAGCTCAGACTCTACCAGCTTGGCCACTTTTGAGCCCTTGAGAAGATGTCACACTTTAAGAAGGAGTAGATGAGAGAGCAGCAGGGCATATTCTCCTGACAGGACAATTCATGAGAACAATAAAAGCTGCTCTTTGTCCAAACGCTTGCATTTTTTGTATGCAAGAAGTTCGCTTTACCACAATCCATTCCTGCTTGCTCTGGATTCTCATCTGAAGTGAAGCTTCCCCTTTCAATGGGAAGCTTTTGTTCTGTTGTGACAACATTTTTCTGCACAGAACACCTTGGCAACCAACAAAACAAAGGTAGATTAACGAAAGGTCACTGCAAGGCCTCTAACACATTACCTGTGGCAGGAGTGCTAAGAACTGATCAACCCATTTTTTGGCATTTGTTCAATAGCCTGACCCTAATAAAACCACTAAGGTTGTAAGCAAGCACTGTAATCAAGGTGACCTCAGTGGGCTGTGGGCCAGAGAAGGAGTGTGTAAGCATTTTCACTGAGAACAGTTGCCAAACTGTTATGTTCCTGGCTAAGGAAAAAGCATTTAGTGAAAATTCTTCCAATTCGTAATAAAAGTTCAGGTAATAATACCTATTTGAGGGCAAGAAGACTAAAAGCTTGTTAACTACTTGAAGAGCAGAATACAAAGAACAAAATATGAGAGAATGTGACAATGTTTCCACAGAGCCCTCTGAATAAACAAGACCTAATAGGCAGAATATACCTACAAAGTAAATTAAGAAAAGGCATTCTTATAAATTCCATATTTGGAGCTCCAGCTCCACAATGCGAAAGACAAACATATTAAGCAGATTTGTCATACAATATAAAAGGGAAATGCAGAAACAGCAAGCAGAATTCAGACAATGCACTGGGCTGATGGATGATTCATCGCAAAATGCATGGGACATTGCTGCAAAAAAAGAAGCCAAGAAAGTGCTCTAAGGCTAGTATCAGTATAATATTCATCAAGAGTGAGGGAGACATTACTGCCATATGGAATTCTGCTTATCGTTGGTGCACTAAACACCACTAGGGGACAAGGACTAGTTTCTGCCTTGCACTTCCATCAGTGGACATTTTGCGCTGGATATTGTGCGCTTACCATTTCTGTATCAATTAAGCAATGCATCTGGAAGTTTCTCATTTGATTTCAGCTCCAAACTTGCTCTATTAATGTTCTGACATTTGAAGCTAAGTATTCATTTTGGTGGAAATTTTCTTTAAAAAAAAAAATCTAGAAAATTCTGTCAAGAAAATAAGGCACAAAAATTAAAAACTGTTATCTCTGCAGCCTGAATGCATGTAAAGAAGAGATAAGACAACCATCCATCAAATTCCTAGCTTCACCTCTCACCAAACGGCACTCAGATTTCTTGCTCATATATTTGCCATAGCGAACAATCATAATCTGGAGTAGTACTTCTTCAGACAACATGAGAAAATGCTCTTTGCTTGGTTTTTACAAGCAAAGACACCACGTAGGGAGAAATGCTTGAAGGCACATCCCTGACCAAGGAACAATCAACTCCTTGGTCACAACTGCTCACAAGGAAACACCATATCAGGAACTACATCAGGAATAAGAATGATGGAAACTGAGACAGTTGAAGAAAAATTACAAGGGCCTAAAGAAAATAAATTTGGCTTCTTCCTCCTTAATGGGACTATGTTGCTTCCTTGGGAACTAAGAGGTCCTTTCTGCAATTCTTCTGGGGATGTATCAGCCTGGTCCTTCGTACACAGATGAATGGAAGCTCTGCCTGAAAGAGACAAGTATAAAATACCTCCTCATCTGCCTCTTGCCCTTTCGCAGGGACCTCATGCAGCAAGGTCTGCTGCCAGTTCCTGCATGACACTGACAGTACTCTGTTCTGAAGGGAAGGTGAGGAAATTCCAAAACTGGTGGAAAGCTCCCATTCTGCATCTTCAGATAGCTCACTTTTCTTTTTGTTTTCCCTACAACTGTTGAACTAATTGTTCAGTACTCCCTGTGAAATCTGTGTCAAATGCGTGGGTAATGCAGCATTACACAGAAACACCTTGAATCACCATCTTGCACACACAACTGAAGTCAGTATCTCCATTTGCCTGCTTAGACAGGCATTCTTGCAGTGCTGATCATACTTTTTAACTGTGCAGACTGAACCTGATCAAGGCTCTCACTAGGGAAGAAGAGATCTTTTGTTTCCTGTGCTATACTGGTTTTCCTTTGTACAAAGGTAACTGAGATACATTCCTCAAAAATATAATTGACAGAAAATACACACACAAAAACCTACGCAATGACCTTTTTTTCCATCAGTCATTACAAATCATCATACAGTATGGCCTAGTAGTGCACAACTGTGCACAACTGAGTGATGTGTTCAACACTGATCGCAACTGTTTGTTCCATACACAACATCAGCTTCCAAGCCACCTTACTGCCCACCTTCACAATCTACTCATTATCAGATTGTCTAAAGATGTCAGAGAAGGTAACATCAACATCTATGTTAAAGTCAAGATAAACCATTTCCTCTGCTCTCTCTTCACCTGTCAAGTCAGACATATAATTGTAAAAGGCTATCGTGGTGATCAGGCATGATTTTTCCTTCACATACAAAAACTGATTGCACCCAGTCACTTTCTTGTCTTCAGTCCTTTTGGAAGTGGTATCCTGGAGAATTTACTCTACCAGCCTCTCCTGGATGGAGAAGAATCTGGCCAGCCCATAATCTCTTGGGCCTTCCTCCTTGCTCTTCTTGAAATAGGAATGATATCGACTTTCCTCCAGTCCTCAGGAACCTCTCCTAGTCAACATGATTTTTCAGAGGTAATTGAGAATGGCCTCCCAGTTACATCCTTCACCTCCCTGAGAACTTCACTCATGGGTGAATCTCATCAGATTCCACAGACTTGTGTGCTATCCAATTTATATCATTCCCTAACTAGGTAAATCTGCCTTGCTCCAGATTGACTCACTGGGCTCCTTGCTCCAGATTTATTCACTAGGCTCAGGAACTTGCAATGGGTGAAGGTTGCTCTTACCAGCAGAGATCTAGACAAAGAAGATATTGACTACTTTGGCCTTTCTCTGTCCACTGTGACCAGGTCTGCTGCTGTTCCAACTAGGACCTATATGTTCCCTGGTTGTTCTGCTGCTAAGGTGCCTATAGAAACCTTTCTTCTAGACCTTACTACATTTTGCCAAATTCAACTCCACAAAGGTTTTGGCTTCCTTAAAACCAACAACAGAAACTTGATACTTGAACAGCATCTCTATATTCCTACTGTTACTTGCTACAGCTTCCACTTCTGTGTACTTCATTTTCAGGAGCAGCTTCTTCATTCAAAAGGCCTCTGTTACCTTTGTTTGGTTTCTTACTTATTAGTGTGGATAATTCCTGAGCTTGGAAGAAGTGATACTTAAAAACCAACCAGTTTTCCTGGAGCACTCTTCCCCTGAGGACCATATCCCATAGGATTCTTTCAAGCAGTTCATTGAACAGGCCTGAAACTCACAGCTGTGATCTTATTCTTTGCTTTGACTTCTCCGTACAGGATCATGAAGTCCACATCTTGCTGCCATGGTTGTCTCTAACCTTCATGCCTCAGTTCTTTTTTGTTCAGACAAGAGGTCCAGAGAAGTGTCTATTCTTGACTGCTGCTTGATCACCGCATTAGGAAGTTGTTGCTGACGCACTCCAGAAACCTCCTGGATTGCTTGTGCCCTGCTGTGCTGTCTCTTAAGTGGATAATAAGGTGGTCAAAATTCTGCTGGAGGACCAGGGCCTGCAAGCACAACTCTTCTTGCAGATCTTTGAAAGTGGCCTATCAGACAGACATCACAATGCCAGCTGTCTTGCTCCATATGCTAATACTGATCCACAAACTCTCAGCAAAGCTCTGTGTGAGTGAGCAGCAAAATCACATAAAAGATTATTTTCACTGTGCCTGTCCTTCCTAAAAAGCCTGTATCCATTCATGGCAGCATTCCTGTTGTCTGAACTACCCTATTGAATCTCAGCAATCTCACTGAGATTGTAGCCCTGCAACAGTACAGACCTCTACTTCCTTCTACTTGCCCAAGAAGGGTATGAAAGCTTTCCTTATAATGTTGTTCTATGAGCACTTCCTTAATTACATGCTATGCGTGAGATGACTCTGCTTTAGTTCTCTTTTACTGATGATGAAGTCTCTCTTGTTCACATCACTGTGCACCCCTTGCTTATCAACCACTTCCTCATTTGATTGTTGGTCAGATCATTTCAGATATGTGGGATGTAGAAAAGCAAACTGGCCAGTCACACTCCTTGAACAAAACATCTCAAACTCACCATATGCAATGACACCAACACAGTGCTACAGTAAAGTCCCATCACTCTGGACAACACATGGCTTTGCAACATGAGACAGCTCCTGCCTAAAAAGCTTGTGATGTTTTCAAAAAGATAAAAGAGGCAAAGAGGGTCACATTTTTCCATTTTACAGATAAGGAGCTAAGCCCACAGCCAAGGTCACAGGAAGTCTTTATCAAAAGGAGGATCCTCATCCAGACTTCTGGGACTGCTGTGATTTTTTTGTTGAGAAAGAACATCCTCCTTACTGGAATAAGGTGAAAATTGAAGTAAGACAGGATTACATTAGAAGAATGAAATCAGCTTCATCCATACACAAAAAGTAAAAGCAATAGAAGTTCCCATACATACCTCAAATTCCAGATAGTGGTCCTTCAGTTTGTAATCATCTACTTCCTTGCCTTTGAGCTTCTTGTCAGGAGGATAGGAGCGATGCTCAGCAAGTTCAGTGGAGATCTGCTTCAGCTTAGCTTCATGGGATTTCAGCTGTTCATCCTTCAGAAACACATTAGGCACATAAATTATAGAATCTAAAATATTCAATAAGAGAAGGAAAGTAAAAAGAGAACTTTTGCTTTATCTTAACTAATCTTAATTAGATTGATCAGACCTGTTTTCCCAAAGCTCTGTCCCCAGCAGCATTCTCAAAGGCATCCAAGTAAAGTGGCCAACTTTGCAAAAAAACTCAGCAGTGAGCAGATGCCACTGGGAAGGATAGCAAACTTGTCATCCCTTGCCTTGCTGAGAGCAACGGAAGCAGCTTGCTGCAGAGCGTTACTGACAACATGACACTTCTGCTCTAATACATTTTTTGGCAAATTAATTAAGGCTGTTACATGGAGTCAGACCAAGGGCAGAATGAAAAAAGCAAAGACCCTGCCTCAGGTCTTTGCAATATATAGGCAGGTTTTTCCAGGACAGAAAGGACATGGAATCAGAGCCCTTTCTTACATTTCCGCACTACCAAATGCTCTCCAGTCTGTGGCTTCCATTCATTCAATGCAATGCATCCAGAAGAAGAGGGGCTGCCCTCTCCTAAAAAGGTATCTCATTTTGCTAAGCTGCTACTAGCGCTTATCCCACTGTGCAGTTGGAAAGAGTGAGGAGCTGCTACTCTCTCCTTTCTAATTTCCTTTATCATAATCCCAGGCCCACTCACTTCCTCCAGTCCATCTGTCAGCTAACCTTCCCTCAGCTCAGAAGGTTTCCAGCTCCTGCTGCATGGCCTTCTGGCCATCTCTATGCTTGGATTTAAAACTATGTTTGATTTAGGTAAATCCAAAATATAGATACTACTGTGCAGACCTTAATGATCTAGTCAGTCATAACAGCAGGTAACACCTAGCTCAGTTATCAGACACTTACCTAGCCTCAGAAGAGAGGACTGCTGACAGTAGTGTCCTAGTGGTGCGGATGCACAGCTTGTCTATCTCAAGCCTATCTCAGACAAATCTGCAATGCACTATGAGTAACATCAAGGACTAAGCCTTTCAGCTCATATAATTTGAGTGGCAGAAAAGAGCAGAAAGGGGAAAAACTTCTACACAGGATGATAGCTGAATCCCAGCTAATCTTGTGTTTCACTTTTTTATTTTCCAAGGGGACTGTAGAAGAAAATAAGTGGGATATTTTGCCTCTGTTTATACATGGGTGGGCTCAAACTGATCCCTACTGGCTTCCAGAAATTGTTGTTGCTATTAGGAACTATCATGAATCCACTGTTCTTTCCGTAAGCATCTAACCACTCTTTATCCTAAATTGCTGGTCTCAGGGACATCCTATTGCAGCGGGTTCTCTACTCTGACGACAGGAGGTCTTTGAGAAGCTCTTAATTTGGCAATTGTAATTTCCAGGGCAGCAGCCCTTTGGTGTATTTGTGTATACATTCACACCCCCAGAAAAAAAGGAAAACAAAGTTACTAAACCCTTTCTACACTGGTGTTCTTTTATACGCAGTTTTGTCGCATCCCTCCAGGCTAACTGAGATCAGACATTAGAAGCAAACTTGGTACAATGATTGCATGGAAATTGTCATGTCCATCCTCCGTCCCTCAGCCATGTTACTTTCCCACTGCATCTTCTGCCTGACCAGGAAGAGGCCCCTTGAAGAAGTACTGTGCATCATGATTCAGCCCACAGAATCCTAAACAGCAACCAGAGGTATTTGACAATTCATATTTTTTTGTCTGCCAAATAAGAAGCAGCCTGCTGGCAGCGTTTCCACACTGATAGATAAAAGCAGACATGCTTCTGCTTGTCTTTGAATTTATCTGCTTTGAACACTTAACATTCTTCTGCCGTTAGCTATAACAGCTTATCTTATTCCACTTTTTGTGCCTCCCTTTCTTCAAGACACAAACCACAGGGCTGTGTTCTATTTTATCTCTTTCCAGGTTAAATAGAAACAGTGAGACTGGGAAACAATGTGCTAAATGGAACAATCACACAGAACAATGAGTAAAAAGGGGATTTTTTGTCAGTCTGAGGGAAAATTATTGAAACCCCAGATAGTATATATAAAAAAGTATGCATGAGCAAAAGGACAAGTTATTATTATCCTGTATGAGACATGATTTAAACTTTAACCCAGAATAGAAGATGGAAAGTCGGTCACCACATCGTAAGAAGAAAGGCTACTGCCACAGAGCAGGAAAAAGCAGGGGCGACATAAAAAACACCCCCTTAGAGAAATGCAGATTATGAGATAATGGTTTCTAGGGAGTGTTGCTAGGCTATGAAGATAGCAAAAATGCATTTAAGAAGCAATCCAGCATGAGGACATGACTTAAAAAGTTATAGCAGCTTACTCCTATAATTATACACCAGCGATTGGGATCTCTCCCTTCTGCCACCTGATCAATGCAATCAGTAGTGGGTTCCTGCCAATGCAGGAGAAATTGCAGCCATGTATCACATCAAAGTACACAGAGCTACAGGTGCAAGCATCAGGGACAGAAGCAGGAGATGTTTGTTCATGCAAGAAGTATCAGAGCTGTCCCTGACACTGGTTGTTGCAGAAGGTAAATGCTTATATAATCATATGGGAAGACCAAGGATGTTCATGTAACAGTTAACAAACATACAAAAAGAACTTCCTCAGCTGATAAGGACCTCCGAAAAAGTATCAGAGAAGAAATAAAACTGACACTTGCCTGATGAATCAGCTTTCATCCTTCACCATCCCAATAATCCAAATAATCAGGGATATATTTATTTCCTTTGAAATCAGTGGTAATAAACACATTCATAAAAATAACACCAGTTTGATGGTATTTCAAATGTCTTCTGCAGGAGTATATCCATGGGATGAAAATACTATATCTAGTACTGGTTACACTAGTGACACTTTTCATCAGAAATATAAAGGAATTATATTCAGGTATATTCCCTCATAGAATCATAGGTCTGAGTTGGGAAGGACTTTTAGAGGTCACCTAGTCCAACTCTTCTGCAAAGAACAAGGATATCTACAGGTAGATCAGGTTGCTCAGAGTCCTGTCCTGCCTGACCCTGACTGTCTCCAGAGATGGGAATTCAAACAACTATGACGAGTCACAGCCACCATAGGACATGTTTGAACCATGACTTCCCCTGTTTGTTGAAAGGCTCCAGATAGCACCATGTCTCAAACTGTCCCTCTAAGCTTAGACAAAGGGAATAAGGAGCAGCACTCAGTAGTGTTTTCTGATTTTCTCTTTGGACTGGGGAGCAAAATGCTTTTCCAATGTCCTCTTTGGGCCAACTTAATTCTTCTTTCTCTCTACTTAGAATTTTTAATCAGGAAGCAAACAGATTTACCTTCCTAGCAGATGTTCTATTTTTCCTAGAAATACTAGTGTTGACAGGAGCAAAACAATGTTAGGGACCACTTTCCAGACAGCCACCAGTCAAGAACAATCTCCATTACCAATCCTCTAGACAACAACTCACCTGAGATAGCTTTGTTGTGGTGGCTGGCAGGGGTGGGCGACTGAACTTCTTCTGGGAACCAATTGCTGCTGGAAATGGTGGTGCAGAGAAGACAGCTGCCACACAGTTAATCTTGTTGATCCAGGTCTGCATTTCTTCTTGGCTCCTGGGGGAAAAAACACATATCAAGCACTTGTTGACTCAGCCTCCTCTTCCTCTTTCCCAGCCTTCCACTGGCACTTTCAAAGTGAGAGTAAGAAGAGTTGAACAAGTTTTAGAATCTGCTGAGTCTTCTGGCTTTTGAGAGTGGTTAGTTTCAGGTGCCTCATTCAGAGGTTAGCTCATGAGTAAGTCCATAACTCATTCTAACATGCATCTTTTCCTATTCCAAACCAAGTGCAACAAGAAACAGAGCCAGTCAACACCCTGATTCAGACATTTGTCTGAAAGTTTCATCTGTTCTGCAGATAAGATCTCCTAAGATCTCTAGGAGGTCCCATGTGGATCTCGGTAGATAAGGGCTAATGCAAAAAACCTGTGCATCAGTTTTCAATTCCAGAAACCAAAAGGTCATCTGTTCTGTCTGCATATCACAGCCTGAAGAGCTTAATCAAATTATTCTTGTATTAAGTACTAACTTTGTTTCTAACTGAAGTGTATCTTCTAGAAAGATATCCGGCTAAGTCTTGATGACATCAGGAGACAGAATCCAAGACTGCCTTCGGTCATCTGTTAAAATGATTAATCACTCTGACTGTTTAAAGTTTGTGCCTTGTTTCCAAATTGAATTTCCTGCAGCTTCAGCTTCCAGCTGCTGCATCTTGTTATGCCTTTCTCAGCTAGATTAAAAAGCCTCTTAAAACCTGATATTTCTTTCTCATGAACTACTTGTGCACTCTAATCATATCACTACTTAATCTTATTTCTAATCATATAAACAGATTGAACCTTTTAAGCCTCTGCTTTAACCTGTCCAAGCATAAATTTAACCCTCCTTTAGAACTGCCTTCTTCCCTCAACTTTGGCACAAATCAGAAGAGAGCACTTACTGGGCTTGAAAAAGCAGGACACTCCAATCTGCTGTTTTAAGCTTGAGGACATTGGGTTTCTTCTCATAGTCTGTTGCCTTGGATGCCAGTGCATGATGCACACTAACTGCATTCTTCAGATCTTCCTCCGACAAAGCCTTTTCTGGCTTGTACTCATCCTACAGAAATTAGCAAGGAAAAATGACATCTTATTTCTCCATGTGCTACTCCTTTTTCCTTAATCTAAAGAAAAACCTTGTTGCATAGTGATGAAAAGCATTATTAAAGTATGTGGTCTCTTTGAAAGGAAGAGAAGGAGTTCCAAATCAGCAGTGGACTATTTGTTCTCACTTCAGGAATCCTTCACAGCCAGCTTTCCACCTCCACTACTCAACTGCTTATTCCTGCTGGAATTCTCAATTTCCACAGCTCTGCTTGTCCTTAACAGTGTAGAAGTCACTTTACCAGTCTCCACAAAGCAAATACAGCAACATTCTTTAAATCTCTCTTTTGCTATGATGCTAGAGAGAAAACCTAACAATGGCTGGTATGCCAACACTGACAGCCTTATGGATCCAGCACCATCACGAAGTTCCTCTGCACATTTTCTTCAATCTATATCTATCTTTAGTCTTTATTAAAGGAAGAAAAAAAAAAAAAAAAAGAATCCCTGTGGTTAACAGGCCAGCTTCTAGTTACACCACGTTACACAACCCCTTTGGAAGCATAGAGCTGTATGACCCACAGGAGAGAATACCTTCTATGAGCAGGGTCTGGAAATAGCAAGCACAGGATTGTTCAGGTTTGCAACATGGTACCACTCCCAGCAAATAATAAAAACAGTGAGTCGAACTTCTCTGTGTTGCAGTCGTCTGCTGGGAGCAGTGTTTGATCTCCTGAGCAACAGGAGCTGGGCAAGTGCACAATAATTGTGTTGCCAGAAGTTCAATTTAAAGCACACTCCACTACAAATGGCTTTCCGAATATAAGAAAAGCCAGAAGCTTTTTAAGGAAAAGTTAATCACCAACAGTCTTGTACAAAGTTTCTCAAGGAAAGCAGCCAGCAACTGATTCTACATCTTTCCTTCGAAATGACTATGACTTCACCAGAAATCAGTGTCATCTGAAGCATCCACCAAGGGAGCTAGTATGATGGCTGCAAAACAAAAGAGTAATTCCCTGCAGGTGTCATAACTATTGATCCCTTCACTTGAACACAAGAGTTATGAGACGGAGTTTAGTGGACAACAGAGTACAGGACACAAATCATACAGAAAGGACAGCATTAGCTTAAACACCCAGCAAGGTATTTCTCTTGGAGAAACGCTGCTTAAGATGTACCTTTTGAATTAATGGATTAATTTACATGGTTTATCTGCTAGTATACAGACATGAGCTTCAACTGCTGAAGTCATCTGTGCTCTCATCAAAGGTAGAAACGTTGATTTCTTTGGTGGTTGCTCTGGAGGAAATGATTGGCTCCACTGTTCAGGGAATGAGAAAAAAAATCAAGGCCAGGAAACGAACTTAGACCTCAGAGGCATGACATTCTGGCTTTCCTCAAATTACTGCCTTGAGACAGTGCCAGCTACCACCATGCTTGGTTCCTCTCAGCTTTCTGTGAGATGAATCCAATGGTCACAACTTACTCCGGTGTCTAAATCTGATCCAGAACAACTCCACATTTGGGCAGTCCCAGAAGTGGTACTGACTCAGAGCCCCTCCTTACTGACAGAGAGACTTCATTATAATCCTTGTTAATCCCACTGGATCAGCTGGTTGCACTCTACCTTAACAGATGGGTTTCTGCCAGCTTCTCCAAAAGCAGTCATCAGCATACCACAAATGTCTACCAGTAGTTGGCCAGCCTAAGAGGAAACTGAAGGGATGTGAATGTGCTGTCAGAATTCTTCCTTTAAGGCCTTCAATTCTTCTTAACTGGCAAGCAATGCTAGGGGCAAAGGAACATCCATATTTCATATACCACCAAGGACAGAACATGTGCGAGCATCAGTGTGGAGGTGGAGCAGGAATGAAAGGCAGCTCACTAAAGTTAGACCAAATCAGTGGCAAGAAATACATAAGGAACCAGAAAGGAAATGTGACCTCAATATCAACTGAAATCTGCTGTGAATGCTGCACACAATGTAATTACATGCTGAATTCATCTTTCTCAGACTCCTAACAAATGATTTTTCTACATTCTGCTGACCCAGTTTCTACATGGACACACATTCCTGCATCCATTTCTGATACGCCAACTACAGCAATCGGGTTTTCATCAGCCAAGGTATCTATGAGGGGACACCTCTGGTCAACTCACATAATGGATGCAAAATCCTTTCAGAAAGTTTTGTGTCTGATCACTTTACACCCTTATAGCCTTTCCCTTTTTTTTGTAAATTTTGACAAAGGAAACATATTTGAGAATAACTACATAAAAACACTGAAATCTCACAAGATTATAAAGTATCACATCAAAGAGCGAAGATCTTGCAAACCTCAGAGCAGAGTCAAAACACAAGGCCCATGTCCTGCACTGCCTGCTCATATGCAATTTCTAGCAAGGAAGCGAGGGCAGCCTTCTGTCCTCTCCTTATAAGCCTCTTTTCTATACACACATCATATCTCATGTCAGTCTAGTGAAGAGACATTCTGTCAAGCTCCTACTTTGCAATTTCCTCTTGCTATAAACAGAGGGCAGGAAATTAGCCTTGGCCTGAGGATGTCCAGAGTCAGGGCCAACAGCCCAAACATGTCAAATCTCTAATTTTATATAATATTGTGCAGGCATGTTTAGTTGGCTAATTGTGAATGCTTCCACTGAGCCCCTCCAGTGGCCTCTGCGCTCACTAATTCAGAAAATCTCTCTCTCTCAAATCAGTCATTAAAAAATAAAACAATATGCAGTACAGTAATTAGCACTGGAGCTGTTCCAATGAGACAAAAAAAAAAAAAAAAAAAAAAAAGAAATGGGCACAGAGACAAGATTGCCCAGATAAACTTCCCTGTAAAACTCAAATGACTGCTGTTTAGGAGCCACTCTCATGTACAGACTTTGACAGCAAAATAAGAAGAATTAGTCTGCTATGCAAACAGAATGGGAAGAGAACTGGGATCACGCTACCCACTGGGAGAATCACAGCTGTTACAAACTATTAATATTTATATTAGAGTAATGTCTTGAGGGAACAGCTGAGTTACAGATGAGCACAGAAAGCAGCAGTGCATAGGCCTGTACATTTATTTGTGAGCATACAGTACCTAGAACAGTGAGATTTCTCTCTCCTCTGCTCGAATAGCACTCAGTGCAATGAAACTATCATCACAGCTTTTTCCTCCACAAATATACAGATAACGAGAGACAGAGGGAAATCTTGTGAACGCACATGGGTATGCATCCTGCTCTGCAGCACTGCATAATTAGGAGAGAAGGGAAACAGAGAGAAGGAAATCCCTTGCCCGTAACTACCACCATAGTTCTTCATTTCTACACAGAAATCAAGCTGCTCTAAAATCCACCTCAACTTTATGAAATTGGGATCATTTCTGTCTCCCAGTATATTGCAGAAGGAAGCAACAATTCATCAACACTTACTATCTCTAAACTTGGTGTAGCCATATATTTTAAAACCCTACCATTACCAACTTCCGCAATAGCGTGTTCCTAACAGTGCAAGGTTTATTTCAGGGCTGGAGCAAAGCCCTGTTGGACCTTCTGGAGCTGAGGAGAAATCAGAGGATGTTTCACTGACGCTGCATGAGGCACTGCTGCTGAGCAGGGGTCACAGGCACCCTCGGGAGGCTCACAGCTGCCCCATCACTCAGGAAGTGAGTCACTTCCCATCAGACCTTTCTGTCAACCTTTCTAGCGCTGAATTAAAAGTCTAGCTTGTCACTTGTTACAGCTTCAGTGAAAGTGGATTCAGGGCTATGTGGGAGAGCACTAGTTTGCAGAATAACCATCTTGTAGTCACTGAATTCAAGTGCCATGACAAATGCAAGATACACAACTGAAAAACAAATAAGACAAGAACTCTACCAATGTATTTGTTCTGCAAAAGTGTAGCCAGATGTGAAATCACTCTCATGCTTACCAAGAGATGGATGGTGACAGTGGGGAGAGCAACCTTCTGCAGAAAATCTGCATGATACATCAACATCTGTAAATTTTGTCTAAGTGTTTTTAACTAATATTACAGTGATTCGTACAGAAGTTTTCAATTAAGACTCAAAAATAGACTGCACCTCCACTTCTTCCCCTTGAAAGCTTATTAAATCCCCCTCAAGGATCAAATAAAAAATTAATTCATATGCTATGGACAGGAACCTTCTTACTTCTTAGGGAACCATCCAGTCTTTTCAGATAAATGCTAAACATGACTCATTTCAGAAATCAAAGCAGCTGACTGCAATTCACTCAAGAAAGTGAAAATGCAAGCCTGCCATATAGACCATTTTAATAAAATCTGAAGCTGCTGCCAGGAAAAGAACCAGAGGGAAGGCTTAGCAGTTCAGGACACTTGGTTCTAGTCTCTCACACTGGCTTTGGAGCATGTAACATACATCTGTCAGCCCAAATCTTTCCTCCTGTCTCCAGATTTTTTGTCTGCTTCGGCACTTCAGCCCTGTCAAACAGGCACTGAGCACAGACCAGCCACCTCATAAACCCTGTGCTGTAAGAAATGGATCCAAGACATTCTCATTTTTCTTGAAGACCATACACCATGCTGTCTCTGAAGAAAACAATAATTTCAGAAACCTAGAACAAAGAAGGAGGAAATAACAGTATGCACCTGCATTCTTTACAGTTGCAAAACACAGTGAAAATGCCACACTTTCAGCAGAGCATATTTCTACAATGCAGAGCAACCTGGACAGAAATCACCTATATCAAGAACATTACTCTTATGGCAGGAGATACAAAGACTTCAAAATCTACAAACTGACAAAATTCGATTCTCTTAGTTCTTGATCATATATTCCATCTCACTTTCCAAGAGAAGTTTTAGTTTAAAAAAGCTTATAGTTAAAGCTGTATTACAATCAAGCTTGCGCCAAAAGACTTGAAGGGTTTGAGTTGACTTTTTTTTTAGACTTTTTGCTGGCAGAGAGTAAAATTTTTTTAGAAATAAGTGTTTCTATCCTACTTTGGAAAAAAAATGGTATCCTCCAATTCTGCTATGGAGCATAAGCTGCAGATTCCTACCAAGATCAAGCTGCTGTTAAACTGTTTTGCAGCTGCTCTTGCAGTCACTGCAGAAAAGTATATTGTGAAAAGACTGGAAAGGAGGACAGCCTTATAGGAGGTGAAGTCATACATATCAACTGCAGTGTTATAAGCAGCCCAGAGGAATCTGTGCAAGACAGAGAGATGATGCTGTCTTTGCTTGTGAAGCTGGCTATTTTGTCAGTCATGAGTGACAGTGATGGCATAAACTGGAATTGACAAAGTTCACATCTGGGTAGTTACAATGAGACTGAATTTGAAACTGAGAAATGGAGCAGCATAGTAATGAAAGAATTCACATCTGAATGTGTGTGTAAACAGGGTGGGGCACAGAGCAGGTACACTGCTGGTCAGAGGAAAAGGAACCTGGAGATGGGCCGTGAGAGTGGAGAGGATGCCTGCTGCTTTATCCGCCTTTAATAATTTTCCAAAAGATAGTGATTTTCTCCTACCTTCTGCAAGTACAAGACTGTTCCTTTCAGCACAGCATAAAAGGTTTTCCAGCCTCGCTTTCCCCAGGGAGCTGCAAAGAAAACAAATGAAAACCCATTTAACTCAGATCCATTTTTACACTTTGTCTAGACAACAGGAGAGTTACATTAGTCCTGTGTTAAACCTCCTTTGCACTCTCCTTTTCAAAGGACAGTGCAACTCAGCACAGTGCCTGCACAGTGCCTGAAAATATCTGCTATGAGGTAGAGTAATAAAACAACCCTGAAGACAGTACTGGACTGGATCAGAAAGGAACAGGAGCAATGCAGAAAGCAGGCGAGAGAGATCTGGTCTTTCTGCTCTGGCACTGACACTGTCCCTATACTGTTAGGTCTGAGCTCTGTACAGTGATGATGTTTTTAGTAGGAAACACTCTTTCTCCATCGGGTTGCAGCCACTGCTCAGAATCAGTGTGACATTGCCCAAAAAGCAATGCCTCCCACGAGCATCCTTCCTTCTTGCAACTGCTGTTTATCCAAGCGGGCACTGAGTGGTCAGATGCCTGCTTCATTCCATCCCTTCTTTCCACAGTTGTTCGGGAAGCCAAAGGGGAACCAGAGAGGAGACAAATCAAAAGTCACCTCTCAAGAAACCTGAAGCAACACTGAGGAGCAACACAAAAGCAACACATTCAACCCATAAATCCCTAGGAACAAGAATGAGAGGGAAAAAAAAAAAAAAAAAAAAAAGAGAATTGCAGGGAGATAATGTATGAAAGCTCCAGACTGAAATGCAGCTGTGGTACAGGGAAAGAAGGCATGAGACAGAGACAAGAAGCATGCATCGAAGTTCACTCTCCACCAAGTACATACCAGTGACCAACATCCACTTGTATATATAATATATACTGCAATTAATAGCTTGTACATGACTAAAGCATCACCCTCAAAAAAGCATCCCATTCTGATCAGACCAAGTGGCAGTCACTTGCTCCAGAAGTTAATTACTCGCATCTCACACAGTGGGCATTATTTCCACTTGTATTACGGAACAAATAGAATTTCACTTTGGAAATCTTTACATAAATTAAGCTCTTCTGAATTTCAACAGTGTGTTAGGATACTTTTAAAGACAGAAGGTGCTGTTGCAGGCATCATGGTTGGGCAGATTCCTCACTTTTTCATACAACTATAGCATACAATAGCTTGGTTTGGAAGGGCTCTGAAAGCCCATCCAGACCCAACCCGTGCCATGGGCAGGGCTGCTCCCCACCAGCTCAGCTGCCCACGGCCCCATCCAACCTGGCCTTGAGTGCCTCCAGGGATGGGGCACCACAGCTTCTCTGGGCAGCTGTGCCAGGGCCTCACCGCCCTCTGAGTAAAGAATTTTTTCCTAACATTCAACCTAAATCTCCCCTTTAAATTTAAAACCATTCTCATCCTATCACTATTAGGCCATGTAAAAAGTCACTCCCACTCCTGTTTATAAGCTCCCTTTAGGTAATGAAAGCCACAATGAGGTCTCTGTGGACCCTTCTCTAGTGCAGTCTGAAAAAGCCCAGTTCCCTCAGCCTTTCTTCACAGGAGAGGTGCTCCAGCCCTCTGATCATCTTTGTAGCCCTCTTCTGGACCTGCTCCAACAGATCCCCACCCTTCTTGTGCTGGGAACCCCAGGCCTGGACATTGTACTGCAGATGGGGCTTCACAAGGGCAGAAGAGAGAGGGACAACTCCCTCCCCCTCTCTGCTGCCACCCGTCTGCTGATGCAGCCCAGGAAACTTTCAGCCTTCCAGGCTGCAAGTGTACACTGCTGGCTCATGTACAGTTTCTTCATTTACCAAAACTCTCAAGTCTTTCTCCTCGGGGCTCTTCATTATGAATTATTCTCCCAGTCTGTACACATATCTGGCACTGTCCCAACCCAAGGACAGCAACTTGGACCTGACCTTGTTGAACATCATTCGTTTCACACAGGCCTATCTTCCAAGCCTGCAGAGGTTTCTGAGGATGGCACTCCATCCCAATGTATTACCAACAGCACCATTCAGATTAGCGTTGTCTGCAAACATGCTGAGGGTGCACTTGATCCCACTGTCTACATCATTGATAAAGATGTTGAAGAGCACCAGTTCCAAGATTGACCCTTGAGGGACGTCACTCATGATTGGCCTCCACATGGACATCTGTTAACCACAACCCTCTGGCTGCAATCATCCAACCAATTCACTATCCAGTCTTCAAATCCTTCTTTCTCCAATTTAGAGATAAAAATGTGATGTGGGATCATGCCAAAGCCTTTTTAGAGGGCCAGGTAAATAATATCCGTTGCCCTTTCTTAGTCCACTGAAGCTGGTTTTCTATCACAGAAGGACACCAGATTGGTCAGACATAATCTGCTACTGGTGAAGCTGTGCTGGCTGTCAAAGATCACCTGTTCATCTTGCACGTGCCTTAGCACAGCTTCTAGATCTGTTCTGTGATCTTCTCAGGCCCAAGGGTTAGGCTTACAGGTTTGTAATTTCCCAGAACTTCCTCTCTACAACTGGCTTTTACTCATTAAAGGATTATCTCAAAAATGCCAACATTCGATGAGCTGAATAATGAGTGACTCTGACTATTTGTAATTAAACAAATTAGTCATGGCGACCATATACAATTATTTATTAAGGTTAAATAAACAGAAAATTGATAAAGAGGAACCTACTCAGAACATCCACTCATCACAAAGAATGAGGTCAGTTTGATTACATGACCACCACTTGAATTTAGCTGTACTAGCCTCCAGGTTGAAAACAGAGTCCTTCGTACCTTCTAAAATACATAGCACAACATGCAAATGCAAAACCGTTTAGCTTAACTAGATAGAGTTGCAGTTACTGAAAACTAATCACAAAGTCAACTTTTCTCTTCAGGATTCACCCAAGCAGTATGAACCATTAGTAGCTGATCTTCAACAATAAATGGGAAAAATATAGGTGTCCTGAGTAGCCTCTGCTGTTTCTAAGACTCTTAGTAGAAAGCAACTGAAAATACCCAAACAACAGAATGCATGCAGGAAAATCAAAGACCTGTGATAATTAGTGCTCCAAGAATGGAAGTAGGACAAGAAAGAAGAAGGTTAATTAAAAGTAAATAGGAAACACAGCAGGATTATTACAAAGAATATTTACAAAGATTATTTATGAAACTGCATGGCATAATTCTTGCTGTTACCAAACACCGCTGGACTTGACAGATACGTGACCCAAGAGCAGGAGAGGAGGGAACACTTATAGGATCTTCCAAACAGAGATGAACAACCTTTTTTTTAAAGACAGAAGTAGAGGGGAGGGGAGATTTGAAACAACCTGGTACCACGCAAGAAAAAGGAGAATTACCAAAACACTACTGAATAGCTGTAATTCACTTGAAATTGTTTTCTCTTCTATAAACCATGAGATTCATTTTCTTTGAGCACAAAAGATTCATGCTGCTTTGCTGTACCACATTACTTATTAGGCACATGCATTAGAGCTGATGCAAATGGAACTGAACATAGTAAATCCTGGCCTGATAGTAAGAGTGTGATAATCCAATTGCTGGGTTGCTTGTTATTGCTGCAATTTTCCTTAATGAAGCAGCACTATTCACCTTGAAAAGCAAACAGTCTCATCCTAAGTGGTACAGTGCAGAGATTACAAGGAAGAGAGATATGATGTTACACAAGGAAGAGAGATATGATGTCATATGTGAAGGATACTTACTTTTCTTTCCATCCATATCTGCATGGATTTTCCGAGCCAGAAATCCGGTTTTATACACAGCAGCATTGGGGTCATGAGGGATGTCCAGGAATGGGTTATTAGAGTTTCCAATCCGACTTACAGCCTTTGTCTGGTTCCCATTATCTTTTTCATCTGTACCATCTGAATGAGGTTTTTTTTTCTCTTCTTCATCCCTTAATGAGTAATGAAATATGAGAATGAATGAGCAACTGATCAGCAAGGTTTCATTTTAGTAATTCTTGCACGGTCCTTGTAAAAACTTACCCCTCTCTTCATAGGGAACCTTATTTGAAGAGAAACCCAGATATACACTATAACATAGACAAATTATAAGCAAAGCATCAACATCATTATAAGCATAGTTAATCAACTTCACCAGAACAGCCTACAGGAGCTGAATTTTAAAGAAAGGCCAAGTTTGCCTTTTGTATTTCCAAAACACAGGCTTTCAAAAGTGCTCTATGATCTACAGCTTCACTTATTTTTATTTCTACTTATCTGAGTGCTAAGATATAAAATAGTTGCCTGCAACGTTCTCCTGAAAAACCTTTGATTTCTTCAAGTGTTCACATGTAGACGAAAAGCATTAGATTACTAGAGATCACCAAGACTTATTCCTTAACTTCACACATGATACACAGGCTGTACTGTCTTTTCTTCGATTTCCTCCACAGATTAGAATAAAAGCATTAACTTAAAAATAAAAACTACAGTAGGTGAATTGTCTTATCTGTATCTTAGAAACAGAATGTTGCTCAAAATGTTACTTACTAGTACAGTGTATTCAATACAGCCCTTGGGAATAACAAGGCAATCTATTTCAGCAAGTCACAAGCACTGCCCAGATAATAAACGCCTTCTTACTTGTCAGCCAAGAGCAAAAAGGATAAGTTAACTTAAAAAACAAAGGATGTCCATGTTGTTTTCAGAGAACAATCGGTCACGGGATCTAGGTGGATAGTGCATCTGGAGGAATCATAGCTAGTGTCAGATTACAGTACAGCCCAGTCTCTTTTGAAGTCTCTGCACGTTTCTTTCCAGTTGATTGACAAAGGTGCATCAAGTAGGCTGAAAGGTTGGTAACTGAAGGATATGGTGGCAATGTTTCTCCTAAATCCAGCATCTGACAAAAAAGTCATTAATGCTTGAGTGCAATGATAGCCACTTGAGAGGGAAAGTGAAAAGCTGCAGCATTTCACTGGCTTCAAATGATTAGCACAGATGGCAAACTACATAACCCAAAGCAGAATTTCCAAACATGCACATACTCACAGTCGTGCATCAGACAAGGATTAGCAAGGCATGCATCAGTCTCCTTCTGGGACATGCTGCAACCACATCTGCAAACGACCACCCAAAGAAACATCCTCCAAGACACTGCAGGTTACAGTGATCATCTGTGACATCCCAACCCTTGCTGAAATGGTTTTCTAGGGAATTTAGTCTGAAGCAATACCTAGGTAATGGACTGTTATAATAACAAGGAAAACAAATCCAGAAGCACAGGTGAGATCTATCAGCAGTGGATGTGAGTGCTACACATTCAGCCAGAGAGCAACAGAAAGGTCCTAAATATGTGATTCGGTTGTAGAGATGTAGGTGTAGAGATGTAGGTTGTAGAGATGTAGAGATGTAGGTGCACTATATATAATCATGATGTTGGCTGGAAAATCTTCTGATTAGTAAGGGGAATAAAACTTTTATTGGAAAACCAGACTCCTGCAAGAGAACAGATCTTCTGTCTTCTAGCCTGTCAATACATGTGTTCTTACTCCGGAACAGAAAGAGATGCAATAAACTTTCTGTTGGTCAAAGCAGTAAGAACTTCTTCGTGCAGAGTTCTGCTGAAGCCCTGTCCCAAGTTAAAAAAAATCTAGGAATTCCTGACAATTTTGACTGTCCCCACCTTTCTTTTCCTATTCCTACTGCTCTGACTAGCTGGTGGCAAGGCCAGACCACTGCGACAAATACTTCTTATATCTGTCCATTTCAGGAGTACGTTCTCTCAACACAAGTCTTCATAGTGCCTAATCTGGACTAAAATCTTCCGTAGGGCACTTGCATTCAGGCTTGTGAATTCTGGGATCTCAGACAAGGATAAAGTGCATTTCTCCTTGTCAGCTTACAATTTTTTTGGAATGCACTATCCTCTTTTGGTCCATGGGAGCACATTGTCCTATATAGATCTTGTCCTGTGGGAATTGTATTGCACCTTTATGCAAACACCTGTAGGAGTTGTGACCGGTAGGGATCCTAGCCAGTGCTATTGCTGGAAGCGCTCTCAAAGTCAGCATCCCTAGGGCAGTTAATAAGCAGGAATTCTTTATAAGACAACTGAAGATGGAGCAGACAAGAATAAAATGGTATCTGCTGTCCTGACTACCAGACAGGGAACAGGTCTTAAAATGGTCCTTCAAGCTGTTACTGAGAATTGGACATCTTTGAGACTCAGAAGCCTATCACACACCTGAGAGCTGGATGTTCTGATTGTTTGGAGGTCAAGACACATAACCAAGTCCATAAGGTGCAGTGAAGGGAACCAGAGAGGTAGAGGGATTCATTACAGAGGACATGAAAGAATGGAAGAACAGCTGATTAGCCTCTCTCTCTGATCTTGAATACCTAACAGTAGTAGAAATAAAACAGTGGCTTCTGGGACTCATTTCTTCAAATGTTTCATGTTACTTCAGTGGTTAAGCATAAGAAGAAAGCAGGATTGGGAGGAGTTTCAAAGCAGTACAACTGTTCAGGTAATGTATTCGGTCATATACCCTCAAAAATCAGAATAGAACTGGTCAGGAATGGAGTCAACTGGGGACTGATACAAGCATGTACCCCTACATAGACTAGTCAGCAAAAATGGTGATGAATAGCTGCAAAAATCACAGACGGTAGGGGTTGGAAAGGACCTCTGGAGATCACAGAGTGAGTATAATCCCCCGCAAGCAGGTTCTCCAAAGTAGGTTACTCAGGAAATCATCTATGTGAGTTTTGAATACCTCCAGAGACAGAGACTCCACAACCTCTATGGGCAGTGTGTGACAGTGCTCTGTCATCCTCACAGTAAATAAGTCTTCTCATATTCATATGGAACTTCCTGTATTCCAGTCTGTTCCTGTTGCACCTTGTCCTACTGCTGGGCACCACCAAAAAGAGACAGTCCCCATTTTCTGACTCCTGCCCTTCAGAATTTTAAGTGTTGATAAGATCCCTTTCTCAGCTCTCTCCAGACTAGAGTCCCAGATTTCTCAGCCTTTTCTCATACAGGAGATGCTTAGGCCCTTAATCATCTTTGTAGCCCTCGCTGAACTCTCTCCAGTAGCTACCCTTCTTGTTCTGGGGAGTGCCCAGAAATGGATACAGTACTCCACATGTGGCCTCCCCAGGGCAAAGCAGACGTGGAGTGTCACCTCTCCCAACCTGACAACCACACACTTTTTAATAATACTATAGTCTTTCTTGGCCACAAGGGCACACTGCTAGCTCATGGCCAAACTGTTCAGGTCAGTCCCTAGCCTGACTGGTGCATGCAGTTATTCCTCCACAGGTGCAAAACTCTACACTTGCTCTTGTTGAACCTCATCAGGCTCCTCCCCACTCAACTTACTAGTCTGGTCAGTCTTGCAGGATGGTAGCACAGCCTTCTGATCTGTCAGGTAGTGCTCCCTGATCTGTATCATCAACAAACTTACTGAGAGCAGACTCTATCTCTTTGTCCCAGCCACTAATGAAAATGCTGAACAAGATAGATTCGGTACCAATCCCTGAGGAATGTGCTAGCTACAGGCATTCAACTAGACCCCGTATCACTGATCACAACCCTCCGAGCTCTGCCAGGCAGACAGTTCTCAATCCACCTCACTGCCCACTCATCCATACCACACTTCCTAAACTTACCTACAAGGATGTTGTGAGAGACATCGTCAAAAACATTGCTGAAATTGAGGTACACAACATCCACTGCTCTATCCTTGCCTAACCATCTGGTGATGATGTTGTAGAAAGTTACCAGGTTGGTCAAGCACGATTTCTACTTGCTGCATGTTAACTACTCCTGATCATCTTCTCTTCTTCTACTTGCTTGGAGATGACATCCAGAATAAGCTGTATCATTACCAATAAGCTGTGAAGAAATCAGGCTGATTAGCCTGTAGTTTCCCAGGTTCTCTTTCTTGTCATTTTGGAAAACTGGAGTGACACTGGCTATCCTCCACTTCTGAGGCATTTCTCCCATTCTCTATGACTTTTCACAGATTATATGTAATGGCTCAGCAATCTCTTCTGCCAGCTCTCTCAGCGCTAATGACTGCATTCCATTAGGGTCAACTGAACTATATTTCAAGTTTGCCTAGATGATCTCCGATCAGATTCTCCTTAACCAAGGCGAAGACTTCCTTTCTCCAGACTCCTTTACACTGATAAGGGTCTGGAATTCTCAAGGAGTAGTCTTAGCAGTAAAGCAAAGAAAGCATTGAGTAGCTCTGCCTTCTCGGTATCCTCCATTCTCAGGGTATGCACCTCAATAAGCAGTGGGCCCACATTTTTCCTAGTCTTCCTTTTGCTACTGACAGAAAAAAGGCTTTCTTGTTCTTGACTATGCCTGTTAGATATAATTCCAAATAGGCCATAGCCCTCCTTGTGGCATCTCTGCAAGCCCTGACAATAGTCCTACATTCCAAGTGGCCAGAGCCCTTTTCCACATTCCATAGACTTTCTTCTTCCATTTGAGTTTTTCCATGAGTTCACTGCTCATCCATTAGCTCTCCCACAACTTTTGTAGGATTTCTTACTCTTAGGGATGCACCGATCTTGAGGGGGGAAGAAGTGCTGCTTGAAAGTCAACCAATTCTCCTGGGCTCACTTACCTTCCAGTGTTCTAGCCCGTGGGATACCTCCAAGTAGGTCACTGAAGTGGTCAGAGATGGCACTCCTGATGTCCAGGGCTGCAATCCCACTTAATTGCCTTCTTTCTTCCACTTAAGATCCTGAACTCAACTATCTCATGGTCGCTAAATGCAAGGTTGTCCACAACCTTCATGTTCCCAACCAATCTTTCCTTGTTTGTAAGAACAAGTTCCAGTAGCACACCTCTCCTCGCTGGCTCTTCCACCACTTATATTATGAAGCTATCTTCCCATACTACTGGAACCTCCTCTACTATGCATGCCTGGAAATGTTGCTTTTCCAGCAGGTATCAGGATGGTTGAAGTTTCCCATGAGAACCATAGCACGCAATTGTGAGGCTATTTTCAGCTGCTTAAAGAAAGCAGCTCATCAACTCACCTCATCAACTTCCTCCTTCTGGTCAAGTGGCCTGTAATAAATACCCACAACAACGTCACGTCACCCATATGAGCCTGCTCCATAATTCTCACCCACAAGCTCTCCACTTGTTTGTCATTCATCCCTAGGCAGAGCTGGATATGTTCTAGATGCTGTTTCACATACAGAGTGACTCCACCATCTCACCTTGCTGGTCTTTTTTTTTTTTCCCTAAAAAGTATGTAGTCACCCCTGACAGCACTCCAGTCATGCACGTTCCACTAGGTCTCCATGACTTCAGTGAAATCATAGCCTGGCAAACACATTCCAAGTATACCTGTTTACTACCCATGCTGCATTCATTGGTATACCGGCTCTTCAGAGACGAAAAGGGAGCAGAATATTTCTCTAGAGGGATTCAAGAGGATTCCTGATAGCACACCCTTGAGGTGGTTGGCCTTCTGGCTTATGTTACGGGAAGCAGCTAAGGAACATTGGTCACTGTTTTGTTTGGCCTAGCTCATTTCCCTTACTCTCGTAAGGCTGACATGTTCTTGTAGGGCTGTACAAAACATAAGTCCTTGGAAGAACAGTCCAAAAATGGATAGACTGTAATGAAGATATATTAAACTGAATTTACTCTGCACCAGCTTTAGGGTATGGTTGTAAGAAGGAATAGGTGCAGAAAATTCAGCTGGCCTGTGGATATATACACCTGAAAACTGATCTTTCCTTGAAATTCTAGGTTGTGAAGGATAAAACTACTTCCTTAACCTAAGAAGGCTCTCAGAGATTATTCAAGTCATGTAATGTCCCTAGCTTGAAGGTCTTTTGTGATGCAGATAACAGTCAGCATCTAGCGTCTCTATGCAAGTGTACTCCAAGTCATGGATCTATTATCACAGAGGCAGTGATCACATTCCTGTCAAAGCCAAGCTCAATGCCTTGTACAAGATATAGAATAATCTTTGTGCCTTTGGGTGAAAATGCTGGTTCTAACACAGATTTCATTAGCAAGATATTATCATGAGGTCTTCAAGAACATGAAGAGGTTTTTAGTCCTTTCTGTCTCTCCCAGCAGAGGGATATCATTCCAGGCTCTGGGAACCTCTGAACCTCTCTGAAGATTGAAATAGGCTAATGGTTGTAAATCCTATTGTGGAGGCTAAGGATGCAAAGTGACTACTATAATCCCTGCTTGGCAGAATACTGGTAACAAGAAAAGGCTTCTAATAGCACTTCTCCAAGACTCTCCTTACGGTAAGTGACATCTGCAAAAGGAAGAGCGTAAATTTCATCTTCCTTTATGTTATCTCTTTGGAAAAGGATCTGCAGACAGAGCAATACACCATACCACTGGTTTCTCTTGAGAACCAGCACAACCAAAGCAATAATCTGCTTGTTCTGCCATTTGAAGATGCTGAATTGAAAGAGTAGTTTTTTTTCTCATGTGCTTGATCGCAGAACAACAGAAAATGCCTGCCTCTTAAAAACAGTTTTGAAACATATCCATAAATAAAGATGTTGCCATACAACATGTTTTTTGGGTTCTTGGAGGAAAACAACATCCACTTTTCTCAGTAATAAAAACACTTCTGTACTGCTCTGTAGCCTGTTTTGAGGCTCTGCCTTAGAAAACACTCTCAACAGGAAAGATATGGTCAAGCCTTCCATTTTGCTTCTCATTCGTTCAAATAGACATGGCTAGGCAAAAGATTGACTACATTAATTTAAAAGAATTACATTAAATTTAAAAGAATATTCATATTTGTAGCATATAATTATACAAAACTGTTGTATGGATAATTTTATAATCAGGAACTTGACTTGAGAAAGCAGTGGAAAGAAGTTCCCCAGGGTATCTTTCCCAAATAGAGGACAGAAGAAAAGAGAGCCAAGCAGTCACCACTTGACTTGTCTATAAAATCAATTAATTTGCAAATAGAAAAAATCCTAAACATCGAGGGAGGAAAAAAAAAAAAAAAAAAAAAGGAAAAACCAAGGTAGTCATAATGGGGAGAGATTTCTGGATTTGACCTAGAAAAAGTTGAGCTTCAACAGAGATGTCATTTACAATCAGCCCAGTCTCAGCATTCCAGTTTGTAACAGGAAACTGAGAAGTAATTTGGCAGAAGCCTTTTTCCACAGCCTTGTTCTTCTCCAGCATTAGTATCTCAAACACCTATTTCTTTCTAGCTCAAAGGAGTTGATTTTTCAGTGCAGATAATTAGTGTTTTCATGTCTAAACTCCTGTGGAAAGAAAACTGTCATCAACTGGTCACAGACGATGGGATTCTCTTGAAAACTGTACTGTCCTACTTGGAGGAAGCTATCACAGTACACCTAGCTCAAATGCAGCATTTGGTTACTGAGATTTTGTAAGCAGCAACTTGGGATTTCATGTATTAATTCTAGATCACTACTCAGTCTATTTTAAGACGGTTATTTTATTATTCCTATTGTCTGCAACAGGAAGCAGACATAATATTACAAATAAAGGAGAACAACAAAGTTCACTGCTGCATTTCCATGTAGACATCACACAAATCTAACATATTCAGCTCTGGCATCTTTGAAATCAAACTCCTTTTTCTTATCCACCTTACAGTTGGCAATAACTGGCGCAAAAGCCAAAGGAAGAGAAACACCTACAAAACCTGGGCTGTAAAACTGTAGCCAGTGGGACTGAAGGGATGTTAAAATATCAGCTAATCCATCTCTTTAACTCCAAGGTTGGATCCACCCTTCCTCATCCACTATAGAAAGATATTAGCTCAAGTGGTTCATGAAAACCTTCTGTGAGTAAACGTTCATAGCTTGTACTGTCAAAGCTATTTCCAGGGTTACAAGGCTTATTGATAGAAGGTTTTTCTTAATGTTAAACCCAAACTTCCTTTGTTTCAAATATAAGCCCACCTACAACGGGTATGAAGAATAATTCACACCTTTCTCCTTTGCAACAGCCCTTACAGCCTGAGAAGAATACACCCAGGTCCCTCTTCTCAGTGTTATCTGTTCTCAATATAAATGTTCACGGAGTCTTGAATTTATTTAGCCTTAGAGGAGATGCAGAGCAGAACAAGAGGTAATCATGAAAAATCTTATGAAAAGAATCACAAGCCTTGCAGAAGTTTAAGAAGCATGAGAAATTACAACACAGTAATCATGGCTAAATTGCATCAAACTGGAGGTTCTTGTGATGTCAGCACACTGAAAACAAGATATTAGACTAAGCGGACAAAACAATAATTTTGATTTCTCCTCACTACTTTATGCTTGACTTGTGATCGAGGAAATGAACCACATTACAACACACAGGAGAGTTCTAGAATGGTATTCTGTACAGAAGAAATATGGAACAGGATAAGAAACAGAAAAGTCATATATCTGATGTGTTAATTTTCCTATGCTGCTTTTATAAAGGCAAGAGGAAACAGCAAATAATCAAAGTAAATGGTAGAACATTTCTTGGCAGTTCTATTGTGAAAAGTAAACAAAAACTCTGGGATCTGGAGGAGAGTATTCTCCAGATCTACATTTACTTGATGAATTCAGGGTCTGATCTGTTTGTTTTACAGATCATGGAAAGTGACTCGCTCTTAACATTTTGGAGAACTCAAAACTAGAACTACTGCAGAAAAAGAACTGCAGTGCAATTTTCCAGAGCTATATTCATGTTTCTTTATTCATAAAGTATGAAAAAATATTCCTCCCACAGAATGCCTGAGGAAATAAATAAGGAGCACATCTGCTGATTAAGATCCCACTGCTGTTGACTACAGAATTGGAATCAATGGTAGCCTTTTCTCTTAGTGGGCTTAAGACCAGTGTGTAATTCTACTAGAAAGGGACAGTGACCCATTTAGGATGATACGTCTAGCTTGTAACTACTGAGATAAGGATCAGGAGACAGTTCTACCCATCACACTCAATACCATTAGGCTCCCTTACCTAAGGACTTACTGATGGTCATTAATCCACCAACAATGCATTGATGGTGACACTCTTAAACTGTTGTCTAGCTCATAAATAAGAGTCTTAGAGTCTCAAGGTTATTCTCGCTAGAGGAAAGGTGTTTCTTCATCACACCAGGCTCATGAGGCAGCTTCTGCTGAGGTTTTGCAGCCCTATTTCCACATTGCCTCACTTCTCTGCTAGCCAACTCCATCAGTGAAAGCAAAGGGATATTTTTTGGAAAGGACAGCGCAGATCATCCCTAGTTCTGTCACAGCAAAACTGATCACATCTCTTTCCCACCGCCTTTCTCTTCAAGAGAAAGTAATGTGTCTTCTCCCTTCAGTTCAGGCAGTCTTAAAGCTCGCTGGAGTTACTTTACGTAAGCAAAGAGCTGTCTAATAGTAAGGAGAGACATCTTAACACCCTCTTCCAGACAGACCTCTGCTGCCTAAGGCTAAAGGTACTACCTCTTTAGCTTTGTCAAGAATTAGCTTCATTTCTCACCACAAAAAGTAATTTTCACATGAGTTCCAGCATCCTCCTGAGACGCTTTACATCTATACCCCAAAGTTTTATTTAAGATTTTGTTTTCCCCTTCTTCTAGCCTGCTTTGCATTTTTTTCCCTCAAAATAATTCATTATCAAGGGATATGTACTGGGCTATGTAAATGACAAAGGAGTTATTGCCTAAACAAGACCAGGCTATCTCATACATCACCTTGACTGAAGCTAATGGGAGCAGTGCCAGGTATGAGCCAGTTTTTATTTGGAAGCTGCCCAAATGGATTGGGCACAATACAGTCTCTTGCAAAGAGCTGAAAATTCTGAGAACGTGAAAGTCATACAGCAGATTCTGCTGGGTCTAAAATATCTAGGACAGTATCCTGCAAAGATCTCTGATGTTGTGAGAGGTAAGACTCATGCACTCATTCCGCTTCTTGTAAGGCTCATTAGACATTGCATTTCTTGGTGACTTTCACTACCAGTACACCTTCCTCACGACTCCAAAATCATCCAACAGACTTCCAAACAGGGGCTGCAGTCTCAGTTGGGATTAGCAGTCCCTAAAGGTGTGGTTTTATGCCCTGACAAGAAAGCCACCTGAAAATTAAAAGCTTCTGGAAGATCAGAAACCAGTGGGTTTGCAGGACTTGTAGCAGTGTTAGGACTGCTAGCACAAAAGATGCACATACATCTACTCTCAGGAAGGTGAGGCTTCAGGTAAATCCACGCAGGCAAGTATTTTGTACAGCCAAAATAAATAAAGATGTCATTCCTCTATTTTACACTAAAATCCACTGCTCTTCAAGGGGCAAGATCTAAAGCAGACTCTTCTACTCACTGCTGATATACCCACACCACATAAAACCTAGTCACAGAGGAATGTCAATTTAACATGGTCAGAAATAGAAGCTCTTTCTTATCCACACTATTTCAGCAATTAACATGTGTTAGCCTGTCACAAGCAGCTAATATCAGCAGACATGATACTGTTCAATTTATCATCTTTCATATCAGATTGTTGTCAGGTTATCCATATTTAATCATATGACAAACGAGGACAATAAATCAACAGCAGGAAACTCAATCCAAGACGTGTGTTTCTATTCAGTGGTTCTGACACAATGTACTGAAAGATAAAGAGTGAAATCAACATCTGTTTTATTTATGCAGTCATAGGACAATGGAGGATTTAATTTCTCTCTTTTCAGGCTGTAGTTTCCTACTAAATGAAATGTCCTCTTTCCTTACAAATGCAGTTGGCTCCTATCACTAACTCTCTCCACACTGGAGAAACAGATGAGGCAGTATTGCCAGGTCATTCATTAACAGAAAAGCAAACTCAGTGCATACACTGGCTATTTGCTACAGGCTTTGGAGCCCACACAGATAATGAAATAGGAATTATAAAAAGATTAGTACACAGGTACTATTTTTTAAATTTCTAAATCCCATGCAGTATACTTACACTGCCCATTCAAGCTTCTCATTCTTGATTGAATTGTAGAGGGCCTGCAAAGCGAAAGAAAGGAAATGTAATTATTTTTACCTCTGCTACTCATACATTAATATGCTAATAAAAATTATTTAACTCTACCAGCAAGTGAGCAGTCTCTGATTAAGAACCACATCTGCTTATGGTAAGATAAAAGTCTTGAGCAGAAATTGTTTGAGGAAAAAAAAACAAAATAAAGAGTTCAAGAGTACACTCATTTTCTAGAACAGAATCATTTTATTTTTTATTCTTAAATAATCCCAAAAGCTTGCAAAATCCACACAACCAGAGTCCTACATGTCACTATGAAATTCAAAGTCACATTTAGTTCCTGCTGAACCCAGTCAGACATCTTGGCCATTGACTTCAAAATGAGGACAAGATTTCACCACATGGGCTTTCCCACAAAAACATACCAGGATAACTATCCAAAGCCTCTGAACCTCAGAGACACCTGAATACTTCCTCCCATTCAGATATAAATATATTTAATTTAAGTGTAAAACAGAAAATAAAAGTATATGCGGCTTTTCTATTTGAAGATCAATGTCCTAAACTGCTATCTGCTAACAAAGTTACTCTTTTACATTAAAGGACAGAAGCTAGTAGGTTTGACAACAGGGATCTCAATTCTGTTGTTGATAACCAGCCTACAATGAAAAGAGAGGCTGAATTAAACCTAGGGAGAGATCAAATAGTTGAGACGGATTTCTTTTGAGAGGAAGGATATGCATCACTTGGATAAGAATATCTGATTTCAGCTCTTCATTAGATGATACATACAGTGGATAAAAGCCTGCAGTAACTATAAGCTAATGGATTTGTTCAAATAGGGCACTTGACCCAAGTAAAGTATTTTGGTATGGAATGTCCCTGATTCTCGCACTTACAATCCACATTTGTGATTTACCTTATATACATAGCTAGATTTACTCCCCCTGGCACATAACTCCTACACAACCTTGAAATATGTTAATGTGTAGAAGAACTGTTGATGCACATGATTACCAAAAAGTAGCACATCAAGTGCGAAGAAGTCTGAAAATCACATACTATAATAGCTATGACATGCTCAACAGAAATGTTAGCACTTAAATAGTCTTAAGTCTGACCCAAACCAAAAATAATTTGGAAGACTACGGAGTTGAAGCTAGTCTTCTGTCTTTATCACAATGGAATTCACAATGGGAATCCCATGAAAATATTCCACTGCTCATCCTATGATCCACTGACTCCCTTCCATATATTGCACGATCTATTTGAAGATCCTTAATATTCAGCTTTGCAAAAATCTGGCCTGCCTGAATCATACTCAAGTAGGTCAAACACACTGGTAAAACTTGTTTCATGCTGATGCTGCATATTTAACAACTTTCAGGCACTGTGTGCCATAGAAGTAGGTTTCTCAGAGCAATGGAACAGATATGACCATCAGGAGGAATCATCCCCCATGCTGTTCACACTGCTGGAGAGGTTCCCACTAAAGGCTTTCCTGCACTACCCATAGCAATGTGATGAAACATTTTCAACTCTTGAGTGCTCACTGACTGTTCATCCAAATCTGTACGAGAATCTCTAACCCAAAAGCAAAGAGCCATATCGAGGTGAAGGAAAGGGATTTGCTGGCATTTTATAGACAACTTGGTTAACATTCAGATGTGAGTTAGTAAGAGATTGTAAAGATACTCTCCAGGAAAAAACCAAACAAACAAAAAAACCACAAAGGGCTTACATTTTCTCCTACCATGCAGCCAGCAGTCTTAAAAAATTACATGCACTTCCATTTTTCTGCATAAGCAGAAAAGCAGCACTGACTGCTTGGGGTTGCCCAGTACTTCAAATTAGAAGCCATAACACTTCCAATAATTTAATCAAAGCACTGTTATTATTTTTGACTTGGCCTTTTTCCTCTGTTACTATTAAAGCATTCTCCTATAGTTTGAAGATAGAAAGCTATTTCTCAGTACAAGATAAAGAGACAGAATTTTCCCCCAGTTGGCCAGACAAGCTTTTACAACATAGCCTACCCTCAGGTATTAGAAATGCCCCTTGTTGCTCTCTGGCCCAAATATCAGATTAGGTCACAATGTCTGAAAACGAACATTTGCCCTGTGCAGTATTGCTTTTTATGGATTTTGCTGCTAAGGAGGTCTCTAAGGATCATTGCAACCAAAGAGCAGGACACATAAAAGCAGAACTCCAGATTGGTGAAGGAACAACAAATGCCCCAGGCTTTTCCCTTGTGGAAAGTGACATGTGTTTGTCTCAATCTTTACATTTGAGCCAGACTCCATTTGCCTTCTTTAGAGAGTAACATATAACAATCCAGTCATATGACATACACTGGAAAAAGGACAGAGTCCCCCATGGAGCATCAAATACAACCTCTCAGCAAGTCTCCACTATTTGCAAGATGGAAGAGCAAACCTTAGAAAGTATCTGCAGCTCAGGCAGCTGTGTACAGAGCATGTTCACTGAGACCTTGGTGAGCAGACTCTTAAGGGATGGCGATGCATCCGCACTCAAACTTGACTTCTCAACCCACCTCTCTAGCAGAGATTGCTGTGCATTGGCCACTGGATGCACGAGCCTTTTAGAGCTGCTTTGCATTCTCTCTTCAACATTGTTTATGCATTAGCATATTCCCAATATCTACTGGGCTCTCTCAAGATTTTTTTTTCTCTCTCAAGGTTTTACAAACTCATGTCTCTTTTTCTGGAATATGAAGAAAAGACCTTGAATTAAAGCAAGTTACAACTTGACAACAGTCAGAGCTTCTTACCTGCTAGCCTGGGAAGTGTTTAGCTGATTTATCTAAATCAGGAGACTGAACTAGCAGGAAATGTCAGAACTAATATTTCAATGGTCTCACCTTCCAAGCTAGACTGATACCACTTGAAGAGACTCCTTCTCAGCACCCAAGGCTACTGTAAACAAGACCCAGTCCCGAAGCTACCAGAACTCAGCAGTGTCCAATATCACTGTTTTACCTTCCAAACCATATTACAGAACCCAAAAATCTATGGCATAGAGTTTTTCCTTTTCTGAGAAGTGCTGATCTCTGGGTCCACCATACTCAGCACTTCTCTGAGCTTCCTCGAGAAACAAGAGTAGTTTTCAAGGGAGAATAAAAGAAATTATCTGGTGTATAAAACAGAATAGCACAAATCATTCTCAACTCCAATGCTGTTTCCTTTAGCTACAATTTGACCCTCAACAACTCGTAGTGTCTAAAAAAAAAAAAAAAAAAAAAGAGGGATTTCTTTGTTTATAAACTGGACAACAAATGTGGACTTCCTTTTTTTAAAAGAAAGCAGAAAGCTTATAGCTCCATCAGAAGTCACTAAATTCCATTCTCATTTACCCTTTGGTAAGTAGGTAAACTAGAAATCTAGATTTCAACAGTCTCTCTGCAATCAGTAACTTTATTGCAATTGGAAAGAGATGCAACACTAAGCAGAGAGCCCTCCTGAAAACTCCCATTTATTTACAAACCTGACAAGAAATAAAACATAAAAGGTCATTTTGCATCATTACCTTCCTCAAAACCCTGCCACGCGCAAAAACCTGAGCCCATTTAAGCAGGTTGCTCTAGCACCTGCCAGCTGCCTGCTGTGCTGTGAGTCAATCTCTGCATGCAAAGCAGAGGAAGACACAACCAGGTGTGTACACAGGGACCAAGACATTGGGAAATGCAAAGGTATTCATCAAGGTAAACTGTTTAGGTAACAAAGCCTGCCCAATAGAGCACAAGGAAATGAAGATCTCCTGGGGCACTGCATGAGCCCTTCCTTCAAAAGGCCAAATAAGATCGGCTCTTGAAGCATATTTTCTGTAATTGCCAGTTTATGGTCACACTTGCATGTATCCAGAAAAGCCTGTTAAGAAGAAAATACACCACTGATACTTTTTTACACCTGCTTTGTGCACAAAAGGGAAGGCAGCAGAAATGACTGCCAAAAGCAGGTAAACAGGCAAAACCAAATCCAACTTTGGAGAGTCAGAATCACCGAGACCTGTTTTCCATTTGTCAGGCTCCCTGCTCATATCCAGTTCTGCCCTGATTTCTACAGTCATTCCTGGGGAAGAACCATCTGACCACTGCAGGAAATGGAAACACAGCACATGGAAAATATAGGTGAGGTGATTGGTGGTAACCAACATGGCTTCACCAAGGGTAGATCATGTCAACAAACTTGGTGGCCTTTTATGATGGAGTTATAGAACCACTGGATAAAGGTAGAGCAACCAGCTACCTGGGCTTGTGTAAAGCATTTGATGCTGTCCTGCATGACATCCTAGTCACCAAACTGGAGAAAAATAGATCTGATGGATGGACCACTCAGTGGATAAGGAGTTGGGTGGGTGCTTGCACTCACTCAGAGAGTTGCAGTCAGTGGCTCAATTTCCAAGTGGAGACCCGTGACAAGTGGCGTTCCTCAGGGATCAGTGCTGGGACCAGTGTTATTGAATATCTTTGTAGGCGACACAGACAGGAGGATTGAATGCCCTCTCATTAAGTTTACAGACATACCAAGATGAGTAGTGCAGCTGACATGCTAGAGGCAAGGAACGCTATCCAGAGGGACCAGGACAGGCTTGGGAAGTGGGCCCATGCCAACCTCATGAAGTTCAACAAGGCCAAGTGCAAGGTCCTGCACCTGAACCGGGGCAATCCCAAGCACAGATACAGGTTGGGCAGAAAATGGCTTGAGAGCAGCCCTGAGGAGAAGAATTTGGGAATATTGGTTGATGAAAGACTCAATGTGAGCAGGCAATGTACGTTTGCAGCCCAGAAGGCCAACTGTATTCTGGATTGCATCAAGAGAAGTGTGACCAGCAGGTCAAGGGAGGTGACTTTGTCCCTTCAATCTACTCCCTTGATACTTCACCTGGAGTCCAGTTCTGGGGCCCCCAACACAAGAAGGACATGGAGCTGTTGGTGCAAGTCCAGAGGAGGGTCACAAAGGCAATCAGAAGTCTGGAGCACTTCCCTTGAAAGGACAGGCCGAGATAGCTGGGGCTCTTCAGCCTGCAGAAGGGAAGGCTCTGGGTGGACCTTATAGCAGCCTTCCAGTATCTGAAGGGGGCCTACAAGAAAGCTGGGGAGGGAATTCTCATAAGGGAACATAGTGACAGGATGAGGGAAAATGATTTTAAACTGAAAGAGAGTAAATTTTAGACTAAGCATCAGGAAAAAATTCTTTACTGTGAGGGCTGTGAGACACTGCAGCAGGCTGCCCAGAGAAGTTTTGGATGCCGTATCCCTGAAAGCACTCAAGGTCAGGCTGGACACGGCTTTGAGCAACCTGGTCTAGTGGGAGGTGTCCCTACCTAAAACAGGGGGATTGGAACTAGATGATCTTAAAGGCCTCCTCCAACCCAAACCGTTCTATGATTCTATGAGATGTACCAAGTGATCTTTACAGCTTCCATCAGATGCTCCAGCCAGCCAGGAGACGGAGGATGAAGCTGCAACTGTGTTCTTAGAGGCTGGCCCACATCACCCTGCAGCTTCTGTCACAAGTCCTGTCTGAGGATATTTCTTCTTCACTTCAGGCTGGTAGCAGAATGGTTGATTTCAGGCAGACAAGTGAGCCCCAGACACACTCTGGACAAAGATCTCCTATTCCTCAGCCTGGAAGCAGGAAAGCTTGCATGATGTGGGAAGGGGCCAGCTAGCACTGGAAAAAGCAGTCTGTACATACCTTCAGACAAGACGAATTCAGAAGCATCTCCTCCATCTGTCTCCTTTGTGTTCCATAGGTGAGAACAGAGTGAACTTCACTCCACTCCCTTCCAGCCTGCAGCTCTCTCACTCATTCGGAACCAATCCGTCGGCAATACCCTGATGACTACAGCAGTTAGCCAGGCATCAGCCCAGCTCCCACTGTACACCATTTACTGAAGGAGAAGCACAACTTATGAAGCAGACACTACAGGAATGAAGTAGATTGCAGAAGCAACAAACACAGATGTCTATATACAATCCTGACAGATGTTGTACTTACCATGCCAGTCCTTCGGACCAGGGTGTCTCTCAGTGTCACTATCTTCTGACAGGTTTGAACAGAGTAAGATATATTGGTATATGAAGACATACACACCTTGAAGAATGACCTTCTCCCACAAATGTTAGCTGCATTTCATCTACATTACTTCACCATCTCCTATTCGCTTCCTTCCCCCAACATTCAGATCTTTACATTTTCTTCCCTCTCCATGCATGGATCTGTAACACCTGGTGAGATGAGTATAAGGACTCAGAACACTGAGTGCCTGTAGCATCTTGCTAGCCTCAAAGTCTGTTCATGTCCGATGCTTTATGCAACATTTCCTCCTTCCTGTCACAGGGGTAAAGTGAGGATGCCAAAGGAGTACCCCACGAAGCGCATAGGTTAGTGCACAGCAAGGCACGTCTGCTGATATCACTCTCAATTTTAAATTCCACTGGTTTGTACAACTAACATTCTTCTAACAAGCCGGCATACATTATTCATAAAACAGCACAGAGCTCTTCAGCAGCATATGGAACCAATGAATGTTGTTTTGGTGTGGGTGGAGATCGGGTTGATAGAAATGTTTTAGAGAGAAGGAAAAGAGATCATTTCACCCAGGGAATTTCAAGTGCGTCACCAACCGGAGAACATTTCTAAGAGAAACTCCTCTGTTAAAAAATCTGGTTTATGTGAAGGATATGGGGAATGGAGGAAGGAAAAAAAAAGAAAGATTGTGTCAGAGACGTCACCACAAAACAGAAGAGGGTGGTTAGCTGGGGCTCCCAAGAGCCAAGAAATTAATGCCATACAAGAAACACTTCCTCTGTAATCTTGACACAAGGGGGTTGCTAAAAAGATTTGTCCTGTACTAGCTAGAGTGCTTCTTTAATGATACTGGTAAAGGCAGCATACTGAATTATTAAAAACAAACAGAAAAATGCTAGGGCAATGTTTCTTGATAGCGAAGCACCCACACTGCTAATTTCAGACACTGTTTTACTAGACTTGTGCATTTGCAGGCAGGACAGGTACAGGCACTCTGCAATTCCATCCATGGCTGCACGAAATCAGTGTCTGCAGGAGATGAGATTGCTGAGCATGCTGGATCACACAGAAGACCTGAAGTCCTCCAACTCATTTTGCCTGCAGGCCAGGTTTAAGACTGCTCTCCAGAGACTAAGAAAACATCAGTTTACAATATTCTTTTCATGGGTTCTCTTGCTGGCCTGAGACTGTGATACTTGCCTATAATATACACCCAGCATGCATTATCTAGCGAAGCCTAAACTCTTATATATAACTGTATGTGCATGCAAGTTCACAGAAACATTTCCTAATTTTTTAATGGACTATGGGTCTTTGGGTTATCTGACTTCTTTGATACTGGCAGCAAGCAGATCTCACACAGTCACCATGCTCGTGCCTTGTTCATACTGGCTGGAGCATAAAGGTAGGTTATATTCCCTAGATTAGCAAAATAGACTGTGATCTAAGTGCAAAGGCATCAGTGGAATATGGTTCTGGGGCACAAATAGATTAAATACGTCTCCTAACCCTGGCAGCTAAAGCAGTTACAGAAACAGGGGAAGACCGGGAAACAGGTCTTGAATACCATAGTTCCTTTGTATTGGAAGCAGATAAAGTACAACGCAGTACAGACAAAGGGGATAACACGTCCAGAGAGACACGATGAAGGACAAGCTTGCAAACCAAAATCTCTTAGACAGAGGGGATCAATATGGTACCACCATCCAAAAATAATAATAATAATAATAATCAGCCCAGAACTGAAGGCATTTTGTGAGAAGTGATATACAAGCATGCACACATGGACTTTACCAATTAAAAGACCTCCTTCGCAATGGTACACATAGGCAATAATCTCCAGTGATACAGCAGTAAAGAAGAGCTAAAACTCAACCATAAATCAAATCCCTAAATCAGTGACATCTGAATAAAATAGTTGGTCAGACAAAGAACAGCAGGGGGAAAGGATCCATGGAAAGAACAGGGCTGTCCACAATCACACATCCAATCAGTGACAGAGCCAAAAATACAAATCTTACTTGCAATCCTGTCTACAAGAAATGTTACAGCCTGTAATAGAGACAAAAGGAGGAAAACAGACAAGAGGAATAAACCCATGCATGCTTATGATCTTATCTGCTGGGCAGATACCAGTGATGGGTAAGGAAGGAACCTTCTCAGCTCTCCATAAAACAGCTTTTACAGGTTCTAGGTACTTCACAGATATAGATATCTTAAAATGAAATAAGGCAAGAGAGCCACAAACAAAACCAAGCCTGCAATACACTTTAAAACCCTTGAGCCAAAAGCTCAAGCGGCTGTATCCCTCACCACAATCTTCTATGCTCAGCACTCAGAGAGAGAAATGGGAATCTTACAGAGGAATGATCACAGTGATCGCCACTGCAGCAGCAGCTATCAGAGTCAGACATCACCCCTGGGAGAAAGTCTCCGCTCTGAGGACATTACACCATGTGTACACAGTGGGCACTAAGCCTGGGACAAGAAGCAGAGAAGTACAGAGATTAGGTGGCTCACTCACTGCCAAAGACCCAAGTTTCTCTTACAGGCAGAAACTTCACATACAGAAATCCTCCCAGCAAATAGACTAGAATTATTCTGGTACCTAATGTGAAAGCATGTGCAAGAGCAGGGTACTTGCAAGATCCAGCCCTTATTTTGGCATATGCCAAGGTAGCAATATTTAAGTAGGAGACGCTGCATCAGCAAAAGACCAAGAACGATGGCCATGCTATTCCTCTGCCATAACTGTTACTGTTAACACTGTTTCTCAGTTATGCTGAATATGTCTCTCGAAACAGAAATTCCTAAATCTAGACTGAATAAAATATCAGTTATTTCTGTGTGCATCATTCTGATTAAAGCTCTGCAGTTGAGCCTCTGAAATATCATATAAGTTGTAATCTGGCAGAGCATGATCTGCCAAGAACTCTTGCACAGCATAAGGATGTTTTCATGATAGCAGAGGAGGCTTCTCTCAGGACAGACAGAAGATTTAGAAAAGGGACAGTACAGGGAGATCTGTGTGCATGCCTGCTTCTTTGCATGCATGCAGACTCAAGACATGGTTAAACATCTTTATCTGTCCTGGAATACTTTAGCCTCATTCAGCATACCTCACCAAATGATTTTATCTTTTAATCCCAAACAGGATCAATTTGCAGAAGGAATAAAATTAGAGGCATATCTGGTCACAGCATAAAGTTCATCCAATCCTTAGAATCACTGAGCATATCAGGGAGGGAGACAGGTATTACAGCTCTGCCCAGAGGTTCTCAGGTACCTCTCAGTAGTGATGGCATATGAAAAGAAGCAATACTGCATGAAATGGGGGGTTGTTCAACTGAGAAACAAACAACTGCGCTGGGCAAGGAAATGCTGAACACAACCACTGTAGCAGCTGGGCATAGCCTGTGCCACTGACAGTCAGGCAATCATATTCCTATAAGCACGTAAGTGATGCATTCCTAATAAATACTTGATGACAACGTTTAATCACGCATGCAAGTATGATCTTTTTATCTAGCATCCACACCTACTATAATACAGAGCGGCAGAGAAAGAGCAAAAACTATTTTTCGTAATTAGATGGATATTCACAAGGATATTACTTGCTAACTCAGTCTCCTTTCCTGAAGCTCCAATTAGCATTCAGTAGCAAGTTTTCACTGCTTACTACTGCACCAAGCTCAGTGACAGGGCATTCCTCTAAAGCCCAACGACTACCACCACACACATCAGACCTTTTCCACTTTCAGTCTCTCCTCAAGCCCGGAGATCTTTCTGACTTCACAGCAACTCTATAATCACTGCAGATTATCCAAAGCCCTTAATTCCTGCAGAGTATAACCTTCTCAACATCATCACCATTATTAACAGAGAGAAACACTATAAATATTTAGTTATTTACCTTGCTTTCTTTAGTAGAAAACTCAGAAGAGTTGGAGATTTTCATAGATTTTGACCGATGGGATTGCCGCCAGAGGGATTCTTCTCGGGAGTATTTCACTGAACCTGTGGCTCTCACCCGGACTTTGCTGGTGCTCTGAACACTGTTAACTCCAATCATTTCCAAAACTGATGGGATGGGATGGGGGTGAAGAAAGCTAATGGTACTTCCCAATTCCCTGCAGAGGAATTGGAAAAGGTTGTGTCTGGAGAGCCCAGGCTCAAGCAATCAGTGTTTGCTTAAAAAGCACTAGGCTGTTTCCTCCAGCATCTTCAGGCACACTGTTTGGAGCCAGCCTGATTGTTCCAGGCATTGCTCACGTCACTGGATAGGGAAAAAAAAAAAGAAAGAAAGAAAAAAAAAGAAGGAAAGAAAAGGGATGACAGAAACTCCACCCCTGCTCCACTCCCCGCTCCAGCACAGACGCCCCCTTCATACACACAGCAAAGGCGAGAGGGAGAGAGGAGGAGAGAAAATGCCAGCATACCAAGCAAGAGATTCATTTTCAGTTCACACAGCCACACTTCCCTGCCTGCAACAGCCTGCCATGCTCATTACTATCTGAAATAACAAAGGACACTGCAAAAAGAGTGCTTAATCACCTGCCAGCTACAGGCTTCTGGGTGTTAAAATACTGTTGGGCTCCCAGAGCACTGGAGGAACAAGTCAAAGCCCACAGCATCGTGATGAAGTCTAGGACACACACAAGCCCTGTGGAGATTCTCCCATTACATCCATCCTCAGTGAATTTGTTCAGCAACCCAAAGTATTCTTAAGTGGCCTCTCACTCCAGCAGGGGTCGGGGAAAAGAGATGCTTTCTCCATGAAGATCTGCAGCAGGACTGAGAGCAGGCAGCTGCAGGTCCAGCTATACCCCTGACATTACTGCCAGCTGTGACCACGTCATTCTGCTAGAAAAGCGTATCCTCCAGCGGCCAATCCTGCTCATGAGCTTCACCTTGCTCCTCCCCAGCAGAAAATCCACAAGGCTCCGTGGCTGCAGGGCAATTGCCAGCATCCATGTGAGCAGCTGGAACTGCTCGAACCCCTCAGTGGGTCAGATATGTTGCCAGCACCTAGAGCTGTGCTCTCCCTGGCATGGGATAAAGGGAGAGGCCGGCATCAATTGCAGCCAGTGCTGTCACCAGGATGGATGTGCTATATAAGGGAAAAGGGAGATGTTTACCTCGATGTTGCAAAAGCACCATCATTTCTGGCTCCTGGAGACCCAGAGCGCAGCAGACTGCACATTACCATGGCAACATGCTACAATAAAAGAGAACTAACTCTACTATGCTCAGCATGCGGTCGCAGCAGCTGACGGACACATGCTGGGACAGGTGGAGCAGCTCCTACAAGTGCCAAGGCAGGAGCAGTCAAATGGGACATCGTCTCAAACTCTAGAAGGGGAAGCAGATTGTTGAAAAGGCAGCACGAGAAACCAGGGTGCAGGACAGCACGAGGACCTCATCCTGGCTAACACTGGCTTTGGCAACCTGGCCCATGACAGGCAAGGCTAGGCCATCAACAGGGTCACAGGTCTGGAGGATCCCAAAGCCTGTCGTCCCATCCTAAGCCACCTACCACCACATGCTCAGGTTCTTTGGAGAAACCCACAAAGACATCCCTCATTCTGTCCTCTCCTCAGTGAACTAGCAGCATGCCCCAAGAAGCCAGGCCTTACATTCACCATGTGGCACACTCACATGCCAGGGATGACTGCGGCAAAGGAAAAGAAGCCACTGCCCTGGCACAAACACCTCACATTGAACCACATTTGGCAGCTAGGTGGATGGCCTCTGACCTTGTTTCATGCTCAAGTCCCTCTCAGACTCAGTAGAGTCAAGCCAAGAGCCTGCTTAGCCTCCATCTGTGCTGCAGCACCCAGGACTAAATAAGAAGCAGATGAACTGAATGGGTGTTTTACATAGTTACACCGTCCCACCCTCTTGCAGTCAGGCCTGAGAGGACAAATGACTAGACAGCCACATTACATTTGTAGATGTGTTTTTGCTTGCAGAAGACACCACTCTCTCCCCAACATGCACCAGCAGTCACCCTTTACGCACGTTACACCAGAGATGCTATAAACACAAATGCTAACTGCAGACCATGATTGCTGTGGGCAATGCTGAAGGGCAATGCTAACTGAAGCAGGGAACAAGGAATGAAAATATCAGAACAAAAACACTCCCTGAGAAATTTCTGATTTTCCACGGGTCCAGCCTTTGTCCTGCTTGACTACCGACTTCTCCCATCTAGCAAAGAAGCAGAATGCATTTAATTTCCATGACAGTCTGGTCTAGAAGGGCCATCCCCATCTCACAAATAAGCATCACGCTGCAGATAAGCTCCAGCCATTCTACACAAACTGACCTTGCAAGTAAGGCAACAGAAGACTCTTCTACCCTGGCAACAATCAACTGCATGCTCAAAGCTACTTGCACCACTTCCCAGAAAGCATTTTATGCTACTTAACCCAACTGAAATTATCCACTGCTAGTGCAAAAGCTTTTCAAAGAAAATCTCCTTAGTGGAAACATGCTGCAATCAAAAAGCTCCAGAAGAGCTAAGCAGCAGGTCCCGACAGGTGCTACATAAATGGCCACAAATCACTCCCTAACCTAACCTACCAGCCCCCTGCCCAGGCAGAATAATCTTGCTCTCAGATTCATAAGGCCACCTCCCCAAGCACCCTCCGTGCATCTGAAATAATTATATTCCTTAGATACCACATGCAGACCTAGGCCAATGTGCAATTTGCAGAGCAATTTCATTATTAAACACAAGCTAGACTGAATCACTGAAACACTTCTCTTCCCTGGCCAACATCAACAGCACCTAAGTGCTGTAGTTCATTCACCATCTAACATTCTCCAAGCTAAGGTCAGCAGAACCTCAGGCAGGATGAGAACCTGAATTTACAGGGGACCAGGTCTGTTTCAGCAGTAAACAAGAAGTAGTCCAAAACATCGAAGGTGACAGGTTGCCTCATGTTCATTTATTTTTTTTTCTCTCACCTCTAGACAGAGCATGGAAAACACTTGTCGGCTTATATTCTCTAACACAGAGAGCTCCTTGAGACAGTGCTTTTTAAACCTTAAGTATCTTTAACCTAGGAATTCAGCTATTTTATCAGTGTCCCTAATTTTCATCTGCAAATTTTAATACAGTCATGTAGTCCTGACTGAGCAAATAGACCTGTGTACACAGTGATTGCTTTTCCTCTAGGGAAAGATCATTCTTTAACACTAGAGTTCCCAGCATTTTAGAAATATCAAGCAGGATTGATCTGCATCTGTAACTGAACAACAGGGATTTCTGAGGGAGAAAAGAAGTTGTTAATGTAAAGGTGTTGTTATTAATGTAAAGGTGATAAAAGTAATTTCTTTAAGGAGGGACTGGTATGTCTCTGCAATACCAGAAAAAAAATAAAAGCTGTCTGCACCCAATGGAATTTCCAGCTGAGGCAAAAAGCCATGGTCTTCTCTTTGATCAGAGATGAGCAAAGAGTTGGTAGCCACGGAACAGAACAGAGATGCTCGTTTGGCATTGAGCTAGAACAGCATGGTGACATCACTTGGATGACTTCAAGTGACACTATTCATGGATACCTTCTGGATACCTTCTACCAGCATCTCTAACATGCAAACCATAAGCTTAAAAGTGAACTTGAAACTTTGAGCTAAGCAAATGAAGATGGAATAGGGGCTGGGAGACAGAATCTCTACTATTCTTTCCATCTCACTTTTTTTTTTTTTTTTTTTTTTAACCTATACAAAAGCTTTTCACCTGCCACAGGCACTGTAGCAGACTACACCAACCATATACACAACAGGCAATCGTGCCAATTTACTGTGCAAGAAACTCTTTCCCATCTTTTCCTCCCACCAGTCAGGTTTCCCTGGCAGGCCAAATTTACTCAGTCCTTGCTTTGTCCTCCTAATGTTATTCAACAAATCAAAACAAAAGAAGAAAAGCCACGGAATTCAAAGTGAAATTTAATACTAGCTCTCAAGGACCAAATCCAAGAACCAAGTTATTCTATCTGAAGAACTTCAGTGTCCTTAGACAAACCCACAAGAATCCATTAGTATCATTTAAGCCTGATCCCAGTTACAATACCATCAACATAAGCTAACAAAACACATACACACATCAATTACCTAAAATACACTCTCAAGAGTCAGTAATCACATATTTGTGCAATACAGGAAAGCAGCAGTATTTAATGCTGCTCTTATATTCTGTTGTTTGCTAAATAAACATTAAATCTTTCATAAGAAGATTACTTTTCTTCTTTCTTCATGCCTGTTTTTTTCTTCTCCCTAAAAACAGATGTGGAGGGTAAAGTTAATTTTACTGGATAAACTACTCATACGTGATGGCTACAGAACTAAAGCTCAACAACTGATCAACAGTGACACTATTTAACTGACATTACAGTATATTAAAATAATGATTTCTGAGGTCTGATAACCAAGGGGAGCTGACAACCAAGATTAAATCTTAATGTCTCCAACTGCCATCCCTGTTAATAGCAGAAATATTAGAGCAACAACTTTGTTTCTACATGCATAAGCAACAAGGTCAACACAGAAACCTAGTGGTAACAAGTTTTATGTATGGTGAGAGAACAATGGACATCGACTGAAATTTTCAAAATTATCCACCTATTTTCCTCCATAGGATAGTTCTATTTTCCACTATCCAAAGGAGATTATTACCTAACATTTACAGAGATGCTTGGTTTTACCTCACTGGTTTACTAGCAAAAAACACTTGTCGATGTCCTCAAGAAAGAGTCTTTTGCAGGTCATATTGTAGTACTTGTGTGACATACTCTGAAGGAATCCCTGGAGATGACTCTGATTTCTCATACAGTATGGAAAGTAACCCTTACAATAGAAAACGGTCAAATTACTACAGCCTAAAAGGCTATCCCCTGTCAACTAAGCTATTGTAACTGCACGAGCATGTACTTTGAGACAACCTCAACCATGAAACAAGGCACATAAAGTCATAGTACCATAAAAATACAAGCATTGTTCCTATGAGCCCATGAGGGTAACTTAAGATTGTATGTTTCACTTTATACAAGTAGGCTAAAAGCACATCTGTGACAGGCTGACTTGCAGTCACTGATGCTAAGGTTTACCACTGGCTTTTTACATCACTAAGTCACTAAAAGCAGCCTGAGTGATGAAACCATGTTGGCTGGTGGAATAACCAATCAATTCTAGTACCTCTGTCTCTCCAGAATCCATGCTATACCTTGAGCCAAAATAAATTGTTCCTAAGATGTACTGTCTTGCTGAGAATGATGGAAGAGCATAAGCTTAATGGAAAAAGCTCTTTTATAGTAACAGAAATTCAAAGAAACCATGCCCACAGTGATTAGCATTACAAGCAAAGGGATGCAGTTATCCATCTTTAGATTCTTCACAGTATATCACAAAACAGCTCAGTGTTGCAGACTGGGGTCTCACTGAGTTCCTTGGACAAGCATCATAGTCTTAAGAGGAAAAAAGTTTGTCTGCCTGCATCATTCTTTTGGGAACTAGGACATACTGCAAATACAGCTGGCAGAAATGAATGGAGCCATATAATAAGCATCAACTCACAGAGACCACCAAATTCCTTGAGTTAAAGCTGCCAAATGTAGCTACAGGAGAGAACAAGGAAATATAGAACTCCCTCTCATCCCCCCAAAAAACCAACATTCCTAAGTGGCTGTCACAGAAGCCCCCAGTAAGGCAAACCAGACACCCTTGCAAAGCCAACTGACTGTCAGCCACAAACAACTGGTGCCTTTATAGCTGCAGAGAGCACACTATAGTCAACAACTTAAATAAACCCCTCACCACTCAGCACTCCCCTGGGGATTGCATTAAAAAACAGTCCTTTTTCAGTGCCTCCCTGTGATTCAGACAGCAATCACAAAAACAAAACAAAACAAAAAATCCAGGCCACTTTGAGAGCCACAAAAGTTTCACATGGGTGTTGCCTGCACTGCAAGCCTTTCACTGGGAAAGGAACAGCCCACAGAGGATAAACAGGCATAGCTTCCAGCATCCTCCATCAAAGTCCTCTACCAATGCATACATCTATGAAGACATGTCTGGCTTGCCTCAGCTGCAGGAGCAAGCCATCACAGCCCTCACAATGCCTGCCAAAGCCAATCGGTCAGCAGGGCAGGAAACAGGTGCCTTGGATTTGCCTTGTATTTTTACCAAGATCTTAGAAATATGTTGTCAATCAAAGAAATAAGATCTCAGTAGGAAACTAGATGTTCCATTTAGTATCAAATGAAATAAATATTATATATCTATATATTAAACACATATAGAAAGTCAAGTGGCAATATAGTACATTTGCCTGAAAGGAAACAGTGTATCTAGGTCACAGAGAAATCCCGTGTCATTGCAAAAGTGTGATGACTAACAGAAGGTAGGAATACCAAAGATTTATGGCAATAATTCCCCAAACTGGTGGAAGTAATGTTTTCTTTTTTTTTTTTTTTAAATATGGTACAAATTATATTCCTACTCCTCCTTCCCTTGAGTTGCTCTACAGAACTAAAATTTCAAGCAGATCAGTGGGTGGAAGATCAAAGAATGTTTTTCAGAATTTGTTTTCTACCTACATAGAGGTGGGAGTAATATGTCATAGGGACCAAAATGTATGTGTGACATTGTATTAGAGATTTCCCAGCTCAAAAAGAGCCTAAAGTTCCTTCTTTAAAGTGGCAGAGCACAGCACTGCTACCATTCTGAATCCTTCACAATGACAGCACAAGAAATGGGAAGCTCTGCACAGAGACATTTGTGCTCAGGAGCTGCAAAGCATTTTGGTTAAACCAGAGAACTGACATCCTTGGCTATCCAACAAGATGGAAAAGCTGAACATCAAATGATTCACTCACCTGATCAACTTGTACAGGATACTACTAAGACTTTGCCTCCACAAACAAAAATCCCTCCATCTCCCTTCCCAACGTTCTTAGGAGCCTGGTATTGAGCCATGTAATTGCAGCTAGTCCTAGCAGAAAACTCCTAGCCAATGCTTGGATTTCACTTCTTGCTGACATAAAAGGCTGGTGGGTTAGGTGAAATCTCCTGAATAACAATCTAAAAGCACAGAGATCAAAGGCTGGAGAGGAAAAACTCAGAGAAATGCAGGCCATGGAAGCAGAAAAGACCCATTTCAAAATGCCCACTTCCTAGCAGGATAAGCAGCGCCTCACACCACCCCCAGACCACATAGAAGAATCATCATTCCTGCCTCATCATTACAAAATTTTACATTTTAAGGCCTTTTGAAAGTCTCACCTTCCCTGCTCAGAGGCAGAAAGTCAGTGGAGAGCATTAGACTTCCTGTTATCTTTCGTTGCTTTCCTAGACGTAATACCTGAGCTTGTTTGGGAGACACATATAGTTTTTGGGTTTTTAATTTTATATGAATTGAACCAAATTTCAGAAACACGAAATAGATGTGCACGTCGCTTTGGGCAAAGGAGTGTGAGAATCCGTGTTACTAGCAGAACCTAAAGCAATGTGCACATCACCACATCCTGACTTAACTGACAGTTCTGCACAGGCATGCTTGAGCTAGTTACTATCCTACAGAGGATAAGCTACAACACTAGTGTTACATGCAAAAGCAATCAAAGCTAATCGCTGCAGGAAAGTCCTGACTGAGGATGGAGGAAAGCAAAAGCAATCCAGGTGTTCCCTTCAGTCACTGTTACTGTGGCTCTTTGGTGATTGAAAGGAAAGTATGTTTTCACAAACAACTGTTAAAGACAAGGATTAATGGTTTTATCCTGTATTCTGACTTTTATACTGCTGGATTAGACTCAGTTGTCTCCTAGCAGCTGAAAGAGGCCTTCAGTAACAGATCTTTCATTTCAAACATAAGAAATGACTGCCCCAGAAACATTATCCCAGCAGAAACATTTTAAAAAGGAAAAACTTCATTCTGGAGGGGAACCAAGGAGGTAAGTCCTGATTCCTGCCAAGTAGAATTCTGACTCTTCTAGCAGAGCACAGACATTTTGTCCATGCCTTGCCCACAGCTGCACAGTGTTCCAGCAATAAACACTGTACCTTCTAGCATGCTGTTACAAACTCTCCTCTTGTGAATTTATCAGGCTCCCTTTTCCATTCAGCAATAGCAGGAAGGTAGAAATTCCTTGCTGAAGATCTTTGGCCATAAAATGGAATTGTAGAGACTGTAGATGAACAATTGGGAGTGCACACAGCAGTTTGATTAGTGTGATTTCCTCGGAGTAAACAAGAGGGGGACAAAAAGTCAGCTTACTGATGCTTATTTTTCATCACAAAACACCTGAAATGATGGGAAAGGATCAAGCAAGATGCCTACAATTGTCTTTTAATTGAGTGTTTGCCTTGGGTGATTTTTAAGCAGGGAAAGAAAGGAAGAGAGAAAGGAGACAAAGACTGGCAAAAAAAAAAAAAAAAAGTATGCCTTAATTAAAGCGCAGGGAACTGACAGTAAAATGAGATAAACTCTACCTTGCAGCTTCTATAGGAAATTGCATATCCCAAGAATCCTAACCTAGAATTAATATCATTTAGGAAATTAAGGGAGTCTGGTTCTTCAGAGGAGTTCAGCACCAGTAACTCCCACTTAATTTGGTCACTTGATTACAGCGCTTCTCTGGGAGATGAAGCCCAGCCAAAAACACAGCCTTTGAGAAAAAGCAGGTATTATATGCAGGACTGGAGTCTTATCTCCATCAGCAGTCCCCGCTGGGCTCTAGCCAAGTCCCTGTCAAGCATCCCAGCCCCTTCAGCTTGGTGATGTTCCCTGATAAGTTGGATAACAGCCACCACCTCCACCAGAAGACATGTGGCCAGGCACACCTTGTGTTCAGTGTTCCTCCTGGGGCACAATACAGCCACCAGAGTCAGGAGCAGCAGAGGTGTTTCAGATGTACAGAAATAAAGGTAGACTCCTAGTAGCTCCTTCCAGCACAACCGATGCAATTGTGTCACAACAAACTCCCATGATTCTCCATAAACAAGTTATCTTAGCCACTACAGATGCCAAGGACATTTAGATACATGCCGGACAAGACAGGCAGGTGGTGTCTTAGCACAAGGCCTAACAACCAAGTATTTTTCCTACAATGGAAAGCATCACACAATCTAAGTACTGCCTAACAAATGCAGGGATCCATTTCTTCAGAGATGACTCTTGGCACATTCTGTGGGATTGGGCTGTCATTTTTCTTCATGTAAGAAAGGTCTTGTTACTGCTTCTCTTCTGGAACAAGATGAGAGAGGAAGACACAATGGCCACCTTTTTACCAGCACAGCATTAGGTAGGACCACACTGCCTGTGGGAAATGAAGCATGGCCAAAATTAGACTATTTTGTCTTTATTAGCCACTCTCACAAAGTGAAGGAAGACAATAGTTACACAACAGTACAATCAGTGGAGATGATATGACTATATCAGGTTAAAGCTGGTGTGAGCATAAGGAGGAATTAGGCTGCAGTAAGCTAATCTGGGAGCGTAGGCACGAGATTCCTGACGTTCCCAATATTCCCCTACAGTGACTTCATTTCCCTTCAGAGTTGCTGGATACCAACCATGGCCTGCCTTTCTGCAGGAATAAACGAACAATGATCTGGTAATGGACTCTCTCTGGCTAACAGCCCACATATTGGATGCGGTTGTTGTTGTAACTATTTCAGACGCATTCAGCTCACCCTCACTAATGGAGGTGCAGAATCTCTCCTGCTTTCTTCACCTTCCGCAGCGGCATCTCCAGTAGCTAACCTGGGGTTTCCAGTAAAACTGCTCTGAAGAGATCAGTGCTGTGGCTGAGTCTCTTTATGCTTCTCGGTCTTGGTAGAATCTGCCACTTGTCTCCATCTGTAAATGCTGATAAGTATGCCATTCACAGTCCACCTCAGGGTAAGCACTGAGCCCACCCATACCAGAGTACTTCTGCACCAGCCAGAACAAGGGTAGTCACAATTCTTTGTACTCACAAGCCTTTGCACTCTTTCCAAGGCTTATACTCACCATGGCACAGTGACCTTTGCTACAGATCAAAGCTGAAAAGAAAACACTGCTAGTAATTCAGGATCACCTTGCCCAGCTTGATATAGAATAAAATTATTTGTATGCTTAGAGTGTGAGAGCTCAGAGCCAAAGGACAGGAGTTACAAAAGGTTTTCTTGACTTTGAAAAATTTCATTTCAATAACCTTAATCTGCCTGGATTTAAAAGGCTTGATTCACCTTTAACACCAGTCAGCCCCACAAAGATAGTCCTGTGATTCAGTGAATCACAGCTTGGGATGCTGCTTCTTATTTACAAGGAGTTGCTTCCACTTTGAAGGTATACAGGAACTCTGGAGTAAGTATAAACTACAACACTCAGGTCTACATGCACTGACAGCACGTAATGAAAATCAGGCTACTGTCTCTACTTCTGGTCTTTACTAGCAGCTGATGGCAGATTAATGGGATGTGTGACAGATGGTCAAACCAGAACTAAAATGGAATAAAAGGGAAGGTGCATTTATCTATCTGCCTGGCAAAGCACTGAATATATGAATACTGCAAGCAGATCTCATGGGGAGAAACACAGTTAATCAGAGGTTTGGCATATTTGCCATTATGGGTCCTAGCTCTAAAGGGAACCTCAGATCCAACAGAAGGAGGGAGAAAAAAGAAAAAAGAGATGAGCCATTGTGCAGATGGGTGTACAAAAGTGAAACCATTTTCACTGTTAATGAAAAGACAAAAAGACACACAGCGAGTGAAACCATATTAGCATTTCTCATTTGCCTGCTGGCCAGAAGAAAATCCCCATTCCCAAAGCACTGTCAATGACACTGAGAATTATGGTCTGAACTACAAGGCCTGATGATGTTTACCACAGTGGCCTTGTTGTTGGGAAAAAATAAAAAATAAAACAAAGCTAGGGTCCTTCACGGGAATAGCAAGGGGAAAAGTGCAATCAGATCTCACATCCAAAGCTTTTTGAGGCTGATCATGCATAAAGGCGAACTGAATCTCCTCACATGTTCATACATGCCCACTGAAAGCCTTTTTTCCTATTCAGACAAAATAAGCACCCAGGGGTACACTTTGTAGCAACTGACCTGACTTCCACCTGTATGCCCTGTGTGTTCTGGATACCTCAACCACGATTTGCAGCCCTGACTGACTTTGTGTTTCAGACCCATCACAAAAGCTGCCGTGCACTTGTAAGTCCTGGATGAATGCCACTTGTAAGTCACTTGTTAAGACCTCTCCCCTCTTCTTGCAATTCAGCTTTGCTTTGGGGCTTGGCTATGCAAAGCTGCAGACTTCGTACAGTGGTGCAATGCTCATCTCACAGACACGAGGGGAATGCAGGAGGACCAGAGGCAGAAAAGCACAATTGCTTCCCAACCACATCGTGGGTGTCAGTATCTCGCTCCCGCAGGGGCACACTGCCACCCTGTGGAAATGGCCCTTCTCTCACAGAAACCTTGAAGGGCTGCAGGGAATCAGCCAGCAGCCTCAGTTGCTTGTCATTAGCCGTCCTGCTAATGCACCAGCAAGCCAAAAGCGTTTCAGCATTGTGCTGAAGCAGGGTTCTGTGAATTTAATTTATTGACACTAATGCAAATTTAATTTCAGCTAAATCTTTGTAATCACACAACTTGTGTCAGGGTAGCTGCTGTGGACACAGTAATGTAGCAATTGAAATGCACATTCACTGCCATGCGCTCTGCTTCTCTTCACCAATACATTAATAGAACAAGGGGCAGAACATCTAGAATATCTTCAGATAAGTGAGACAACAGACCAAAGCTGGGTGCTACATCTGTCCCCAAAGCATCAGGGCAGCATGCAGAGAAGAGCAAAACATCTCAAATGAAGCAGGATGCTGGCACCGGGTTTCTTCCATCCTACTGCCTCCAGTACATCTTGAGTCCCATTCTCTTGCTCTCAGTGGGCTGGCAAAGAGCCAGCCAGCCTCAGCATTAGTCTGAAGGTCAATAATAAACACCAAGATTCAGCCTCAACTGTGTACTTCTGTCAGCAGGACAACAAACAGCAGGTGAGAACCAGTGGAAATCTCTCCTCAGTAAATCTGAAGGTTATTTAAACACAGCCTTAAGACCTTTTTATTCAGTAAGGGCTGCAATTAGCTTGCAAATTAATCTCAATACATCTATGACAGGGTAAGAAATGAACTTCCATGAAAAAAAAATTAAGTGATGCTACTGACAGATGAGCATTGCATTCGGATTTTAAAAATAAAGACATGAAAAAACTAATAACAAGGGGTTTGAGTTTACATTCCCAGTTCTTTACAATGAATCACAGAATCACAAAATCGCCAAGGTTGGAAAAGACTTTCAAGATATCCAGTCCAACCATAGACCTACACCAGTATTTCCCCACTATGCCTTGTCCCTCAGTGTACACCCACACAGTTCTTGAACAACTCCAGGGATGGTGACGAAGCAATCTCCCCAGACAGCCCATTTTAGCACCTGACGACTCTTTCTGAGAAGAAATTTTTCCTGATATCCAACCTGAACCTCCCCTGGCACAACTTGAGGTGATTCCCTTAGTCTTATCACCACCTGTGCAGGAGAAGAGACCCACCCCTACCTCACCACAGCCTCCCTTCAGGCGGTTGAGAGAGCAATAAAGTCTCCCCTGAGCCTCCTCTTCTCCAGACTGAACAATCCCAGCTCCCTCAGCCACTCCTCATAAGACTTGTGCTCCAGACCCCTCACAGCTTTGTTGCCCTTCTCTGAACACATACCAAGGCCTCAGTGTTTGTCTCTTAGTGAGGAGCCCAAAACTGAATACAGGACTCGAGGTTCAGCCCCCCCAGTGCTGATTACAGGGGGATGATCACCTCCATGCTCCTACTGGCTGCACTACTTTTGATACAAGGCAGGAAGCCATTGGCCTTCTTGGCCACCTGGGCAAACTACTGGCTCGTGTTCAGTCAAGTATTGACCAGTGGCCCCCTGGTTCATTTTTCCACACAGTCTTCCACTTAGTGCTGCCTGAGGTTGTTGTGGCCAAAGTGCAGGACCTGGCAGTTGGTCTTGTCCTCCTCAAAAAGCTGGAGAAACTGGAGGAACTACCAATTACCACAAAACAAAGACTGCCACTTACAGTTACGCAGGTTCATATGCAATTCACAATAGGCCTTACAAAACCCACAGAAGAGGCAGCAGTTATTTTGATTTACTTCAGTAGGCTTTGGGTCAGACCTCAGATGCAGCAACCTCTCATTATTATTTCCATTACAAAAAAAAATTATGAACTCCGGTGTATGCACTCCTCTCCTCATTCAAACAGATTGCTGTTTCATGCCAACAACCACATAAAAAGAGAAATGAAACATTCTCATTATTACTGACAATGAAACAAGATCCACCCTTTTCATCCTCTTTTGCAGTTCTTCAGATTTAACTCCTGGCATAAACTTAATGAATAAAATCTGAAGCAAAGCAGTCTGTGCCAGACAGCACATTGTAATCTGAAATTACATCTGCTCTGACGTGAAAACCCCAAAGCACCTTTGATGAAAAACCATTTGCCTTCCAGATACACAGCTCAGGATTAGTCCTTATATATTGAATAGTCAGAACCAACTGGCTGCTTCTCTCTGATTCAATCAAGAGACAGCAATCTGGGACTGCATGACCACCTGAGCTCTTAAGGCATACAGCTCTGAAGCCACCCCCATTGAAGATAAGTCTTGACTGTTCATGGTACATGTAGTCTCAGTCACCTTCAAGTAAAGGCAGAAGGAAAACAACAGAATACACATTGTAAATACTGCATGTTCTTTAGAAGAAACACAGTCTGTCCTGTTTTACAATTCAGAAAACACAAACAGGGTGTGAGCTATCTCACTGATACTGAGATCCACGTTCTGCAGTTCATTTCTTACCTTCAACAGTTCTTTTTGGAAGTCTTTACCATCGTTCATCCCCTGGAGGTTAGCAATGAATTCTTGGCAGGTCATCTTTTTCCCAATGTTCTGGAAAGGATGACAGAGAAACAAAGCACTACAGCCATACTACTTTCTAAAATGACATAAACATGCAACATCTCAGATAAATTACATCTCCCAGCTTTAATTCCAGCCCAAGGCAAGTGTTACTAAGAAGTCATTCCCAAAATTACTCACAGGCAAGCATCTCTTTGTGAACTTAGTTGGAAAAGGCAAAGTGCATTTGGGCCCATCTGAACAGAAAAAAGGTAAATACTGGAGAGTAATGAACAGGGCGGTGCTGAAGCACACTGGTATATGCATCGTGCTTTCCACCCCCACGTCTCCAAAGGTTCTATCAGCCTCTGAGAGAAAATAGTTACTTGATTCTGATGTGAGGCACCAAGAAACAAAAAACTGAGGCCCTTTCCAGACCTTTCTCTTTCGCTTACCAATCGTCCAGTAGCAACTGCCTTGCAACAGTTAGATACACAGAAGCATCCATTTTCTGAGTCACAGCCCTGAGATTAACTTGAGGTGGAGCTGCTGTCAGTGGAGGATCAGGGCTGTGTTAGGAAAGGGTTCTTCACCAGAGGGCAGTAGGCATCAAACAGGCTGCCAGGGCAGTAGTCAAGGCCTCAGTTGCCAGAAATCAAATGTTTGGACAACTTCTCAGACGTGGGATTTGAATCCTGGGACTGCTGTACAGAGCCAGAGGTTGGACTCAATGATCCTTGTGGTCTCTTTCAACTCAGAATGTTCTATGACTCTCTGACATTTCCAGGTAATTCTTTTTTCTTTTTCTACCTCATTCATTGTCTGAAATTATCCAGCTGAGCCACAGCCTTTCGGCAAATGGCTGTTGATCCAAAATGACCTCATGCGGAGGCTTGAGGCTGCATTAGATTGCTCTTGAATCCCAGTCTCAGTCAGCCATTAGAGAAAAGTGTCTGTGCTTGGTCTCCCTAGTGTCCTGCATGCTAGAAACCCCAAACTTGCATGTGGGAAGCCTTGTGAGCAGGCAGAAATGGTAATATCAAATTGATAAAAAAGGAAGCGCAAGAAGAAACACGACAGGAATAATGCGAAATCAGGACTCTCTGATGACCACAGTATTTTTACAGATGCCAGAGAGGACAAGGTGGTGAGTCTACTCCATGATCAGGATATGCCCTGGCTGCAGAATAAAAAATGACCATAAACTTCTAGGTCAACTGAGAGCTAGCCTCTGTCAGGCTATCAATCTGCAAACCTCCACCTGCAGTACTGTGTCCCAATAAGCAGTGCTGCTGCACTTGCTTCCTCTGACTAATGTAAATGCATTACAAGGTACCTGCCTTGTTCCTGCATGCAAAACAGACTGCTTACTATTCTCTTGAGGAAGCAGCCTTCCAACTTTATGCCCTCTGCCCTGCCTTGCCAACAAAATGTGAAATATTGACAACCTACACTGGAAGAGCTTTATGCAGACAGAAGTTAAAAGCCAAGAAAGGGATGAGTCAGTAAGATAGATTATTCAGTGTTACAGCTACATGATTGCTTGGACTGCTCAACTACTCCCATTCCATAACAAAGGCCTAGGGAAAACTGGAAATTCATCAAACCTTGACTATCAACCCTATCTAGATGCAAAGGGACATTCCACAGTCTTCGGCCACACTGTACTGCAAAAAGAAGACAGGCAGGAATACCCATGCACAAGAAAGGAGATACTTCCAGAGGGGCACACAGTGCTTCCCACATCATTAAAAATCTTAATCAGGGTTGTAGGGCTACAACCCTGGCCCCTTGGTTGCTGAACTTCAGAATACAGCTCGTAAGTGCAGTCTTTGGGTGCAAGCTGGAGCTGTTCTCATAAACTTGCAAACACCTTCTTTCTTCCCTGTTACAGAGATCAGACTGTTTCTGTTTGCTTCCTCCACAGCAGTTTGTAATTCTCCACACTGACCAAGCTCAACTGCAGTATGGTCCAGTTTACTTATTGAGATAATGAGCACTCCAAATGAATGGCTGTTTTGCTTCAGGACCACAGCTAATATCTCCACACAGTGCCATGCAGGTTTCAAAAGATGTGTCTGGAAGTCTAGAGCTACTCTGAACACAGTTACCTCTCTAACATGTTCTTACAGTCTGGATAGTGGCCTGCCTGCAGAAAAGTGAGCATGCATCTCCAAGACATAGCTAGCAAAAATGCTGTATTTATGAAAAGAAAGAAGTGTGGTAAAGCAGAGGCAAATAAAGGAAAAAGTAAGAGTTTGTCTACAAGAGTTAAGGGAAGGTACAGACTGGAGGCCTACAGCCTTACAAGAAGTCAAGCTCACTATGAAACAAAAGTATCTGCAGTTACTTTTAGCATGTCAGCAACAAAAAAAGCTCAGCATAGACAAGCTCAAACTCATTTGTTTTCTGCTCTTGTAGAATCATGCTCAGGTCAGGTTGAAGCACTATGCCTTTGTTAGGAAACAGGCAATTAGTATATTTGTGCAAGGGGCTGAATTCCAAGTCAGAAATGCCCAACTTACCACCTATGCAGAAAAATGCAAAACAGTAAGAAGAAAACCAAAATTAAAGGAAATCCCAGAGGGACAGAGAGAAGCAGAAGTCTGGCAAACATTAGAGCTCCATACATGTAGCTGCCAGTAGGACAGTCTCCAATGTTACACTTTGCATCACTTAGCTTTTCTAGTTTTAGCTGCAAATCAACAGCAGCAATGAAGGGCCAGAGCACCTCTCCCCCTCCAGTATCTAAAAAAAGCCCTCTAACGCATCATAGAAAGCAATAGGCAACACTGCCAGCTCAGGCACAATATTCAGTTCTCCCTCTCTGTTGTGCCAGGCTGTTTGCTGCCCTGTGTAACGGGATACCTGTGCAGGCAGTCTGCAATGTAATCAAGGGAAGCAGAGGAGGTTGAGAGTTACACCAAGGTATGCTCCCCAAATTCCACTCACTGTCCCACACACTTCGAAGCTAAGATAAGCCCTGCTTCCGGGGACAAAATTTTTTACAACTCCCCTTCCTCTCCTGCTCCTACTATCTTCAGATCAATGTGATCTTCAGTGAATGCGAAGTGGGCGTCAAAATCCCTGGAGAAGCACACAGAAGCCTTGGCATTGTTACCTGCACTCACTACAGAGCTGTGCCCCACAGGGGCTGAGAAACCCTTACAGACAGACCCACCATAATGCAGCCCAGGCTACCCCTGTCCCCAGGGACAAGCCTCTGTCACCTGCTGCCCAATACACATCCCTGCTGTGTAAGGACAGAGAACACCTCCCACCATAGGAATACTGTGCACAGCAGCCTACTGCACCATGAGTGCTGAAAGACATGTCCTAGGGCTGCTGGCACCCTGCTCCAGTGTGACTAAGAAAATTTCAGCTAGAAAATTACTTCCTCCAGGCAGCCACTGGGGAGAGGCATTTGCTGGGGGAATTCGGCCTCAGCTCAGGATATCCACACCCCTCCTCAGCTTTCTTGCCTCCAGGCACACTCATAATTACTCTGGCTGAGCAGAACTCTGGTTCCATCAGCTCTTCTGTCTGCAGTACAAGGCCTACAACCAACACCTTCCCCTTCTGACTTTCCCAGTTTCTCTTCTCTTACTTCTTCCACTTTCCCAAGTATTTTTACACTGGAAAGGAGAAATCAATCCCAACAACAGTTCCCAAATCAGAACCACCTGCCATCATCAGGAAAGGATGGGGATCAGACAAGAAAAGGAGGAGCTCAACTACAAAGAGCATCTTCACACATATGGCCTAGAACTGTGTGCTCCTGGGCACGCTGGACAGCTCTGCCCCGTACTACAGCAGTTTCAGGGAGAGCAACCACCTCACTGTTTGCTGTCTGCAACAGAGATGTTCAGAGCACTTTAGAATCAGGCCATCAGCAAGGGGATTCTGTTGCCAGAAGACTGCTACTTCCAGACACAGAGTTGTCAGGATCAATCTATATGAAGCTGTGCATACTCACGTGGCCATGCAGATCAGTGTTTAGCAGCATCAGGGCACACGTGAGACAGTGAATTCCATCTGCAGAGAGATATAACCAGTCACATGCAAACTCAAGATTGTACCCTTAAGAGTGGATGAAACCAAGCCTCACAGTCTAATTGAGCCTGTTTTTTTAATGGTAATCTGTTTATCAAGAAATACAAATAAGTAAACAAACGGTGAGGTCATTCCACAGTTGCCAAAACAGAGCAACCTTTCTTTCACCTTTTAATGAATGTCAAAACTATCTTGCAGCACCTATAAATGAAGCAAACTAGACAGGAAACCATGCTGACATCAGTACCACAGCTTGTATGAATTCCTTTTTATTTTATCTGTTTAGGACAGAAAGTGAAGACAGAAAATGGCTATTTTTCTATATAGTATGATAGAACATAACAATTGTATGTTTTTCTCCCCCTCTGGCCCTCTCCTCATTCAGTGGAGAATTCTTAATAACTTCAGCCAGATATTTTCACTGCCTAGACTTTGTGTTGGGTAGTGAGTACTTCAGCAATGTCTAAGGAGGTCCTGCATGTATCACAGATCCTCCACAAGGCACCAGAAGAGACACACTGTATTTCTGACTACACTCTCAGAGTCACTGCCATTAAGTCAGTAAGGATCACAATTTGCAAAAGCATGTTCCTCATTTTCCACGCATTTCTTTTAAAGTCAATCTCCAAATGCTTAAATTCAGTTTCCAAACATCGTTTACACTAGGAAAAATAACTTATCTATTCTCTTGTTTATAAACACCAGATGTCATCTTCCCTTCTCTCACAGAGGTGAGAAAAATGATCACTTATAAAGTAAAGACATCCTGTAGTGAATTGCAATTAAAATCTCTTGTAGCCAAATCATGTACAAATTCCCATGTTGTAAAAGAAGAGAAATGGTGGACGGGGATATACATATCTTAAAAGTCACTAAGACTGTGTGATCACAGGCCTAAGGCCTTTACAAAAAGACAACCCTCAAGACAAGTACTATGCTTTCTTATCATGCTTGTACAGGGCCTAGTACCCAAGCAGAATTCTAGCAAAGCACGGAATGAAAGAAGTACTACTATCATCACTAACAATGTTAAGTCTGAAGCAGCTTCAATCTGAGACTGTGGTGCCTCTGTTCAGGTCTATGCATTTCTTCACAGCAGCTTGCCTTCCCAATTCCAAATCGCAAATATACTCAAAAGATTAAGAAGGGAAAGGAGAAAAGAGAAAAGCAAATGCAATCCTGGATTTCCACCGAAAGAAACAAACACCACATTTCTGCAGTGCACCACTTGACTACTGACAGTGGAAATCCAGCAACAAATTAAAACCCTATGCAAAGTCTACAGGACTCACTTTAATCCAGACACTTGTTCAGGTTCTGAACTGGAAATTTCTTTCTGCAACTTGGACTAGAGTAAGCCACATCAAACACAAATCATTGTTTTAATCTGTAAATGATGTGCTTGTTCTTACTTAACTGTCTGTCCTGACTTAAAATAAGAAAGGCATAAGAAAGAGGACAGAGATAGCACAGGAGCAGATCACGTCTTACTGCTACCTATTCTCTTGTCTGACAGGCAAACCAGTGAAGCTAGAAAGACATAATGAGGGCAAATACCATCTCACTGTAACAAGGGTTAACCACAAAACAGGGGTAAGTAAACAAGACAGCAGCTCCAAATGCAGCAGCTCCTCCTTAGTTACACTGGAGAACCAAAGGTACATTTCAGCCTGTGCATATTTCTTTTCCACCCTCCTTCTTTTCTCAGCTTTCTCAGTGTGTGATCAGCCAGCACTGGAATTACAGTCACATTCCACTGCTGGTGTGGCTGACTGAATGCAGGAGCCATGCCAGCTGACAGTGTGCCCTCCTTTTGAATGCCAACTTTCTAGAGTTTGATCTGTGTGCTTGTTTGTTTCTCACATCAGTTTCCAAAATGACCGAAAACACTGGCAAGGAGGCAGCATTCTGACTGATGTTAGTGAAGATGAAAACTCGCCAGGGTCTACAGCACCCAAAATTCACCTCCATAACTGGCAAGAATGGGCATTTGCAGTATCAGTGTGTGAGAAGAAACAAGCATGGATTGGTGTATGAGAAGTGAACTGCATCACTTCCAGATAAGGTGGCATTCTCATTTACTGTAGCTAGAGTGCAAGCACCCACACACACTCAGAGCCAGTGAGACCAAAAAAGAGAAGTGCAGACACTTAAATCTGGAGATGCTACAACTAAGAATTTACACTGAGGATGCCTAAAGATCTTTACACATGATTATGTGTGGACAATATGAAGGGTTTCCATGCTCACAGTAGGCAATTTCTAAAGCATGGTACAACAATTATACATCACCCTACATGCAACCACACAAACAAGGTGAGGATAGAAGGAGACTAAACATCTTCTTATTAAAAGCAAAGTTACCTTTAGAAGAAATGGTGTTTGGGTTACACTGATAGTATCTGCTGGAAAAGTGGACTAAAACTCTCTCTCGTTCCTGAGTTTCTCCAATAAGTGAAAAGGCTTTAAAGAAACTCCTAAAAGAATTGCATAGAAAGGAAAAATTAAAATCATAATTTTTTTTATCCCCCTCAGACAGGGGGAAGCATATATAGCTACAGAGCTTAAGAAATACATAAGCATGTGCCCAGCAGCTGGCTCCAAGAAGCCTGTCAAGGAAAACAGACTATCAAACCATGCACAGTTAATTCCTGTAATTAACATCACAGTACATGAACAAGGAGTTAAACTACCACTGTTCTTAACCATGGAATATACCAGTTAACAAGCAAATTTAATAACTGAACTAGTTTTTCCTAATTTTTAGTGTTTTTCATTTCTTCAGGGAAGACACTGGAACAGGTCATGTACAACATACATCCAGGATGTTCTCTGCCCTTTTCGCCTGCACCTTTTAACTTTACAGCCATCATTATTTCCATCAAAATCAGAGGCAGTGAAGTGAGGCACAGGCACAAAGGACTTGGAGTTGGGACTGAATGTGAAATTCTCCTTCCAGTGGGACATGTAACACAGCAGCCATGACCCAACAGTCACCTTGCAGAAGAGAAGTATGGCCATGTGCCCTGCAGAAAACATGAGAAAGAGGACAGAAATTTCTCCTGTTGTGTATCAATAGCAAAAGAGCAAAACCTGCCCTGTTACTGCTCTTGACAGTCCTGGGCAGAGGGCAGATACATACAGGGGCACAGCCTGTGCAAAAAGAGGAGACATCTTCATCTGCCTCTTACCCACTCCACTATTGCTCCTGCTAGAAAAGCTAGCCTTTTGCAGCCAACTCTCATGAAGAATCACAGAATGGCCTCGGTTGAAAAGGACCATAATGATCATCAAGTTTCAACTTCCCTGCCACAGACATGGTTGCCAACCAGCAGACCAGGCTGCCCAGAGCCACATCCAGCCTGGCCTTAAATGCCTCCAGGGATGGAGCATCCACAACCTCCTTGGGCAATCTCTCCAGTGTGTCACCACCCTCCGTGTGAAAAACTTCCTCCTAATATCTAACCTAAACCTCCCCTGTCTCAGTTTAAAAACATTCCCCCTTGTCTTATCACTATCCACCCTCATAAACAGCCATTGCTCCTCATGTTTACATGCTCCCTTCAACTATTGGAAGGCCACAATGAGGTCTCCCCAGAGCCTTCTCTTTTAACTTCTGCACTTGTCCAAATTCCCACATCTGCAGCCAAGAGATGATCTCAATGCTATCAGCCTATACTCATTTGTCAAGATGCTTCTAAGAAAAGCCTGAAAGCACAGACCCTTTGGGTCTGAAGCAAGAAGGCATACAAAATGAGCACCTAACAGACAAATTTTAAATATCTCATAGGACTGAAACGCCAGGTCTGAGAAGTGAGGAATATGCTGCTGAAGCACTGAAAGTCTGTCTGACCTGGAAGAATAACTATTAATTGTTTTTCTTTGATGTAAGGTCAGAGACAGACCATACTTGCAGTGATCTCACACCCATACAGAGTGTGATCTGCCTGGTAATAACTTCATTTCACATGCAGTGTATTGCAAATTACTAAATTCACAAGTACATACAATTGAGTCTCTACAGGGTTTCTCGTCCAACCCTATTTCGTGCCCTAGTAGGACTTTTTGACAACTAGCTGTCCCAGCTCTTCCAACTCAGGATCTTTCCACCAATAGCCCCTGCTCATGCTTGTCACCAGAGACCTACAAGCCCCTTCTTGTTTTCAGGACATTTACCCATCTGAAAGACCCCTTGGATTGGCAAATGGTAGAACAACACTTGTTAAATAAACAAGAAAGATGCATGAGTGACAAAAGATCACATGCAGATAGTGTGGAAGCAGAGCTGGGCAATGAATGACTGTCATTATATCCTGGACTCTCCATCAACTGTGTTACACACTATACAACAGCTTCACACAGTTTGGGGATAATGTGGGTCAGGGCTGCAGCTATGGGCTGTGGTGTGCCAACACATCACCATGGTGTAACAAACCATGGCTCACCAGCAAGCCAGCATTAATGGCACAGCTACTTCTCAGTCCTGCATATGTGGGGCAGCATACCACCGGGGTTCAAGCTGATCCTTTGACTTCAGACTGTTCTATGCGGTTACGGTGCCTGACAGCCTCTGCAGTTTGGCTCAAGTTCTTTGAGCGTCTAAGTACCATGCCAGAGAGAGCATACTTTAGAGAAGGTCACGACTATTAATATTAACCGGAGATCCACAGGGAGAAGAGACCGCCTAAAAATGTGCTGCAAAATAATTAGGTGTTGCATTTCACAATTTAAAAGATGGGTATATTTAGAATCACGCCTTAGGGCACCTAACACCCAGAACAAGGAACCAGCATCCTCCACCCTGCACAGGGTTGGTGCTCAGCTCCCTGGAGCATGCAGCACTGTAGCACTCTGTTAACCCCTTCTGCAGGTGGGTTCCTACTGCCATTAGTGTGCAGGACCTGAGTGCTTTTTTTCACCCTCAGATGCAGTTGCTGGCAGCTGACCTCCTGGAAATTATTTGCAAGGGGACTGACAAAACCCACAGCCTTCCGGGGTTTGTACAGTTAGTGAAAAATAATAACCCTCTAGAGTAACCCAAGTCAGATGATTGAAACTCACTTTAAACCCCTCTTCTTTTTCTGTCAGCATTTAACTATCCACCAACTGTGCCAACAGGCCACTGCTACAAAAATTTGGTACGCTGCCTCCTAAGAAAAAATACTGAAAACAAACATCTGAGGCCTAATTCCGGTGTAAAAAGGAACAAAACTTGAAGGATGGGTTTTCAAACACCCACCCTGGCAGCAACCAAACTCTCACAGGCATTTTCAATGCAGAAGCTTTTGCTTTTCTGCATATTTTTAGGTGCCTCAGGGGGACACAACAAGAGGGCCGCTGAGCCACACGAAATCCTGGCCCCTGCTCTGCACTGTGCAGTCAAGCAGAGCAAGCTCCAAAAGGCATCAGTGAAAAAGTCAGTGAGCACCATTCAGCTCAGCATGAGCAACACCTTCACTTCTCAGCTGCACCTGGCAGTCCTCCTGTTTACTGATCTGTCATTTTTCTCTCTATCAAGAAGAAAAGGATCAAGGATCATATCTAAGCAGGTCCACCCAAAGATCGCCCTCTCCAGGAAATGCAACTGCTCTAACAGTGCTACAATGGTGGCACACCAAGCCAAACAGGAGAGAAATGCTCCATCCCAGAATATGTCAGTTCCTCTCTTTACCATCTAAAACTCCCACTATTCAATCAGGACAGCACAGCACACAGCACGGTCATTAGAACAAGAACATCAGGTTTGCAAAGAGGCATATACCTGAGTGAGAAGTCCAGCGTCATGCCTGTGAAATCAAAAAACTTAAGGTATTCTTCGGCCACAAGCTTGCTGAATTCATTGCTTTGAACAAAGAAAGAAAAAAAGAAAAGTTAGTCATTCAAGAGTGAACTCCCCCAAATCAGTAACATGAACAACAGGGCATATGTCCTCACATCAGCACGTACTTTTTACCCAAATGCTTTGCCACATCAGAGCGCTTGAATCTGTCCAGATGGTAGAGGCGTTTAGCTAGGTGCCTGGCTGCTTCCAAATTGCTGCTGTTGCCATTGCTGAGATCATGGCCAAGGGCTCCAACAGCATCTTTCTCCTGAAGTCTATTGCTCCCCATGGCAGCACTGGAGTCTAACACCATATTCTGCAGTCCAGCAGTGCTATCAGATACAAAAAACGTGGGAAGAAAAAAAGTAAGGCAACAACACACAGCTTTGAGAAGGATTTAATTCCTCTTAGAACAGAAGGTAATTAATAGTACAGAAGTGATATTACATGATAGAGCAAGTACCAATTAATTGAAAGAGTTTTGTAGAACAGGGACATTTATTTAACCGTCATCAGAGGATAACAGAGTTAAACATGGAGACCCGAATGCAGGTTTTCCACCCTAGAAAAACACTGCACTCCAGGCTCACATTTTGAATATGCCGTGTCCAAAACCTGCTCACTGAACAGACAGGCTATTTGCTACAGTCAACCCACAACTGTACCGACAATAATGGCTTCTCACTTACTTCTTGAACTAGTATTTTTTTAATCCAATCATCTGCAAGCAGCAGGTACCCAATGTGTTTGAGAACAGTGTAAAGAGGCCTCTGTATAAGCGAGCCATTAGCTACTTTTCACAGGAAAATGCAGCCACCCAGCTAGGGTGTTCAGCAGCTCCATGCTGACTCGGCAGAAGTCCCTTCCTCATTCTTCCCCAGTTGTCCTGGAAACAATGCTACTCCCCAAATAACCACCCCAGAAGTCTTAGTAGCATCCATGCAGCCCACACACAGAAGGCATCCCACCAGGAGGCTCCACCAGTGATAGCAGCAGGACTTGCAGCGAGGAGCTTCGTGTGGAGAACTGGAGAAAGACCAGCCTGCAGAGCTCTGCTCGCTTTCCTCCTGTTCCCTCATGGCAGCAGTGATTTCCCTCATCAGTTCCTCAGAGTCAGGATGTTCAGCAGTCCCAGGCTACCTTATATAAATCATACATTTTCAGATTCCTCCCACTACTACTGCCAGAGGAAAGTTCTGGCTAAGCTATGTATTGCTTCTCCCCTCAAAGAGGCAAAAACCTTCCACATAAGAAAGCGTACCTCCACATACATCTCCCTGCACAAGGAAAAGCCTTTTTTTTAAAGTCTGTAAAAGCTTTTCCCGGATACTTGTGTGAAAATTTATGCACAATCTCAGTTCTGTGTGTGTGACAGCATTTCTATTTTTTTTTTTTAAAGTGCTATACAGAAATTCTTTCCACTAAGTCTTAGTTTGCAGGGAGCTAATGTGATCAGCAGAGGCCATGTGCAGGGAAGATATGAGTGGAATGAGTTAAAGATGATTTTAAACACAACGCTTTGACATGTCAGAGTCATATGCCACTGCAATTTTCAGGCTTGACAAGCCACAGTCAGCACAACTGATCACTCCGTTAGCCCTCCAGTGATGAGATTTTCATGCAGTGTAAACAAAGAACAAAAATATTTGCTATTCTGCACATCACCTTCAATACATATCATCATTTGTGCCCTACCTCTCTTTTCATATATGGTTTAACTGAGGGAGTATGCAGTGCTACTAGAGGAAGAAGTGTTACCTACAGAGTAACATGAAATGGAACAATCAAACATGCCTTCAGTACAACTTCTATTTTTTCTCCCCCTTTTTTTCTTTTTTTTTTTTTTCTCTTCAATTTTAACTGAGTATCTGGGGAAAACAGACATCCTCTCGTTCTTACAAATATGCATTTATTTAAGTGTACATAATAATGTGTTTCGTAAGCATAAATAGAAGGGCTTCATTCTCAGTGGTCTATCATAAGATTTATGACGAAAATACAGTTTTCAGAACACTACCCACAAGCCACCCAGAAAGCAAACAAAAAAGACCATCCTCACGCTGTTGTTTTGGGAAATATCTCTTTAGCCCTCTTCAACAAAGGGTTAGCCAATATCTGAAATTTCCTTACAAATAACTAAATTCACTAAATTTGGTCTACTCCAATCTTGTGAAGAAAGCAAATTCCCAACTCCTCTGACATGTGGCCAAAGCAACACCTTATCCATTCGCACCTGCTACAACAGGTTTCAAACACCCATCTCTTACCACTTAACAAGAGCAAAGGATAAACAGGTAAGCTAACACACCCACAGTGCTTTCCACACACAAAAGCTACTTCGAAAGCCAGGCCAATTCGTGCAACCTCGTTCATAAATTAGCCTGTTTCACCACCATTCTTTACTAAAGGCAGTATTTATAGCCTTGAAAGATGGCCAGCGCTGACAAGAAACATCTGCACTCTGCTAGGAACCGGTGCACAGCAAGAGTCAACATTATTACAAACCTCCAGAAGTTCAGAAAGAGACGAATTCTGGCAATTAAGTAACACACTGCTTAATTAACAAACACAAGAAGGTGGTCAAATTGATAACACAGGTTGTCTGTAAGCCTCATGTTCTGCGAAATTGGAAAGAGACTTCAATTCTCAAGTTTCCTACACAGTGACTAGACACTGCTTGTGCCACCAAAGGCTTAGGCATACAAACACCTTGTGTTCACAGCATGGCTACTGCAAGCTGTCATTTCTGTGTTCCTCCCGGACAGGTCAATTTAACAGGGCCTGGAAGGTGCTACTCAGAGGAAGGGCTGACATCTCCTAGCACCTCCAGGTTCTGCAGGTATACTCTTTCTATCTGTCCCTCATTGCCGCATGCAGATACTGACATCAGTTTCCTTCTGCAAAGTGCCTATAAAGGACTTAAACAAAAAGCAAGGAATGACCCATGTTGCAGACAGGCTTGTCTTCTATGGTCTGCAGCTTCTACACATCTGGAGTCCACAGCAGAATTCCTAGCTAAATAGAGACAAGAAAGGGCTTTAAATAGAGAGCATGACTGGACATGGATTTCTCATGCAGCTTTACTCTTTGTCATACAAAATGAGAAACTTTCACTGACAAAAGTAGGCTGAAAAATGTAGTAAATTATATTTCACCTAATTCTGTATTCAAGGCCAAACTGCAACAGTACCACTGCCTACAATTGCCTCCACAGCAACAGCTGCTGATCTTCATCCAGAGACTCTTATATTGATCTCTTCTATCAGGAAACAGAAGATACTGAAAAAGAGACCTCTTTAGCCTCACAGTGCATGGGTTCTGGCTTGAAATCAGGTACTTACACCTCCTTTCTGTCCACAGCAATGAGCATCCTCCTTACCGCTTCTGCCAAAGCATTCTTATATTCTCAGCTGAGCATGCACATGCCCTGGGCCACTATTTCCAGCAGAAATTACAGAGATTCAACGAACAGCCACTGCAGTAAATTCAGTGCTAACAGCAGCAGCAACCGCTTCTCTGTACTCACAGATGAAACATGCAGACAGCAACATCTGCAAAGCTGCTTTTCCATAGCACGCCTCAACAGCCAGGAATGTCTGAAAGATTTCATACTGTTTTCTTTACTTCATTACTGACCAGGTGCATGGGGATTTAGCTCCTAACACCAAGGTATCCCATTGTGCTCAGCACTTGGCACATTTGATCTGTTTAAGAATCTTCTATACTAACTTTTATTTTTTTCTTCATGATGTTGTTTGCAAAATTCAAACTCTCACAGTGACACTGAAGAGGGCTGGTGAACAGCTAGAACTTCCCAAATGCACGAGAGCAAGATCACTAACCCAGAGGTAAGGGTCCAGGCATGCTGCATCTCAGTTTCTATCTGCCAGTCTACAGGACTGCAGATAGAAACCTCAACATGAATACCCGCAGTGTCAGGAACATCAGACCTTGGGATGCTCTTAATTTTCAGCAAACCTGTGGGGAAATAATTCTCAGTTTTGTCCCAGAGAAAAGCACGTTAGCATTCTGCACTATGGGGAAAGAGTTCCTGCTCAGATATCAAGCAGAGCAGCCAACACAGCCACCAGCCAGAAGGTGCTCAGAGCTCAACCTAACTGGAGTTTTTTGGACAGAAAGGAGGAGGGAAGGAGCAAGAGGTCATAACACATTTTTTCTCTCAAACAAATATGCATGCCTTTAGTATCAGCCCTGCTTCAAAGCAGGCTAAGTCAGGCATTTGCCAAAGTCTATCAGAGCAAAAACACAGCAATTATTAAAAATAAGGAAGGGTGGAGAAGAGTTCTAGCTCATTGAAGCCAGGGCCAGAACAAATGCTGTCTGTAGTAGGAATGCAGCATCCGCCAAGGAGCAAAATCAGGGCTGCTAATGCTGCGCACTACATTGCTTGTTGTTTGAAATGCCTTCACCCCAAGCCTTTTGGTTCCCAAACAGCCCTCATGGCAGCTCTCACCTTGCAGAGCAGCATAGACATCAGAAACACAGGAGTCACTGACAACAGCGTGGATTGCTGAGCCCAGCGAGGCTGTGTAAAAAATCCCTTCCTAAGAGAATGAAGCCCTGCCCAACAGACTTCCAGAGGAATGCTCATACTCAGCCAGCAACATGCTTCCATGCTTCAGAGCAGATGAGGAACAATTTGTGGCACTGGCTGAGCTGTGTTTTGAAGGAGCTCGAACAGGTTGGTCCTGAAAGGAGAATCCTAGCCTCAGAAAGAAATGAAACCCTGGCAGCAGAAGGGCATGACGACTTGGTTCCTGTTGCAAATGACAGGCTGAGAACTGCTCTGAACCAGGTTCTCCAGAGCCAGAAGTGAGCACAAAACCATGTCAAGCAGTGATTTACCAGTTACCTCCAGTTCCAGGGCTCTTCCAAAATTAGACCACGGGAGGTTATAAAAAAATAATGCTTTTTCCTGGTAGATGATTCATTGTGCAATTTCACTCTGAACTGTTTAATCAGCTTTGAAGTCCTAAGAAGGAGTTTTCTTCAAAGGCATGCTTTGAAGTAGATCACTCTTTGAGGACTGGTGCAGCTGCACCTCACTGCTGCGCAGATCAGGAGATACCCATGAGCACACACAGAGGGAGTATAGACTACACAGACCTGAGACACCAAGGAGCAGTGAGAGGTACTCAAGCTGCTTCATGTCACAAAGAATGGAGACAGAACAGATAAATCCTACAGTCTGTTAATGGCTATCAATGAACATACATGCAAAGTCACTTTCCAGCACTGAAATGAATGGTGCTGCTTAAAAATAAGCGCTTATTCCCTATCATCAGATGCCTTTTTCTTTGATTAAAAGAATTCCTGCTAATCATAAGGGCAGAGCTAACTGCTAAAATGTTCAGAACATGCCAGTTCTGGTAGGGTTGCATTGTAAATGCTGCCTTTACCGGATTGCAGCGCTAGGACACAAAGTCCCTCCACACAGAGACAAGATTACAATCGTTTTAGGAGACAGCATGTCCTTTATTACACTGGCTCACTGCCACCCAACTACAAGTGTTTTGCTAAAAATAATCCACGTTTGTTTTCCTTTCAGCTTCAGGCTCCTTACAACGCTACGGTAGGGTCAGAGATGATACAGTGCACCACGGTCCCCATTCTTTTCAAGTGCTACTGCCCACTATGCCTACCCCTCATCCCAACAGGCACACCACAGCAGGAGCAAAGGAACCCACAAGATACCTCGAGGCTTGAACAGATGGCCAGATGTGGCCAATGGATATGGTAGCAACCTGCACTCGGGACTGGCTCAGGCTGGCAGGTGCCTGGGCTTGGGCGAATGGAGGCTTCCTGACCCACATGGCTTTGACTTTAATGGAGGTATGTCAACACATGCCAACTTAGCAGAGTCGCTGATGGCTTTATACAGAGTGCTTCGTGCAGTGAACTGATCAGCTGCTCTATGTTCCCCCTCCCCACCCTTTTTTTTTTGTTTTGGTTTGGTTTGGTTTTTTGTCTCTGTCAGCTCCTGGATATTTGTTTTGTTTGTTTTGCTTTTGAAGGAGATTGGGAACTGAAGAGGCGAGGAGTCAGCAGCCCTTTTTGCCTAAAACAACAGTTTATTTAGGAGCTGGAGGCACTTTTACAAAGTCTCACTGAACTTGTACCACAAGCACTGTGTTAACCAGAGCAGGGCAAACCCGCATCGTGTGATGAGAGCCTCGCCACGGGATACCAAAGTACCCACCAGCAGTGGACACTATGGTGACAAGTGGCCTAACATTTCTAACGTGACAAAGGGACAAATCCTAAGCTGCCAAAACACTGACACCAGATTTCAGAAGAGCCCCAGAGAGAGGCTGAGAACCAGCAGTGTGTTCAAGTGGCCAAGAAGGCCGAGGGCATCCTGGCTCATATCAGAAATAGTGCAGCCAGCAGGAGCAAGGAGGTGATCGTCCCTCTGTACTCAGCTCTGGTGAGGCCAAATCTTGAGTACTGCGTTCACTGTTTTGCCCCTCACTAAAAGAAAGACGTTGAGACCCTGGAGCATGTTCACAGAAAGGCAATGAAGCTGTGAGGAGTCTGGAGCACAAATCTTATATGGGCCCCAACTGAGGGAGCTGGAATTGTTAGTCTGGAGGAGGCTAAGGAGAAACCCTATCATCTCCAAACTTCTTGAGAGGAGACTGTGGTGAGGCGGAGGTAAGCCTCTTCTAGGTAACAGTGGTAGGACCTGAGTTGCACCCAGGGAGGTTCAGGCTGGATATGAGAAAAAACTTCTCCAAAAGAGTGGTGATGCAGTGGCACAGACTGCCCAGGGAGGTGCTGGAGTCACCGTCCCTGGAGGTGTTCAAGAACTGTGTGGATGTGGCACTGAGGGACGTGGTTGGTGGGCACGGTGGGGATGCGCTGACAGTTGGAATTACTTGGTGACCTTAGAGGTCTTTTCCAACCTTAATGATTCTATGATTCTATCATTCCAAAGAAACCTACCCCTGCAGGCTGTGCCACACTGTCTTTACCTGGACTAGCGTGTCTGTGCCAGGCTATCGCACTTTCTCACATCTCAGTAACCGACGGATTCAGCCAACCATGCACAGAAAATGTGTGTACTCGCTGTCTGGCTGCAGACACATTTGATACATTCACTATCCTGTAACAACAGTGAGCAACACTTCTCAGAAAAACTCTCCTTATTCCAGGCATTCTTGCACTTCAAGAAAAAATATAACAATGAGCGTAGCACATTTTCTGCACCTTTGAGAAGGCACCTGAGAAAGACAACAGTGACAGGCAGGTTCAAGAGTGACTTCTGCTTCCTTTAGTCCCCTCAACCCTTTCCAAAGAACAACTCCTTCCACCACGGAGTTGCATCATCCTATTTTTACAAAAAAGATGAGCTCATTTCCTAATTCCTGAAACTGCAAACTGCTGTTGCTGTCATTGCAGTGATTTGAGAAGTAGCTTCAATTTTCTAAACAGCCATTTTCAAGAAAGAACAGGTGGAAAAAGGCAGCTATGAAGACCTCCACTTCTGTGAGATGCTGCCAGCAGCCAGCACAGCAAGAAGCATGACTTACCCATTCATCACAGCAGAGCCAGCTCATAAGCAAGCACACAACCAAAAAGATACCAGCTTGAGAGGAAGTTGCAACTGCTCCCAGCTACACAACTTAAACATACATCCAGATGAAGACAAGGAAGAAACCAAACCAAGCATTAGACTGCAGTATGCATTTAAGCATCCAGTGCTCATCTGGACCAGCTCTTATTCACCGCATCCTTCTCCATAGGTCCAAAGCAATGAATAAAGAGTAGTGGTACTTTCTGACAGCCCCAGCCTTCCTAGGTCCCAAATGTCACTGTGATGTCACGCATGAAGGCCAAAACACAGCCACTTCGCAACATAGGGATCTTAGGCAGATTTCAGTTAAATGAAAACACACAGTCAAGTCATGAGGTGAGTCTTCAAAGGGGAAAAGTCCTACCAGACTGCAGCTGGAGAGGATAATAAAATGAACGAAGAAAGTTTACCCAGTAAGTATGCAAGTCCAGCCTCCCACATTTACACTGAAAATCAAATATAAGCTACCACCTGAAAAATAAAAACAAAGTGCAAACTGAAAACAAGAAGTGCAAATAGCATGCAGAATATTGATAAGATGGGAGAACAGATTCAAACTATCAACAAAGTTTACTAAGGAGGAGTAAGTAGACCACCAGTAAGGAAAGCACTGGAAATGACCCATATGCAGAAGAAAGAAAACAGCTGGGAACTACTATGAGAATTTGAGAGGTCCAATCGATTAAGAGTAACCTGACAATCACTGGGAACCACAATAAGCATTCTTCTGCATCTGCTCTGAAAACCAGCAGATTGCTTTAGGGAGTTTGTTTCCCACCACCACCCCCTGAATTACAAAAGAATGCATATGAGATTAAAATTGTGTTTGCATTGCTAGAGAAAAAAAAAGAAGAAAAAGAAAAAGAAAAAAACCAAAACAAAGGACGTGCAAAAATTGCTGAGCAGCAGCAATTCTTTGAAGATGATGGCAGGTGGCAAATTTTTAGTCTGTTTCAGTATTTGGAGCTGCTATAAGCATTTTTTTCTGCTCTTTCCTTGGATTTGGAAAAATGTTAGGCTATGTCCTACGAAGAGACCACATCTTCCGAGACAATTTAGGAAGATACATGCCAGAAGTTGGATCTTCTCCTTTTTTGTTCTGACAGTAGTATACAAGGAAAGAGGGAATGCAAAGTCTGCTACAAAGAATGCAGAAAAAAGATTAAAACAAATTCTCCGTGTAAAGTGAAAAAACAGAAAAGAAATACAGTGATCATCATAGAGAGAACTGCTTTGAGACATAGAGCTGTTCAGTTGCTTACTGCATACATAGCAAAGACACCGGAGGGAAAAGTGAGTTATACCTTATTGCTTTAGAAATCTGTAACCTTTCTCCCACTCTGATACAGTATGAATGATTACACCTATTTTGGGCCACACAAACTCAGGCTCAGTGTCCAGGTAGAATCTTGAAAATACTCTTCTTTATTGCCTCTGAGAAAGAATAAATCCCAGGCACTGAGCCTGGGCCCCTCTTCGTTCTCAGCACAATGCTGACACAATGCAGGAGCACTGCCCTACCCTGGCATGCAGGTGCAGCTGCAAGGATAACTCACAAGAAAGAGGACCAAATGCCACCCAAATATAACGTTATGGCCACTGCATGCTGTGCCATAATGTTCTAAGATGAAGGCTATTTCTAGGTCCAGAACCTCGCACACACTCTCCCTCCTCCCAGTTCAGCCCCTGCCAGTTGGTTAGACAAGCCTATCTCAAGAGCAGAAATTTGTTTTTCCCCACTGAAATGTCTCATACACAATTAAGAAAGAGATTAAACACCGCAATAATGACAGGAGATGGAGTAATTCCCAAAAGAACGCAAACTGCACGCGCATCTTTCTTGAGGTTCTTGTTTTCCCTGCATCTGAGCCACATGCAAAGGGCGAAGAAGCTCTGCTGGGAAAGGACTGCTTTTGCAAGGGGCCACACGGGTTCCCCTGGCCAGCTGCAGCCCAGGGCAGCACCACGGGTCCCTGCCAAGGGTGCACGCTCAGCCCTGCACAGCTTGCGCAAACACTTACTGCATTCAGCCATGGCCAGCAGCTGGTAGGGATGAAGTATCCGGACGCAGAGGAGCCCATAGGAACTAGCGGCCCGCAAGCCTTTAATCTCTTTTTTTTTTTTTTTTTTTTTTTTTTTTCCTTTTTTCAGTTCTGAAGGCATGTGACTGGCCTTCACATACCAGGGCTGACCCCTCCCAGAGCCAGTGATTTCCTAAGAGCTGGGAAGGATGTTATCCTCCCGCTCGCTCAGCAGAACACGGAGTCGCTGCAGGCTGTGCATTACAGCCTCACGCCACCTAGGGTCCGCGTGCCATTAGTGCCCGCGATCTTCCCGAGAGCCGCTCGGGAACAGCGGGCCGGCCCCGCTCCCAGGCAGCACGGCCGCCAGGAGCCCCCGATTCCCCTTTTGCAGCAGGGACGCCGCGTGCCATTTCCAGGTGTAAAGCCCTCTGCTTCTATATGCACCCTCTCCTCCCATACAGAACCGAGAACTGTCAGTGATTTACAACCTGCTCCCTCACCAACCAAGGCAGGTACTGGGAAGCGTACTCTGCCTACACGCTTTCCCACACGCTCTATATATCATGGAAATATCCGCGCGCAGGGAGCTGCCGCGTTTTCGCTTTCGGTTTTTGTTTCTCTGAGCTGGAAGCACGGCTTCGGCAGAAGAGAGGCGGGCAAAGCAGCGCGATGTCAGCCCGCCCCCCTTGGAAGCCCCCGCCCACCCCTCGCTCGCCCCGCTGCCGGGCGCAGGGCGCGGGGACCCCTGGCGGCTCCGCGCCGTACTGCAGGCGGGCACCGACCGGGTGGGGCAGCCACCCGCCCACCCGGTGCTCTCTGGGATGCTGCGCCCTGCACAACCACGCTCTATCAGCCTGTTCTTGTAGGAGAGGTGTTCCACCCTTTCGATCATTTTTGTGGCCCTCCTCTGGATGTGCTACAACAGGTCTATGTCTCTCCTGTACTGAGGACTGCATATCTGGATGCAGTACTCCAGGTGAGGTCTCACCACACAAGATTAGCTCCCTCGCCCTGTTGGCCACGCTTTTTTTGATGTAGCCCAGGCTACAGTTGGCTTTCCGGGCTGTGAAGGGACACTGCTGGCTCACATCCAGCTGCCACCCACCAGTAGGCCCAAGCCCTTTCTGGCAGGGCTGTGCTCTATCCTTATATCCCACAGCTTGTACTCATAGTGGGTGCTATCACAACCCAGACTTTGCACTTGCATTTGTTGAACATCATGAGGTTGCTTCAGGCAATTCAATCACACATGCAGTCCCTTAGCAATAATATCTGTTTGCTTGTCAGCTGTGTCTGGTTCACTCGAGCATTATAGTGATGATCCACCTTGACACTCACCTAAAGAAACCCTATGCAACCCTCAGCACTCAAACTCCACTCCTCAACCACAGTCCTTCTGTGGCTTCAATACTACTTCAATACTTCAATACATGATTTACTAGCCATCTGCGCCCTGGTATAATACAACACAATTTTAGACTATCATAGTGGGGGTGGTTAATTAGGCTATTGTCTGGAGAATTACCCATTTGGGCACATCTGTGGCTGGCTGCTCTGATGCAGCTACACTCTTTTATCTATACCCACCATAAGACAGCAAACTCTCAGGCTTTGTACGTAACAGAGTCATGCAGATGGCAACTGCTTTAACAAAAGTGTGCTTTAACAAAAACACACTTCAGTGAAAATGTTTGGTTTTTTAGTAAGGAGAGAAGCTCTTTAAAAAGTTTCTGTTAGTATTTCTCTATCACTGCAAATTTAAACTCAAATGAACTTAATTCCTAATAAAATCCACACTAGGTGTGCAATCAGCACGTTTCCAAGCTCTGCCTGAGCTCACTTCCTCCTCATGACAACTGCTGTCTTGATAAGCCAGCGTGAACCTTACCTGAGGACACTTTTAAGCATGAGGGTCACCTAAGGCGACAATGATGGGGTAACAGAGTGCGCACACTGCTTGTCTTCCACTACTCCACAGTCTTACAGCAATCGCAGGTTTCAGTGGAAGGAGCTGCAAGTGTCAGGACTTACCTTACAGTTTCTAACTTTAAGCTTCTTATGAAGCTGACAAAACCACCTCTGCTCAATAAATAATTTACACTTGCACAAAAGGTCTGAACACATAAAAGACCTTTTGCTACAAATGCCCGGGAAAGCTCAGATTATATAGTCCCATCGAAGGGAATAGTCTAAGGCCTACTAACATAATGTCCTGTCTCTGGAAGAAAGAGACTCAAGGCACCTTTGTCACTTGCAAGATCTCTCACCCCTCCACTGCTTTTGGCTTTACCCTTGTGCTGTGACCTGTCCATCTCCCCATCTCTCTTTGACAACATCTTATGAGGAAAGTTTCTCATGGTGCAAGTTTCTATAAATGTACAGAATTTTCTGATTACTTAGCCCAGTGTTTGCTTTTCCCGTAACTCTTTTCTTAATTGTCTCTCCCTTTGCCTGAATCTTCAGTTTTTGCAACAATCCTTTCTTAGTCAGTTTCTAGTGCATTAGTTAAGAAAATCAGCCAACTAGTGCAGTTAACTAGGGCAAAGCGGGAGCCAAGCGTCATCTCAACAGAAGTAATTGGAAAAACTCTTGCTGATCTCAAGAGAGGAAAAGAGAGACACATCTTTAACGGTCAGATCATGAGTTTGTTTGGACAACTCATCAGAGTGCACATGATTTTACTTTTCCTAAAACTGTTGCTGGCAAATTCAGGTGTAAGTGAAAACGAGAACATTCATCTGTATCGGGTCGCTAACTTCTCTGTGACAGATCCCAGAGATGCTACAATACAACTCATCCTTTTTCTTGTTGCAGGTATCACAGAGAAACCTATAAAAATTTGCACATCTGTATACTTCCTAATAAACAGCGGTTTGGATGGCTCTTTTCTCTTCTATAGAGCCCACTCTATTACACTGGAAATCAAAATCAGTTACTGTACGAAGCATGCAGTGTGTAGAATCATAATTACACTCTGAGACAGTCTGCTGAAGTACACAGGGATTAAGAAAAATTAAGCACAAACACAGAAAGACCATCCACTATCTTTACCTTCCCAGATGAGGAACTTCTGTGACATCTCCTCTGAAGAGTGTTTCGCTTACATTCCTTAAGCCATTGGCGATCCCTTCACAGCAGCTCTTTGCTTCCTCATCAGGGGGAGGATGAAAGACATCCATCTGTCCTGAGGCTGAAGTCCGCTCCAAAAACTGACTGCCCTCCCTCATACGCTGCTGGATCATTGGAGTGAGTGGCATCTCAAAACTGAAGTAGCTATCAGGCTCCGAGTATAATGTCTCCAAAGACTCTGCGCTATAGTATAAAGAGGCATTGTCTAGGATGTTTTCAAACTGCGAGCTGTACAGATCGGTGGAGACGTCAGATTGCCTTTGTCCAAGGACATCTTCATATCCTCCCATGGCTGCTTCTCCCTCCTCCATGAACCTAGACATGAACCACAAACAGCTTGTTTCAGTTTGGCAGCTAGGGTTGGACCACTGAGAAGATCTCCTCATTCCTCACCTTTGAGAAAAGAAAGGTCTGTAGTTTGTACAGGAGAGCATTCAGTGGACAACACACTAGCTTCTCTCCTCATGCTGCCCCCACTTCCGACAGCACTATTTCCCTCTCTGCTTTGTTACAGTTTGTGGGACGTGAAAGGATACAATCTGCTGCGCAAGAGGCAGGAGGGGAAGCACTATTTACAGCCTAATGTAAGGTAATGTCAGTTTCTCCACTCACAAATTCACAAGCTCTCTGCTAGTACCACACCCACTGGCCATGCTGGAGGCTGCACAGGCTGGAGCCACAAGCCCAGGTGGGCACTCTGTAGGCCTAGAGGAAGCCTCTCAAAACTGTGAAGCAAGCAAGATCCTGGGCTGAATCCTGCGAGACCACAGCTCACACAGCATCAGGTAGGCAGAGTGCATTCTGGTTATTTTTTCAAGCTTTCCCCCATTTGAGACAATCCAGCAGTTTTTTACATGCCTTATGATACTTGCGTGCCATCAGGTGGCAGTAAGGGCCTGAGACCTGGGAACAGATTTCAAATGTTCACAGGACTTATCTGCCATCAGGGCTGAAACCAGACTGGCTCTAGCACTAACCAGAGCAAGGTGCTCAGGGACCCAAAGGGACACATACTGGCTGGTTCACAGCCACTGGGGCACCTGTCATTCCATCACAGACAGAGTCAGTAAGGAAGAGCAAGCAAATCAGGACACCCTTACAAAGAATGGCCCACACCACTCTTCCATGTGCTTGGCTCAAAACCAAAACATCTAGCAGGGTGCGTGTGGGCAGACCAATGCAGTGCCTAAATTTAATGATATACCAACCTTGAATGCTACTTATACATGCCACAGTTTCTTCATCACACAATCATTACCAGATTGCAAGAGACACTTCCACACTTCCAAATCTGAGCCTCATTTCCAACTTCAGCATTGTGGTGTGGACTGGGCCCAGCTCAATTTCTGGCACTGCCCACGACTGTACACTAAACATTACTGTTTCCACCATGCTGCAGGCAGAAGACAAATGAAAAGTGCCACTGATGGCAAACCAGAAGCTCCCAAATGGGCAGACACAAGTCCCATGCTTGCAAGAAGAGACACTCATTCTTCCCCCTCCCATACCACTCAGGCGCCATCTCACCTGCTATGGTCTCTCGCTAGCACAGTGGTCTCCTCCTTGCTGCGATTCTTCTTGTCCTTCACAAAAACTTCATCCTCCCCACTTTCATCAAGCAGTGCCAGAGGAGCAGCTCCATGGGTAGATCCCACTCCGGGCTCTTCCCAGACCTCACTCTTAGCACTGTCCGGCAAGCTGACCAAGCTGGGGGCAAACATCAGAGCCATGGAGTGGCTCGATGTTTTGGGGAACGCTTTTCTCTCCACAGATGTGGTCTCCAGCACTGAATGCTTCTTTCTGCTCTGGTCCTCTGCTTTTTGCAGCCATAAAATCTCCACCCCTTGAAATTCTACATGTTTGCTCACAGCTGCCTCTTTAGAGAGCCTCCTCTCAGGACCCATTTGCATTCTGCCTTGACTGTAAGCTGAAAACTCCTCAGACTGTGCGCACCCCTCCACTCTGCTGGCCGCTTCCATGTTTGTCACAGATGATCTATGACAACTTGTCTCCTCTGCTGTGTGGATCTCCCCAGCTTTATTACTGGTGGCTTGCAAGGACTCGGACTGCTTTTCACCAGTCCATACTGCAGCCAGATGTTTGATCAAATGCATTTTTTCCTCAGCTGTTCGCTCAGATGGAAGAGGCATGTCTGAGGGTTTTTCTTGGCCTGCTGCAACTGGTTCTCTGGCTGTCTGCACATTTTGGCAGCCAGGAACACTCTTTTCTTCCATGTGCGTCTCTGAATCAAGAGAAGTATTTGCTCTCTGTTGTACCTTTGTTGGTTCTAGCTGTCGAGAAATTTTCATAATCTCTGGCAAGTTACCCACAGGCTGCAAACCTTCTTCTGCAGTGCATAGCTGTGCTGCCTTAACCTGAGCTCTAGGCTCATCTGCAGAAGTCACAGACTGGGGAGGAGGCCTGCCAGGTATGTGGTAACGGTCCCGTCCTTCTGGACTGCAAGTCACAGGCTCTACCTGGCTCTCTGATGAGGTCCTCAGTGCATCTCTACTTGCCTCCATAGTGCCGTATTCTGGAAATTCATTGATGATGGTGTGGGGCAGCAAAGTATTACTTCCATGGCCACTACCTGCAAAAAAAGAAAACAGAGTATGGATTTACCTACCATATGCATAAGCAAAAAGCCTAACCTCCCCTCTCAGCCTTTTCATAACAGAGCAACTGCGTTCACTCCTGAAGGGAAAATACCATTCTGTTTAACTCACTTCTGCGTGCTCACACTGCTATTATCCACAACTGGTCCCTCTCACATAGGAGTTTTTGGGCAGCCCTACTTTGGAAGTGTGTACTGCTGAGGAAGGAATGCCAAAAATGTCTGCTACACTTTGAAAAGGGTCCCAGTGGCCCATGAATATCTAAGGCCATGTGCCAAATGCAAAATTGAAGAAAACAGACGTTCAGAGGTTCGACATCCATCCACAGCATGTGTCATACACATAAGTTTTACTTAAAAATTACTTCTAGGTAATTAAGATGAAACTTATTAAGATGAAACACAAGGAATGTAATCAGCCACACCTCATAGTAAATACTACAAAACCAATTACGTAAATTACACGGTAATAAAACTTTCTGCCAGTACTACCCTCCTGCTTTAACAACTCAGGCAACTGAATGTGGTGTTGCAGAAATGCATGCATGCCAAGTAGCTCCCATTTTCTCTCTGAAAAAGTAAATTCACTGCTTCACAATAAGTCTGCTAACACTCCCTCCTCATGCTACTTCTCAAACCAATGCAGTAAACAAAGAGGAAAAGAAAACAAACGGTGGCATTTTCAAAGGAGCCGAGCACCCAGTGGCCCCTATTGTTCTTGGGTAACACAGATCCAGTTGTTCTCAGAGCATGGATGAATCAGCAGGGATGGCATACTGACGCCTATCTGGCCACCTGATATCACAGTCCAAGGAGATGAGCTTTCAGAAAAAGCAGCTGCAGCTGTGTTCACTGTAAACTTAGAGAAAGGCCTGGCCTGAAGTTTAAATTGCTTTAAACCAAATAACGAGGAGACTAGATCCAAACACTACTCTGAAAAATATTACGAGGGACAGCTCTGAAATCAGATATCCACTTGCTTTTAGATGCTTCGCCCTGCTTGAGGTGTATCTCTGTGTGCTGTTCTACAAACACATGGCTGCCGCCACACCAACCTGGACACAAGCCACTGCTGAGTAGAAACTCATGTATCTGTTTAATGACAGGCTGAGATCAAGGTAAGAGGGAGGATAATTTAATGTGAGTTCAGCATCACTCAAGTGTGGCTATGTATCTGCCAGTGGTAGATACATAGACAAGACAAGAAGAAGCAGCCCATACCTGGCAGCTAACAAGACAGTAGCTCTAACAACAGGGTTAATACTGTGCATGAGGTGAGCATGTACTGGATCAAACTGACAGACTCAGACTGTGCCAAGACACAGTTTCTTTTCTTGTAGGTTCTCTGGTATCTCTGCACCTTTGATTTATTCACTCCAGAATAAAAACGTCAGTGTGTCAGATTTCATCAAGATGACTGGGCTGCCACTGAGGACAGTGTCTGGGCCAAGTAAGGATCTCCTCTGCTACAAGATTCATGCAGCCTCAGACCAAACAGTAAGATCCCACATGGCTGTGAAGTGCACAGATTTGTCCACACCACACTGTTAGTCTGGCTCCATCACAGGGTTTTCAGCTCACAGTTGAGCACGCACTGGAGGAGTTACAAGACAGCGATGTCTCCTGCCCCAACATGAGCACTTCCAGATGTAGTGCCTTTTCTGGGAGCTCCAGATAAACAGCACCCACTGCACACAATTTCAGCTGCACAACCACACAGGGGATGCATTCCCCATCTGTTTTATGGCACCAGGTCATCATTTGGACATGCTTCTGCCAGGACAAGATTCATAAACAAGAACAATGCCATGTGGTTGCAGAGTTTTCATACTTGCACCAGCACTAGCTCAACTTCAAGCCAGCAAAAGGCTCCCCACAGCTGAAATGAGCCCAGAGCATCACCCCCCCCCCCAACCTCCATGGAGCTGAGATGCAGCCAGTGCGTGTTGAAGGCCAATCTCCAACAAGGCCCCACATACAGTTCATGCCAAGCGGCCAGACTCGTCTCTGCTAATTGTTATCTTAGCTTCTGAACCGAGCTGAAGGAAACAGAAGTGGCCTTATTTCTAGCACTGAATGCTGAACGCATTGCTGCATGCCTCTTCTATTGCTGGTGGCCGCTGCACACAGCAGAAAACAGTCCCAAGAAAGTTTCCGGTTTGCTTCTCCTCCAAAATGTTTTCCCTAAGCTACTCCCAATCAAATATTATCCTCCAGCTAGTTCAGTACACTCAGGAAAAGCCAGGCACTTAGAACAGGCAGGTGTGTATGCAGGCACACAACACACACGGGGAAGGAACACGGCACGCCTCTCTGACGGACATGCAAGCTGCAAGTGTTTCATGTGGGCAAGAGGGAAGCACTTCCACAGTATAAAATTAAGGCATTTTCTACAGTGATGTCTACAGCAGCAAAGCTCTGGCAGAACTTCTGCAGCTGCAGTGTGACCACAAACAAATGGGATTCTTGCTTTCACAGCATCCTGGAGAAACATCTTATTCAGAGATGAATGGAAAAAGTTCATATGTGGCACCAAAGCAACAGCCTGTTCCCACTGCATCAGGTAGAGCCACACACAACACTGCTGCAGTCTCTGCTCCATGCAGGCACCAGCACCATCTGCACCTGCAAGAGGCAAAACCATTCCCACTGCTCAGCACATCTCTTCAGGTGCCAGTGTCTGGAGCAGGCTGAGCTCTTTAAGGGAAACTCCTCCCTTATTCCCATCCACCACCACAGCATCATGTCTTGCCGCAGCTACTGGCATATCCTGTCTAACCCCATCCCCCAATATGACTGCATTGCAAACAAGGCTAGAAAAGCAACAACAAAATTTAAGGACTGCACTGAAGATGCACAGGGAAAAAAAACACCCACCACCAAACAAACAATGAAAGGACACACATCCTAAGGTAACACCGATTTCTACTTTGCATTGAAAGCAGCTTCTTTCAACAAAGCAAAATTACAATGAGAGAAAAGGCTAAAATAGCACGGGGGCAAGTGGCTAGAAAACGGAGACCGGGCGAATATAACCTAACAGCAACTGGCAGCCTTTCTGATGATAGAGACTGAAAGAATTCATGACTTACATCAGGCATAGATATGATATTTCATAGATAAATAACCACTCCAATGCAATCAAGCTTGTCTACAGCATAATAGAAGGAAATTCTAGGAAGAAAAATACAAGTTACAAGCATAGACAGACATTCTGTTCACAGGTACATTTTACAAAAGAATGGTGTGAGTGTCTCTCTCTATACAGAATTTTATATATATATATACATATATATATATACACATATATATAAAAAATAGGAACAGAAATCAGATATATTTGCTTGAACAGTCTCCTTACTCACAGAGGTTACTGTAGCTCCAGCAGTTACCCATTGGTCAAAGAAATAAAATGCACAGATCATCAGTTTATCTATAGCGATACCAGCTAATTCAATTGCTGCTGTTCTAGTCAACTGGAATCAAAATAGTTTCAAATTTCCTGGCAGCTGCTGCCCTGCACTGCACACAATGATGTAAATGGAAGCTTTCTGAGTATTATGAAACTGATGGGGAAACTGCAGTCTCATTCAGTCTATCGCCGGAGCTAAGGAGTCCACCTTGGCAGCTTGCAGGGGGAAGAAGATCTCTAGCGAAGGCTGCCTGACTGTCTGCCAGGGAGATGTTTGTGCTTAACTGCCGCTTGCTCTAGTAGTGTTCACGGAGGAATAAAGGGGCAGAATGGTAATCCTGAGAGTGTTGTGTTGGTTTTAGAGCAGAAGGTGCCTGACAGCATTTCAGCATTACTGAGCTGAAGGTTTTTGCACAACAGTGCAGTTATCTTGCATCCTATTTCTCTGCAGCTCTCAGCATTGATCACTAGCAACGCGTGGGTGAAGCTGCACGCAGAACCACAGCAGTGATTCTTTCTGCTGCAGACATTTGTTGCCTTTCTTTGTAAAAGCCAAATCAGGGCAGTATAAACAATGTGTACGTTATAAGGAAATGATCTCTGGTGACAAAGTTGAATGAACAGATCACAGCCGTTGCAGCACTATCATTATTTGCATCCATACAAAGCAGGTGGGGGAGCCATGCAGATCGCACACTGCATCCAGCACTTCATTAGTACCCAGAACTATCCAGATCCACAGGGTAGCACCTGCAGACTGAGCTGAAAGCAGCCCCTGCCTGTGGGAGAGCAGGGATGCTTCTCCATCGCTGTCAGCAGCTCTTTTTCCAAATGATGTCATTCTCCATGCCCTGATAGTCCTCTGCTAGCCAAAGCCAAGGGATTTACATAATGCGAGCACTGAGCTTTTCTGATCAGACTGCAAGCATCCACATACCAGGCAGCCTGCAGCCACTCTGGGTTTTTGGACATTGTGCTTACCCAGGGAAGCTGAAGCCAGGCCTCCACCTGCCCAGCAAAACACAGCATCGTGGAAATATGAGAGCTGACTGAAGCAGAGAGAGGAATAGGGCCTATAAAATAGGTGCAGGTTAAGCGATGCTGCTTTCTCCACACTCACTCTGGCAAACACCCAGGAATGTGGAGGGAAACCAGAAGGTCCTAAGCAGATGCTGCCTGGGATCCCTCACCCCAAAGAAAAGAGGATCAGAGAGGGTTACTGACAAGCCCCAGAAACACAGACCCAGTGGTGGCCAACAGCCCAAACTGATTCCACAGTTGAACTGACTAGCACAGGGCAGGACTCCATCCACCAAGTTACCCCATGCTGCTCAGGAATCCCCTGGCCCACAGGACATTAGAAGACCTTACCAGAGAAGTATCGCTCTACGTAGCTCTCTGTTCCCTAAATTCTAGTTTTGGCCACAAGAGGCTGCAGGAGGTGAACCTTCAGTCTGCTATGGGACAGCTGCACTCTCATCAGATACCGACACCAAGAGCCTCTCCAGCTGCAAGCAGTGCTCCAGCTCCTGCAACTTGCCATGTGGCACAAGTCATCACCACTTGTGAAAAGGAGATCGAGAAGGGCTTCCAGGCTGCCCACTGAAATACTGTCCATTAAGAAAGCAATGACCAGAACAGCACGTTATTAATTTCTTTCACAGATTTTATTTCTTTTTCCCCCAGTGGTAAATGGGGCTTGAAAGTTTCTGGTGTAACTCAAACTGCACTGAACTACAAGTTCTCCACTGGGCACCTCGTTGTTCCTCAGGCTGCAGGAAGGATGGCTCCTTGCCACAGCAGACTGCAGGCCCACACTGAGCTCAGAACAGGACCCAGTCCAAAACTAACATACAGCACGTGCTGGGAGAGCTTAGTGGAAGGGATTATATGCTACAAATTGCTGCATGGGCTGCAGATGGTCAATGAGATAGCTCAGTCCCCAGAGTCATTACTCTGGAAAGCAAAAGTGTAGAGTGAAACAGTTCTAGCATGACAGCGAATGGGAGGGAATACAAAGGGAAAAACTGGGCTTCTATTGTGACATGGTTAAGTCTTGCTAAATGCAATGTATTTTTCTTCTTTAATACTCTACAACCCACAGTGACTGTAAGAACATCAACTTTGGGGTTTAAAAAGCTGGAAAACATAAACATTGACCCCCAAATTCAAATGGCAAATCCAGAAAGAATCCAAACTTTACAATTTGTCCACTGCAGAAAGGAAGCTCCTAACAGATAATTTTCTAGGTTCAGACAGACAGATATCAAAAATTATTTTAAAAATTCCCTAAGAACCTCCAGCTGACAAAGTAATCTTCTGGAGCAGTGACAACCCACAGCTACTTTAACACTCACAGAGTCTACCAAGGGAGGACTCCCTGAATGCACTTGTATTTAAGTATTTAAAATACTGTGTTTTTAACAAATCTTTTAAGAAGCAGCAAAAAATCCTTGAAACAGAAATACAGAAAAACCTCTCTAGATTTCAAGGTAGCAACGATGTCTCAAAAAAAAAAAAAAAAAAAAAAAGCAACTCATACAGTTTGTCACAAATCTGAGAAACTCTTGGTCCTCGCAGCAGCCACTGAGGAAACCAGACACACCTACAGCAAAGGATGTCCTTTGTTGCATTTTGAGATTGAGGATCAATAAACCAGGCTAGGAGAAGGCATCCTACACAATCATCAACACATCCCAGGAGCTGGATATCAAGCAGTTAAAATAAAAATAGGGCATGGAGGAACGTATGTGTCTCCCAGCCTTTGCTGCTGAAGGTGTGGTTGGACACGGCATGGGAACTCTTCAGGAACTGGCATGCTGAACAAGACTCCCTTCCTCAGGAAGCTTTACCCTGTATTAAATAAACAACACAGGGTACCAGAGCAGAAGCTGCTCTGTGTCAGATGGTGAGTAGGAAAAATATTTGTTGTACCATGTTATGCTTTTTCAGTATACTAGAACTCCATCTACTCATGTAATTATAATCTTCCACATGTTCATTATCAAGACTCCCTGAGGAGCAGGACAACACGCTGCCATTTCTCCAGAAGCCTTTAGAGATGAACCAGGACAACAACCTGTCAGAGGGCTTGTGTCTGTGTGCTGCCTCCCTCATCCGCGTCAAAAAGTGATGGGGCTGAGAAATGCTCAGGGCAAGGACAAGCAACAATGCAGCTGTGCCCACATATGGCATCACATCAGCTACTGAAGACCCTCCTTTTGTGCTCATGAGCAGAGCTCCATCATGCCAGGAAAATGTTTCTACTCAGCTGCTGCTGTCTCTGCCTGCACCATGCACAATCAGGGTGCCTGAAGGAGACCAGCCAGCACCAAGGGCAGCCGGCAACACCAGCCCCCAACTATCACGCACAGGCAGCAAAAGAGGAGGTAATTACTGCCTCCATCTGGCATTTCCTAGCCACTGAGCGTTTTATTCTGTGCTTTTAAAATCAATCAATAAATAGCCCATGTTTTAACTATAATTCCTACTAAACCCCTGCCCTTCAAACAGCTTTGTTGTTTACTGAGTCAAGGATGTGGCAACCTCCTCCCTGCAGCTGTAGGTTATGATAACTTGAACTACCCAGCTTTAAAGTGCAGGTCACAAGACGTGCAATTTCCCTGCAGAGCAAGGAGCTTTACATAATGTCTCAATGCCCAGCAGAGACAGCAAACATTAGGGATAGCCACAAGAAAAAGCAGTAATGCACACTACCATTTAAAGACTTGCCAGTCTTCAGCACGTCAGAAACAATGGTAGGACCCTAGAAACAACAAGAATTTAGCTTACAGATTCAAGTGCACATAACACTCAATTTCCACTGAGTGTGTGAGCGCCACATTTTAGCTTTCCAGATTTCAGTCTTAAAGTGCATCCCTGCTAAATGTTGCGGAGTGGATCTCAAATGTACATACGTATCTTCAGGGGCTCTGCAAAATGGACTTAGAAATCTGGCAGCCCTTCAGTCCTCACAAAGTGCCCTTTTGTACCTTTTCAGGAAAGAAAAGCTGCAGACGAAAACACCATATTGGGGAGGACAGACTTTCAATGCTGCCTGGAGCTGTAAAGAGTGAAAAAGAAAAAAATGACAGAGGGTGGGGTACTGAAATAGAAAGTGATGTGGTTAAAATGCTGAGAAAGCCTACAGTTAGCCATCCACACAAATATGAGAATGGTGCAATATGTGAGCAAATAAATCTGATCTAAGGGAAGTTTTGACAGTTATGGTCAGGAAGGTGCCATGTTTGTGCAGTGCAAGAAGGAATGAGGCAGAGATGGACATACATGACTGGAAATGATGAAGACAAAGAAAGCAAGGCAGAAGAGCGAAGAACAACTTACAAAGTTAGTGATATTTATTTTACTGTAAGTTACAGGTATAACTTTCTTAAGGCTGCTTAAATCAGCAATCTGGGACCACAAAAAGGATGTGCAAAGAAACAACACCATGCTCTTTCTTAGCTCTTGAAACAAGTCAAAGAAATCTACAGCAAATGCACTCATTTCCATGATTCACATTCAAGAATAAATATTGTCATATGGGTTAAGGTATGTATTTTATTCTCTTCTGCACGCCAGCTCTGGCACTGTTTGTGCACTTGCAGAGGTGATTCAGCACGCATTGCCAGGAGAAACTATGCATTTTGTTAGACCTTTTCTTACTAAGTTTTTGCTGGATGAAGCTTGCTAAGAAATCAAAAGAGCAGAAGAGTTAGTATGAGGCAATGCACAGCAGTGCGTGGCTGGAACCATCTCTTCTGGCAGAAGCAAGCTGTTACAATGAGCTCAGCTGCCTCATGACACCTCACTGTACACAAAACAGTGAGTGACAGCCTTTCCAAAAAGCTATTAGTTTCACTAGGAATACAAAAACAAGCTTTTCCCAGCAGCTGTTGGGAAAGACCAGATTTGCATAGCTACCCCAGGACTACTTGTACAGGGCTTTTTTTGTGAAAAAGGAGATTAAAATTTCTGTTACAAAAGAGGACTAACAGCTTCCCCTCCTAGAAGTATCAGAGAAAAGACTTCATGAATTTTACGAATATATTTTCTTGGATTTCTCTCCTCATATGACAGGCATTAGGAACTTCTTGGATTACATGTTTCTTTGAGCAGTCATTTTGTAGAGTTCCCTACAAAATAAGGGACACACTTTTTAGCACTGTCATTTTGTCAAGACTCTTTTTTTGGCATTTGGATGTATGAAGTGTTAAGTCAGAAAAATCAGTACTCTGCAGCCTACCAAGGCCTAAGAGATAGGGCTGGTCAAGAGACCACTGTTTGCATGGCCAGATCCAGAGGAAGATATGCTTTCAGACCTAAACATAAAGCGCCCTTTATGTTAGCAAAGCTGAAAAGACATCTTGTGCACTCCCATTGAGCTCAGATTTTAGAAAATATTTTCTTTTGCTGGAGGCAGGAGGCTGAGGCATTGCTGAGCGGTATGGTGAGGCAGTGCTGGGGCACGTGGCCACAGAGACCATGAGCAGGACTCTGCAGGAAAACTCATCCCGACTGGATGAGACAAGGTTACTGGTGGCCTGAACCTGCTTCTGTGTGGATACATCTACCCACTTCCCTCCAGGAGGAGGACCAACATCAGAGGAGAAGGAAAAGAAGCCAGACAGAAGTCACGCACTGAAGAAACAGAGCCTACGTACAGATTACAAAGCTCCCAGATAAAAGCAGACTGAGGGTACTAAAGAGAGAAATGAGGAAGTGTTCGTACTCTGGCAGCTTTATTAGCATGCACAATTGAATACAGCAATTAAGCATCTCTTCTACATGCATCTAACTGGATTCTTTTCTTCTCTCCTTTGTGAAAATGACCACAAGCTTGTTAACCATGTCTGCTGTCTCCAGAGTGAGACCTATGCAAACAGAAGTGTTTGCTACGCTTTCCCCCAGTCATTCTCCCCTCTTTGTAAAGTGTCTTATCCAATACAAGCATTTCACTACCCAATAAAAAAAAAAAAAGATTCTCAACAGCATTCAACAGGGTCTCAGAAATAAGGCTGTTTTTGAGAGAAAGGACAAATTGGGAGGCATAACTAATTAAGCTGTTCAGCAGCTTACGTACTGTGTTCTCATTTTCTGAGGCCAGCCAAGGCATGGGTGAAACCTCTCTGAGTTAGATAAAAGAAAGTTCAGCTTTACTGCTCACGCTGACAAGCTGTTCTCCTAATTAAGTTTAAACAAGAGTGCTGTTCCTGGCCACTATCCCTGTCACTCACTCACTTGAAATCTTACAATCTTTGACAGGTGAAAAGCATGACATCTTTCTTTCAAAAGCAACTATAGAAAGTAGCAAGTTGGTTTGGATATTCAGTGGTGTTGGCCCCTCTCCACAGAGAGACTTCCAGACATAGCTCCTTCCACTGAAACAGTTTCCATCCCTTGCAGTTCTATCACAGCATATTTAGTATATATTGAGTCAAACAAAGCTGGGCTGTGGTGCACAGGGCCCTGAGTTTGTACTACTGCACTCAGTCAGCTCCATACTCACTAATCTGCAGTGAAGAACAAACTAAAGTTCACTGGTTTAAAGAAAACAAATAGAAGGGGCAGCGGCATCTTTGTGTATCTGTTTTGGTCAAGCATCCTCCAGGAGGAGGAGGAGGCCACATTTGCCTGTGACAGTAAGAAACAGGTCTGGGTAGGCATAATATCACATAGTAGGAAATCTGAGTTTTGGGCAGGAGGAATAGCAGCCTCAAGGAGAGCACATATCCTCACCCCAGCTGGGGAAAATTCACTACAGAAGGCGTATGGCTTAGTAAACTTTTATCACTACCCAAGGGACAAACAGCACTTGTATAGCAGTTTTTGAGTACGATTCACAAATGTTAGATGTTAACCACTGTTAAATTATTTGTACATTCTCCATCGCAGCCATTCCCTTTTCATTAATTGTTAGCCCCTAACAATAGCTTCTAATTAATAAAGGTACAGAAGAATTATGGTGAAGAACATACGTAAGCCCATACTTCTGGCTGATACTTTGCCACCCTTTCTTTTTTTGCTAAGTACTCAAATGACTCTGAATGCCTATCATGCTTGCTAATTGTTTTGGCTAGTAACAATAACAGATTCACTTGGATTTATTAAACACAGCATATTTCATTTAATGCCAATCTCCAGAATTGTACTAATGCCTGCTGAGAGTACTCTCATATCGTTTATTACCAAACAAGAAGTGAGGTCACTGTGATTCATGTAATAATATGATATACATTTTTGTAGCAATTTGTAAAAGTTTTTAAAATTCCTACATGAAGACATCTGCTTGGTTTTGTGCTTCCAACTACTCTGCAATTAGGATTTCCCACGTGGAAGACCTATCTTTAGAAAATCCAGGAGAAACATACTGTTTGCTTTCCAAACTTCACTGACGCTTTTTCTTTTTTTTTTTTCCCCCTGACTAAAGTAAGGGAACTCACAGCTTGTTTCTGTGCTGCCCTTCTCTGGTAGGAAGAGAATCATCTTTAATTGAAAGTGAGAAAGTTTGCAGTTAGGAGGGATCAAGGTGCAAAGAGCACAGCCTAAGGAAATACTTTTGCAAAGATGGCAGAGATTGGTGGTAATTAAAATGAAGCAAAAAAAACCCAAACAGATAGAGTAACAACTTTTTTTTTTTTTTAAATCTCAGCTTGGGTTGGGGAAAGGTAGGATAGACCCCTCTGTTTGAAAGAACTGCACAGAAACAGACTGATCCTTAGGCGTAACAGTAGATACTGCATCTGGAGTACATTAATTACTGAACACAGTGGAGGGAGCAGTTCAGGTATACCTAGAGTATCTAAATTAAAATCTTATCTACTCTGGCTGTCAGAACAGCAGCATGCAGCTCATACAGGGCATTCCTGGAAGGATTGCCAGGCAGAGCTGTGTTTTGGCATGTGGAGAGCAGACACATGGCTGAGATGACTCCACTGTGTAAAAGTGCCAGGCACCATCCACCACCCCATCACTTGCATATGATTGGCACATGAGCCCCCATCATCACGTCAAGATTGCCCAACTGAGCCAAACAGAAAGGTAGGAGCTTAAGACAGAGAACTGCTGTAATTTGCCGTGGCCAAAACATTGGGCTCTTTTGATCTGGCACTTATGCTGTGTTCTGGTAAAGGGCAGCATGGCACAGCAAGTGAGCCCTTGCATGGCTATCAGGTGCAGCTTCTGCAATTCCTTCCCAAGGGTCTTCAGGCTGTTTTTGCACACATTAGGGATAAATAGCACTTACCCACTTCTGAAGACTTCTCTTCCTCCAAGCCAAACAAAAATTCATATTTGGCCTTGGCAACAGACTGGGCATGAGCTGATATATCATTATCCCACACAAGTGCTTCTGCCTGCAGAGTCAAAATAAACAAAGCTTATTTATCTTCCAGTGAAAAAAAAAAAAAAAAAGGCAGCAGGAACATGAGATCCATTCAGGTGGGTTGTAAGGTAAAGCTTAAAGTGCCGGGGCAATAGTATCAGAAACTGTAAATTCAACTAAGAATGTTATGAAACTAGAACCCCCATGAAAAACCATAAACAGGACAGGCTGTTTCAGAGGAAAAAGAGTAGGGCAGTGAAAGGGAGGAGCAAGAGCTACAACAGGGAGAGTCAGAAATGGATAAAAGGATAGTGAGGCACGTAAAAAGGTGTTTAGAGATGTCTGAGGGTCTCTGCCAGGCAGCCGGACCTCCACTGTTTACATCAGGACAACAACCCAACCTTTTGTTTATGATGCCACCACACAAGTTAAACCTGCTTCTTTAGCCAGGAGGGGGCTCAGGGTGGTCCTCCTGGCTCACAAGGAGGCATCTGGGGGGATGGATGGATGGACAGATCAAGCACCCAGGTGTCACACAGGCTTGCATCCACCCACCACATTCTACTAATAAGAAGCAATTTGACACAGTAAAGTCCAGTTTCTCAAAGGAAAGAAAGGCTGCATGACTAACATTAAAATCAGTTTTCCAAACAGGTGAGGACAAATCAAATCTCCAAGACAGACTCCAGCAATAGACTGTACTGCAAATACTGTTTGCAATCAGCACTAAGTTTCTACATAGCTGGGCAAGACAGAGCATGTAATTCTTGTTTCTGAGGTGACAGATGAAATAAATCATTAACTGTATAAATTCTCCATCAATCCTTGTATTCATATCCTATGTCTGAAGCAGCCAGTTCTTACAGCATATTAAGTCATTTCATGGTTCATACTGGCAAAGGACTTCGTTTACAAAAATACTCTTAAAAAAAAAAAAAAAAGGCAGATGGAACATTCTGCCCCCTAGGACATTAATAACTTCTATGCACTTCCATCAAATACCTTAGGGTAAGCGTCAGCTACGAACAGAAATTCAAAATATAGGAGACACATAATTCACAATAACACATGATCTTTAACAGATGAAACAGATGAAACCACAAATCTATACTTTCCCTTGAGGCTAGCTCTCCAACGATTGCATTTTCTTTCAAGACCATATTGACAAATAACCACCTTGCCCCATGGCCTAGAACAGTGCCCGGCTTTCCTGTTTCTTCTTTTCCCCAATTACCTCTCCCACCCCTCTGCCTCGAGCCAGTGCTGAAGAATTTGGTCCAGCACACATGCTCAATAACTGAGCAGTAGATCATCTGTGACATTCTTGGATGTATTCATCACTCATTCACTGTTCTAACTATTTACCACTACAACTCGTATAGCTACTCTGATAGACCTGTTAACATTAGCCTGCCAAATAATTCGAGAAAAACACACACACACACACACACACACACACACAAACAAAAAAAAACAGAACAGTACAAGGACTTACTAGCATAAAGAATAGTATGATGAGCATGATAATACAAGCATGGAAGAAGTCTCCATATCTCTCCTACTTTCTCAGGCCTGCATTCATTTGCAGGATTTGTGGCAGGAAGGACTGGAAAAGGGACAGCTGCATGCAGGAAAAAGCTCTTAGTTGGAGATATCGTGGTTAGGAGCAGCTTATGGAGCCAGACAAAGACCTACTGTACCCAGATTGATGTTAAGGGAATGCAGTGGTTATATTTCTAGCTGATGCCAAATTTCACTCACTGATGAATTAAATGGTAAAATAAAATGGGCAGAATGGTCCAGTTCCTGGGCAGTCAGGAATTTCTAATCTACGCACCTATGCATTACAGCATCTCCATCTCTCAGCACTGTTCTTCAGAACTTCACAGACATCTTCTGCTCTGAGCTTTCCTGCCAGCAAACACATTTTTCAAGGTCCTATATTTGTCTATACCTTACTGTAAAGAGCACTGTGAACAGTTTGGTTCACAATGCTCTCTTCACTACCCAATAACTAGTAGAAGTGAATGATTTTTCAGTGTACAGGGCAACCTTTCACAGCTAGATACCCAAGCAGGGTCTGCAAGATCTTCAACCTAAAGCAGTTCACAGCCTCCAGACCCAGACTTAATGACAAGGTTATGTTATTTCATCTAAACAAGAGATATTAGAGAAAGAAGAGGGAGAGAATGAGAATGAGCTGGTTTTAAGACTATTGCTTTACTGTACTCCTTCCTTAGAGACGACAGAATGAAGAGTTAAAGCAGAAAATCAAGAGAAAAAAAATATCTCTCCTTTCCCTTCTTCACTCTGTCACTCACTTAAATCTTGCTGAAGTCATAATGCCCCTGAAACCAGGATCTCAGAGAAGGACTGGGCAAACATTCACGGAGCTTTCCAGGCTGCATTAGCAAGGATTAAAAGCAAGCAAGATTGGAAGGGATATAAAACTCCTGCTTAAGCCTTCTCCTTCAGCTCAAGAGCAAAGAAATCTACATCCCGGTCAGCTCATTTCTTAATTGCTTCCCTCAGAGGGCATTAACCACTACCTTTGATGCATTTGGTGATTGTCACTGCCACAGAAGTTGACACTCACTCAAAGCATCAATCCCATTGAATCAGCCCAGCTGTACATACACTTCTCATAAGCCTCAAACACACTGTTTTTCAGTCCAGACTGAGTTCTAGGCAGAAGAGCAGCAAGTCCCTGCCCATTCACCCACCTCTCTAGCAGCACTTTCTGCATATTTGATCATGCTTGATCAAGCCTAATCCTTTGGGTTAGAGTTCTCGGTTGGGAGCTGAAGAGGCTGCATTTGTCTCTGGCCCAACAGGCTAGATGCTGTGAAACAGACCACAGTGACTTCACAGAAGAGACCTGACAACATGGTGCTTAGGAAAAATCAGAATGGGAGGAGTGCATGAGCTTGATCCTTCAGGAAGCATGAGTAAGACAGACAGCAGGAGACCAGTCACGTCAAAAATACCACAGGAGGAAGGGGACCTCTCATTAAGGACTGTGCCAGGATAGAGAAGTGAAAGTTCCCTCAGAGGATTCCCTACAAGGTTTGTTAATAAAACACTGCCACCCTATTCAGAGAAAGAAACGTGATTCCAGTTCTTGGCTTACTTGACTCTAGTTCTTCTGGAGGTTCTGTTCTGGAGGGAACAGAGCAGTTAGGATGAGGGGTTTACAGCTACAGCGTGCCACAAATGTGTAGCCCCAGTTCTGTACTCTCTTATGTGCAAAGCTCCACCTGCCAAAGATTACCACCTTCCTCTTTGCTGTGAGGCTGACGGGAATTAAGTACATCCAGCATCAGCTGTGGATGACTTCACAGCTGCACACACAGACCACTTCTCATCACAGAACTCTTGACTTCTTCACCAGCATCCCTGGCAAGATACAAAATGCCTCTCAGCAGCCTATCAGCACCCTGATCTAGTGAGTTTATGCATCAGGAGCAGTTTAAATACCTGTGTCAATGTTTTCTTCCACAGTCAAGAATCTCCCTCAGAGATTCAATGAAACACAGTAATTCGAAAAGGAACTGCAAATAAAAAGAAATACATAAGAAAGAGGCAAGAATGATGGACAGGTTTTGATAGATGTGCTGCCTTCTTCAGCAAGTTCCCAACAGTGTCCACATCAAGCTGTCATTCCATGGTCAAATCTCCACAGTCAAGCATTGAGAGCTCTGCCTCTGCTGCTGTGGATAGACAAACCATCCAACCACCCAGCACCAGTAATGGTCACCCCTTGGTTTTTAAGCACATTTAAAATTCTTGTGTGGGCGTGAACTCAGCAAGCCTTAGTGCTTCTGACAGGTTGTGCTAATTGTTTGAAAAGCCTATTTCTGTTGAGCTTTTCTTAAGTCACTTTCCAAAGTAACAGGATGAAATGGGGAAAGCTGGAGCTAAAATAAACATGCTGGCTTCTGAAAGCCAATGCACTGACAGCAGAGAGGGAACTGAGAGAACACTGGTGCTCATAAAAAGACTACTGAGATGGTTTGTAGTTTTTATTTTTGTATGACCTCGTACACCATGTTCTGTTTTCCTCACACACACTCCTACATGCTAATACGTGTGTTTGCAACTTTTAAACTAAAGCAATAGTAAATAGATTAAGACTGAAAAGAGCAGAAGCTCTGCAAGGCTTAATCTCACCTGAAGCAGCCCATATCAACATTAGCAAAGGTTCAGGGGAGTTACAGGGAGGTCAGTGAAGAGCCAGGAGGTCTAGGAGAAAGAACAGGATTAATGTGAAGGCGCTCCATGTAATCATTCTCCAGCATTTTGGATTATACAAAGGGATGACTAAGTCAGGTACGGCTTTTCAACTAAAGGAAAGAGCTGGCTGAGAAATGCATGGCAGAGATGCAGGCACTTGCAAGGGGTCTGGAAAAGCCTACAAAAAGTGATTCACCACCTCTTTTAATGCATCAGCCAGAAGACATCAAAAGAAGGTATTAGGAGTCAGCACTGAACCAAGCAGAAGGAGATGGTTCCTCAAACAGTTTGTACTCAAACCACAGTGCTCCCTTCAAAGCAGTGTCACGGAAACCAGAAGCCTATAGGAGCAGAATAAGAGGGCAAACAAACTTAAGGGATACGCGTCCTCCACGTAGGTAGAGACCATCACATTCTCCTCATGAAAATCCAAGACAAACTCTTCCCAGGCACCTGCTGACGTCCACAACCACCTACAGGCTCCTGGGCTGAGTGTGGACCCAGCCATCATCAACCAGCGCTCTTACCTGCTTATCAGGCTTCATCATGTCCCGGTACAAGGCAGCCCTTAGGCTCAGCACCCAGGCAAGTGGCTCTGCTCCTTCATCCCCACTGCAAGGTTCTCCCAGGCACACACCCTGTGCCCTCTCCCCAGGAATGTGCCGAAAGGAATCAGGGTTTTGCAGGCTTTGCATTGCACTTAGGACATGGCAGAATTTGTTTATCAGGAACTGCTTCCTGTGAAGCGTTCAGGCTGAAGAGAGCAAAACTAAGAGAGGGCAGATACTATCAAGGCTGTTCTCTCTCCTCAAAGGCAGACTTCACAAAAGTTCAGTGTTTGATGAGAGGCTCAATTCAGAAACTAGGCACAAGAGTCTCCTCTTAGAAAAGCCATGGAAACGGTAACTAAAAATGCATTCCATACCAGCAGAATCAAACAGCTGCAGGTAGATTTTGTTTTCAGTCTGTTAATCTTGTTCTACACCTGTACGTCAGTTTTTCTCCTCTTAAAGAAATGCTTGCTTTGTTGTTTGGTTGAAGCTGTAAGGAGGCAGTCAGCTGCTATTCTGAATTAAACGCTTTTTAATATGCAAAGGCTGACACTGTCTGAGCTGTAACTATGTGAATGTGTACAGCATTTTAATTTAAAGTCTTTATGATTACACTTTACCTTTAAAGGTCACTCAGTATTTTCCATTTGCCAAGTCAGTGATTTTTGATGCGTGCTGTAAGGACCTCTGGACATCTATGTATTATTTCTACGGTATGTGCGCAGCTCAAGTCAAAGCAATCCCACTGAGAGGTATGCTGCTGCTCACTACACAAAGAACCGTCTTCTTAGAAAACAGAGCAAAAAGATCTAAATAGTCAGAAGTCACAGGGCAAGTATTTCTCCTTCATTATATCAGACAGATTGGGATAGAGGCCTGATTTAAGGAAAACTGCACAAAGCCAGCATTTTTACTCAGAGAATTCATCAGTGCATATACTAGACATCTTGCGTTTACTTTTTTCCTTCAATCTGTTCTGAGTATATTTAGCAAACTGACAGACTGCTTCTGTTCAGCAGGTACTGCACTTCCATGATATTTTGGTATCTCAGGAGGCAGAACAATGTTTAGATAGACTACAAGTCTGCCCCACATGAATTTCAGCCCTACGGAAGCTAAAATACGGCTCCTCATGAAGCTACCAGAAGTTACACCTGTATCTTTAAGCAACTAATTTTTTTCCAAAACCCAGGCAACATCTGCTGAGACCTGAGAACTAGCAGAACTCAAGCGCTGCACCTATTTTCTCTTATATTGAACTAAAAAATTCTGGTTTATTCATGGAAGTAAAGAAAGAGGGTTTATCAAGAGAGATCATCTTCCTTTCTCAAATCAGTGTTACAAACATGGTTGGTCTAAGATAGCTCAGAGAGACTAAAATATTCTTTGCACCTCAAGCTCAGGAAACTCAATAGTGGGGAAAAAAAAGTAACAAAAAGCCAACCGTTGTTCAGAAGAGCTACTGGAAGAATTTACATTTGCAAAGGTGTAAAAACCTGCATTTCCTCTGCAGCAAAGACAAGCTGTAAAGCTGCAACGCAGCATCAGAGCATGTAAAAATGTGCATATATCTGCCTCTAACATAGCCAAAGCTGTTTGACTCTGCACAATTATTTCATATCACACATTTGTGTTTATTTTACAGCATTCACCTCCACTTAATTACACTTAACAGAAGTCAGTCAGATTTCTGATCTGAGTAATGTTTGAGCTGATCCATCTTCCCCTTGCAGAACTGAGGCAGAAGCTGGAGGTCACACCAATGAAAGGTATGTGAGCCTTTGGCTGTGAGACTGAAAAGATGTTTTTGCAAGAGCAGAGTGCTTGCTAAGAAAGTATGAGTCAGGGAGTGCAGCATGGGCAATGGGCACCCTTGGGTAGCTATGACCCCACGAGTGGCCAGAAGCCACCAGGCCATTCCAGCCATGGCAGAAAGATATAAGACACCAAAGGCTACACATTCCCTGCAAGCAGCACAAAGTGGGCCAGCTGGCACAACTGTCCCACTGGTGGAGAAGCTGATACACGTCTCATCTTTCTTCTCCATTAGGCCACAGACACTTCACACACAAGAAAGCTGATGAAAACCAGAACTCACTGAGAGTAGAATTTGTCATCTTCTGACAGAAGTTCCCTCCTGGTTAATGGTTCTTCTGCTAGGGCTGAAACACAGCCATATTCCAGACTTGAGTGCATCTTGCCATTGCATTTGGCCTTTGCCCAGTCTGGAAGACGCGGTTATTAGTGACACTTCCTGTTCTAAAATTGTTGTAAAAAAATAATGGGTACAATTTGGAGATAAGCCACTTCTTCCACTATGCCACTTCATGCTAAGAAGGAAGAGCACGCCACATTCACTGCTCTTCCAAAAAGGGAGGTTTTCATTGTTTAATCTCTGCCATTTCGGCAGTTTTCTTAGCACTCCAAACTACTGTGTTGCTCACTCAAGACATCACCTTCTTGTTCAGTTCTTTTACCACGTGTCAAAAAAATTTATGTGGCTTTAATGTGAAGTCCTCAAGCTTGTTTCTGCTTTGGCAGCCCAGGCCCAAGAGCTTGTTCCAAGCTGGCCTTCTTAAGCTAATCCCGCCCGTCATGGCACTAAATACCTTTTCCTCCAGTATAGTTTTGCAAAATAAGCCATGTCAAGTACTGAGTATTTCCAGCAGCTGCAGCTGGTGTCCAAGGTGCTTGGTGGAGGTGATAACACAGAGCTCCACTGATGGACAGCTTGATTCTGTGCCCCAGCAGGTTTGTTTGCTTACAGCATCCAGGAAGTAAAGTCAATTCGGGAGTAATTCAGGCTTCGAGGGCTAGACAATTCCTCTGATACAACTCCACAGCAACCTACCTTCACCTGGAATAAACTTCGCTCCACCCTGCAATTAAGTCCATCCATGACCCATCTCTCTTGTCACCATGACACAGAGCACAAAGACCCAGATGCAAAAGCATCTCAGGAACATGTGGTCTCTTGCAGGAGTTGGTGTCACAGCAAAAGGAGCCTCTGACCTAGGAGGTGACACGGTCACAAAAAGCATCTGGAAACACACTGCAAGAGCATACTTCAAACAGTGTTATTCCTGAGAGGAATGTGACATGTATGGCCAGGCTAAAAGCATCAGACAGGCACTTATCATTGCTCTGAAATAGCTTTTTTCATCCCACAGAAACATGCTATATCTACCACTCAGACTCATCCCAGAGCAAACAGGAGAAAAGGACTGGAAATAATCTCTGCTACCATGGGTCCCAGAACACAGAAATTCTCTCAGAATGAGATTCAGATACTTAAGATACAAACTACTCAAGATCTACCTTGGTCTGGCTGCATCCTTGATGCTTCATACACCAATGGCTTGGAGGAGCTGTATGATCACTAATACGCCTAACCAGAACCTCCAGAGGGAATGAAGTCTGGCTGGACATCCTTGGAACATGCCTCTCTCAACTATTCCAATATGGTCTGCAAGCCACAGTGAGGAGGTCCCACTAGACACACCGCTGCTCTCACTGCCACAGCGCCAGCACGCAGTGGGTGCTTCAGTGCGCGGCTGGCTGACCTACAACCTTTGGCCAGCCATGGGCTTTCCCAATTTCAGGTAGAGTGCAGCAGCAATGGCAGATTGCCACCAGGTACTCTGAAGACCCATCTACCATTATGCACCAGATGCTGACTCCTCCCTCCCTTCCATTTACTTCCTTCACTCTACCTAGTGTAGCCAAGACAGCTTTCACAAGAACTCAAGCCACTTGCTCACTCAGAACCCTTACAACAGAGGAACTCCAAAAAGCAAAAAGAGGAGTGACTTAAAACACCCATTATAGCTCCCAGGCCTGCCAGCCTGTATCTCCACAGAGCAGAAATTATTCCAGGCCACCACCCATGCTGCACACAAATACTGATCACTGCCATAGCCAAAGGATCCTTCCTGCATGCTGACAGCCACAATTCCAGTTGCCACAGACATCAGCCCCAGTGCTGGAGCTCCTGGCGCTTGGACCAGGAGTACATTCATCAAGATAACCATTTGCCTGCATAGATGCTCTGTGGCACCAGCCACAACCCTCCCACAGACAGCTGCCTCTTCATCCCACAGGAATCAAAGCCCAAACTGTCTCTTAATTCCAAACTGCAAAACCAAAGGCAAAACTTTCCTGGAAACGTGGGCAAGAATAGAAGGACCATTTCTGGGACGAAGTAGGAAAGGGAAACACTCTGAACTACCTCCAGGTCTTCTAGCCACCCAGTTTGTCAACGGCAAAGAAATTGTTGCTCCCCTAGTTTCAGCAGCCTTCCAGAGAGGAAGAAAAGGTATCAGCTGTGTTCATGAGGATTCTCAATGCCCTTCCTGCCAACCTGATCATTTAGGAGTGGCAACAGTAAGCCAGGTAATGTGCTCGGGCACCAGCAGCACAAGAGGACCTCCTTCACAAAAAGAATTTTCTTTCTTTATCTATCAAGAAGTCCTGATTTTTTATTTATTATTTTTTTTAATGTCAAGTTTAGAAGAGAGCAATGCATAGCATACTTGGAATTGTTTTTAACTTCACCATTACCGCAGAGGAATTTCTTACACTCTTTTCTACAGCAAACCAAGGCTATAATTGAACAGGGGTATTTCCATAGGGATTCCTGCCTGGTTTTGTCTCACCTCCTCTCACACCAAAGGCATACTCCCAAACCACCCACTGCATACAAATTCCCAGCCTGTACAAACTAAGAGAGCTAGGTCAGACATACAACTAGTGTTAAAATGGCAACATCTGCTAACGCACATCAACTGAGGATATGACTGATGAAAAAGCACTTAGAATAAAAGAGATTCCTTACTACCAGCTAAACCAGAATGGCTTGGATGACTATCAGCAGTATATTACAACTGCTTCCAACTCTGAGTACGCAGCAAGCATTTTCATTAGAAACACTGTACTTTACTTTCTCTCCCTGTTTTAATGGCCCTTTAATGGTTTTAATGGTGACTGAAGCTGCAAAAGCAGTTACCTATTACACACCCAAATCACTTCAACAGCACATAAATGTGCTCTGCTTGACAATGTACTAACTGGCACCCTGTGGGAGCCACATAATTGTTGTTTATGGCATGGAAATAATGCGCCTGCACGAGAAGTTAGCATCTTCAGCGACTTTGTGTAAAGTTCAAGATCACTACCACTCCACATGCTCACACTGAGAAGCACAGCTCCAGCACACTGCAGCAAGGCTTAAGATAACAACACCTTGTGAGGATGTTTGTGCAGGGGTGTATCTGTCCAAGTTCCATGCTGTAAAACTTTGTATTTGTGAATTTGTTCAGGTGAATTTGCCTGAACCCTACTCCTACTCAAAAAGCACAATGGTACTAACTTGCTGGGTTTTGCAGTAAATCTCCTTTAATTCAAGAATTTGGCATGATTAGAAGAGCCTATCAGTGCAGCAAGAGGGTTGATTTGTTATATTGACAAGTTACACGGAGACAGAAGCAAAATCAACCATGCAAGATGCAAACTAAGGGTCCCAGGTACGGGACGGAATCCCAGCGCTGCCTCCCTGGGGCGGCTGGTACGGCTGGGGATCTGGCAGCAGAGAGAGCAGCGGGCTCTGAGATTTTGTTCCTTAGGGGAATGTGAGAAGAGAGGGAAGAAAAAAGGAAAAGGAGGAAAAAAAGAACATATAGTGAAACGAAGAGGGGGAAGGGGAAAAAAAAAAAAAAAAGAATAAAAGAAAAAAGAAAGGCAAAAGGAAAAAGTAAAAAGGAAAAGAAAAAAGTTAAAGCTAAAAAAAAAAAAGGAAAGGGGAAGGGGAGAGAGAGAAGGAAAAGCTTAAGAAAAGTGGAGATTAAAAAACGAAGAAAATAAAAAGAAAGTAATAGGAAGAAAAAAGAAGAAGAAGAAGAAGAAGAAGAAGAAAGAAAAAGTAAAAAGAGGGGAAAACGACAAGTAGACGAAAGGGAAGAGGTGCCCCCGACGGGCGGGCGGGCGGCCGCGCCCCCGCCTCGCTCCCGCTACGCACGCCGCCCTTACCGGTCGGCCGGCTCCGTCCATCTCCCATCGCCGGCCACGGCGGATCGTAGCCGCCCTCCCGCGAGGCCGCGCCGGGCCGTGGCGCCCAGCCGGCCGCAGCGCCGGCGGCGGAGCCGGGCAGCGCGGCCGCGGGCGGCCCCTGTACGGTGGGCGCGGCGGGAGCAGGCCAGCCGGCCGGGCCCGGCGGGGCGGGGCGGGGCGGGGGCGGGCCGGGCCGGGGCTCGGGCGGCACGGGAGGAGGAAAGGGGAAGCCGGGGGGGGGGAGGTAGCGAAAGAGAAGAGAAACGAAAGGTATACCACGTGCTCGTGAAAAAGACTAAAAAAGAAAAAGAATTTAGGGATTACCGAAAGCAACCGAGTGCGAAACACAAAACAGAACGCGTACCCATAACGACGGCGTGTGTGAGAGGCGCTTCCAAAAGCCCGCGGGCGTCAGGACGTGCCGTTCTCCCCTGCGCTTCCTATTCTCTGAAGCGCTCCCGCAGCCGCTACAGAAATACCCAGCTCCAGCCCAGGGGCTTTTCTGAGCATACAGTTGCGAGCTGGGGCTCTCCAACCAGAAACTAAAACCCGTCCCTTCAGTGAAAGCTGAGTTTCCCCTCGAGAAGCTGCATTATAAAATATGCACAGATGTCATAGGCCTTCTGGCAGAAGCTAGGTGAGAGGTCGGCAGAGTGAAGGAAGGAGGATGCTCATTTCCTCACTTACTTATGTTTTGTTCTGCAGCAGTTGAAAGCTTTCATTTCTTTAGCACAGCAGAACTGCTCTGGGCTTTCTACTGGGCATCTGCAGGGTTTGATGGAGGTGATCTGGTACTGGAAATACGATTGAAAGTTCTTTCCAACTCGGAGCCAGTACATGCAGCTCTGCTAGGACATCTTCACAGCCAGTGACACCTTACCTATCATCCACAGTTCTGGGATGGGCGTGGGCTGTGGGCAGAGTGGTGGTGCAGTATCAGATAATCATAGAATCATTAGGGTTGGAAAAGACCTCTAAGGTCACCACATCCAACCACCAGCCTGTCCCCACCATGCCCACCAACCATGTCCCTCAGTGCCACATCCACATGGTTCTTGAACACCTCCACGGACAGTGGGTAGCCTGCTCCAATACCTTAGCACTCTTTCTGAAAAGTTTTTCCTCCTATCCAAGCTGAGCCTTCCTTGGCATAACTTGAGGTCATTTGTGCTTGTCCTGTTGCTGTCACCTGGGAGAAGAGGCCAAAACACCCACCTTGCCACAACCTCCTGTCAGGGATTTGTAGAAAGTGATAAGGTTTCTCCTGAGCCTTCTCCAGACTGAACAATCCCAGTTTTCTCAGCATAAGACTTGTGCTCCAGACCCTTCACAGCTTTGTTGCCCTTCTCTGGACATGCTCCATGGTCACAATGCCTTTCTTGTAGTGAGGGGCTCTGCCTTTGGGGACATACCTGCATGCGTAGGGCATAGGGCATCCCAGCATGGGCAGCCCTCACAGCTTTGGCACTTGGTCACCTTTGTGGGCATTATCCTTTGCAGATCAGGCCATGGGTCCATGTACACCATCCCTTTGCTCTTCCATCCAGCTTGGAAGTTTCATCCACAGCATGGCCCTGTGCTCCTTCCATCATGACCGCATGATGCAGTGCTTGCAGCACTCTTCTGAGCCCAAAACCCCTTTCCAACCACCTTCAGCTCTGTATCCTCCTGGGTACTGCCATGCTTGCTTACTACCTGTGCCCCCCTGAAGAGGGCAGGCCACCTGGTGTCTCTGCCACCTCGTCCCTCAGACCAGGGGTAACTTATAGCCATCTCTCTCCTCTAGGAACAGCCAGCTGTAAACATGGCTTTCCCATCCTCTGGGCATGGATCCTGAGGGTCTGATGTGTTGTGCTGGAGCTGCAGCCTGCAGCTGAGCCCCGTGCCTGAAGGAGTGGGGAGGCAAGACCCTCACCCACCCATCCGTGGTTGGCAGGGAGCAACCTCTCCCAGCCAGATCTAAGGATCCACACGCCTTTCTACCCTGGTGCCATTTTGTCCCATCTGCTGTATGTTCCCCAGAGGCCCTGAGACCTTCAGGCTACAGATCCCCCATCTGTGCCACATCTGAGCTGGCTAATGCAATGGAAAAAAAAAACACCTAGTATCTGGATCTCTGAGGAGGTGATTTGCTCCATCTGGCTTCTCTCAAGCCAGGCTGAGGAAATGTTGGTGCTGGCCAGGAGGCAGCTGGAAGCAGAAGATGTTTTTTTGAGGGGTTTGGTGGGTTGGCACTACTCTGTGCAACACAGCTGCTCATGGCCCAGCCCTGGGTGCATAGGTAGCTGCTGCACTTTGATTTGCTTTTTTTCCTATTTGTGTTCAATTGATAAGAATTTGACCTTTTCTCTCTGGCCATGGCACCTGGCCCAAGTCACTCAGACATGGGCTGCTGGGAATATGCTGTCTGCCATTGAGCTGGGAGATGAGAGTATTTGCTGGCTTGGAAAAGGATGATCCACAGGCCTCTGTCATGCTGACATCTGAGTAAGTTTACTTCACTGCGAAGGAGGGTGATAGGTTCTGGCATCTCCCACCCTGAGATTTGCACAAGGAAAGGTGGTATTTCTTACACAACTGATCATCACTTATGGCATGAAGGCACTAATAAATCCCAAAACATTGCTATAGACAAGCAGTTCTCAGGGAAATGAGATGGTCTTAGTGTGTTCATGAGGAAAATCTTAATATTTTTTTTCCCAAAAACTTGATTTCAGTTGGTTATATCAAAAAATTATTTCAGCAAAAAACTTGCTCAAAAACTGGTAGCTTGCTAAGCAATTATGAGGGCCATCCTATCTACAGTGTGCTCTGAATTGCCACCTGACTGAATGGCATGTATTTCAGCACAGCCCAATCTAGGTTAAAAAAAAACAAGAAAGGAAGGAAAAAAGGGGGGGCAGAAACCCAGTAGTAAACTTTGATGAAAGCAGCAAGCTCAGCAGGAATGTCCAGCCTGTTCTAGAGACTAAGGTGCTGCAAATTTCAAGGGCACTGCCAGCACCATGGATTCCACAGCAGCGCAGATGAGTTGGCACTGATAGTAAGGATGGTGTGAGGGCAACAGGCAGGTGATCTGGGTGTCAGCAGGAGCAAGCAGGATGCAGGGAACTGGAGGTGATACCAGGAGCTACTGGACATGACAAACAGTTGTGAGAGGCAGGCAAAGGCAACAGGAGGGACAGCTATAATCTTTTGGCTATAAACATGCTCTCTTGCTCATTATTCTCTCACAGGGACATGAGAGGAGTACAGGAAACTAACTTCCAATTTATTCCTCTTCATTCAAAGGTGGAAGAAACACATCATCCAGGTGTTTGCCAGAAAACAGCTCAGGACATTGCATTTCAAATCAAACAGAAATACCTCTTTCCAAGAGGGAAAGAAAAGGCTAGCAATAAACAAAACAGAACAACAACAAAACCCACAAAAACACCAGAAACACTATTATCTGCAGATGGAAAGACTGAGTTAATCATTTATTGGATTTTCTTCTGTGTGTCTGGTCTTTTCTGGAAACAGCTGCAAAAACATTTTTTTTTTTCCTATTTTACTCAGAAAAACAGAGTAACCATCACAACCCTTTCAGTCTTACGTAAGAATGGAACAGTTGCTCTAGCAGCACAAGGGAAACAGCAGATATAGAGGTAAGGTCCACAAGCTGGGCATGTGTAAAGAGCGTAACCTTTCTGTTATTTCTTAAGAGACATTAATAATAAATCATTACAGTAAAGCCTTAAGTGACAGTCATGGCAAGGGATGGGTTGGTGTGCACATGGGCTGGCTAGCAGGCATTGCTGTGGCAGTGATACTACAAGCCATGCTTGGGCCATTGAACTTCCTCTGGTGCTTTCCTTGCAGATTCTCTTATCTGTACTGGCTTTTTTTGCCAGACTGCTGGAAATCTCTCTCAGGGGTTAACTAATTCTTGTTTTGATTCTTCCTCTGTTGTCAACTCCCTAGAGTCTTGCCATATTCAGGACTCTGGGAAACATAATTTTTCCAGATTCTCCATCTCCTCTCTACAGAGATTTCACTTTGCTTCCTCCTCTATCTCATCTGTTCCTTGGGAGGAAAGGGAATGACAAAGATTCCCTGCCTGTGGAGACAAATAGTGATATTTGCCCTGTAGCTGGCTAAAATTAAAACATTTGATGGAAATCTCATCAATCTTCTTTGCAGATATCCACCCTGACATTTATCTCTGAAAATCTTCAGAACATAGGTATCTCCCCTTTTGTGACTCTCTCTGTCCTTTAGTAATCTCTTTCATAGCCACATTCAAATGGGACAATGCAGGAAATCCTGATCAATGCCCCTGCTCTGTAAAACCTCTCATGGATCTCTTTTGTTATTCCTCCCTTAATCATTTCCCTTCCTCTCTTTCTGGCCTTCCATGCAGCAGATGCTGCAGAGTCCCAAAATCAACTGATTTGCAGTGTGTCTGTGCTTCTGTGCTTCTGATCGTGTCACCAGTAGCAGACAAGAGCTTCCTTTACTTCCCTAGCAAACAGCCAGGGGCCTCTGGGGACCACAGATCCTGGCAGTTTATGTGGGAACAATGAGACCACAACAGAGGCAGATCACTAAGTCTTTCCCTCACCGCCCTGTCTACAAGTGGCAGTCCCATGCATGCTGGTGACCCAGGGAACCTTACTGAACGCTCTGCAGGGTGCAGAATCCAGGGATCAATCCTAGCCGGATTGAAGTTTTCAGCTCTTCCCAGACAGCTCTGGAAGTGATAGAAAAGTGGTTGGTTACCCCTGGGCTCCCAGGTCCTCCTCAACTCTGCTCTGGCTGTTTCCCAGTGAGTATCCCTCTGAGTAGAAAAATCCTTCCATCTTTCTTCTGAGCAGGAAACAAGCAGCCAGGTCCGTGAGTCCAGCATACTTCAGCAACAGGAACACCAACACTGGGGACAGGGAAAAGCAAATTTCAGCTAGTTCCTAGGATCTCAGTATTATATCCATGGCTGGATCTATGTTAATGAGGAAGATTTCTAAAATCACAAAAACCCCTTCCCTTCCCCAAACCTGTCATTTAAAAGGTAAAAGAAAGAATCACAGATTGATTTGCTCTGTCATCCATATGGCAAGGGGAAGCTTCAACCTGGAGAGGTTATGAGGGAAGGGTCTTTTCCCCTGCCATCTAGTACAGATCATGCGTCAGCCCATACATCTGAAACACACAGATCCTGAGCTCTGTCCCAAAGGAAACACTAGCTGGCAGCAGAAAAGCAAAGGAAGGATATAAGGAAGAAGAAACCTTTCACAGAATCACAGAAACACCAAGGTTGGAAAAGACCTACAAGATCGTCCAGTCCAACCATTCACCTATCACCAATAGTTCTCACTAAACCATGTCCCTCAACACAAAATCCAAACGTTCCTTGAACACCTCCAGGGTTGGTGACTCCACCACTTCCATGTGCAGCCCATTCCAGTGCCTGACCACTTTTTCAGCAAAATAGTATTTCCTAACGTCCAGCCTAAATCTCCCCTGGCGCAGCTTGAAGCCATTCCCTCTAGTCATTGCCTTTCGTCCTCAGATTGTAGCACCCAGCCAGATGTTCATCATGTCAATGCATTGTCTATATGCTTTATTTAATCTAACCTACCCATTGCAGGCCACCTCAAAATAATTCTGGAAGAACTTTGCTAAGCATGATTACTCTAAAGGGTCTTCTACTTAGAATCCCATCTACCCTAGATCCCTCTCGTTTCCCTGCTTTGTGTCTGAATATGATAATGCTGAGAGTTTGCTGAGAGGCAAAGCAAAGTAGTGTATCTGGACTAACAACCAAGAGAAGAAAAAGTTTTGCATGAACAACAGTAGCATATTAAACAAGTCTTTGGCTCTAGAAAGTACAGAGGTGTTCAAAAGTGCAATCAGTGCAATGCACAGGGAGGAGACCACACTGCATTTGGGCAGAAGATAAACGCTCCAGGTGGTATTTTCACAGGCTGTTCTTTTCCCTCCAGAATAACATATTGGATTCTACAGAATGGCATCCTTTCCAGGGAAACCTTAGTCAGTCTTACATAAATCATTCTGGTCTTGACCTCCAAAAAAGGATGCCAAATACTGCAACTGCGTAGTATGCTGTGATCAAAGGAAACTTTCATTTCAAGCCAAGATACTGTGGCTTTGTGTTTTTGGCTTCCTGAGACACTGGAATTCTCTAAAATCCCCCTGTGTGGTTTTCCCCACGTGCCTTTTTCTTTCCTGCCACAGATTATTCAGACTGGACTGGGACTGTACTTCAGATGCCAAGCTACACAGAGCTGAGGGAAAGAGTGCGACATGTGCTCAATGGCTTTTTTTTTCTTTTTTTTCTTTTTTTTCTTTTTTTTTCTGGTAGGTTACATAGCACCTTTTAACAGTGCTACCAGTGTATGGAAAAGCAGTCAGAAGAATACTGCTGCAGTTATAGCTATGACTTCATTGGTATGCAGCAAACAGCCTTCAGAGTCAGGTAAACATAACACTTTACTGTCCTCCAAAAAATGGGATCATTATGGCTCACAACGCTGGGACATTCATGCAGCAGCTTAGTAAATGAAATGCTGCATCTGCAGAGGAAATTAACACCATTACGAATGAAACTACTAAAACCAACTAAATAAAGCAACCTCACTACGTTGGAAAGGTAGTCAGAAGAAATGGCATTAGCCATCTACACTGCATTTCACTATCTGTTCTCAACATAAGTAGCAGGACTGTACTTGGCATGAGAAATTCTTCCATGTGCAGGTTTTTCCCCTTGTTTTGCTTCTTTGGTCAGTGAGCACAATGGAGCCCCTTAGGCAAGTGAGATGTCAAGCAGCCATGCTCAGCTTTCCAGTGAGGGACATAGTGTTTCCTTGTGTCTGCCTGCATACTTAAGAGAATAGGATTGGCTTAGGTCCTAACAGCATGTATGATAAAGACTACGTTTACAGCATTTTCATTTTCAGTCTACTACACAGTTCACATCCATTTTCCACTTCTTAAATCTCTCTCCTCCTCATATCTGATATTGTAAATCTTTCCAGGAATGCAGTTTCCACGCTGGAAGAAGACATGCTATCACACGAACAAAATCTGCCTCCTTAAACAAAATGATAGTGGATGTAGGTAACATGCGGCTAGAAAAGACTGCATGCATTCATATCTCTCCTCTGATCTCTCAGTTTATTGAACATGTGAGACACAAACAATGGATGCAAGTTTACATGCAGAAAACAGCACATTTCACTCAGACAGAGCAAGCCCGGTCAACATGAGCAAACTGGTAATGACTTCATCTGAAAGTGAAAGGTTTCTGCAACCAGTATTCTTGACATGTTTTCTAAACAAAGACACAGTTCCCACAGCAGAGAACAGGAGCCAAAACCAAAAAAGACCTGAGCTGAGGGTATCATGTGTCCTGTCAGAGAGTGACACCAGAGACATGTCAGTCTTCAGGTACAACACTATGGCAACAGATTCCAGCTTGCATCTTAGAAGGTTCTGTTGTCAGCTTGGGGGGAAGGAGAGGTCAAAACATTTTCTTCGTTCTGAGGCTGGTTTCCTGGAGGCAGCTTGACAAACAAGGGGCTGCAGAGCCTCATGGGCTAACATCAACCTTAAAGAGTCTCATACAGAGATGGAAAGCTTGTCCAACAAGACCATTCTTGGGAGGATGTACTAAGAAGGAAGGCATTATCTTTGTATCAGATGACTAGGAGTATATGCCTAGAGTTACCTACAGAAACTGCATGTAGAAAAGGAACTTCTAGTAGAAGGCACCTGCCCTACCCTGCCCTCTCTTCTAGTATAAATCTTCTGTAGTGCTCCTATAACAAACCAAGACCCAGATTGCCTTTTAAGCTCTTCCACGCTCTTTCTTCCCTCCCCATGTATCAAGTTCAGCAAATATACTCTAAATGTTTAGCCTCTCTTGTACCTCCCCGTTTCCTCAATAGAAATCTCACCCCTTGCTCCTCACAGCCCTGGTCTCCTAACAGCATCCAACAGCAGATCCCAACACCAGAGCTTCAATTCCCTTGTCTTTCTGCTGTTTACCACTGCTGCCTCCTCAAAGAAGGGTCCCAGTTCCACAGACATACGTTCCCAGTTTCCCACCCCCTATTCTCAAGCAGCCATTTATATTCGTTTTATTACTTCCTTCCCAGAAAGTTGTTTGTTCCCAGCCTGCCCCTGCCAGCAATCAAACCTGCATCAGTGGGATGGGTATACAGTCTTGACATTCAACATCACTTGCAGTGTGAGCAGCAGGAAAGCTGGAGGAAGTCCCCACCCACACTGCTCTCAATCCTGCCTACCATCTGGAAGTTGTGCCCAATGCCAGATCTTGTGAGGCCAACTCTGTGCAAACAGAATGCTCTAGCCAAGAAGCATCACTTTCCATTAGCTTTTCTTCTACATTTTTCATCAAATGAACTGCTATTATCTTTATGCTTACCCCACGCTCTTGTACCATAGCCTTAATTTTCCATTAGTAACTGGATAAAACACTTCCTGCCTGTTCTTCTGCTAGCTCTCAGGATTAGTTTTAATGATTTTCATACGTATTCCTCCACACCATAGGTGGCTGCACTAAAATCCAGCCTAGTAGGCCATATACCATCTACCTCTTTTAATCCTCTTACTTTCAGGAAGATTTTACCTGGAATTCAGAAGGCATGAGATGAATTATATAAACAGTTCTCTAGCATAGAGATCTGATTTCCCATAAAGTAGGTTTTATCTCTACAGCTGAATGTGTTGGTGGACATTCTGTAATTTCTGAATCCGTATCAGTCACCATCTCCATGTGGATCCAGAATCTTTAGATGAAACTGATGTGCTGTCCTGGCTCCCTTGAATCCAAAAATCCTTCTTTAACTCCATTTCTGAAAGTTTGAATTTTTCTTCTTCAACATCATGCTGAGTTTTTACAGCTACATAAAACCAGCTTTACAACTCCATAACTATCTCAGGATCAAATCCAATTCCAAATTCAGCCCCAGAGAAAAAGCTACTCAATCCCATAAGTATGTGTCCTATTCCTTCAGAATTCTTTTCCATTTAAATTTTTAATTAGGATACTACATTTTTTGATAGCTGACGCAAAAGCAACATTGTTTTCCTCCTTTTCTGCTGCAAGAGAGACATGCCTCCTGGCGAGAAGAGCACATTGGATTCCTGTTTTCTGAGAAAAGTAGAAGATGAAGAGATAGATTTGGTGATGAAAAGTATCTGAGTCAGTTGTGGAAGGTAGAAACTTAGGTTCAAAGCCTGTTGGAGTCAGTGGAAAGCTATCACTGACTGCATTGGCCTTTAGAGTCTATTGTGGTTCTAAAAATGTTAGGTTCTTCCCAAATGTTGGATTTCCACTGTCAGTCTTAAGTTTTTAGTCTGACTCCAATCCTGCTGAGCACAGTGAATTGCCTTAAGCAGTAGTGGCAGTCAGCTCTGCTCAGGACTTGGGTGCTGTGCAAGTGCTTTCACGTGCAAGACAAACAATTCTGAGTTACACTTTTTTACACTGACAGACTCCTCCGAAGTCCATGGCACACACTTACAAATTAATCTTCCTACATTATCTGGTAAAAAGTCAAGCTCCAGCGTTCTTACTTCTCAGATGAAACAACTGAGGTAAAGAAGTTAAATGACACGATCAGACCACAGATGCAAGTAAATGTTAGAGTCAATATGAAAGATCTCTTCTTTACGTAGTAATAAAGCAGATGTCTTTCACAGCACCTCTCAGTCCCTATGTGCTAAAGATGGTTAAATACAGGATATTCACAAGGCATGTAAATGCATTTTAAAACTGGGACCCAGATATCCCAGATTTATATTCACATTCTCAGACATTGTTCAAGCACAATGCTAAGGCAAGAGCTGCAGCACATTTACCACATTCATAGTCCCTACAAAATTGTCAGCTTGCACAAGTGTCTCAGGAGTAAGCCTTGCTCAACTGAGCCTTCAAGGAGAGCCCAGATTTCCCTATGTTGCTTGAGTCTGAGCTGTTGGAACTGCATGGAGAAAGGAGATATATGCCACAATGTACTGCATCACTCAGGCTTGTCCCTCCTCCCTCACTGCCTAAGTAAGGAACACTTTTCCATCAGTAATCTCAAATTAAAAATCTAACTCATACCTTGGATTTCAATTTGAAGGAATTATCTGAATTGGATGGGAGCTCTTAACCTCTTTACATAAGTCAGCATTTGTCGATATGTTAGCTGCTCTCTTGAAACAAAGATCAGTTTCCTATATTTCAAATAAAAAAGTACATCTTTTCCAAAGAACTTGTCATGCAACAATTCTTTAGACATACCTATGATATACAGCCAGGTTTATACTGGAAGTTAGAAATGACCAAGAAAACAAAGGAAAATCCTTCTCCTTTATATATTGCGAAAATGATTATTGATAAAGTGACTTGCTTAAATGATGGACTAGTTTAATTAATGTTTTTATATCCAAAGAAAACAAATATTGCAGGCTTGTGATGGTGCAAAATGACTGTATCATATAGTGGCAAGACAAGAATCCTTTTCCCTCCAGGAAATGCAGGTAATATGTTTTGAACTGTAAAATGAACATTGCTAGAGGCAATCTTTGTATCAAAGCTATGGGCCTCAAGCCAAGCAGTGTACTTGATGAAGCCTAAGGAATTTCAATTACCTCAGCAAGTATGTCTTCTGAATTCAAAGACATTAAAAGAAGAGTTATGGTATGTACAAGGTTACCTTGCAAAAAGAGGTTGCCAAAGACTCTATTTTTTTCTTCTAGAAAACCATCTTTAACTGTACTAAAGGCTCGAAAATCTCTGGGATCCAAAGGATATTTTGGATACTGGGAGGGATTGGTGTAGACTTCAAGAGTTTCCTTTGGCCAATGTGTGTTTATGGAGACCTGGTAGAGGAAATTGGTGAAAGTGAACAGAGTTATGTCTTCTTCTTAACTCATTGCAAATGTGAGTTTTCCTATAGACCAGAGCCTGTAAAAAGCATGGGCAATGGTAATATGCAAAACACACTATCTATTGCCAATGACTAATGCTTCTCAAATGATCAAGATCTTCTCTGAAGTTGGCAAGACAGTACTCTAGCCAAGACTCCCTGTATGAGCTTGGGGGACCAGGAATGTACTATGTAGTTAAATGATGTTGTTGAGACAAGTTGGAAAAATATGGGGAAACCTCATGTTAGAGTGGATCAGAGAATGAAAACTATCCTGAAGATGAACAAAGTTCAAAGCTTACAACTATCAGAGCATATTGCAGTAAATAAGATACAGTAAAGACAATAGAAAAAAACAATTAATACACCTACATTTTATCCTGTGGTACAGACAAGAAAAAGAAATACAGAATACTTTCTGAACATTTCTCCTTACCCAAGAAGGTCACAGTTCAGTCTGCTGTTTTGCTGGGAATCACGTGAAAAGGAGACTTTATATGTTGTCCTGGAAGGCAGTTCTTTCTACTGTAATTTTGCTGTTCTCTGCTTGCCATACCATTCAACGCATTGCCTTAAATTCTCCTTCCCCTTCCTAAAGAAGCTACTGTCACAGATGGGAACAAACCCAGTCCTTCTGAAATCAATCCTGTCCTTCATCCATAGGGCTGTTTTCATCTCCTGTGCCTAAAGGCTGCTGATGCAGTAGTGACAGCAGTACCGAACTTTGGGCAGAGGCTGTTCCCTCTGATCAACCAGATCAATTGGATTGGGATTTTATATTCACTGTGTGTGCCTGAGCTTGTACTGGATTAGGTCCCCTGTTTGTTGTTTCTTTTTTGAGGCTAAGAGTTTCTCTTGAGTGTCAGACTTCACTAATACACAGGCAGCAACAGCCTGATTAAAGAGCACTCTTAGTTCAGTTGTCTAAGAAAATGGAGCTTATGAGATTATGCCACCCATTATCTGTTTGTTCATCTGCCTGCCTCCTGAAGTACCTTTTGAATTGGATAGATAATTTCAAACAGAAGTAGGATAGAAGTCTCAGGGAAAATTAGGTTAATGGAAATCAGCACTTGATTAATGCTTGTTCTGAGACATGGAAAAGCATATCCCTTGTGCAGCAGTCAGTACTAGCAAGTGTACACAAATTCAGGCACTTTTCTTGCTTGCTAGAGCTATCCAATAGAACACAAATGGGAAATATTGATAGAATTGCATAAGGCAGAGGCAAAAGAGCAAATCAACAGGAAATGAGACTTTGCAAAATGTCACACTTTTTGTTACCATTGGTAGAAGTTCCACATTATTCACGTGCGCTGTTATCACAGATTCATTACTGGTCACTGAACACCAGCACACAGTGGGTCTCTTTGAAACACTGCTGGTGTTAGAGGACTCCATTTTCTTCCCTAGCTAACTGGCCTGATAATCAAAGCAATAAAACAGGTTACTGCCCCAAAGCTTGATGATGCTTAGGAAGGTTGGCTATAAGTGAATACATTACTTAGCACTTGATCAAAGGATTACCATTTTACAGAATGATATCTTTACTGTTAATGCCTCCTAGTTTTTGGAGTAATTCCTCAGAGCAGAGGGAAGAGATCTGTCATATCCCTGTTGTCACTGTCTGGGACTATGAACGCTGCACATCTCTTGGACTATTACTCTGCGTCGACAGTTCAGTTTAAAATGCTAATCTTACCCATACCAGCTATGCAAATGCATGAACATCATCCCTAACATTTCCAAACCTGGATATCCTACTTTGTCCCGGGCAATCTTTGCAAATGTTTCACCATCTTAAGAAGTGGAAAACATCTAATTGAAATTTCCCTTCCTGTAATTTCAGCCTGTGGTTTTTATCTTATCCGCCATGGACAGAGAGAACAGATTACACTGCCCTGAAGCACTCTTGTAATTACCTGCAGAGGGATCACGTGATCCCTCAGTAGTATCTTCTCTAACTTAAAACAATGCTGGCTTTTGCTCAGCCTTTCCCATAAGTCCTGCTGCCTGCGTCAAGATGGATCTACCTGCTGGATAAAGCAAAACCACAGAAGTCTATGTCCTCATTAGAGGTGAGCAGTGATTACTCGAGCTGCCTGTCACCAACTATGAGGAAAATGTTCTGGGTTCACAAACCATATATTTGAGTAGAAATTGAACTAAAAATACCTAGTTTCAAGCCCAAATTCTTTTGCCTCTGTCTGGTCCTAGGCAAATTGAATTGCACTCCACAGCTCCTTCACTTGACAGACAAGTCTGTTTAACTTGTTTGACTTACCATACTGTGACCAACATAATATGAAGTTAGAGGCTGGGCAGATGTTGTAAAGTGTGATGGATGACAGGCTGCCACATGGAGAGATGTTCTGTCTTAGAAATTATTTAATTCTTTTTTCTGAAATACAACAAGCATCTTCAATAAAGACAGTCCTTCCAGTATGACTACATCAAACTGCTGAGTTATCAACAGCTTCCAAGTAAATACAGTGAAGTACAGGACCTCAGAATACCAGGAATCCTACTGGTAGGAGTTGATATTTCAGGCCCTTCGAGTAAATGATTAAAATGTTTTGCCTAACATTGATATGACTAATGGGGTTCCTAGGAGAAAGCCATCTGATTCTGCTGGGAGGATCCTCTCTAAAATAGATGTATTCTTCCACCCTCTAGAAAATATAAGTATCAAGTTGCTTTCTTGTTCAGACTTCTCTTTTTATTTTTATAACTGCATTAGAGGTCTACATGGAATATGTACTGCCATTCAAGACTTTCCCTTCAGAGTGGGACTTTGCATATTATCAGTTTTCTTTAGCAATATTGGTCAACAGACTGTTTAACAAAGATTCCCAAAGAATTTTATCCACTTCCTAACTTAAAAGAGGACTTAGTTTACTACAGTTTTAAAATGCTGAGCTGTTAAGAGATACCTATCTACAATCACAGAGGCTGTCATTTCAGAGCATTTTCTGAAATATTAGTGAGGGTATATTAAAAGACTGCAGCACTTCTTGGTTTTACTGTTTTTTGAAAGAATGAGTCTCACATGGGTTGATGTAAGCTGATAAAAAGAACTCAGTACTTTTTTTTTGTAAAGGGAGTGGGTACTGATGTACTTCAGAGTACCCAGGTAAGCCAAGCCTACTTGTAAACATTCTTCACACTGTGTGTTCACTCAGTTCATGCCTGCCTACTTGTAATTTATTCAGGCTACTACAATTGCTCCTGCAGTACCAGGAATGCTGTGATGTATCTCAGAGCCTTGCTATCCAATACTATAGGGATTGCTTTGAGGAGAACAGCTGCAGAACTTGTCTGTTCTGTTTCTGGTTTTCATCTTCTTAGACTATTGATTTATTTAACCAAGTTACATCCTGCTCAGCACGTTCAACCTGCGTTCACCATAGCTCTCTCAGAGATAGATGAAGCCATCCAGGTTTCAGCTGTGCTCTCATTGCACCAGGATGCAGTTGGAAGGAGTGATGTGGTAAAGAGACCAATCTGGCCAGATGCGGAGGTAGCAAACAAGTACTACAACAGCTGCAAATTTCCACTGTGTAATTAATGGACCTACAGCTTATTACCATAAACAGCAACAGTACCTACTGAATTTTGGCAAAAAACACTGTAATAGAGGGGTGCTTCTCATCCTGCAGTACCAAGATAAGCAAGTTTTCTAGGGTGTCAGGAAAGAGCAATGAGGGCAGAAAAGGAAGTCTATAATCAGTACTCAATTCAAAGCAACTACAGGCAAAGGAAACTTTAAAAGAAGTTATTTCCTGCAGACTAAAAGAAGGAACAACTTTTTCAGGTATGTGGTACAAGACTTTTTCTACAGGAAACAGATCTTTATCTAAGCATTGCATTAAGAAAAATAGAAGGGAGAGTTGAGTTGCTGGAGTAGTTAATTCAGCCTTGCTCAGAAATCTCATCCATTATTTTGGGGTCTTTTTGTTGATTAAAAACTCTCCAGGACTTACTTCCAAATTCAGGATATGAATTAGGGCAGAGGAATTTGCTTACAAGAAAATGACTGGCTGTCTCTAAACCCAAGGAGGCCAAACAGGCATCAACAGAGTTCCTTTCATTAATGCAGCCACTGGTATTTGTGCTACAGGCTGTGTGGGACACTGTCATTAAGGAGTGTTACTGGTATTACAATGAGACACAAAGAACAAAATGCCTAAAAAATTGCATGTTTGCTGTGCGCTGCCATGGATAGTTCTCCAATCAAATTAACCAGGCCTACATTAAATCAGCAGCACTCTCATCTTGCACTAGGCATTGAAGGGGTCAGGCTTAGCTGAGCAACAGGTGAAACAGTGATGAGTGGGACAGTCTGAGCATCCCAGCAGCACAGCGCAGCACAGCAGCAAGTCCGTGAGGGGATGTGCTTCTCTGAGAGCTGCCTCCTGGTATTCATCTTGGGTCCCAGGTGGGAAAGGGTGAAACAAGCCATCCAAGAACATATTAGCCTTGTCTCTCCCACCCTGACAACATCCTTGCTTCTTCTCTGGGCTGGAAAAGGCATGGCATAGCAAGGTAGGAATGAATGAAAGGTGCTTTCCCCAGGAAGATGTCTTGTGTTGGAATTCATCTTCCTCTGTCAAATCTGATGCGATGAGCAAGCATGACTTCAGAATAAAACTGCAACGTGTATTTAGCCAAATTCTGAAGAAACACTCACTCTGCACCTCCAAAAGTGATTTTATTGTATGTAGAAAGAAAGGCAAATAACTAACAGTAACTAACAGCAATAGAGAGGTGTAGCCTAAGAAACAGGGTCTGGCTTTTTTTTTTTTTTTTCTCCCCCTCCCCCATCCTTTTTCAGCTTCAATTTTACTGGGGAAAATGTTAATTGAGATAGTATCTGTGAAGCCAAAAATCAACCCAGCTGGGTCTTCCCCATGTAAACCTTTATCTGCATAATCATGTCAACTCTTTTCCTGCACAGACCTTACAGTTCTCAGCTGCATTATGTTTGAAATACCCACAGTGGCAGAAGCCACCATATGTTGCCCCATCTGTGAAAATGTGCAAGCAGACATTGTTTTTTGCTTGTATAATTAACTAAAAGGGGATTAACTAAAAGGAATATTTCACTCTCAAATTTTAAAAATATCATTCACAAGGCCTGTGGAGATATTCTAAGGGGAACAGTCACAGTTACAATGATGAACTAGTAAGCACAACAATTAATAAAGTCTTTGAATGTAATATTCAAGATCTGTTGATACAAAAGATTGGGTTGTTGTTTTTTGTTGTTGTTGTTGATGTGGTGGTGGTGATGTTTTTTTTTTATTTTTTTATTTTTATCAGAGGTCTAGAATAAGGCTGTTTTACTACACAAAAAAATTGAGGCAATTAGAGGATTTGAGGCATGTGTTGTCTTTAACATGTCTCTTCCACTGGAATCATTACAGATTTCCCAGGGGAAAAAAATAAAGTCTTTTAATCAAGCTTTAAAGAAACATGCCTTAAAAGGAACAGGGGATGCATCTTGAATATTTTCTTTCGGACTTTGAATTCAAAGAGACATTGAAGGCTGCTACACAGTTCATGATGTAGCTACTTGTGGAATGAGTGGAGACTGTGTTTGATACAGTAGAATTTACTTCCTCCCGGCGCTTATAAAGATTAACACAATGGGCTGTGATATACAGCATCAGGCTCCAGCATTTTTAAAAATGTAGCAGCATAAAGCATCTCTCTAATTCATTTGAAAATACTACGTGCTCCTATAAAGCAACTCTCCAACTCATTTCAAGACGGCTATGTGCCCTTACTCTCCCCTTTGTCTTCTTCCAATGAGGCCCTAAGAGGCTGCAATCTCCCAGCCAGGATGGACAGCTGTGGGCTGTGCCCCAGTGTAGTCAGGAGCTCTGTCAAACCTCAGACTGTATTTAGGATGTGGACTGGATAAATGCAAGCTGGACTGTGCAGACATGCTTCCCAGAGAGGGGAAGCACAGTGGCACCGTCACACGGCCTTCTCCAGCAAAGGGAGAACATGACAGCAGGTCTCTCATTTTCCATTCCCTGCTTGATAGGGCACCTAAACACAAACAACTGTGGCTTAAGCACATCCCCATGTGCAGAGAACGCAACCATGACTCTCCTCGGTGTAATGGCAGAGATGGCACTGGTTCCAGTGGTTGCCACCGAATGAATGTTTACAAACAGTTCAGATTGTTTAGACAAGGTGAGAAATACAAAGTGGCCAGGAAAAACCTGGAGGAGAATGTTGAGTTTGGTAAGATGTTTCTCAGATTTTCATATGGAATAGCTGGGGAGATGGAAACAAGAGGCTATTTACATGTTCAGGCCTAATGGGAACAGACTGAGAGGGTATATTTCATGCAGGAATGCTGCCTTGTGTATACACCAGGAAACCACCGACTGCTTGCTCACCCAGCAGCAGAGCCAGCGAGGTGATGGGCAGCACGTAGCATGGAGACTCTTGGAAGCACAGTGACAGAAAGTCAAGGGGGGACGGCTTTGAACTAAAAGAAGGGAGATTTGGGTTAGATATAAGGCAGAAATCCTTTACTCAGAGGGCGGTGAGGCCCTGGCACAGCTGCCCAGAGAAGCTGTGGTGCCCCATCCCTGGAAGTGTTCAAGGCCAGGTTGGATGGGGCCCTGGGCAGCTGAGCTGGTGGGGGGCAGCCCTGCCCACGGCACGGGTTGAGGCTGGGCGGGCTTTGGGTGCCCTTCCAATCCACAGAGGGAGGTTTACCCTCCCCTGCGCGCACACACCGACACGACACCACCCGGCGTAGCACCGCACTTCCTCGCGACGATCTTTGTCTCCGCACAGCGCCACTCCCTCCCGTCCCACCCCCGCGAGCAGCACGCTGTCAGCCCCCAGCCGCCCCGCCTCCCGCCGCCGCCATGCTTTCCCCGGCGGCGCTCCGCCGGCCCCTCGCAGCCGCCGCCCGCCTCGCCCGAGGCAGTCCTCAGGTACCGGGCGGGGCGGGGCTGCGGGGCGACCGGCCGAGCTCCATTTTTCCTTCTGGAACCCGGTGCCGAGCGGGGGAGGGCGGGCGGTCAGTCAGCAGAGATGCGCGGTTGTCGGGATGGAGGTGCGAGGGGGCGGCGGGGCAGGGCTGAACCGCGGGGTGCGCGGCGCGGTATGGAGAGCTGCGAAGCCTGAGCGCGGTGCGTGGCATCGGCCACGTCCGAAGCCGACACGGGGCCGAGCGCTGCCATTTCGTCATCGCAGAGACGGGTGCCGTGTCTGTTCGGCTGGGACAGTGAGTGAGCTCCGGGATACCCGTGCAGCGCTGTGCGAGGAGGAGCTGTGGTGGGGAAGCTGAGCCCCGCGCCGAGCGGGCTGTTCTGCTTCCCCTCTGTCGTCGGCAGTTTGTGTTTTCAGTTCTGACCTAAGGCTGTGATTCGAAAACGTTCTGAAGTGGTTAGTCACACTTCCTTAGCGCTGGTGGAAGGCTAGTTTAGTCTGACCAAGTGCTGGGCCAAACACTTTGTATCCTGGAATCTGAAGGTAATGAAGGCATATTAAGAGGCAGATTTCAAAGGGCAATCATCAGGATGTCTGGCTTGCTTTTGTACCCAAATGCTGTCAGGGTAAGAACACTTCCTGCAAATAATGACACTAAGAAAGCCGTGAGATCAGCACTTATCCCACTCCCATTGCTGTGTTTTGATTCTCAGCTCATTTCCTTAGCATCTTTTCTGTGCTGGGGTCTGTCTGTCCCAGCAGTTCTGGGAAGCTCCTGCGTTGGTACAAGGTAATAATTAAACAGTTCAGTGGGACAGGTAGAGGGCACATCATGGTTTGTTGCACTGCCAAAAGGGATTGCAGTGAATAATACACACAGGAAGTATTTCCAAAGGAAAAAGTCACAAGATACTCTTGCAGCAGAGGTTTCCAAGCATTCTCAGCCTGCAGTAAAACAACATCTTTTTGTGAAACAAACAAACAGCAACAACAACAACAAACACACAGTCTAGTAGTGGGACAGAAGATGGTTTTTTGATTTGAGAATTAGTTCTACTTACTTTTCTTAACATTTTCTTCTAGGTACTTGCATCTCTTGCTACAGGGCCCAGACAGAATAATGGCATTTTCTATGAAATTCGCACGTATGATGTTAAGCCATCAAAGATGAAGGAGTTTGTTGAATTGGTTCATAAGTGCCTGCACCTCCGCACAGCTCACTCAGAGCTAGTGGGATTCTGGACAGCAGAACTGGGATCAATGAACAAGGCTGTGCACGTCTGGAAGTATGGTATGCTCAGTGGCTCAGGGTGTCAGCAGGCAGGGATGCTGAGACTTCCCTCTGGTTACAGGCTGTTGTCTGTTGCTTTAACCATGAGTACAAAAGATGAAAAAATACCCACTGTAGTGCAGCGTTGGTCTGTTGGATTGATTACGGTTATTCTTGAAAGTGGTCTTTCCTCTGAGTAGGTGTACAGAATGATAGAATCACCAGTGTTGGCAAAGACCTCCATGATCATCCAGTCAAGCCATATTGTACTACTACCAATATTTCCTTACTAAGCCATGTCCCTTAATACAACATCTGAACATTTCTTGAACACCTTCAGGAATGGCAACTCCACCACATCCCTGCACAGCCTGTTCCAGCTCCTGACCACTCTTTCTGTGTTTTTCCTGATATCCACTTGTATCTCCCCTGGCACAACTTGAGGCCATTCCCTCTAGACCTGTCACTAGTTATGTGGGAGAAAAGTCCTTCTTCCACCCTGCCACAACCTCCTTTCAGGTAGTTGGAGAGAGCGATAAGGTCTCCCCTGAGCCTTGTCTTGTCCAGACTGAACAATCCCTGTTCCTTCAGTTGCTCCCCATAAGACTTGTGCTCCAGACCTTTCATCAGCTTTGTTGCTCTTCTCTGACCATGCTCCAAGGACTCACCATCTTGTAATGGTGGGCCCAAAATTGAACATGGTACTTAAGATTCACCCTCACCAGTGAAGAGCACAGTGGGATGAACACTTCCCCACTCCTGCTGGCTATTTCTGATACAAAGCAGGAAGCCATTGGCCTTTTTGGCCACACTACTGGCTCACATTCTGCCAAGTGCTGACCAACGTCCCTAGGTCCATTTTTTCCACACATTCTTCCAGCCACTCTGCCCCACGCGTGTAGCATTGCCTGGGATTGTTGTGGCCAAAGTGCAGGCTCCAGCACTTGGTCTTGTTGAACTTCATCCCATTGGCCTCAGCCCAGTGATCCAGCCTGTCCAGATCACATTGTAGGGTTGTAGGGCCTTCTTACCTCAAGGCAGATCAACATTTCCTACCAACTTGGTGTCACCTGCAAACTTATTGAGGGTGCACTCAATGCCATCACCCAGGTCATCAATAAAGATATTGAACAGGATGGGCCCCAGTACTGATCCCTTAGGGAACACCACTCGTGACCAGTCACCAGCTGGTTTTAATTCCATTCACCACCACTCTCTGGGCCCAGCAAAGAATGTACCTGTCCAAGCCACGAGCTGGTTTTGGTAGACAATGTCAACAGCCTTTCCCTCATCCACCAGGTGGATCACTTGATCATAGAAGGAGATCGGGTTGGTCAGGTGGAACCTGCCTTTCATGAACCCATGCTGTCTGGGCTTCATCCCCTGGCTGTCCTGCACATGCCATGTGATCTCACTCATAATCATCTGCACCATAACCTTTCCTGACACTGATAACAGGATGACAGGCTTGCAGTTGCCTGGTTTCCCCTTATGACCCTTCTTGTGGATAGGTGTCACACTGGAAAGCCTCCATTCCTCTGAGACCTCTCCAGTTGACCAGGAATGCCGATAGGTGGTAGAAAGCAGCGTGGCTGTCACCTCTGCCAGCTTCCTCAGCACCCTCAAAGTGGATTCTTGAAGATCTCCATGGACTTACAGCAGTTCAGGTGGAGTAGTAGGTCTCTTAACTATTTCCACCTGAACCATGGGGAGTTTATTCTGCTCTCCATCCCAGACTTCCAGGTCAGGGTAGAGTACCCTAGGGATAATTGTTCTGACTTTTAAAGACAGACGTAAAGAAGGCATTGAGAACTTCAGCTTTTTTCTTATCCTTGACGGTCACGTTCCCCGCCGCATCTGGTAAAGGATGGAGGTTCTCCTTAGCCCTTCTGTTACTGTTAATATATTTGTAAAAATATTTTCTGTTCTCTTTCAGCTCGGTAGCCAAGTTGAGTTCAAGCTGGGCATTTTCCTTTCTAGCTTTCTCCCTGCACATCCTAACAAATTCTTTGTACGCTCCCTGATTTGCCCGTCCTTTCTTCCACAGGAGGTAGCTTCTTTATTTCTTCTATTCTTCTGTTTCCTCAGGAAAATCTCCCTGTTCATCCACACTAGTCTTCTGCCCCACTGGCTCATTATATGGCACAGAGGGACAGCTTGTTCCTGTGCCTTTACGACTTCCTTCTTGAGGAGCAACCAGCCTTCCTGGAACCATCTGCCCTTCATGATTGAATCCCAGGGACCCTCCTTACCACGGTCCTGATTAGTTCAAAGTCTGCCCTCCAGAAGTCCAAGGTAGAAGTTTTGTTTCCACCCTCCATCCCCTGACTTCACTAAAAACTAAGAACTCTACCATTTCATGGTCATTCTGCCCAAGGCAGCTCCCACACTCCTCATCTCTCAGTCTCCCATCAGTCCTTCTCTGTGAACAGCAGATGTAGTGGGACACTGTCCCTGGTAGGCTCTCTTACCAACTTCTGTACAATCCAGAAACTTCCTAGGCTGCTTCTTCTGCACTACACTGTATTTCCAACATGTATCAGGAAAGTTGAAGTCCCCCATGAGAACAAGGGCTGGCGACTGCATAACTTCTGCCAGCTGCTTGTAGAACACCTCATCTGTCTCTTCATCCTTGTTAGGAGGTCTATAAGATGTCTGCCTTGTTGGCCCTTACCCTGATCCTTACCCATAGAGATTCAACCTTATCATTCCCACCCTCAAGCTAAACAATATTGACATGCTCTTCTAACATACAGAGCCAGCATGAGATGAGCTGCAGAGGAGTGCTTTGTTTATAGTAGGTTCCTCTCAGGTATGGCCAGCTCCTGAACAACACATCTTCACAGTATCAGAACAGATGAGAAAAGAATTGAGATTTCCTCAATGGGATCACAGAGTTATAAAATCACTTGAGTTGGAAGTGCCATCTAGTCCAACTCCTCTGCAGTTAACGTGGACAGTTATAGATGGATCAGGTGCTCATATCCCCATGCAGCCTGACCTTGAGTGGCATCTACCACCTCCCTGGGAAACCTGTGGCAGTGCCTGATCACTCTTATTGTAAAAAAAACTATTTTACAGCCAATATAAATCTTCCCTTTTAATTTAAAACCACTTGTCCCATCACAGCAGTCCCTTCTAATGATTCTGTCCCCTTCTTTCTTTCATCCTCCTTTTAGATTATGCATATGCAAATAATTGTGTAAGTGCAGACCATATTTATGCAAATGCCTGTGTTTGTTTATATGTATGTATAATCGCTCACCAATTCTAGTACAGCATAGCAGTCAGTCCTATAAAACAAAACAGCGTGCAGTTTGTGTGGTTAAACTCCTGAAGCTACACTGTGCTGAGCTGGAAGGCTGCTCCACAAGTGTGGTCATCCCATATGCATGAAGTGCTGTGTTGCTGCTTCAGCATTGAGAGCAACAGGCTTCTGACACAGTAGTCATCAACTTTCTATGCCGTCGGAGTCAGTGCTGACCTGGCAGGTGCTGCTGAACCATGAAAAAAAAGCTGAGAAAGGGCGTGCTGGCTGTGTTCTTCTCTGAACCCAAAGGTTTATAGAGACATGGGAAGGCACACTCCGTCATTTCTTTGTATATCTGTTGTAGGCTGGGGCGTACCTGTATACTCAGAACTTTTTTTTACTAATGCAGCAGCCTGCTCTTTGAAATGAAACATTTTCACAGTGCCTGCTTAAAGTGGTGGCTTGTCCTTCTATCCTCAGGGAGGGAAGGGAGTTGCTATGTGTAGACAGGAGTAAGTTTACATGCATCTGTGTTTCAGAAAATGTCTTCCTGCTTCTCAGGAATTTTTACCTTGTTCTTTCATTTCTTTCTCTTAAAAAATAGTTTCTCATTTAAACATTTAAGATGGGAAACTAAGGAAAAATCCAATTATTTTTGTTTCCTATTTATCGTTAAGTATGTTACATACATATATGTTAGGTATGCTAGCATTCTTCCTCCTTGTTTCATCTTCTTAATTTTTGTTTAGTAGCTAAGAATAATTGTTACATTTTTCTCTCAATTTCAAGACACTGATATTTCTTGAGGTTCTTTCCAATCTCAGATGCTGTATTTTTCTCTTATTGGCTGATGTGGTAGTGAGTGCATTTTTTTTTTCTTTCTTTCTTTCTTTTCTTTTCTTTTTTTTTCCCTGTCTTACAGATAATTTTGCCCACAGAACAGCAGTCCGGCAGGCACTAGCCAATGACAAGGAGTGGCAGGGACAATTCATCTCTCTAGCTCTGCCCCTTATAGAAAAACAGCACAATGAAGTTGCTTATCTGGTACCCTGGTGTCAGCTTGGGAAACCACCAAAGGAAGGGGGTGAGCTTATCTTCTTTTTCTGATTAAAGCTACTGATACTGACTCACTACAAAACATGGCTTAACGTTTAAACCAGGTATTACATGACTTTATAACCCCTTATGTAACAAGCACTTGTGTGTAAAAAACTATCTGGAGCCCCAGCTGTAAGATTTGAAACAAGGTGTGAATTGATAAACAAAAATGCGAGATGACCACCACACAGAAGTGCTCTGAGTGGTCATCCTGGCTTGGTTTGTCCACCATCAGTGAGAGGATGCTTCCCAGAAACATTTAAAAAAAAAAGTTTTTCTGTTTCGCAGAGCTTTGTCTCATTTGTCACTTTATTTTGTTGCAACTACTTCTTGTCCATAATAGTTTAAATAACCAAATCCCCCAAATCTACTTTTCAAGGTACATAGAAGCCAAGCATAGTTAGTAGATCATAGCTTGGTCTTAGACTTCTTGTCTTTATATATTTTGTTTCTCTTTTTAGCAAGTGTGATACTAAGAGTACTGACTATACACTGACTAAGGAAAATTTGCAGACTTTGCAGTCTGCTGTGTGAGTAAAATGTAGGCCCCACTTTAGCCCTCAGAGCATACACAGTAACCTTTGTTGTTTATTTCCCTGAGATTCTGAATTTTAAAAGCAGACTGTTTTTTCCATTAAAGTGGGGTAGCTGTCTATTCCAACACTTTATTCCATTTTAGGGTAGTTTTTTTTTTCCTCATCTCCAGCTTGTTGTTGGAGAAAAATACCAAACAATGCATTGCAATGGGGCAGTTGTCTAGATGTCTGCTACATTGTTAGCAGTTGTGACTCAGAGTAACTATGTGAATGGAAAGGACACAAATAAGGTACCTCATAGCAGGACTATTGTTTTTTTGAGGGGGGGCTATCATGCAGTTTGTCCCCACAGTACAGAGGAAGGGAGGTTTTTCGGCAGAGCAAAGATGGTAAGCTAGTTCTGGTCTGTTGCTTTTGACTTCAAATCTTGCTGTGGCCAACTGTTGAGATTCAAAAGGGCTTACAATGTAAAAAAAACACTTCAATTCCAGAAAACATCGCTAGTCTTAGAAAAGGCTGCTTTGGATAGTTCTATCAGCCATCGAAACACACCATCAGATATGAACGTTAGTGATTTCTGACAAGTAAATGAAACTGCCTTAAATTTTCATGCGAGCATGCCCCTTTCAGCTGGAGTGTGTGGGAATCCTTTTGTACTGCTGGGTCCTGGTACTTCTGTGTACACTGAGTTGTGCTCCTGTGATTCTTTTTGAGGTGCTGTGCAGGCTGGGCAGGAGGCAGATTCATGGCCTCTCTCCTCTAGTAGCGAGGTTACCAGTACTGGTTTCACAGTAGTGAAAGCATGGCTGTGAAAGACTGAAAAATGGTGTTTAATTTCCTTCCTCGAGGTCTTCTTTTGTCTTTTCCTCTAGGTGTGTATGAATGGGTTACTTTTCAAATGAAGCCTGGTGGGCCAGCTCTGTGGGGCGAGGCATTTCAAGCTGCAATCAATGCTCACATCAACACAGGCTACACCAAGTTAATTGGTGTTTTCCACACAGAGTATGGGTTACTTAACACAGGTAACACTACTTCTGTTTCTAATACAGACTTTGGTATAGGAATGGGGAGGGAAGGTGAAAAACTTCTTGTCCTGGCTCAGGGTTGGATGGCCCGATAAGAAGTGTTGCTGTGGATCATGGAAGTCCTGTAAACAGTCCTTGAACCCAGCTTTGTTTATTCTGTTATATATTTAAGCCAAGTGGTGCAATTTTAAGATATTCTCTGATCTGTTGTTAGAGTCAAACCTTTTAGAGGCTCAGCAAAGGATCATCTCAACACATTCTTGCTTGGTGAACTGTTTCTGCTAGTTACAAGGCATCTAACACACGAGGGTGAATGGCGAGGTCTTGCGTATTGCATTACAACATAACAGCAACAGTGACAAGCTGACTTTATTTCTACTTTTCAGTCCATGTGATCTGGTGGAATGAGAGCCCGGATCACCGGGCAGCGGGAAGGCACAGGGCCCATGAAGATGCCAGAGTGGTAGCAGCTGGTAAGAGATGATGGGTTTAGAGAACTCATTAGTGTTACTTCCATGCATGCTGAGAAAAGTATTGTTGTTCACTGGATTTCTTTCTTAATTAAACGTGCATTTAATTTCAGTACGGGACAGTGTCAGATTCTTGGAATCCCAGCAGAATATGCTCCTGACTCCTCTGGCATGCTCACCACTGAAGTAGCCTACTGAATGATGGTGGAAAAGCTGAGATGGATGCACCGTTGGCAAGTACCGTTGCATGGATCATCACAGTCATACCCTCACAAACTGTACGGATTTTCTTCAGAGTGAATGCAAAATGCTGACCACCAGCACAGTAAAATTCTGCACCCCTATAGTTTATGGTGATGGTCTGACATCTCCAGAAGTAGAATTCAGGTCGTATCACTTTCAACATAAAACTTAACTTTACAGATCTTTAATTTAACCCGACTTTTTAATATTTTTCTGCATAGCTGCTAGGGCCCAGTGAGTGAAATGCTCTTTTCCAAGGTCACAGCTCAGGGCAGGTAACTTTTGTAATCACTGCATCATGGGTATTACGTACTGGCTTAAGGAGTGCCTCCATACAGCCTCATAACACAACTACATTTTAATCAAGCTTCTCGTTGGGATGCTTTGTATTAATTCTTAGTAATGCAAAACTTCATTGTGCCTGGAACTGTGTCAAGCAGGTGCTGCAGCGTAGCTGGTTAGGTGGTGTTCTGATTGAGTCTTCCCTAATCTCAGCCCTTTAATTTTATATCCTGTAAACACTTCTTTAAGAACTGTAGTTTTGCTTATTTTAATACTTCTTCAGGGTGCTAAAATTCTCTCTCTCAAATTCACCTCATCTATGTATCTTAATCTCTTTGAAATATGGTCTGCCAGACTGTTGAAAACCAAATAAATTTGTATAAAGCAAAAGTTATGGTGTTTGCCAGTCAAGCTCTTACTGTTTTGGACCTCTAGTAAAAACCATTCTGCAAGTACAGGCTTCTGCAGGCTTTGCATTTTGGGCATCCGCGGTCATGGAGCCCTTATGATGTATTTTGATTTGCTACAGCATGTAGCAGCAGAACTGAGGTTGCACAGGCTGTGAAGTTGGCTACTGTGTGTATACCAGTATGAAAGCACCCCCTGCTGAGGGACTATCCTTTAATCTCATGTTAGCTAAGATTAAGGGTATTTCAAACCTTTATGCTCAAACACAACATTTTACCTTGTCAGTGAAATTAGGTGTTGAAAATTTATAGCAAAGAGCAGTTATCAGAATGGCTGCATCTCTGTGATGGAAACATTCTGGGGCAGGTACCTGCTTTGGCTTTAACATCCAGATAGGTCTGTGATGCCTAGAAGCTCTATAGCTAAATTTGACAGTTGCACAGATTACCTTCTGCTGGATTTGTTGGAGACTTTTTTTATTTAAGTAAATGTAGAAGCTTAAAGCAGTGCTTGCCTTTCAAATCTTGGATCACCTCACTTACCTACTTACCTACCTGAAAAACACATGTGCCCCATGTTAATCTGTGGATGCTAGAACTTGCCCATACAGTATGCATGAAAGTTCACACCAAACGCAAACAGGGCCACATGAACTTCTGCACAGCACTCTTCGAAAAAGTACATGCAAAAATGACACTTTACAGACCAAAGGTGCCAGAACAGCTTTATTTTTTACTTAATACAAGGCAATTAGAGTGCCTCTTAATACTTCACATAACAGTTATTAGCAAATACAAATATATATACTTTTTTTTTTTCCTTTAATGAAAACATCCACTTAAGGATTTAACTCAGAAATTTCAGTTGTGAAATCTCACTAGATTTTTGCAAAGTTAACAGATATTCCAGTGCAAAAATAGATCCCATTACAGATAGCATAAAGTGCTTGGAATGAAGGACCAACTACAGTTCAGGAGGCAAAGATAAGCACAAAGTGGTGGTTTAACCATAGGGGAAAAGTGTAACAACTCTGTACTGAAATACAAATGTACTATGAAGAAGGGTGCAATATTTCAACAGTAACACAGTTTAAAATAAGTTAACACCTCAGTGCAGTTCTATTATCTAGAGTAATTCACAATCATACTGTACGTGACTCGAGTGATTTTTCCCCATGCAGAACTATAAGAATAGGCAAATGGTTGTCTGAGGTTACTCCATGAGAAATCTGCGCAAGAGTTGTTTTATGCTGTCTGTTCACTATGGCTACAAACAACAAACAAAATGCACTAGAGCTGTGAAACAGTTCAGGTAACATCCACGTCTTTTTGTCACAGATATCAAACTTCCACGTGTGAGAGACTATGAGCAAGACACTCATAGGACACAGAAACCAAGGATCTCTTTTTGGCCAGCTAAGCTAAAAAAGACACTTGTTTCCTATAAAATGAGTCATTTATATGAGCAGTTGCAAAGAGCAAACTACAGCTCTTTTAAGACCAAATATGAATCCTCCTAGAACTCGCTGTAGTTCTACATGCACTAGATCTGTGCAGTGTAAAACTTAAGCCCTTCACTTCAGCCTCTATGCTGAGATTTTCACTTAATTCTGATTTGCAATAATGATTTCTAGCAGTGGTAAGTATTCACTACATGCCATTTGTCTCACTGATGGCTTAACATATGAGCAGCCTGCTTTGAAAAGTCATGGCTGTAGCTCAGCTGCTATGGTAATTGTTCTGCACATAGAAGTTTGGTGCAGACATCCTCACGGGGGTAAGGGTGCCATAAAGGTAAAAACAAAGCATGTTTTATGTGAGGTATACCAATCCCCATCGCTCTCCTTTCTATCCCCGTAGCAATGTAATAGATAGATAAAAAATAATTAGTATGAAAAAGGCACTTCAGCAGAACATGTAGTAAGCTATTACATTATGCAAAAGTACGGCACAGCAGGGACTGGGGACTTGCGCTAAGTATTTAACTGTCCATGTAGTAAAAATGCTGAATTGGTCAATGTTATCAAGTACACCTACAAATATGTACTCAACCTTCTTAAGGTTCACTCCAGCCTCTTCACCATTGCTGGGCTGCTGTGGGCATTCACAGAAGAAAATGGTCCATGACGCATTCATGGTGGAGCATTAAAACGAGTGCAGAACTTGCACAGGTACTTAAGGCAGAGGCATGACGCACAAGAATTGCCCAGGTACTATGCTTGGGTTCATACCACATTACTGAACCTATTTCTGAATGCAAAAGCGAGACAGAGGGCACATAAGTTTATTAACAAAAGCATACTCTCCCATGGCTGTTGCACAGGATGAACAAGAATTGCTTGTTCTCACCATGTAATCTTCCCTCTACTATTATTCTGGCCTTGTAAAACTTTACAATTTGATTGATGTCATTTGTAGCTCTCCTACTTTTGAACTATCTTGTTCAAGATGAGGAGTTTTACTGACACAGTTTCTCACATGAATTAAGAGTGTGTGCTACAGTTAGGGATCACCTGCCAACTGACACTACACTGCACAACAGAAGCAGAAACTTGCACATTAATCTAATATTATACCAGCTTCCATGAGGGAAAATTTTAGGCGAACAACTTGTAGTACAGATAGTGGCTAATTGCAAGAGGGTGAAACCTGCCTGCATCATGAATGTAGCTGTTGCTGAATAGAGAGAACGAAAGCACAGCATTGCAGGCATAAAGTAAAGAAATACTTGGGCTACAAAGATCAACTGAAAGCACTTTCAATCCCTAATTATGCTACCAACCTATTCAAAGTCATATAAATAATACTGTTAAAAAAAACAAACTACATTTCTAGTTTTATCTGGCAAAGCCAGAAATGGCAACACTCTTTTGCTAAGCAGTAACTATAGATGATGGGTACCTTTCTGGTGCAAAGCAGGGGTTAAAAGAGCGGACATTACATATCTGAGTGGCATATCATGATTTAGAATTTGCTCTTGGTATTAGCAGCTGGTACAACTACTGAGTTTGCTGCTGTGGTCTGCTTTCTCACCCACTCCCTTCTGCCAGGTGTTCATGCAGCTGCTGCAGTATCTCAAAGGAGCAGGGAGAGTACTTAACTACAAGAAAACCCAGTCAGAGTAGGTTAATAGTTATGATGCTGGTGGGACAATCCTGTGCATTTGTAGGGTTCACAGTTCTGCATACCTCCATTCCAAAGTAGATGTACAGACACGATGGCCCATCTCTTGCCATCCCATCTGCACAGCACTGCTCTGTGACCACAGACATGTCACCAACTGACCTACACCAGCCTAGGCAAAGCAGCTGGTCAGGTATGCTTTCACAAACAAAGGTCACAATGCTGGTAACTTCTCTTGCTGACTGTCTTGGTGCATTCATTGCCAGCAATGGACGTAGCACCAGGGAAATCCCACTCCTGACATGCATGTTTTCAAGAGTAAAACACACATGTCTTTAATATATCAATAAATAACCACTGGCCATTATTCCTTAATGAACTGTTTTTGCAACCCTAGTAAAAACATACTGTACAGGACAAGATGCAGTGTGGTTGAAAGTCCACAGCATCTGGTGGGTGCTTTACCACAGCTTCACAGAGTTGTACTGTAATGAGCTAAGTTCAAGTCTTTCTCTTGAGAACAGTACAAGACGACTCCACGAGGCACTGCCCCTAAAATGGAATTTTGGATTCATTGCATTGAATTGCATTGCATTGAATGGTTATCAGTAGAGTGTCCAGTTTGTCTCCCTCTAGCTTCTTTGGGAGTAACCTATCCCCAGGCAAAGGAAGTTTGCATTCTTCTCATTATTTCCTGGCTGAAATTGGCTCACACACAACTTTCTTTTACCTTCTCGTCTTGCAGAAAGGAATTAAGGATTGCAATGTCTACCACAGTCTGGTTTTTGTGTAATGACAGGTCCTTAGTGTGGTCATCATCACTTTGGTCCTTAGCAAAATTTACAAATACCTGCAAGAAAAAGGCCATGTCACACACTTTTCTGGATTTTCACTAATTTAGAGCATTCTATATACTGAATCCTTTCTGGATTAGTCCTGGAATTCTGTACCTAGCTTGCTGAAATGTCCTTACAAGATAGGTAAGTTGATTCATTTATTCCTACCTCACCAGAATTATGGTTTTGGCACACAGGCTACTAAAAACTTACTTGGTCAAGTGTGGTCTGAGAAACAGAGTAGTCTTCTATGTGGAGTCTCTTTTTGTTCTGGGAGAGAATACTGAATATTCTGGCCAGCGAAGATTGCGAAGACGGAAGTTGGTACTGCAGCATATTGCGATGCTTCTCCTTCAAGACACTTCCAGGGAAGGCATGCCCAAAGAATTCCTCAACTGGCTTCAAGTCTGGGTTAGCCCCTGCAATTCGCACCACTATGGTATAACCATCTCCAAACCTGTACACAAGAAGGCCAGCAGAGGAATTCGTTTAAGTGGCACTGAAACAGATGTACAGCTTAGAATTCAGCAGCTTTTTTCACAGCCAGAAAGCCAATGGAAATGCTGCATTAAGGAATTAAGTCTGACTGTATCTCTCTAAAAATGCAGACTACTCTGTGATGTAAATGATAACAAAATAGCTACCTGTTCTTTAGATGCTGGACGCTGCCCAGACACCTGAATCGCCCATTGACCATTATTGCCATTCGAGTGCACAGCGCTTCACACTCTTCCATGCTGTAGAAAGAATTAAATTTCCTTAGCTCTCGAAGGAGTGCTGGAGGGCAGAGCAGCTGAGCCAAGCTTTGGATCCAGACCCAGCAGGTACAACAGGGTTGATACTTACCTGTGAGATGTAAGAACCACTGATCTCCCCTCTTTGATAACACTCAGAGCACAGTTCCACAAGAAACGGCGTGCTTTGGGATCCATCCCTGTTGTTGGCTCATCCTGCAAAATATATATAAAAAATAGGATATGCTGTTCCATGCTACCAACAAATACCTCATCACTGAAATGACCTGGCCATTCTGGTTATGCATATTGGAAAAGATGACAGTAAGCAAGTTTGATACATTTTTTAAAATGGGAAAATAACTTATGCTCAAAAGCATGTTTGCTTATTTAAAATATGAAGAACTGAGAAGCACTATTTATTTTGCAATTATAACATATCAAAAAAGTCAGTTCTAAAACAAGCTAAACTCAGTTCAAGTTTAAAATGAGCTAGAAAACGCTGGGGGGGCATAATGTTCTGCATGCATAAAAATATTTGTGCAAGTGGTGAAGATGCTTTAACTGTTGCTAGTTTGGCATCATGTTTGAGATCTCCACTTCTCCACTGATTTTTCATGAATAGAAACCATGAGACACACTATAGTTTGAGTATACATCCAAGTAGGCTCACACAGTCCCAAATAAAGATTCCCTGTGTTTTTTGCTTATATTTAGGTGACTGATGACATTTCTAGATTTTGTTAGTCACACAATAGCCAGTCTTCATCTGTGCCTAATTTTTCTGTTTTTAGAGGAAAACATTAATGAGTTAAGGTTGCAGACTCACCAGGAATACCACAGGTGGCCCTCCAATGAGGGCTATTGCTGTGGAGAGCTTGCGCCTGTTCCCTCCACTGTAGTTGCCTGCATATTTTTCTCCATATTTCACAAGGCCCAGTTTCCGAATTGCCCATTCGCCAACCTACAAGAGACAGTACAGTATCTTCATGAGTCAATCACAGCAACATCTACACAGGGAGATTTTCTTTAGAGGCTTTGGCTTTAAGATGATTTTTCAGAAGGGCCATTCATTCGAGGCTTTAATGTGGCATAGCTCTAGGTTTTGAAACACCCTATTCACCCTCAGATTAAGGTGTATAAATACCAGCCCATGAGGGCCCAGACAATCAGACAGCTGCAGATTAGTTAGCATAGATTCATAGAATCACAGAATGTCTTGAGTTGGCAGGGACCCACAAAGATCATCGAATTCAACTCCTGGCCTCACAGGATCACACAAAATCCAAACCCTATGTGTGAGGGCAGTGTCCAAACACTCCTTGAACTACTGCAGCTTGGGGTTGTGCCCACTGCGCTGGGCAGCCAGTGCCCAGGCCAAAAGTGACCATGCAGTTCAGCATCAGCCTAGCCCTGCTAACTACTAGTGTAATGGTCTTAGCAATACATGGTTTATCCAGCTTTTTAGGTGCTATGGGCTTGCAACAGGGACACCGTCTCTCCTGACACACAGCAATTGGCACTATTGTGCATTTCAGCCCCTAGATATATTGGAAGGATCTGTTCATTATTGAGAAGTACATACACTGCAACTGTCAGCCACTTGTTCTTTTAGTTTAGGAACTAAAAAGTGTTTAGCAAAGAGATTCAGTTAGTATTTGCACCATAACCAGAACCAGGTCCCTGTGCTTGGAGCGCAGCATAGAGGAACCTGCCTGCAAACCTCAAAGGAGCTTGCAGTTCTCACTTGCCACTGCTCTCAGGGCTATATGGGCATACTTTGGACACCGGATCTGGAAACAGTTCTACAGAACCCAAGAACAAATGGTGAAAGCTGCTGCCAGCCCAAGGAACTGAAATTGAGAAGTGTGCTGTATGCTACTGTAAAACTGTTATTAATTGACTTACACTGTTAGTGTAAGCCTGTGTGTGAATGCTGAAACAGGAGCAATTTAATGATACAGTGTGATCACTCAGAAAGAAGCAGATCACTATAATTTTATGTGTACTGTGGGATATGAGCATGGAAGCAGCAACAGTTTGTCACTGGGGTACTCGTATGGTGTTTCATTTACCTTGCAAACTTCCTTCTCAGGAACACCTCTGAGGAGTGCAAAGAACTCCAAGTGTTCTCGCCCTGTCAGCAGTTCATTAATAGCATCAAACTGTGGACAGTAGCCCATGTTCTGATGGACTTCTTGGATGTTCGACAGGATACTGTAAAATAAGAACACCATTAGTTATGATTTTACAAGTAAACAACATTGAGATGATAAAAAGAGGAAGGTGAATCAATGAGTCCAGAATCACTGGTTTATTAACAATTTCTAGAAGTCTGTCTTCACCAAACTCTTTTTCTTTTCTTTTTATAAATATGATATTGAAACATGACAGAGAAGGTACTCAGAAGTGACTACCAGACTAAATCCACTGTGCTAAATGGCTGTAGTACTTTAGTAGACTCAGCAAAAGGCCAAGGCCCAAGAGTTGAGATAGAAAAAAAGTGGGGTAGCATTTAAATTCGTTGGAATTGGAAAAAAGACCAAGAAAGCTGAAGGAGGAAGCAGCAAAGGTTATTCTTTAAGATAAAGCAGTGAAAGATGTATCATCTTTTACCTGTTTCCTTTGAGGAAAGCTTCTCCTCCTGTTACATCTGTATCACCAGTTAGCATCTTGAAAGTGGATGACTTGCCCGCACCATTTACTCCCAGAAGTCCAAAGCACTGGGGATATAAAAAAACAAATAAGCACTGAGAACAGGATCCAGCCCTATAGTTTTCATCACTGAGGACACTGGAAGTAACAGCCTTGACTCTCAAGATAACCTGGAAGAAGTCAGTGCATTTTCTGAATAAACTGGGCTTTCATTTTCAGCATAAATCTTCACGCTGGGAAAAAGCATCAGCTACAGCATTACCTTGGTGCAGTGTCAGGATAGTGCGTCTGTGCTAAGCTTTAGAGAGTGTCATGCTTTGATCTCTAGCCCTAAAAGGTTGCAGAGTTCTCTACCGTCTTCAATAGCAGAGAGAGACTGAGACATAAACTGCTCCAACCTCCGGGCCGTTCACTTTTGTCTAATTTGAACACCACCTGCTTCTAATTTCACTCTACTCTGTGTTGTGTGTTGCTCTTAAATAGTCGAAAAATACTGAAGCAGTAATAATGACAAAATAAGCTTACCTCTCCAGGAGGGATTCCAACACATATCCTGTCAACTGCTGGCTTTCGTTTCATTCTGTAAATCTGAAACCAGAAAAAAAACAACAATGTAAATGAGAACTATAGCTAGACTTGTACATATTTAACACTACAAATATTCTTCCCTTTTGATTCCATCAGACTTTTCTTAATGAGACTCCTGGTGGACTGCACAGTTTTGCATAAACGGGTCTTAGAAATGCAAAACCTGTTACCTTGGTCAGCTCCTTGATTTCCAGTATGTCGCTCTGTCCTCCTCCACTTATTATTCTCTGCCTTTCTCTGTTTACATCTTCATCTTCATCATTCACAGGAGGTAACTTGGCATAGACAGGCCTGTAGAGAACAACACGATAAAGCCTTGGAAGAAGATGATGGAGCTTGATATTCTCCCCGCTTCATGCCACGTACCAAGGAAAACTTTACCTGTCTGCCGTGGGAAAGTAAAGCAGACAACCTACCTGGGTTTGATGAAGAATCTGTACTGGATGAGCACAGTAATGAGGAAGAAGACTACACCCTCCACTGCCATGGCAAACAGGTTCCTTCCCACCAGGTCCCACGACAGAGGGGACACAAAACGATTCTCGCCTGCCAAGATGAGAACACGAGCATGGTCACCTTTCCAGAGCAATGGGAAATTGGTATCATTTTTTCCTGTAGAGCTCACTAATTCAGACACTGGTAGAACTGAGAGTAATCAGTTAGAGGAGACTGGGAACAAGCTAAACAAGTTGTGACTGTGTACACATCTCTTGCTGTAACTAAGTTGGGTCTGAGCATGTTCTCTTGGGAGAAGTTGATTGGACACTAAGAATTTGGTCTACCAAAGAAGAGCTGGCCCATATGCTCAAGAAGCACAAGGCAACTGACTCACACCTCTCATCTGCATTCCAGAAAAAAAAAAAACCCACAACAGCTCTACAGAATCTTAGCCACTCCTTCCACTTAGCCTAGCGATTTTTTCCCCCATGCATCTGGATTCTAGTAACTCAAAGTTCTGGGATCTATATGCCTGATTTCTTTGGTGTTTGAAACAGCTTTAAGAGGACAGCTGAGGATACCTGCCATCTATGATAAGTTCTGTGCTGCAAATTGTGTACTTTGAACTCTTGAAAAGTCAGAAGAACAAAGGGTGTTAGTCCAGAGAAGGCTCACACAATTTCACTTACCAAATCTCTCCAGAGCATCAGCCATGGCCTGATTTTTCACCATGTCAATAAGACCCCGCCCCAGGCAGAAGTGAGGGAAGATGAGAAAGACAGACTTCAAGATGTCATTGATGTTGTTCAGCTTCTGTTAAGACAAAATTAATTTCCAGTGGGCTGTCTGAGCAGAGAAAAGCCACCACCTACTGAATGTGACATCATGTTGTGAATGACCACCTGCAGCTAGCTGGCAGCACTGCAATCCCACAAAAAAATCAGAAATTAGAAATATTCTGCCAAGAGACAGTCCCACAGCTCCTCCAGACAGTCAGTGTTCCTGCTTTGCTCAAAATGCTATTAAAGCAAGTAATCTACACCAAAGAAGAGATTTCTCCAAACATTCAGTCTAAAAGCCAAGGCCTGCAAAAAGCAACATGCAGAAAGCCTACAGCTTTAGGATAAGGGAAACTTGTGGTTACACAGACTGGTAATCTCAGTGGCTGTAGGCAGCCCCTCCATAGCCAATACTGGATGCTGTAATCCTTTTCCAGCTGGCTTAGTTCATAGGTCAGACTGACAAGAGAATCACAGAACTGTAGGGGTTGGAAGTGACCTTTGGAGATCATTAAGTCCAATCTCCTGCTAAAGTAGGTTCCCTACACAATAGGTCACATGAGAAAGCATCCAGATGGGTTTTGAATATCTCCAGAGAAAAAGACTCCACAACCTCTCTGGGTAGCTTTCTCCTGTGCTCTGTCACCCTCAGAATAGTTCTTTCTCATGTTTGTATGGAACTTCCAGTTTGTGCACATTGCCCCTTGTCCCAAATAGTGGTTACTTTACTGTTCTGCCAGGCACTTATCTTCAAGAAAGTGCATGTTTCTGCTGAGATAAAATAGGCCTTATAACAAAAGGGATCATCATCAAGGAGTGCTGCCTCATGCCCACAGGCAGGTGGTGCAATCAACAAGTTAATCCGACAGGGCTCCCTCAGAGGTACTTCCCAGTAACATGTGTCAAGCAGGACCTGCATCTTGTGTTACATACAGGCATGAGAGACACTTGGACCTTCCCCAGTAGGCATCTGGCCTTGAAAAAAACTGAAGTAAGATGCAAAAGTTCCCAATACAGTCAGTGAGATATTTATCTCTGAAAGCAAAACTGAGGACAACAAACCAGAGTGCTTGAAATGCCCTGCAGTGGATAGAAACTGCCCCACTATGGAGAACATGCAAGAAATTCAAATTAAACATGTTTAAACACATTTAAAACAGTGCAGTAAGGGTAACAAGCTGGGAGTTTGCCAGGGCAACATGGTACCAATGTGAAATTCTGCTCTGCATCAGCACAAGACAGTGAAGAGCTTCTGGGAAGACTTACGTTGTTGGTGAAGAGCTCCAGGACAAAGGTAGCCACACTACCATTGATGCCAATGAAAAGGTTCACACTAGTCAACACAACATATGCTGTGCTAGGGATTTTGAACACGAAGGAGGCTGGATACATGAGAGGAGTGATAGACCAACTGCAAGATGAAAGGCAACAACATCAGGTAAGTAATTTCCAATCTTAAGTGTTTCCCTAATCATCCTGCAGAGAAGGAATCCCTTACCCATAGAGAAACAGAAGAAGAGCAAGCACAGGCAAGTTGGAGGAGGATACATAGGACTTCTGTTGGAAGCAGATGAAGATGATGATGACAAGTGTGGCTGGAACGATGTAGTTGCACTGGAAGATGAAAAACACAGCTTTAGATTCATTTCCAGATGACAAAAAACTAATGCAGCTTTCTGCTCTGCACCAGCGTTTTTCAACATCCTTCAGAGTTCCCAAGTCTACTCACAAGGGGAAATTCATAGCAGCACGTGTAGGCAACAATGTGGTATACAAGAATTCACACTTCCTGGTCCTCTAGAAGTAGCTGATAAGACTCTTACAGGTTCTGGACATAACAGATTGAAAAGCCTACTCTGAATCAGCAGAGCAAGGGGCTATGCAAGCCAACATTCTGGGGTAGATATTTTCAAGTGACATTAAAAACGTCATTGATGCCTAATGCTGGAGCCTATGGTTCCTCTCCCATCCTCAGTTCAGTGTTTTTTTGTCCCATCTAGGTGAACTACCACCCAAGAGAGCAAAGGCAGAACAATTATCACGTGATGAATTAATGTAGTGCCCTTGCTGCACTCTACACTTCAGCAGACACTCTGTAACCACAGGATGGAGACCATTTAGAACAGCCATGGAGTATAGTCCAGCCCTTACCATATCCCAGACAAAGTTGGCCAGCCAGTAGATCACAGGCTTCACACCACTGATGAACTGCAAGTGCTTAGCCTTGCTGACACGTTCCTGAATAAGGAATACCACAAAGCTGGCAGGAACAAAGGACATGGCAAAGATCACACAGATGGAGACTAGGACATCCACAGACGTGGTCATCCTGGACAAAAAGAAGGAAAGCAAAGTGTTTGTATGCTGGTGCTGTCTCCCTTGAGACTAAATGAGGCAGTTCATGTGGGCAATGCGGAAACTCATTCTCCTTTTGCTGTTCTCAATTTGCAGGGTAAAGGATGACCATACCAGGCCATGTTACCTACAGGGGATGCTCTCCATCTGTACAGTGAAGGCAATATGCACAGCTTGTAAGTGTCTCAAAAATAGTACCACAACCTGCAGAATCTTTGGTCAAAACATCAACACAGTAGTCCTTCTCCTTTCCTCACCACCTCACCTACATAACTTTGTTTCCCACATAATGTATTTACTAGGGTTGGGATTTGTTGTTGTTTTTGCATGGTTTCGTTTCAAAGTTCAAAGGTATCTCTGACTGTCATCAGCCACTGCTGTGCTGAAAGTTTGAAGGATGTTATCTGCACACAGTTTATGACTCCTGGTTCAGACTGTAATAGTAATGAATTTGTCAGTATCTCAGTAACTTGGACTAAGACCCCAAGGCTGAGACAGTGAGCAAAACTAAACAGCATCTATCAATCTTAGTCAAATGGTAGTACTACTGAAGGACAAAAGAGATCACATCCATGGCGAGTTAAGGATGGGTCAGGTCACAATGTTGAAATTCTCCAAAAAGCATAAAATGAGAGGATTTCATTTGCTCTCAAAAATTTCAGTTTGAGCTACAGACACAGAAAGCTTGCACAACACTGAGAAACCACATTCATACAAAAAAAAAATAATTCCTTTTCTCTCTGTGAAATCTGGCTGCCTACAGACTCTTTGGAGAGAAACTACTGCAGCTCTGAGAACATAGTAGCGTGAAAACAGTGTGAAACAGCAGTGGTGACAGGCTGTTTCATATCACAGAATCACAGATATTTACTTATACATTGACAGCCGAACATATTTACTACAAGCTACATAATAAAGAGTAAGCAACTTCTGCACTTACATAACTAGTGCTCACTCTTATGTTTTGGCTACTCATCCTCCTCGAGTAGTAAGGAGTTAAACTAGAGTAAAAAAGTAGTGCTGGTTTATGAGCAAGTGCTCAATAGCACATGCTGCAGCTTGTCCAGAAAACAGACACTAAGGCCCACATGGTAGAATCTCAGTGCCATCAGCTACTGACTGCCCATCAATGACACTACAGCATTTCTCGCATTGCCAGGTTCCAGTAATCACCAGCTGATTATCCCAAATCCAATTGTATTCACATTAGGACTTACAGGGCCACTTCAGAGAGCTGCTGCTTAGTCAAGTTGAGTGGGTGATTGAAGGCAGTAATCCCATAAGCACTAGGGTTTTTGCCCTGCTGCAGGTTGGCCCGAAGAATGGCATTGTTGATCACATTCACGAAGGAGGCAATGGCATGCCAACCCTTGTTGTTGAACCACACCTGCAAGAGACCATATCAGTGTCAGAAAGGCATAAGGTATACCAGTTTTCCCTCTTGAACTTCTATCTTTTAATTTCTATCTTATAACTTCTTTCTATCTATTTCCACATACTTCGCTCAGGGACTGGGCATATAGTTTGACCAATAACTATCAGAGGTTTCTGGGAGGAAAAGTATGCTCCTCAAAACAAAACCACTGATCCTGCACAGAACTCCTTCTGGACTTCTGACTTTTGGACTTCTGATTTCTTAGGAGAAACAGATTTTAGGGAAATCAAGAATAATACAAGCTGTATTTTCTCCAATAGCAAACAATTTAAATGTAGAGAGCTCTAGTCTGCACAATTGCCTATGGCAAACTGCTGGGGCTTTGCTACCTAGAAATAACCCAAGGTTACCAGAGCTTGAAACAGAAGGCAGAGCAGTGAGGGTGGTTGATTTACCTTCACATTGTTCTTTGTGTCCAGTCCTTTCATGAAACTTGCCAAGTTGTTGAGAAACCGATCTCCAGAACTCCCCTGTAAACAGTAAAAAGACAGTTACTTCTTTAATAGTACCTTCCCTGCTATCCTGGACTCTGGGAATCACACTAGGTTTTTCACAGCTCTAACAGTATTCTTTCAAGTCTACAGCCAGTATATTCAAAGACAGAGGTGGTAAGAAGGCTAAGAAAGCACAGCTTTCTTCTTTCCCTATACCTTTCTGCAATCCCACCAGTAGCAGAGGTCAGCCTTAGGCCTGTTCTTTTTTTCGTTTTTTTTTTTTCTGTTCTGCCCCAGGGACAAATATTAACCAGGACTGCAGGTAACCTCCAGAGACAATGGAGCTTAGAGGCAGTCTCAGAAGAAAGCGGTGGCCCAGATTATTTTCTGAGGTAGGACAAACTTAGCACAGAAGCACTGAAGTGAGGTTTTAGAAGAGCTAGCAACAACTTGTTAATTCCCTTAAGACAGCCCTCCCCGTCCTGCCAAAAAAAACTTGGAGGTGGCAGTTATTTCCATTGTTACTTCCACTGGCTTTCAGCTGGTGTCAGGGAGAACTTGTTCTTTAAAAAGAAAGGTTGTGCAAATGTCAGATATGTGTGGTCCTGAGCCTTTTGCTGCTCTCAAACACTCAGCCCAGAAAACCTCACCTTAGAGTTGATGGGCAGAAGCTACTGGAAATCTAACTAATACAAACACTCTTCTGTTATAGTTTTCAAGTCATCTCCCAAATAACAGAATTCTGTCATGAAAGCAATCTGGATTTATGGAAACAGCTACTCACCTGTGCTAGCTCCAAGATCTTCTTCACCTGTTTAATGGCATCAGTGACTTCATTGCTTGGAGGAAGCACATGGGAACTTCTGGCTCCCAAGGAAAAGCCTCCATACCTAGGAGTACAGATAGAGTGTGAAGACCAAAGTACACATTCAGCTCCAGGAAAGACCACTTCTCCCTCTCTAGTTGTCTCCTTTTTTTGCACCATAACTGAGGCACATGTCTCCAGTCTTACAAAAAGAGCAAAGTATGATCTTTCCACACTGCTTTTGAGCCCTGCTGTCTCTGCTCCTTATTTTTGAGGTTAAATACTCAGCTTATGACTACAATGCTCTGTCTGCAATGACACAGACAGTCTTTATTGAATGCAGCTGTCCTGCTGCCTGTTCAGGCAAAGCAGAGCATCTCCCTGCTTCCCTTGGTTGGGAACAATATCTCCTATGGGACAATATTGCTATTGCAAATCTTTTACTGCTCCCCACATAAGGCAGCAGGATTTTCAGCAATGTTCCTTAGGGTTGTTCCAGCTTATCCTTAACAGTGCCCCCAGACACTGAACAGTTGAGAGCCACATATAATAAACACTGCTTAGTGGTTAGTGGACATACACAAGTTAGAGAAAAAGCACTAACTCACCTGAACTCATTCACCCAGATTTTATTCTTTAAACTGCCAAGAGAGAAAAGAAACCAGATGTTATGTATGGAAGAGACAACTGCTACTACTGCTTCAGGCACAGCCGGGGAAAAGACTGCAGCATTCCCTCACATCTGGCACATACGTTTAAGATCTCTTCCCACCCAAACCGTTTTATCACTCTGCCTGGGTAGGACTCTGCATCTCTGGGTATGCACCCAGACTTATCCATCACTCTGCCTGCAAGGCTCAGGACATGCCATCTCTGTTCCCCAGAGCTGTCATGTCATCACTATGAAGCAGGAACACTTGAATTACGTATAGATCAAGATAGTTTCAGCTGAGTAGGTCTGGCCAACTGCTGAAAAGTATGCACTGCCCAGGCCTATTTGTCTGAGTTATGCAGCATTCTATTGACAGTAAGCTGTATTTGTTGCAGATGTAGGAGACAGGATGTGTTTATCAGTTACCTTTTCCCAATGATCTGCGCGTAGGTCTTCACTAGATAGTCTGATATATTGCGACCTGTCAGATTCTGGAGGATGTCAGCAGTGTCTTGTTCTCGCTGGCATCACCAGGGAAACAGAGATAAATGCCCATTAGAAAATGCAGCCACCAAATCAGATAGACTGTGCTCAGTTCTGCCCACAGTAACCAGACCCAGCCACTCTGCTCTCCAGAACCATCTCTCACTTCAGGACCACTAAGATCCATCCTACCTGTGGGGGTGGCAGTCCGCCTGCGCCAGGGGGACACACAGGTAGCATCTTCTTGATCTTCTCATTGCTGCACTCGCAAGATGGAGAAGGGTTTTCCATGCTCCAGTTGCCTCTCAAGATTTCCAGGACTGAGTCTGGGACTGAAGCAGTGGTCCATTCCTTCTGTCCCACAATGCAAGGAGTGTCTCTGTGGTAGGACAGAAGCAAGGCAAATGCACTTTTAAAAAGAACAGTGGTGGCTTTTGCTTAATAGTAACTTAAGTAACAGATGCCACTGTACTCAGGACAAGAAGCAGGCTGCAGGACAAACGGAGCTAGACATCACTGAAACAAACAGCTCAGAATAAAAGACCAGGTTTTAACAGATCCTAGTGTTAAAGTGATTGAGTCTGCTCAACACTGAGTTGTGCTGGATACTCTCCCCAGTCTTACAGCAAACAGAGTGCTTTACTTCAGTCCCAGCACACATTGCATTTAGAGCTGAGAGAAGACTGCAGCAGACAGCTGCTTCTTGGATGGCCTCTCTGCCCCAGGGACATCAAAACATAGCTCTCCCTCAAGGCAGCCTTAGAGGGCAGATGATTTGCAGCCTTCTCCTGGAACCCACAGCCAAGTAATTCAGCTCCTACGTCTGCTTTGGAAATGACAAATTACTTCTCCACAGCTGGTCAACATTTAGGACAAAGGGTTCCAACCTTCTTCTCCACTGTCCTATGATGATGAGCTGTGGTTCTTCCAGCCTAAGCACAGACTATCCCAGGCTGTATATTCTATCTGCACAAGCAACCAGATCTCCAGTTATTTGCCCAAGGCCATGCAACAAGACAGTGTCAGAGCTTGGAAATACTGCAAACGCTGCTGGCTCTCCATGCTGTCCACTGGTATTTGTGGGGGTGTTAACCAGGGTTTCTAGTGCAGTCAGAAATAGGATTGTGTGAATAGCTAGTCAAAAGCATACAGCAACACTATTAGGTCCTATTCTTCATTCAGAACCAAACAGTAATTTGAGGGAGAGACTATCATCTTTGTTCCTTCTCTGTCAGTGAGGACTTGTACCCAGATCTCACTTTCTTGCTGTGCTAAGTGCCAGCAACTTTCCTGAAGATCCCAAATAGAAAAAAAGGGGAATGCAAATACAGGCCTTTTGGTTTAAATCTTGTCCTGGCTATGCTTAAGTATTAAACCCTGAAGCTGGCTTAATCTACTGGCTGACCAGAAGCCAAGGCTGGGCTTCTCCTTTGAGCACTGAGTTCTACTTACGGGATGGAGTGTCCCTGCATACAGCGTGTTCCAAAGCCAGGTTTATTGAGAAGGGCATCCAAAAGCTTCTGGGTGCCTGCATCTTCTGGAGCATCATTACTATGGATACAGTAGAGAAATATCACCAGGTCAGTGGGATAACAGGCATACAACAAAAACATCAGCAGAGCAAAGCTGAGAAAACAGTGAAAAACCTCAGGAAAAGAATATGGGTAGAAATCAAAGTATGAAGAACACTTGGACTATGAGCACTCATCTTTGTTTTTTTGTGTGTGCACAGTATCACTAGACTCATAGCACCATAAAGAAATTGAAAAGGCCTTGCTAGTAGTTAGGACAGGTATTTAAAGTTTTAAGAAAAAAAAATACTATGATACCTTTAAAATGTACTTCTGCGCTAACCACAGAAAGCAAGTTTAAAAAATCAGATAAAGAATTCAGTACTCAGTAACTAAGTTCAGCAGAGGAGAAAAGAACTTTAGGATTTAGCATCAATTCTGAGCCACAAGGAACATACCTAATAAAAGTATACTGCTCATCATACATCCAGGGCTGTAATTCCAGGCTGGGATACTTCCCAAATGGAGGAACAATCAGACTGAACATGAGAGCAATACAGACAAAGACAGCTGGCAGCACAATCTGAAATTACAAGGAGAGAGTGAGCCTATTTTATTAAGGCGAACATTCCAGAGGCATCATTAGCTTCAAGCGATTCAATAGCTCAAGACTTTTCCAGCTTCCAAATAAAATCTTTGCTACAGGACTAGAGGGAATGCCCTCAAGTTGAGCCAGGGGAGGTTGAGGATGCCAAGAAACATTTAATCTCTGAATGAGCAGTCAGGCACTGGAATGAGTTGCCCACGTTGGTGGTCAAGTCACCATCCCTGGAAGTGTTTCAGAAACATTTAGACGTTGTAATAAGGGACATGGGTTAGTGGGGAAATATATGTGATAGGTGGATGGTTGGACTGGATGATCTTAGAGGTCTTTTCCAACCTGGGTGACTTATCAAGGCATCTCTAGACACCAAGGCAAGGCTTATCATCAGCCCTGAACAACTCAGCCTCCACATGCTAGAGACTTTGGATTTGAACCTCACCCGCACCTTTCCCGTGCAAGAATAGCAAGCAACCATTTGGTTATAAGATTTTCACTTGCACAAGCTCCTTTTTGTTCAGATATGTCAGTGCAGACCAGTTTTGGTGATGGGTTCTTCTGAGGTTTTCTTTCTGCTTTCAACCCTTAACAAAGCATGTGGTCCAGAGCTGTCCTTTCTGAGGGGACCTTGCACATGTTGGATGATTTTACCTGAGCAAAGAAGCCCTTCCGGCTTCTCTTGGCAATAAGCAGCCTCTTCCACAACAGAGCCACAAACTGTTGCTGGGAGAGCTTCCAGCCCTTCATCTGGTAGGAACCTTTTCCATCCATGCCACTGAGAAGGTCCGTCTCTCTGGATTCTGCTAGCAAGAAGCGAGAAAGAACTCTTAGTTGCAAGCCCACAGAGATATTCCCTTAGAACTTCTGTGCTGAATTAACAAGGTGAAGGCTGGACCAACTACTTTCACTTATCAAAAAAGAGAGCAACAAGCAGAGAAAGCAACAGAAATTCACAAAACAGCATTTACATCTTTATCTTTCTGAGTCTTAGCAGGAGGATGGAACAGGCACTGCTGGATACTGCATTGCCCATGATTTCTGAAGGCAAATAAAACACTACGCCTTTGTCACTCTCAGCCTTGTAATCTGCACTATTTGTAATGTGAAAGAGTGTTCACAAGAAGAAAATAGGCTTGAGAACCAGCAAGACCTGGATCAATGTCTGAATCATTAGGATCAAATGCATCATCTTCGGTAAATGGACGAAGGCAGCTCTGTCTGTCTCCAAATGCACGCCTGTTCCTTCTGGCAGGCAATGTCCCATCTGAAAATAAAGCAGTAATGGTTAGCTGAACTGCTTCCATTTATCTCCAATTAGTACCAGAAAAAGCAAAGCAGTATCATTTTCATTTTACGTGACCTTCCATCTGTGGACTGAGAAGCTGAGTTGGAGTGATTCCAGTCAGGAAAAGCTAAAACCATGACTGCTACTCTGTGAGCTCATATGGTTTATGCATCAATTTTCACATTCTGTCCTAGAAGTTTCTTCCAGTGCTATGGACATTTATTTATTTATTTTTATTTAGCCACAGAAACTCAAGGCTGCTCTCACTCAAGGAAAATACTTGCTTAATATGCATGTGACGCCAATTACAGTTCACTAGCATTAATTTTTCAGGAAATGCTCAAGAGCACTGAGCTACCCTCAGAAAAAGAGAAAGTCAGACAGCACTGTGATGTGGCCCTGCCAGTAATTTTTCCTACTCTTCAGAGTAGATGGTGTGACTCAAATTCACAATACCTCAAACACTAGAACCTCTCCATGTGAGTAGGCAGAAGGCAACAGTACACAAACACACCTAAAACATACTAAGAACAACTGTTCTAGGTCATAAAAAAAATCTCACTGCAGAAGAGTTCCAGTTCAGCCACAACTAAGGACTGTCACACCAAGGCAGGTGTCACTGTATAGCTGGACACACCTCTATGTAAAGGTCACTCACCTGTTCAAATATAGTTACCAAGGCCAGGAACACTCCTCATTTGATATACCCATTAGATTCTTTCCTACCCAGGTAGCTAATGCCTGCATTGAGACCTTACTGCTGTAATTTCTAGACTTTGTCAGCCATGTGCTTAAACAAATGACAGTATCTCTCCCTTAAGTCTCCTTCAACCCCACAGAAACAACAACACTCACCTGAGGTTTCTGCATCCACACCACTATCATCAGCCACTTTGAGGAAGATCTGAAAGACCATGGTAAGTGTCAGTTAAAATTAGAAGGGAAGCAATAGTGTGATGACTCCTTCAGGAAATGCCATGAGAGAGCCCAAGATTGATGTGTGAAGCATGAGAACAGATACAGGATTTATTCCCTGGGTTATGGGAGCATGAACTTCCTTTCTGGCTTTCAGAAGCACAGCCTGAAACTACACAGCAGCTGTTTCTCCTTTCCAAAATCAGTTCTCAGTATATCTTAAATACAAGCTATTTCCTATGTCTGAAAGAGACTCTGGTACTAAATTTGTCAGTTAAAACAGTCACAAATAACAGTCCTACACAGTCCTCTGACAAGGGCCTATGGCTATTGGGTTTTTCTATAGAACAATCTCGAGTATCAAAAATGCACGCTTTCAGTTAAGTGCAGTACAAAGCATCCCTAAAAATACCTCAGAAGTGTTTACATAGTTATTATAAACCAATCTGGGGCTAACCTTTACATGACATCTCAGTGGTGTGCACTTGAGTACAAAGGACCTATGCTTGTCTATATTACATTTTCATTTTTAATGCACATGCTTTAATGGTGCAGAAGAGAATCAATTTTGGAGAGGAGCACAGAGCTGCCTGCTCCACAACAAACAGGCAGATATTTACAGGAAGACAGTTTTTTTCTTACTTTTGCCATGATTCATTTTCCCTAGTTCAAGTGGAAAAAAGAAGCTCACTCACCTCCTCCAAGGTGGTCTCAGAAATGCCATAGCTGGAAATGCCAAGATCAGAAAGACGGTCATCAATTTCATGGAACAGCTCAACAAAAGCTCCCTCTTTAGCAGCTTTGTACGGCAAGACATAGGTTAACTCATGACCGATGTCCTCAACAAGTCTTGCCTCAGGGACGTGTTTTGTAATGAGATTTGAAATTGCAGAGACATCTAGAAGAACCAAAAGAAAAGGTGATGTTCAACTTTTTACTCCGTTCATCACGTGGAAAAAGAGCTCAGTCTGAAAAACCCTGTCAGAAGGAAAGGAAGCAAAATGGGACAACTTTGGAAAGCAGCTTGTTTCTATGGAAAATATGGGTTCTTTTCACATTCAGCAAAGGCTTGGACCCAAGCCTGGCTATTGTTTTTATTTGAAGAATTTGAGAGACTTTTTACATGCTACTGGCAGACCTGCAAATCATACTGATAGCAGGTGTAGTAACTATACCATCTTCGATAGACAAAATGAACTCAAAGTGGCTTATTAGACAAAAATGTTACAATATTTATGGATTTAAAATTACAGTGTCTGTGATCTTGATAAGTAAGCCTCTGCAATGCTACAATAATTGGACAAAATTGAGGCTATTGTTAAAGGTCAAAGAAGGAACAATGCTATCACAGGGACCGAATACCATACTCTTTTTCCAAGCCTCACCTATTGTCAGGGTGTCACTTTCATGGTCACTGCCAAGGCCAGCATCAGAGCTGCTCTGGGAGACGCTGTCATCCTGGTCACAAAAGAGGAGATAATCAGTAAAAAAAATGTTAGTTTAGTTAGAAAACAGGCATGTCTGGATGCTATAATCTTTGTAACTCTAAGCAAATGCTGCAGCATGCTGTATACTCTACAGAAGAGTCTGAAAGTAAAGTCTCAAATACACTAAATACACACAAGAAGTCACAGCAGTAGGCATAAGTGTTAGAGAAATGAGCATTTCTTTTATCCTGTCTCTCTCCAAACAGCTTTGGAAACAATGGCTTTGAAAGAAATTATAATGGAGGCATACATTCCATGCAACTGTTTAAGTAGATGTGGTCTGCCATAGTACCTATGAAAGAAAGCAAAATTTCTTTTAAAGAGATTTCTCTTCAATACATTCTGCTACGTAAAATCTTAACTGCTGCTTCCTTTAAGTCTAAAATTTCACACATGAAAGACCAATATAACCAGGAAGAGTTTGCTGTACCTTCTTCAGATAGGACACTGTGCTGCTGCTGTTTCGACAGGAGCTCAGAGAGGAATCCACATCTTTCTTGACAAGGGTCAAGTAATAGCCCGTTCCCAGTTGGTTCTTCAGAAAAAGAGAAGAACCAACGCAGCAGAGCTTGCCATGAGAAATGATGGCAATTCGATCCCCCAGTATGTCTGCCTCATCCATGTGGTGTGTGGAAAGAATGATAGTGCGGCCTGGAAGAAAGCAAAGGAAGACACTGCTGTAAATAGACTACACTTGTGTTTCCAAGCCATGAAAGGCCATTACCATCTGGGTTTTGTCATGAAGTTGAATGGGAGGTTTATTTCCCAAGTTGTAGCTTGTTTGAACAAGGTTAGTCATATGGAAAAGAGTCACAACTGTTGTCACAAGTATATTCTCCCCACCCTTTGCACATCATTGCCACACTCAGCTGAAGTAGGTTAACTCTGTATCAGCAATCACATCTACAATAAAACAGGATAGTGCTGCATATAAGGCATGGATTTCTCTTTAAGTATCCTGACAATCCAGTGAGGAGCTTTGTTCAATGAACTCAGACCTGAACTGGATGAAAAATGAGGACATGAGGTGAGAGCAGAATGTGCTTATCCCACAAGCTGTTTGTTCCTTTCTCACTGCAGGCAACAATGGATTTGCAAAGACGTACTGCTATTTTGGGAACAGTTGTGAATCAGAGATTGATTTTCTTTTGCTTTTCACAACACTGTTTCATTAGGTGTACAAAAAAAGACCACATACCTTGTCTGTACTTCAGAAGCAGTTCCCATATCCCTCTCCGAGAATAAGGATCCACTCCAGCTGTGGGCTCATCCAGAATGACAACTTTGGAACCACCAACAAAGGCTAAAGCAACTGAGAGCTTCCTCTGCATGCCACCTGAAAAACACAACAAGAAAGAGAGGGTCAGGTTGATGCAAAGAACAGAACAGAAGTGAGAGCAACACAGTGGAAATTGAGCTCTCCAGGAAAAAGCAAAATTGAGCACTGAGAAGACTGAGTGCTGATACTGTTTTATGCCTTCAGGGTCTCATCACCTGCACGACAAAGATTAATTCATTAGGATAGTTTTCCCCAGTGGAGCACAATTCCTCTACAGGAAACCACATTACAACCCTTTTATGAATCATATGTATCTTAACATCAGCAGTACCATACTTCTTTCTCAGATGCCTAACCAAATTTTGAGGATCTGGAGCATGTCTCTAAAAGCTTGAGATGAATGAACAGGTGCCCAAGAGATTCCCCTCCAGTGGGAGTGTTAGAGGCAGCGGTGACATTATACTTCATATTTTACTCTTCATTGTGAAGCCAACCTGTGACAATCTGCTCTCCCTTACTAAAGCCAAATGTGTTGATAGTTGAGTCAGAGACAAAACAGTCCCAGTCCTCAGATACCTGGGACAGATTGATACACAAATCCTGGTATTCCAGAGCAAAGGGAAAGGACATTAACTGAAAAAAAAGCCAATGTAAGAAGTGCATGGTGTTCACAGTGTTTGGAAGGGATTTTTCGTAAGGGCAAGTAGCAACAGAATGAGGGGAAATTGCTTTAAACAGGAAGAAGGTACATTTAGACTAGATAATAGGAAGAGATTCTTTACTGTAAGGGTGGTGAGACACTGGAACCGGTTGCCCAGAGAGGCTGTGGATGCCCCCTCCCTGGAAGCATTCAAGGCCAGGCTGGATGGGGCTTTGAGCAACCAGGTCTATTAGGAGGTGTCCATGCCTACAGCAGAGGGGTTGGAACTAGATGATCTTCAAGGTTCCTTCCAACCCAAACCATTCTAAGATTCTATGAAATAGGGGCCAAGTTACTTAAAGTTTAGGATCTGAGCCAACTTTACTTAAACATGTAAAACCCAAATATTCTAGTTAGCATTTGGAGAACATATATAATGGGTAGCTATATTACAGGTACATAATTCCATGGTATGAGGGAATGCCCCCTGTCAAGATTGAAACAAATACAAAACATTCAGAAAAAGTGATTGTTTTTTTAATAGTATAAGATAGCATAAATACGATAAGGATTGTTAAGTTTACTAACATATATGATGATTAGATACTTAATAAACAGTTCATTTTTGAAGTGCCTAGTTGTGCAGTAGCCTGTATACCTGATTGGAGGATCCAAACAAGACCTGTGATGCAGCCTCTGTCAGGCCCTCCCTGATAGAGCCTTTCTGAAGCTGAGGGAGCTGCTGACTAATGTAAAAGCTGATGAACCTACCAGAGAGTTTGCTTGTCCTGGCTTTCAGTTTGTGAGGCAAACCAACGTCCATTGCCATTTGCTCCATTTCCTCTTTTACCTTCTTTTCTGGCAGCCCTTTGAGCCGAGCATAGAACCAGATGTGCTCTTCCACAGTCAGCCTAGGGAACAAGAGCAAATTCAGGGCACAGATGTGAGCTGGAATTCATCCTTGCATTAGCACTACACAAAGCATATTTGTTTGCTTAGGTAAACATCTTTCAAGACTGAGTTTGTAGAAAACAGCTACAGATTGGGTACGTTCAGTCTGGGCTTGATTTCAGAATGCTGCTATTCAGCACTAGTGCAAATAATACTCCTTTTAAAGGGCTCAACAAAGTAACCATAACACCCCAACTCAGCAGGCAGTATTAAACCATTTAGCCAAGTTAAATTTAGTGTAGTGGATTTCTCTGAAGAGAGGAGAAAGATGAGACTGCATGCTCATGTCAATAATTCAGAGGCACATATGAACAATTAAAACACTCTTACACCAATCTCACACCACCCTGCTGTTTGTCATCATTCACACAGCTAAAGTTGTCTTAGCTCAAATAACACTAGTGTTTCCTAACGAATCCAAACTTTCATTAGCACCAGCCTTGCATCAGATGGATGCTACTCACAAGTCAAACAGCACGTTGTGTTGTGGACAGACACCCAAGTTTTGCCTGATGGTGCTGAGCTCCGAGCGGATATCTTTACCCAAGATGAAGGCAGTACCAGAAGTAGGGGGGAATAAGCCAGTCAAGATGGACCTGAGGAATAAAAACAACAGATTCCAGCACTAAGAAGTAGCTGCTGTATTTGATACAACAGATGAGTGAAGAGTAAGAGAAAGCCTTTGGGAGCTACCCTATCAGGGAAGTAGTCCAAGAGATACATATTACTAATGGATGAAAAACTGGCTCCAGTGGTTTTAATGCAATGATCAAAGCACACCCCATGGTGGTGCTTGAAGGAAATATCTTTTTTTCCTCTAAAAGCTTCCCATCCTTTTCAAGCTCAACTCATTTCCTTTCACTGATAAGTCAGAATCACAAATGAGATTACTAAAAAAATGCTGCCAGCAGATGCATTCAGGCACAGCCTCAACCTGAATGACCTCCAGATATAGTCCTCTGTATCTGTGCATCTTCTAAACATTTGCACAATTGGAGTAAGTCAGCAAAACTCCTCTCAAATTAGTGAAGCACCTTCAGTGGAGCTCCACTTCACTTGTACAGCAGTCACATCGTGCTGACAGGAACAGTAATATTTAGAGACAGTTCCACCATATTAAGGTATTACATTAATCTTACATGGTAGTGGTTTTCCCTGCTCCGTTATGTCCCAGAAATGATGTGATCTGCCCTTCATAGAAATTCAGTGTGAGACCATCCACAGCAACCTTCTTGCCATCACGATAAACCTTCACCAGGTTCTGGATGGAGACACCGAGACTCAGATGCATAGGCTCTTCCTCCTTGCAGACTGAAAGGAAAATAGAGCAAAGTAGAAGGGGATATGATGCGTTTAAAAACCATAATTTAACAGCGTGGGAGTTCTAAGAAACATCACATTCCCCTAAGCCTATGGAGATCCATGAAGAAATGAGCAATGTGAGTAACTGACCACACTTCTTACTCAGTGACAGAAATGTTCCACATAATATCCTTTTAGTTCTCTTCACTTTACGGATTGCACCAGGAACACAGGAATCTCCAGTGTCACTACAGTCAGCAGAAACTAGAGGAATTCACAGCTCTGACGCTGGAGTACCTGCTTGGCTAAGTACCTTGGGTTTCTCTAAACACCTGATCCCAAACTGAGAACAAATGGATAACCAATTTTCACCTTAGCCAGGCTGGTACATCTGCCCTTAAACTCTCCTTCCAAAGCAGGAGACCTGCAGCTTCCTTCAAATCCAGTGCTTACCTTCTGAGGACCCCTTCTGGTCAGGATGAAGGTGATGCCTGTCCTGGGATTCTTCACCAAACCAATAGGATTTCGTGAAAGGAAAGTACCAGGGTCTGGGAATTCCATACTGGCCTAAAGAGAGAAAAGCATTACATGAACTCAGCTGCACCTGGTCATTTTTTCATCTTAGTTTTCAAAGCAAGAAGGGAAGCAATCCACCTTCCACAAGCCTCTAGGCTAGGCAGGGCTAAGATGATCTTTACTGCCATCCTTTAGAGTAAATGCAATCTCTTTTCTGGAATTTTCATTGTAGGGTTAGAGATTCTATTCTAGAACTAATACTAGTATCCTAGAACTAGTGTGATGCTAATATCATCAATGCTCACCCCTCCCCATCCACTCCCCCTGGCCAGCAGTGTCTGAAGTATTAGCAGTTCATAAAAAAGAAGAGCTGAAATGCACCAAACTTCCTGGGGTTAGCTTAGACATCACCACAGTAGGCACAGCTTCTGTGTTGGGAAACAGGGGCAATAGTCATTGCTGGAAGCTGCAACAACAGGTCTGTGCTAGTGGTATGGGATTTTAATCCGTGACCTTTCTGCAGCTCTGCTTAAAAAAAGCATTTGTTTCGCATCTTGTCAAAGAAGTAGGACATGAAAGTTTAAGTTATAACCTTTCCCACTGAAGCAAATCTCACCTGGGAAGACAGACTCAATGTACCAGGTCATGACCCCATAGAGGAACGTGTCAAACAACATCATTGCAGCAGATGTGGTGATGCTAAAGCCATCTTCTTCTAGTGGGCTCTCAAAGAAGTTGTCCCACTGAACACCAACTCCCTGTTCTTCAAACAACGCAAAGTACTCGCAACCAAAGCCAAAGGCTACTGGTGACAACAAGCTCTGCAAATGAGAGGCATGAACACACATGTTTTTCACAGCTACTCAATAACTGGGCACCTCATCTCTAGTGTATGGGCTCAAGGACATAGCTGAGAGGCCCTAGAGGAAAAGTCAGAAGTCCAAAGATCATGACTAGATCTGCATAGAGGGAGTGGGAAGCTATTTTCGTTCCATTCAAGTAAGTAAAGCCTGAAACCTCTGGTGGACTGCTCTCTAGAAATTGATTTGTTTTCCTACTCCTTCCATTATGCTTGGACTTTCATGCAAGGGAAGATACCACTAGGTCACCCTCCCCAAGCAGGTAAGAAGCACTGTGGAGAAGAAAGTCAGATAATTCTTGCAATCTTGCACATCTGGTCCTATAACACCGCAGCATACAGAGAGACCAAGGGGGCTTAATGTAGCAGAATTACTTTCCTACCTAAAGCAACAAAATCCTCCCTGCCGGTTCTATCAGTCTCTTCATCAAGCCCAACTCTGGTAGACTCTTACAAGATAAATCACCTTCCCATTGCCTCCTACCCACTAATTATTAGTGTCCAACTAAGAGTGATTCAGTGCCACAGTGGTAGAGGCCCACTGCCATGGACAGCTTCCTTAAGACTTACCGCAAAGATCTTGAGTGAGAAGCTCACATAGTCCTGCCAGGCAACACACAGCACGTAGGGTAGGTATAGTGTGAAATACACAATGCCTCCACAGGCAGCTGCCAGGTTGGCTCTGGAGAACACGGTGCTGATGAGAAAGCACTGCAGGATGGTCACAATGCCAAAGATTGAGAGGAAAACGAACACCACACTAGGGTCACTGTAGGGCAGCAGATTCCCCATCTGGAAGAGAACAACAGGTACATCAGGCATTGAAAGGGCTTTCTGACATGGCTCTGGTACAAGGAGGCCCACAGCACTACTTGCTAAGGGGATTCTGGACTTGCTGCAATTTGCACGACAGTTGCTGACTACCAGCACCCACCACCTCCTCCCCAGTGTGCCAACAGAGACCACTGTATACCAGTGCTCTGGATTCTGCTGTCAGAGATCAAACTAGGGAGCTCACCTTGAGGATCAGCACCAGCAGACCTGCACTCATGAGGAGAGGGATGAGGCTGCTAATGAACCAGCTTAGCCAAAGGATGCCATTGTCAAGGCCCATAATCCTCATCGTTTCCTTTAGCCGGGCTTCTTTCTCATACACAATGCCCTTAATTATCACAGCCACTGAGTAGATCCAGGCTAGAGTCATGAAGAGGGGCATAGAACGGCTCATGACACGCAGAAATCTGAGAACAAGAAGGAAAGGGGCCAGAGAAGAAAGTGAGAAGTACTAGTGTGACTGTGGGTATCACTCAAGGGCTAGCGAAGTATAGCGACTGATAAAGCTTCACTGCACAAAGCAGCCTAAGTGCATTGCAGATTATGACACAGCATCAGTGTCTCACCACAAAGTGAGGCTGATGGGTCTACAGCACAACACTGGTCCCGAGCAGGAGCTAGTTGTAGTTCCAGCTCCCTTGAAGAGCAAGTGTAAAGAGCTGCTTTTCCTGGGGACTACTCTCAACTGTCTCTATAAATCGTAACATATCCTAAATCCTCAGTGCACTGTACAGAAGCCCTAATTCAAGGATTAGGGAAGATGAGATCTGCTCCCACACTGATAACACAGTAAGTCATGCCTGAAGAGTGACTAAAGCCCATGCCTCCCAACCCAGAATGCTCCTGGGAGCTTCTGAAGCAGCCTGTATACATACATGTCATCCACATAACATGGATAAGGCATCTGCTGCACATAAACTCCTGTCTTCTTTTCTGTGCCTGTCTGCACCCTGATGATGGCCTGCTCTATCACGTCCTGCAAGTAGGTAAAACCTCCCCACACATAGCGCATGTCCTCAAAGGGGTCAGCACGGGGACCAGGATCCCAGTACCTGCCAAGGGAAATAAGACATTTCAGTTAGAAATCATCAAACCCTGTTAAGAAACTTTTCACAAAGCAGCCTGTCATGTCTCACCCATCCTTAATCTTGTTGGTCCTTTCCACATTGTCAATGTCCATGCGTATTTTGTATTTCACGTGCTGAGGGAGCTCTGTGCTGTTAGGAGCTATTTCAGTGAAGACAACACCAGCCCAGAACCTCCTTTCATCCAGAAGCTCCAAGGACTTATTTATAAGCCGGACTTCTGTGGCCACAGGCTCCAGTTTGTCCAAGTTGACACACTAGACAGGGACAGATTTGGAAGTGTTTATGGGATCAGGTTAAACCAGAACATACTGTAGGGTTAGGAGGGACAAAGGCAAACTCTGTAATACCAATGCCACACCCAAGAAAAGGCTGCAGTGCTGAACTACTTTGCAATGGTTCACACTAGCCCAGCAAGTTGCTAGAGATGTCATCTTATACTGCTTACTGGTCACCCACCAGGCAAACAAGTGTCATTGGCATATAACCCAAAGGTCTTTTCTGGACAAGCAGTTAGGAAGCATTGTAATGGTAGCTATAGGATCCAACCCAAGTATCCACTTTTATAGTCTTATTTTCCTCTGTTAACAATAATCAAGGTGTGTCTCAAAGCCTCTAAAAAGTCAGTGGAGAGACCACCAAAGCCTTTGGACCAGGCTTCTAACATGCCAAAACCTGTTTCTGTTTGCACTAATCTGCCAAGGTGACTGAAAAACAAGCAGATAAGTTTCGTTAGAAGCTACATCTTCCTCAGCTTTAGCTGCTAGCTCCACTGTGGGCCCCAGCAAAAGCCCCAAACAGAAGTACGAACTGCTACATGGCCAAAATGAGCAGCCATTTTCAGTTGCCCAGTAACAACAGAGTGGGAAACCACATGCCACGGCCAAAGCAAGAGCTTCAAGAACAAGGCCTAAAGTTAGGTTCCCACATCTATATTAAGATACCTGAATAAATGGTATTTTCTAACACACTGTGCATTCAGCCCCACCAAGATTGGTAATTTTCGGAACAGAGACTGAAGAGCACTGACCTTCCCTTCCCTTGAGCCACCCTTCCCAGTAAGCAGAATTCCAGCTGCAGCTGTCTCCAGCTCCCTGCCCACACCACAGCACAATCTTACCTCCATGAAGCGGGAGATGGTCTGAATAGCTCTATCTGTCTCATTGAAAGCATCCACCCAGGTGTACACCATTCCATTATCTGTCTCAAACTCTTCTGGATGCTTTGACAGGAAATGGGCAACATCCTCCACCGTCCAGTTGAAAGCTGGCAAGTGCAGGTCCCAGAGAGCCTTGCTTTTCAGCAGCGTCTGTAGTTTTTTTTGTCAAAGAGGAAATAGTTATCTTGAGAATTACCGTTGGACCTCTCATCTTGTCATTAAAATGATTATTATTGTCTTTTGAAAAAGTACAGGAAGCCCTGACATTACACTGGAGGTGCCCCAGCAGGCAGGTAGTCTAATTTTTGCTGTCTGCTACCCAAAAGCGTCTGCTTTGTCTCCTTGCACTGCTACTCATACCCCTTTTTTTATAGTGTGAATCTGTTTCTCCATACGGAGTAGCTCAACCTCCGGGGGCCGACAGCTCTGGGTATCTCCTGGTCTTCCACGCCACAAACAAGCTGCTAGGCATGCTTTGCAGGCTGGCCTGCTCTATGTCTTGCCTTATCTTTTCCATGGAGGGGGCAGCAGAGAGCCATGCACAGCCCTGCGCCGCCCAGGCCCTGCTCTGCCCTAGGTGGCAGCCGTGTCCCGGACTTCTCGGGCAGGAGAGAGCTGAAGCAGAGATGAAGATCCATGCCTTCCCCACTTCTCGCACGCCAACGGGTTTTCAAAGGCAAGATACAGAGAACCAAGAAGTATCTTCAGAGATGCGTTTGGCTGACCAGCGGTTGCCAAGCTCTGCTGGCCTCTTTGAGCAAGTCTCTGCTCCCCACTGGGATGGAGATGGGGAAGGCACAGACAGGGGCCGAGTCTTTCACCTGCTAAACAGAAATACCAGCACCAAAGGCCAGGGGGCTTTCTTAAGTGTTTTTCAGTTGCGTTACTGACACCAGTTAAAACAGCCTCCAACAGCAATGATGACCTGCCTCTCTGCTCTCCCATTGTGAATAACGATGTTTTCACCTGTTTTTAGCTCCCAGTTTCCAGAGGATGAGCTATGGTCCCGCTACATGTATATGCAGACCCTGTAGTCTGAGCTGGAGCACTTGGCACTAAAGCAGAACTGAGACCTGTCAGCAGCAATGTAATAGCAGATAGGAAGGCAGCGTTAACTGTAAGGACTACAGCTGAACTAAAGGAGAGGAAAAAAGCCAGCACAATACAGAAAACTAAAAATTGTAACCAATAAAAACAGGAAATTTAATTTTTTTGCCAGAGCAAAGAACAAAATGGAGAGGTAGGGAGCTTCCCCATGTGCAGCTGTTAGTAATGAGCCAGAAGGCAACGGGTCACACGGTTACAAAAACAGAATCACAAACTGGGAAAACAGATCAGGCCAAGCTGACAGAGGAGAGCACACGAAGAGGAAATCCGAACAAACAGGATAGGCCACACGAGCTCCCCTCTTCACACTCATCTCTGGAGGCTGCCTCACCCTACTCTGACTTGCAGCGAGGGCACCACGCTTGCAGGCAAGAGGCTCAGCCTCATCATCCCTGAAGCAGCAACAAAAATGAACATTAGCTTGGGGTGGGGGCACACATCATTGTCCCTGGAGTTAGCAGCAGCATCAGGCTGTGTATGCCTGAGATCAGTGAGAACAGCACTTTCCTCTACTTCTACAGAATGAAATATACCCAACCGTTTCCTCAGTCCAGAAAGCTGGAAGCTGACAATCACCCAGCATTACAGCAGCCTCAGGGACTTACAAACAGCAGATGAGAGCAGCCCCAAACAGACTGCTGTATGTTTTAGCCTATCCATGTAGAAGTGACCCATGCTGCATCTCTAAACCTAGCAGGATGCTGGCTGGGTACACAACAAAGTACTGCTGAATCTGTCAGCTGCAGCAGGAAACTGCAAAGGGATCCCTACCACTGTAACAACAAGCAAAAAAGTCAGAATCAGTCAAGCTGGAGTCATCTGAAAAAATTAAACCAATAAAACCCTCAAACAACTAGGAATATTGCAATTGCAAACCAGTAACCGAATCCTGACTCTGTGAGCACACCCTTCAGCAAACAGTTTGGGTTTGATTCTCATCTCTCCTGATGCCAGCATATACAGAACTAACTTTCATAAAGTTAGCAGAGGCACAGGAGTAAGGAAAATGATGTCACTGTTATCCCTAGTATGTCCCATTCATTGGGAAGTGCAATGGGACCAGTCAGAAACTATTCTGCCCACCATCACAATTGGGATAATGTAAGAATGAACTTCAAGGCTTAAGATCTAGGGAGATCTCTGTGTAACACCCACCCAGCACAGAAGTGCAAAGACTCACTTCTCAGAATTACAACTGAGGGAAGGAGTGTGAACCTAGCTTCTTGTACTTTTATTAAATAATGCATGCTTTGCACCAAGCACAATGCACTGGGGAGCCAACAGACAAGCAGAAAGCATGTCAAATCCAAACAAGACTCTCAACCCCTTGTTCATGATCTTGTAAGCATGGCATATTATGAAGTGATAAGCCACAGGGTGATGTTTCTTCTTCCCCTATGACACCCAACTATTACTAATTTAAGTGTACCATGCTAACCCAAAAAAAGTTTTCACAAGGTTTGTGCCAGATGATCACCAGGCATCTAGGTTCAGTTCTGGAACAATAACTATTCAAATCTTACTGCACTCATAGAGCCTGAGGCCACATGACACTTTCTAGGATTTGATCTAGGCATATGGTAGCTCGCTTTGTTGCTATCATGAAAGCAGCTGCTCCAGAGAGCAATTTTTACAGAGGAGTGCACAGCACTGGCAGCTGAACCTGTCACCAAGTCCACAGGTCCGCAGTTTACAAAAATACCATCAGCCAGATATTTATAGAACATCAGGGCAACAGTGTGGAAGAAACAACACATTTCCCCACAGAGGTAGATTAGAAACAGCTGTTAAACAAGCTCTGTTCGACTGTGGAAAGTTGTTAAATGGAAGAGTGCTCAGCACAACACAAGAATGGTACAGTCACAGATTGTTTCAAAAAGAGAGTCACATGCATACTATCAACAAAGAAGCGTTATCTAAAATAAATATTTTATCACTGACTGCAGAAAACGATGCTTGTGGTTCTGGTAAGAACAGCACACTGACCCGAATCAGATCCATTTCCTGACTGCTTTCCATAAACGTCCAGATCTTTGGGCTTATCTCCTCCCACATCCCCCCGATGTCGCGAAACACTCCCAGCTCCTGGAATGTCCTGTTCACCTGTTGGCAAAGAAGAGAGGAAGGTTATTTCCAAAATGTGGCTCAGACCCACTGTGGCTTAAAGGGTGCACTGACCTACCAAGTTCTCAGTGTTGCTTATATTCAAACAGCAATTCAGCTTCAGCAAGGATGGGAGTAAGAAAAATCTTGTGCACAGGGAAGGAAAAATACAAAGAGAAGTGCCTGTGGCTGAGAAGGGCTTAAGGCTTGGTGGAGAATGTTTCCTGCTTGGAGATGAAGGGCACACAGAGGCAGCCCTTCCCATTTAATAAAAGAGGTTGCTGAGGTGTTTGGGGAATTAAGAGAGAGCATTAGGTAAGCCACTATCAGAAATGATTAAGGATCAGCTGACAAGCAGGCAGTGGAGAAGACCCCTGATGGTTTACCAATGTCCTCCCCAGTCCCATATCCCACATTAGAGTTGCAAATTCTGTAAGTAATTAAAAAGCACCACTAGAAATGTTTCCAGCAAGATGCAGAAACAGAGTTCAGCCTGGCTTTTCCTCCTTGAGCCTTTGACAGCAAGCGCATGGGAGGTGAGAGACTAGGGACAGTGCGCTTTGTGGACAATCCTTTCTAGGCTTGCATTTGGACTGAATTTAACACAGAGCAGCTTAGCTGTACAGTCGGAGCACATACCTCACACTACATATCAGAGGACAGAGTTAGAGTTACCTCAGCCATGATCTTCCTTATGGCTGGCGTGTCTGGAGTGTACAAGACCTTCCCAATCAGCAAAGGCTTCAAAGCCCTCCAAATAATTCTGGAAAGTGGGCTGGATTCCAGGTTCTTCATCAGCTCATTGCAATAGGGTGCTGAGGAGGAGAGGAAGAGGTAAGCAGCTGAGAAGCACTGTGACAACTGCAGGAGGTACATGCCCCATTTCTGTGCACTTTAAAGATGGTCAGAGCTGACAGGAGAACAGTTGTCTTACAACAAAAAACTTCTGCTGCACAGACTCACAAAAATGCCCTTTTCACCCTAAGTCTTCACAGTTTGCCCAGCAAGTGCAGAGAATCTGCACAGTCTCTACCAAGAACATCCATAATCATTTGCACTTATGAAATCCACTGCATGACACAGGCAAAATCTGCAGAGAAAAATGACCCATTTTCAAAGGTTGCACATGACAGTGGACCCCATTTCATAGAAAGTGTCCAAATAGCCTTCCTGGATTCTACACAAGACCCTTGAGAATCCCCTGCATCTTGATATCCTCCCTGTCCCTAAGATTACATGCAGGGAGCAACAGCTGGCTGCTCAGACAGCATGTATATAGTTTTCTGAAACAATAGGGTATATGCTGACCCTCAAGATCACCACTGCTGTCATCAGTGCAAGTTTGGAAAATCGTAGTGATTGCAGCCATGGAGTAGATGGGATGTTAAACCATGACAGGGTTACACTTACTTGTGGAGTTATCATAGAAATTAGTTAAATCATCTTCAGTGCTGTTGCCTCCAAAAAGTGCTTTGTAATTGTTGTCCTCATACCAGTTGAGCGATTTAATCTTGAGCCCTCCACCTTCAGGGTGGCCACACACAATACGTGACACAGCCTGGTAGATCTGTGTAGAGGAGTTTGAGGCATTCACATTGGTCAGGAACATCACCTCTTGCCTCATGTCACTCCAACTCTTCATGCTCAGCAGCTGGAGAAGTAAGGGAAGAAGAATGGAAATGGGGATAGATACAGGATTAATAAAGGGAAAAAAATCCTGCCACTCTCCTTCAAATCACTCATCTGTTCTTCAACCCCACTGGATGCAGTACTAAAAAGGGGAGACCAGGAAAAGCATGTTTCCCTCCATTACAGTGGGAAAATGTAAAGTCTCTTCTTTAGTCTAAGTTTCCTCACACAATTTTCTATGTGATTCCTGCTCTTCCTGAGCTCTCACATCGAAATTACTTCTTTGGTTGCACAACAGCTCACATTCCAGCAGGATCCCTTCAATCCAGGGTGGAGTGAGGCAGAAAAAGGAATAAGGAAATAACATGGAGCAAGTGCAGCTGATCAGACCCAGCCTCACTGAGCCACAGGCCCTGGATTGCTGGTGGCATCACCTGGCACAATTCCACCGAGGTCAGCAAGCCTCCCTTATATAAAAAGTTTGACCTCCTAGGTCAGAAATGCTGCCCGTGCCCCTACCCCTCTCCTCTGTCAACAGCATTCACAGAAAGCCCCTGAAAACAAGCCCAGCTTGCAGCCTCAGATCTGACTGCCTTTTCTCCACACCATATGCAGTCAACCACAGTGAGAAGCCTTCTCTTGTCCTCTTTGCATGACACCTGGCACAGAGATGAAACGCACTCATAGCTGAGAAGATGCACACTATGGGACTCATTTATCTGGCACAGCAACAGTCTGAAGAAGCTGTCCTGAACAAAAGCACCAGGCTCTAGGCCTCAGACACTGTATTAACATATCCATACTCTGGGATATGGCCTGGCTACAAGGAAAAAAACAATACAAGTCCACAGTGTTTTTATGCTACCCTGAACCTCCATTCTCATACTGGCAGGTGATGTAAGAAAACAGAGGTGTGCTCACACACACTCAAAGTCTATTTAGCTCAGTATCTCCGTGATGGTGACAGCAAGTGGATGCCAGAAAATAGGCAGGGCAAAGAAGAGATTCTTCCTGAGGTAACCTTCCAGATTCCAGTATTTTCAACTCAGAGAACTTCTGTCTATTTTCTAATGCAAAATGAATGTCTTCCACGGTAAACATGAACATTTGCAAATATTTAGCATCTAGCACATCACTGAAAAGAACCTCCTCTCCCTCTCCTAAACTTGGCTGTTGTTAGCTTCATTCAGTGCTAGACTTTTTGTGCTGGCACAGAGTGAATATTTCTACTCTTTTTCTTTTCTCAACTCTATACATCTCTGTCCTGTCCCCAGCTCATCTCTTTAACAGGCTGGTGAATCACAACATATTCCTTGTGCTGTATGTGAAAGTCATTCCACTTCTTCATGTCTCCATTGTCTTTTTCTGAACTTCCAGTTCTGCTGCTGCTTTCCATAAGCAAAGTGCCTAGATCAGTACTCCATATTGAACACAAGGGCAAACCATGGATTTACACAGTGTTGTGGTAACATATTCCACAGGTGGTTCTCTATTCTTATCTAAATCTTTTCCAGCATTTGATCTGATTTCTTGACTGCTACTGAATATCAGGTGACATGAACTGTGATGCTCTTGCTGTGCGGCCCAGAATAGCGACATGCACTAATAAGGGCAAGCAGAGCTGGTGAGACACCTATTTGCAATTACTCTTCAGATGCATCTTGGAAACAACTTCTGATGGCCCAATTGCTCTGTCTTCAGAGTCACTCAAACCCTGTTGCCAATTTTGCTGACTGTGCCTTGGTTTAGACACCTTAGTTTAAATAAAATGCAGATATTCAAAGTCTAGGACAGTTGGCAAAGCCAGCCAGTGACAACCCAGAAAGCAATAGTGTCTTGTAACAGCTCAATCTCACTCCACCCGATGTAAGTAGAGCCAGTATTTCTGGCCTTATACTGTAGGTAAGCCTGACCCTTTGTGTTCATCTGTAGTACTACGCATGTTTTATATGTGCCAACATCTGGACAAAAAATCTTGATGTTAAACAAAAGCTGTTTTGTGTCACATACACAAGGAGTCTCTATTTTTAGCTGCCGAAAAACACATGACACATTGATATGATGGAAGACAGCTGTGAGAACAGCTAGAACCTGGGGATTTGGTGCTTGTGTCCAGACTTGCTTCAAACATCCTTTCATCTCCTCACTATTCACTCCTGCCTTCATCTGTACCCCGGTGCCAATCAGTTTGGCTCTGCAGGTTCAGGGTGACTGGCAGAATGCTAACGTCAAGGACGTGACAGAAAAAAACCTGAGCCAACAGCTGCAGTTAAATATGCTCATGTGGATTCTGGATTTGATGTTTTCTAACCAAGAAAGGCCAAGGCCATACTTCAGGTATGACACTTTGAGTCTCCAATTCCAAGGGTCATCTTGGAGAGCTTCTGGTGTTTTAGGCACAGCAGACGATTTTTCCTCAGTAAAAAGTCAGTGGCTTTAGCTAAAGTGCCACCAACTCCTTAGGGTAAGTAAAAGTACAGAAATAGAAAGCATAGTTAATTGCCACTAAGTGTTAACTATCCAGCAGAGGGATTGCATTAATGAAGGTACTTTTATGTGTAATTTTCAAAACAAAGTCTGAGCAAGCAGCTTTGTTTCATCTTTGGCACCAGCATTCTCATACTAAATATACAGAGCTGCTCTGTTCATGCCACTGGAAACGTTACTGAACTACTTCTCCCAGACATCAGACCTGGCTGGGTGTTTCTTCACAGTTGCCCTTGCTCTCAAGAGTTTAATCTGCCCTCCTGGGTTGATTTAAGGAGCAGAGGAACAGAGATCTAACCAACCCTCAGATAAAGAGACAAATATTTTCTTCAGACTCTAATTAAAATTCCTTGCTAGAAAGGCTTCTAGACGTGGCACGAACAATAACTCACTCCACCCCCTCAAGCTGCTGCCCATGAAACAAGCGAGTGAGTCCCTCCTTTTCACGCAGAAATCAGCCTGCCAGACAATAAGGAGTAACTTTCGGTCAAGCCATCTGGAGCAGCTCACACAGTACGCCAAGGAAAATGATGCCTTTGTTTGCACAGTAATGGGGCAGAATAAAAGGTAGACCTACCCAAATCAGCTGCCAAGCAAAAGGCACGCTATCCTAGGACATTTTCAGCCACATCAGCAAGCTGAGTATCACATGGTTTCAATTATTTTTATCCCAGGCAAAAAACAAAACAAAGTAAAACAAAAAAAAAACCTCAAGGCAAGTTTAAGTGACGTAACGGGAAACAGCTGTAACCAAACTCTTATGGGCAGCCTTCTCCCCCACCCTGGCTAGCAGCAAGAGCTCTGCCATGGTCTTAACTGAAGCTGGCTCTGGAATCACCTTAATTTCTCAGTAGCTGAGAGCCAGCAGCAGGTTCTGGGCTAGTGTGGGACATGTGCCAGTGGCTGCTGGCGGGCATGCTGCTGGCTCCGCAGCCAGCCCGCCGTGGGAGGGCTGCACACTAACCCTGAATGACCTGCTTCTCCACATGCACACGGGGTTACTGCCGTTCGCTCCGCGCTGCTGGCTTGACACAGGCTGGAAAGCTTGCAGAGGGGAGGAGGAGGCATAGTTTGGTTTAGATGGTTGTGATTTCTGCTAGGGGGAAAGAATGTTTTTTGCCTAGTAGCAGTACTTCAGATTCAAAGTCAGAGCCAACCAAAAACAACTAAGATATGCTTCTGGCTCAGAAAATAAAAAATGGCTTTGGACTTCTGACTCACACTAGGCATGCAGGGTTTTTTTCTTAATCCATCGTTTCACCTGCAAAAACAAGTACAGTCTCTGTAATGCCACTATGCCTCTGCACCAATATGTTTTGCTGGAGCCTTCCTCTGCCAGTGTTGTGATGCCACTGCATTGGGTGTCCCACAGACAGCAGAATATAGCCTTTGCCCCAAAATACTACTTTTCTGAAGAGAAATGGCAAAGAGCACCCTGCAGCTGATAAATTACATACATCACCTCTTCCACACATCATATTCTCAAAAAACCCAGAGGCCAGTAACAAACCCTGGTGTGGCTTGTAACTGACTGAAAAAAAACAGAAAGGAGACAAATCTCTCTGCAGTTTTGCAAGGTGCTGCAAAGGTAACTGCTGAGAAAGTAATTCCTGCACCCCCTGGGAGGACCCAATCTATAGCCACACACCTGAGAAACTCTTATGGTGCCTGTAATTCAAAGTTCTGTGCACTGAGGAGTTGCATAGAGATGTTACTTCTACTGATAAAGAGTGTATGGTCATAAGATGACAAGGGAGCTTCAAAAACAGCAAGGGATTTGATGTTTTTGACTGCACCAAGGAGAAGTACACTCCTTATACCTGATGACACGTTAGGACATCCACCACACTGAGGTATTCTTCTGACACAAAGAAGCTACTTACCTCCTTGACAAGCTTTCCCAGACTGTCCCTCAAAGCCTCCACAGTTTCTGACAGATCCCGCAAGGAGGAATTAAAGAAAAATTGTCTCTGCAAGAAGAAAGAAAAAGAAACTGGAAGTCACTAGCAGCCAGCAATGAGGAAATTGAATCATTGTAAACACCCTTGTAAAGAAAGGTGGTAAGGACTGTTTACAAGGCGAAGTGATTGATGGGGAAAACAGTGAGCTGGCTTTCTGTGCAACCTTGAGCTTAAGCTGTCACAGACTTCAGTGGTCCATAATGCAACAGAGACACCTGTTCCATTCCTGACAGCCTGGGCACAAAGATACCATGATAGCCATAGCCATCCCAGTAAGATGCTACATGTATGTATGTATGCTTACAGCACAAAAGACGGCTTTTATTTCAGGTCAGAAATAAGGATAGCCTATAAGACAATATGCCAACAGACCTGAAATCCTGTAAACCAGTGCTAGGAAGGGGAAATATAAAGGGAGGGAAATACCAATTGGTAGATAAGGGCTTTCAGTGGGACTCCCAGCTCAGATGCTCAGAAATCTTGCCAAGCAGTACATCTTACTTTCAGATAATATTAATCACCTAAATCCTCCCATCAAACCTTGACATTTTCAGACTAAATCAAGGATATATTTTAAAAGAACCTGGTTTCATAAAGTAACTGATACAACACCAAAAGAGAAATAGTGATAAGTTTCTAGAGATGGATAGCAAATCTTTTTGGAAACTGTACTGCTCTAGGATTTCCGTGCCTTAGGGGAACCACTGAAGACAGCTCTTTTCTTACAGTTGCTCTCCATGTAATTGATATGCCTGGGTTTATCTTTTGTTCTTTCTATTATATTTCTGTATATGTTAAAGCACTACCATGTATGTAAAACAATTCACGCAAGAGAAGCATCAAGATCTTCTAGCCTAATAACATGGACACAATCCTTTTTTCGGATAAATGAGGATTAAAATCGTTTCCTAAGATTTTACATTCATAACCACATTTGAAAGCATGCTAAGGTTATAATATTGTGACACACGGAGGAATAGTGGAGACCCTTGATTTTAGCAGAAATCTGCTGGGTTGAAGCCTTTTATTTTCATATCCTCCCCAGGGCAATCTCTGGAAGCAAAGTCTGGAGATGTTCACATGTTCTAGCTGATATGTTGAAGGGTAGTATGAGTTGGTAAGTGTCAGCTGGTGCAAATGGGCACTGTTCCACTGATCTGCTGCTGAGGCATTTATACCTAGCTAACAAGTGAGTGCTCAGTTCAAGCCTGCTCCAAAGGAAGCTGTAAATTCAGGGAGGCTCTCAGTAACTTTTACTGAACACAGGCATTAAGGTTCAGATGAACCATAACCCAACCCAGCTAGAAGAGAAGTAGTTCAAATTCCTGCAGGCTGAGACCTTCAAGACTTTTTTAAAGGAACATAGCTAGCAAATATCAAAGCTGTGTAGCTACATTACTACTTTAGCAATGAGATGAGGGAAAACATCCTAGATTCATGTAGTAGACAAGCCTGGTCAGCTCCATTCACCTCATCCAGCTCTGCAAGGAATTTGTGCTGTTTAATGTATTCAAAAATGATTCGGGGATAGGGTAGATGAGGAAGAGTTTTTCAGATGATACTAATTGGTTCAGAATAGTGAAAGTCAAAAGTGAATTGCAAAGGATCAGTGAAAAAACTCATGTTGACATACTGTTATAATATGCCAAATAAAATTCAGTGCTGCAAAGTAAAGTACATGCAGAGGAGACAGTTCTACCTTGAGATATCCCTGGATATCCACTGTCACTCAAAAAAAGAGATTTTAAAATTAGAATGAGGTCTTAAGCATAGAATGATAAGACAGGTCAACATAAATATAAATCCACAGTCCATTCCTATTTCTCAGGAATTAAGTGCCATTTTGGATCCTCCACCTCTAAAAGAATACAAGTACAGAAAAGGACTGCAAGCACAATTAAGATACGAATGGCTTCTGAAGGAAGAACAACAGCCCACAGTTCTTCCAAAAGAAACTGTAATGACAAACACAGGATATGACAGAGGTCTGCAGAATTACAAGTGGGATGAAGAATGTGAATAGAAGATGATTGTTCACTGTGCCTCATCATACAGGAATAGAGGACTTCTATTCTGAAGATCAGTTTAAAACTAACCAATGGAACTACTTCATAGACAACTCAGCCAAAAATGGAGAAATGACGTAGATGTTATGCAGTGCAGAAAAAAAAGGCTAAAATGGTTTTGAAAAAGGCTAAGAAAACTTCATAACGAAAAAGAGCTTACTAAAACCTACTGAACACTACGATTCTAGTAGTAGTTGAGGAAGTAGCACTGCTGGAGTAGCATTCAAGGGAAACAGAGCTGAACAGAACCTTAGTCCTATCCAGTATGCAAGACTCATGTGAATTATGACAATCAAGGAGTTTTTAAATATGCTAACCATATGACAAATGTCATCAGTTTCCCTGGAAAATAACTTTTTGTAGTGGCTCTCAATAGTTACCACATTCAGAAGTGCCCTCTAAATTCATTACTTCTAAAGAAGATCGCTTCCACTGTGACAGTATACTTACTAGGTGGCTGCACTAAAACAGTGTGGGGGTAATGACTTGTTTTTCAATGAAATGCTGGAAAACATCACCTGTCTTCTCTAGGCACATGGCAGAAAGAAAATTCTTACAGGTTTTGAACAGAGCTGCCTTGTACAATTACTGTGCTAGCAGCTGGTAAGTCTTGCCTTCATCTAGACCTGTCCTTTAGGGCACGCAAATCTCTTAGTACTCTGGAGTTACACACTGCATTGACTTCACTCTGTGCTTGCATGCGTGCACTTACAGGACTCAAATTAAGGAAACACTTCAGGTAACTACAGTTGATTGCAAAGTCAAGAGAAGCACTGAATATACCCACCTGTCCTCTCCTGCTCGAAGGGATACACAACTGTTTAATATGCAGGAGAATACATCTGTATTCAAAGTGTCAGAAGGTCATAACATAATCCAGCTATTTGTTACATAATACCACCTAAATGCCTTTGTTCAGCAACAACGCTCTGCTGTGTTTGCTTTGAAATAGTTACCGCAATTTTACGCTGATCTTAGTGGAAACTTAACACTGAACTTCGCAGACAAATCACATGCTTTATGTTTCTGCTTTTGTTTCCTGGGAGTGGAAGTCCGAAAGTACAGCTGCTTGAAATCATGATGTCATTGTGCTTGACTAAAAACACGCAAAAGAGCAAGGAAAGCCACAAGCTCAACTGCAGCATGTATTTACATTTTCTAAAGCCATTTTCTCAACTGAAATGCACTTATTATTCAATGCTTAGTTCATGCTAACCATATGACAAAATACCAACTGCGTTATGAAGGGAAAAGAACAACTGGATTTTCACTTGCTCACCCATATACTCCTTCAAGGACCACTACAGTACACAAGCCACAACATATTTATGGCTTATTGCAAATCCACACCACTGGAAGTGAACGCAGTGAAGCCCTTCTTGAGAAGTACTGCAGAGATGAAATCCCACAGGAGCAGTTTCAACTGTCTCTGTCACTTAACTTCCTCCACTCAAGTTGTTTACAAAACTGACGAGGTTTGAGAAGGTAAAAGCTGTTGCACAGACAAGTAATTTTATGCTCTAAGAGCCCTCTCCCAGAACAACATCAGTCCGTTGGAATACCTCTGACTTATTGACACTGTCCTTGATAAGTATGGGATCCTATAACCTTCCCCAGATTGCAGAGTTCTTCCCCAGGATAACTTGCTGGTCTAGCACAGAGAGAAAGTTGAAAAGAAAAACTGCGTACATGGTATTAGAAGTTCTATTTCTCTGTTTGTTCCCCAAATAGCTTATCCTGCCTTAATTCATTTTCACTGAGTACATCCAGTGGAAGACAAACCTCAAGAAGACAAGCTTGCAATCAACTTTTATACAATGTCCTAAGGCCTTCAGTTCTTACGTTGGGCACAAGGGCTTCAAGGATGAAAACTGACACGAATCCTGGAAAACTGAATTTGGCTTTTATAAACACGTGTTGCTTCTCGTGGAGTGAATACTTCATTAAGAAGGAAAGTGGATCCTCTGACATGAGGATCTCTGATCACTTCCTGATTTAATTCCATGTTTTCACCAAAACAGCCCAGCCCAAATAGGTGCTTATGTAACAGAGAACAAGGAGGCACACCTGAACCTCCAAGCCTATGACTCTGTATTCTTACCCAAGAGAGCCAGCTAAATGAAAGTCACACGGAGGATGAACTGCAGAGCTAGAAAGCTTCGTGTACAATTTAAATTGGAAGTCCTTTATCTTTATTGTACTAGTCCAATTTGTGCAAAGTTCAGGCAATTCACGATGCAGCTGTAGTAATTTTCTTTTCAAAACTGTGCCTTGTTCAGAATTTGCTAATAACTACTGTCTTGTTATGAATTACCTGAACACTTACTTCTCCCTCAGGCTGCAAGTGCATAGAACTCTTATGGATGGTAGAAGTAGATAATGGCATAGGGGTCTCAACCCACACATGCATACTCCATCTACTGAGCTGCCAGTCTTATACCAACCCCTTCTTCATCCTTCAGCACACACAATCATGTCAGTCACTTATAATCCAGACTGATTCCCTAATGCAATTTGCTGCATGGTCTTGCAGAGAGAACAGCAAAGAGGAATGTAGATGGGTAGGAACAAACACGTGGATGCTGGCTTGAGTTTTCCAGATGAAGTGCTCAAGAAACTACAGCCAGTCTACTTTCCAGATATTTGAGTGGAAAAAATTCTGTGTTACTGTTGAAGACCTCAGTGCCGCATTTATAGAATTCTTGTATGTTGTTGAAAGTCCCCTTCACCCCAACATTATCAAGCTATTATTTTAAGATGCTTTTTCTCTGACTCTTCAAAAAAGAGATCAGGTCTCATCTCTAAATTTCTGTACTACTTGCATCTGACTTGGCCCTTACTTTTACTTACTAACATCGAAGAGATTAAGCAAAAAATTAAAAACAAATCTCTGGGACAATCAACTTGCTACTTTTGGTTTGAAGGCTCTGCAGTGGATAGGGTGCATGCTAGCTTCAGTATGCTTTTCCAAGATTTGACCCCCAGTGCCTTTAATGATAATCTATTAATCAAAAGCATTCTTTGTTTAAGAACAGAAAGTCCATTCTTTGTTCCAAGATGTTACTGCAGGTCAAGGCAGTTTTTTTAGCCTTTAAAGCCACTAAGTTTCAAATGTGTTGACATGATCCTAGTGATGTTTTATTCATTTTGCCATTTTTAAGCCTGTTGGTCTTATTTCACTAAGGCATTACAGTAGATTTTACTAGCCTGTTAGACTTCTCTGAAGAAAACTATGGATCTTTACAAGATGCTGTATAATTCACAACAGGTTTACTGCTGGCTTCATAGCTTGGGCTTTTGTAAAGCCGAGATCATGAACAAGCTTCTCAGAAGTCACCCAAATTTTGCAGAGAGACACCATCACAGTTGCTTATCACTGTTTTCTTTCAGCAGTAAACAATACAGATGTAACAACAGAGACACAGACATGCTGTGTATCTGCTTCTGTTGGCTAAAATGTAAAGACTTTCAAAAATGAGAAAAATGATGCTCAGTCTCCTGAGGGCCTAGAAGATCAGTGCTGAGTGGTACTAACTGGCAACTTTCATTCCACTCAGTTCCTAAAAATCTAGCATCTCTGAATAATTTAAAGTACATGCACACATATACATATAACTGTACATAAAAAATTGCTTATAGCCATCAATTGTCAAAATAGCTCATTTTTGTTACAGGAACGATTTCACTAAGGCTATCCCATCTCTCAATGCTTTTGATCTTCCAGAAGGAAAGAACAGATGTGGATGAAGGACATATGGAAAACAGAAAACAAGCTGCAGAGAAAAGTAAATGACCACTGTGTACTGCACTGATCAGTAACGTGATTCCAGTACTTGTTAATGATCTCTCTTTGACTGGGGATAAAGCCAAACAAGTGGTACATGACTTTCTGTTCTGAAAGATTTGTCAAACCTGGAAAACTCCCACAGCTGAAGTTTATTTCTTCCAGTACAGACAAGAAAATGTTTGTTTCAGACAGTTCTGTAGTTCCTTCTCTGTGATACTTTCATCACTAACCACTAAAAACTTTTGCTTTTGTCCAGATATTGTGGACCTAATATAAAGCATCCCTTCCGTGTTTTGGATAAACGGCTAATTCTGCTTCAAACTCCAAATGCCCCATAAATTATGCATTTTCTTGAAATTCAATGAGTTTTGAAGCACTTGCTCCAAAATCCATTCAGTTGTTCAACTTTTCAAACAGTATTTAAAGGCTGATTCTTTCTTTGAATTAAATCTGCTCAGAGGTTGTGGCCTGCTACTGGCTAGAACTTCTGCACTCAGAAGTTACCATAGTTCATTGGTAATCGCAGCGGTGAATTTTTGATACTCATCAGGAGTTGGTCTAACATCTGGGGTCACTTCAGCTGAGATACTGCATTTGACCAAAACACAGTGACAATCAAGCACTTGTATGTTACTACACAACATAAATGTTCTCCTCTTGACAAATTAAATATAGTTTACATGCATTGACACTACGCAAATAACACTGCAACAGAAGGGGCAGGAAGTTCAAGCTTCAGCGCTAAAGACTACAGTTCTTCTTTCTCAATACCAAAAAAGAATTCACCCTGAAAATATGGTGATAAATTCCCAGACTGAAACCCCTTGAAAATGTCACAGTGTCAACGACTGCTTTCTCAGAAGTGTGACCAGCAGACTCACCTGAAGAGGCTTCAAAGGATTCAGGTTAGCACGGAAGACTAGCTCAGTTGCATGGAGTGTTTCCTCTGGTAAGGTGCAAAGGAAGGCTTCAGAGTCCATGACCACTGAGCGATTTTGGATTGTAAGAAATTCAGACAGCGCTGAGCTATTGCAGAGATCTCGTAATTGCATTCGGTAACCGGACACTATGACCTAGAAAAGCAAGAAAAACATATAAATCTCCCCACGTGCAGGATTCATTGCACAAAGCTGTTTATCACCTCTACAGAACTAACCATTCATCATAAGAATTCCAGATAGAGGGAAGAGGGCATTTTTCTTTACAAGTTGCAAGACCTTGACCTATACGCAACCCTAAATTCCAAGAAAAACATGTACATGGAGAAAAAGTGCTGGAGGAGGCAGGTCTCTCTCCACGTTCCTGCACACGTGCACAGAGCAGCAGTAATCCTATCCTCCACAGCAGCCATCTTCTCCAACCAAGGGCACATGCATTTCCCAATCTTCAGTCTTCTGGGAAGTGAGCCATAGAAACAAAAAAAGGCTTGTATCAAGACACAAGTCTGGCAAATATATGTGAAGGGCAATAGACCTATGTTCCAAACTCCTTAGTAATATATATATATGACAGCCACATTTTCTGTGTGGTCAGGATCAGGATCATCTTCTCCTATAGCTCTGATACATCTCTTCACTAATAGCCACGATAAACATTTTGCAATGTTTTGGGGCAGATTATCTACTACCAAAATAAGAATTATTCTAGAGACTGCAAAAAACAAGAGATAAGATCCTAGAGTCTTCTTTTACAGGCATATTTTTATTTAAGGTGATGGATTGCTAGTGTGTAAGTTTTACTCATCCACAAGGAATCACCTTGTTTGTGAAGAAAATGCATTAAATTGTTCTGAATAATCACAAGTACCTTTCAGACCTGGTAGCCAAGTTTGTTTCTTTACTAAGGTCAATACAGCATCTGGATTTGATGAACAAAAAAATAAGTACCTGGCAAACAGGTACACACTTCATAAAGATGATGAACACTGGGAAAATCTGGAATCTTATTTTGAAAAGATTATTTGTTTGCCTTGGGGATAGACAGAGTTAACAATTTTATTGTGAACATGCTGTGAACAACAGCTTTATGTTTCATATCTTCTGTTCTTTTGTAATATCCAACGTGAATTGCCCAACCTCCAGCAACAAATAGAGAGAATTTATTTACATCCCAGAAGAATTAACAGTTCCTGAATCATGCTGGGTAAGTCTGAGAATTTTCTTGTCTTTCAAAACCAAAAGGGCATCAACAATCCAGGAGAAAAAAAGTGCACTATGTTCAGAAAACAAGCAGATGAGATTGAAATTTCTAACGCAACACTTATGCAAACTTTTAACTTTAGTCTGCATCCAGATGCCAAAAATAGGATGTTTCTATGCTCTACACTGGGATGAATAAACAGAATAGCTCCTGCATCAAGACAACTAGCCTTCTGAAATAGACTATATTTTTTTTTTTATGCCAGCATTATCAGTATCACTTCATAATCATGCTCAAGAAAGGATATTTCTATGGAACTGGGATGAGTTTCAGGAGATGTGGGCTCAGTGAAAAACAACAACTTCCCTGAGTGGACATACAGAAAACCAATGTCTCTCAGTGTTCACTCAGAAAATTACAGAATCATAGAATCACCAAAGTTGGAAAAGACCTCCAAGATCATCCAGTCCAACCATTCACCAACATCAATATTTCCCACTAAACCATGTCCCTCACTGCAACATCTAAATGTTTCTTGAACACCTACAGGAGTAGTGACTCCACCACTCCCTGGGCAGCCTGTTCCAGTGCCTATTTCAACACCTGATCACTCTTTCAGAGATGTTTTTCCTTATGTCCAACCCAAATCTCCACCAGCACAACATGAGCCCAAAATGAGGAGGAACAAATTCTTCTACCATCCTCAGTCACCGTTCATATTTTTTGTCAGTTTTACCAGTGCTAGCACAATCAAAATATGGCAGTCACATGGTGCAAGATCAGAGCAAGCATTTCTGCCTGCTAAAAAATCTGTTTGCTTTTCCATCACTTGAGGGAGAATGACTACCTAACCAGTTCAACTCTTTTGGTCACTCTTTTCCAGAACCATCTGCAGCGTGTTTTAATTTACTATGAATTTCAAGCAAATTAGTTTCAAATAAAACAAAACCTGTTACTTAGAACAGGTAAGAATTTTTTCCACTGTTCTTAGTACAACTTATCTAGAACTTGTATGTTTAGCTGTCAAACTGTGCTGAAACAGATGGCTTGACAGAAGTCACTGAAGAATGAGACAGTATGTGCAGGTAGGCAGCATCTGTAACTATATGAAAACAAAGTTTGAAAGAACTTTTCATCACTCCACTTCAAAGAAGAGATCTGATCTGGAGCTGGGAAGCAGACTGGATGGATTTCCTTCTCCTTCTGCAGTCACACTGACTTAAGTTGACCACAGGTCTTCTTTTGAAATCTGAAGCAATCAAATCTTATTTCTGCAGCAGAAAGGATGCTGCAGAATTCATGCAGGCTAGTAAAAAACATATTCTGAGCTTGACAGTGATAGACTGCCTCCAGCCCAGATAGACTGCCTCCAGCCCAGTCACAGCAGCCTATGTCTAGAATAACAATCATGGGAACAAAAGGTTTTCATGTGAGATCACATATGCTACATAACATATGAGTTTATTGTCTTTCTTGAAGAGTTGGTCACAGAACAAAAAACATACTTCCCTCTCCTATACAGGAATCCATGGCAGAGTGGCACACAAACCATAGCTCAGCAGCAGAACAAAAACAAACACTTTTTTTTATTTCTAATCAAAGAAGAACAGTTCCAATAGTACTACCAACATAACTAATGTTTCACTGGGTGGGGAGAAAAAAAAAGAAATGGGTAAGAGAAAATTCCTTTTAGCCTGAGGGATACGAGGCTACTTTCTAACACTGATCAAAACACTTTCATATGGGTATTAGAGCCCTTTTACAACTTACAAAAATAAGACAGTAAATTGAGCATAAGGAGGAGGAGGAGAGAAATGAGGATTACATTTTCCTCTGTTTTTGTATAGCACCTAGCACAGAGGGGTGCTGCACTGTGGATTCTCAGCACGATAGTTAAACAAACAATATACTAACCATTAAAATAGTGGTTGAAAGTGCTCTTTACCTTCTGGAGATTGACTTCTGCATCCAGTAGCTCCTCTACTGCAGAAGATGGCATGGACACATTATGATGGAGAAAGTCTGAGAATGTCTCATTGTCAACCAGGAAATCCCGAAGCCTCATGTCTGGAAGGTGACAAAACAAAGCAACATTTTAGTCAGAGCAAAGCCAAAAGGAAATTAATGTGGGAGCACTGGACAGGAAAAGCAAAAGCTGACAAATAGGGGAGAGGGGATTACACAAACAATAGCACAAAGAAAGCAGGAGCTGCTTGCAAATGCTCTGAAGAATGATAGTTTTTAGAGATGTCAAACTATGATGCCTCTATCTAGAAAAATATAAAAGGAAATTTTAAGATCAATTTTGTTTACTATGTGGAAACAATTTGCATAGACATTGATCAGAAACAGAAGCAACTAAGCAGACCAAGCTGTCCCCCTGCTCTGGGGTGAAACCTACTCCAGTGTTAGCTTTGTACAAAGACGGAGCTTCTCTTAATCCCTCTGTCATTGTTTAGTGCAGGATCCAGCTGGTTGATGGACCTTGGAGGGATTTACTGGCCTGTATTTAATTATGCTAACAGTAACTACTAGATACACTCTACACAACTACTATTTGTACTCTACCATAAACTATGTCACAGTCTAACATACTCAGATACAAAGAAAACAGATGATATGGGATCACATGCAAATTTAAGAAACAACCATTCTGTCATCATTACTGCAAACACTTTCTTATTTCATTTTATTTCCCCAAGGCCTCACCTTCTGAAGCCACTGGCACTGGAGCTTTAAGCTTTAAAACAAATTTGTACCTCCCCAGCAGCAGAGGGGAGCCATACGAAAATTATAATCCATGTACAATATTAAAGTTCACAAACCCACAGCTTAAGCAACTGCCCCTCATGCTGTTTCTTTCTTTCAAGAGACCAGCCCTTTCTTCACCATGCTTAAATAAGCTGGGATGAGGAAAGCACCTATGCCAGAAGAGCTGAAAGAGGAGGCCTCATGGGATTTACTGGGGTGAGGATATCCAGGAGATGCCAAGCCTGCCAGCTGGGTGTCATGCTACTTTTTCTGCTTGAGGAAGAGAGTCAAGAACCCATGGTAAACTGCAGCAGAGAGCGAGCCCTGACAAGGGAAGTCATGCAGGCAGCCCCTCCGGCAGGAACATCAGCTCCCATTACACACCACATTTTTTTCCCTCCTACTGTGCTTTTCACTCCACTGGGCTGGCAATACCTGCAAGAAAACCCACCCTGGGGAAGAACCCTCGAGAGGAGCTGGCTGCCATCCATGGAGCCAAGGTCACTGCTGCATGCCAGGGCCCAGGCTGATGCAGGCCCGGCAGTGAGGCAGGCTGCGAGGCACTCAGCTCTGGCAGCATGAAGCACGTGGGGTTACTGGCGGTCATTGCTCCCTCATCCACATCTCCAGTTACAAACGTCCTGTCATCTTCTTGTTCCGCGTGAGCAGCCACCACCACCACCACCGCCCTCCACCGAGGCGATGCAGAGGTTACTCGGGGACGAAGGCTTCACTCTTCCCCACCCTCTCTGCAGAGCAGCCTCACACGGAAACCAGCTGCCACTGCAGGTACCACAGCGTTCTGCTCCCCGGATTGCTCACCAAGGCTGAAAGAAAAATATTACCCCCAGTCCCAATTCCTCAGCTGTTTCCTAAGGGCACTGAGTTCCCCGAACACTTCTGGGCCTTGTTTGTTTTTTTTTGGTGAGATCATCCGCAGTTCGGAAACTGTTGGGACAAAGGGGTAGCTGGCTGAAAGCGCCCTGGCATGGGAAGATCAGATGTTTGCAAGCTTTTTCATTTACTCTGTCCCCGATCAGAGCATTTTTTCATGCTCCTCTTAAAGGGGCCATTCACTTTTAAAAACAAAGGCAGCAGAGCAATAAATAATCTTTCTACTTTTCCATATCCTCATTGCTGGTTGTTTACTTTTTGAGGGGAGAAAGCAGGGATGCTGAGCCTGCCTGTGAAAGCAAGCAGTAGGTGGCTCCAGGTAAGCAACGTGAGCAGCACCACGACTGCTGCTGGCCTCTCCACAATTGTGATGGGAAGGAACGACCTGCCACCTCCACAGCTGTAATTAACCAATCCAGACTTAACTAGGCATTTTTCCCTTTCCTTTTTATCATGCCAAGTATTTCCAGACTTGCTCAGCACTACAATTTGCTGAAAATCAAAGCTGCCTTCTAAGGAAACTCCTACAAATGCCTGAAGGAGTTATCATCATCATTTGGAAAAAAACATGACGGGAACAGAACATAAGGTTACCAGCATGTGAATTATCAGAACAGCCTGTGGGACAATACTTAGCTTCCAGCAGGCCAGGCATGATCCCATGTCATAACCCTTGTCCTCCTGAGACAATACATGGGAGCTCTGCAAGACCAAAGGACCAAACCCCAACACCACCATCACACTGCACCACCCACAGCAGTCAGCCATCCCCACATCCTCCCTCAACCTGTCCAATTCCACTTCTAGTGCTCATGGCTCCATATCTCATGCAATCACCCTCAGATGTGGAGGCATGCATAATGACCTGCACATGAAGCCACACAAAAGCAACAGTCACTGGCATCAGTCTAAGTTCCTACCCTGGATGTTTAAAAAATATGATAATTAATAGAGATTTCCTTTGAAAACAACCATTCTCCCACAAGGTTGCTCACCCGCTAGGGCCTAAGGAAACACAAGAGCATTAGTTAAAAGAACTACACCAAAAATAGTAAACAAAAGAAACAGATAAGTCTTTTGAAGGCTAATACCAAGCTTACCTAATAATGCAAAAGCTTGGAGTAGAAAAACACACTTTACAATCGAAGGATGAGTACTGTAATACTTTCCTGATATAAAAGCTGAGACACGCTATCAAGTTACTCAAAAAATGTGAGGCAAAATATGTCAGTTCAAACATGATTTAACCCATGCATCTTCCCTCCCACTTGAGACTGACAAAAAGCACTTGTCTGGTTGGCTACTGAAAACCAGCCAACACAAAGCAACGCAGCTGTAGCACTCATGGGGCACATAAGAAAGACATCCCCCATGCTTTGCTGACATGAAAGGGCAACCTCTCATCACCACCAAGAGAAAACCAGTCCCGCAGGCTCTCCCCAACACCACCACATGGTACAGTCTCCTGTTAAGATCCCCAGGTCCCACAAAACAAGATGAGCCCCAGGCACAAAAGTGGGTACAAACTGAGGTCACACTGAGCCACAATGCTCAAACACAACCAGATCTGACGTCAACCATCTCTCTAGTGGGATGGCAATCAATGTTACTGTCTCACAGTGAAGAAATAGTGACATAGATGGTATTCACAATAGACTACGTTTGTAATTCCAATCCCGATCCCAAAGGAAAAATAGCTGACAGCAGAAAAAACAAACAAGGCCTATGCTTATAAACCATGAATTAGCACCTTCACGCCAGCACGCCCAGTAGTACTGACATGCTTTTGTTCTGACTAGCTCCAACTCAGATATTGTGCAGCAGCAAAGCAGGAGACAGTGACCATACACGTGAAGCAGGAAGACAGAAGTCACTTCCCATGCAGGGCAGGGAGAAACGTCTCCCCTAAGTCACGCAAGGAAGTCTCCAGCAGAAGTCTCCAGAGCTGGCAGTCTTGTGCCTTAACCACAAAACCACCCTTCCTCTCTGAAATCACAGGTCAGGATTAGACAATCACACACGGCAGCATTTCACAAATGCAGGCTTCATGAAATACAGGGCAAGTCAGTTGTTTCAAATGAATGCAAAGGACTGAGTTCAAGACCTAAAGTTTCCCAACAGCTCAACCCTTTATGTACCTTCACTTCTGTGCACAGAGCTAGGCTGGTTGTTTCTAGCTTGAGAAACAAATAAGTGTGACGATAACAGAAAAAGAGGCTCAGGACATCTACATGAACTCAAAAAGAAAAACAGAACCTCTGCATTTGGCTACATTACTGGTTATGTTAAAGTGGAGAACAAAAGATGTTCAGTATAAATAATAGCAAGTCACTGCTATGTGGGATCATGAGAAACATCATGGATAAAACAGTCTAAAGTCCTTGCAGATCAGAACGGCAATGATTGTGCAGAAAGTGCCCGTGGTTCACACATTCTCCAGAGTCAGAGATTTTTGCTTTCCTCACTCTGAAAACACATCACCAACTACTTTTAGAAGCTCTTAACACAGTTGATGTGGAAGAGGAGAGCAAAAGAACTTAAAGTGAGTAACCAATTTTAAATTGCTGCTCTTAGTATTTATATGACCATGACTAGTCTCACAGCAAACTGCTACTACTTCCAGCAATATTGAGAACATATGCAGACAAGAGAGGGAAAAAAAAAAAAAAAAAAAGTGGATACAGGTTAGAGAGCAGGAGTGTTCACCTAAATGTCCCTCCAATTCTTTCTTGCTTCTCTTGGAGGTGCAGTGGGCTCATACCTTCCTTCAGAAATGTAATGATGCAGTGTCTTTTAAAACTGAAACAATAGGGCAGAAAAACCTCACGGAAATTGTGGCTACAGTTTTCATATCCTGAACACTGCCTTCTAAAAATAAAAGGCACACAAATGTTATTTCAACATCTCTCAATGAGCTGTAGAGTACAAAGCTCACCAGGTCTGACTTCAATTTGTGAGGTTTGTGCTGAAAGGGTCTGTGCTTATGATCTACAATAAACCAGATTTTCAACCAGTTTTTAAAACTGACTTGAACCGACTGAAAACAATCAGATAGTCAGATATCCTGTTTACTTCCCTGCTTCAGAGGCTGTAAGTCCCTACAGAAAACTGGGATAAGGAAGAGGAAAAAGGGATTTTGCCATTTAATTTAGAAACTAAAAAGAAAGCACGGCAGTGTGTCTCATCTACAGGCATGCCTATTTATCTTCAGGGGATTTCAGTCTCTACTTACAGAACATTCAGGGCAGAAAATAATTATGCTATTTAGTGTGCATCCATTGTGGTCTGCATATCTACTACTCTTTGGCTAAGTCTGTGCTCCCTTCATCCACGCATCAAGACAACAGAGAAGCTTTTATTAAACTATGGCCCTTTATTTCTCATCTAATAAAGCTTTAGCTTTATTAGGGACAGCAGGCTTCTGTAAGTACACAAAGAAGAAACCAGCGAGGGAAGAAGGTTCAGATCACAGTACCTGGTTCCCTGCTGGGACTAAACTGCATTTCTATAGAGAGAGAGCTGCAGAGCATCTCCTCAGAGCTTTAATGCAAGGGCAGTAATTCACATACATCCATACCTGCCTGTCAAGCCCACACACTGCTACTCCACAGGGCCTTGGCATGATCACAAGACAAAATCTCAAGGTTCCCTGGTCACAGAAGTCTGATTCATCCAGGGCAGAGCTTGTTCCCCAACCATACCCACAGCAACAGAAGCCTTTGCAAGACACAAGTGCATGAATGGTCTACCAGTAGACCAAAAGCTGGTTTCAGCTTCCACAGCTGAAAGCATTTACAAGTTGCACATGTAATAACCATAAGGACTCTGGCTAGAGAGCTGCCTTAACATTTAGCAATTCCTCACATAGAAAAAGGACCAAAGCAGACAAACTAAGTGGAATTAACACTCATTTTACAATTTTGTGTTAATTTTTCCATAGAAAATATAGGAAGTATTCCTCAGAAAATAAGTGACAGGTACACTTGTGTCATGGTGTCATGATTTTTGGTTATCAGTATTCCACATCATAACATCATGTAATGCACTGGGGGTTTGACTGCTGATGCTCAAGTTCCGGGTGCCTGTCCGGAGGAGAAGAAGAGCTAAATTTCCCCAGAGGACTTTGCGGTCAGCGAGGAGATATAACTCCCGGCAAGGTCACCTGATGCTCTCTTCTTTGCCTGTGCTTCTTCGCTTGCGCTTCTCTGTCTGTGCTTCTCTGTCTGCATTTCTCTGCCTGCACTTCTTCATCGGCTCAACTGGACTGCACTTCTCATCTCAGCATTGTGGTGAGGCCGATCCACCTTCCAGACACACACTCTCTCTCTCTCTCCTTATATTCTGCTGATACTATATTTAGTAAATTAGTTTGTTTCACCTCAGATTGTTGCCGCTGTTTTCAATTATTTCGGGGTCCCCTATTTTCCTTTCCCGGGGGCGCGGATCCGCGGATCCCTCCGCCCTTCTAGTCACGGGACCGGACCAAACCAGCCCATAAACCGTTGACAACTTGTATGCCTCATCTGGTTTTCACACTCATTACCCACCACTGATTATACACCAGAATTATCTGAAGGCTACCTCCCATAAAAAGAGGCTTCTGAACAAAATAACAAAGTAACTGAAACCTGAATGACTCATGAATTGATGCTCATCCTAAGAAAATCATGGTCTCCTAATAAAGGAGTCTGTTACAGTGTTATACCCCACTGAGCCAACAACCCACTGTGAAAAGTAGAGCTTCCAAATGACCCACTGTTGGACTTTGGCAAGATAGCAAATTTTCATCCACCCTCATAATCCTAGCTTCAAGCAACACATCTGGAATGCATGATCAAGTGACATATGATATATATATATACACACACACAGTATTTTTTTTAAAGCAGTTACTATGGTTTAAATTTTCCTTTTCTTGCAGGTATTCTTCACCGTGTGTTGTGGGAATAGCTCTCAGAACTGCCTGTATCCCTACTGAGACTGACAGGACCTAAAACTGCCCTTGAACAAGTTAGAAGGCTGTGTCCCGACTTGTTGATAAGAAATCAAGCAGCTCAGCAGGCCTATTGTGCAGAATCTGCTCATGTGAAAAGCAAGTCCAATTTGCTTGCAATCAAAGTGCTGTTTCCTCTGCAGTCATGAATTGATGTGTTCTCGTAGTAGGCTATAAGCCTCTGCCTTGTCCAGAAACATAACAGTGCTGTCTGTGGAGACATTTACTGACACCCAAGAGAGCATTCATTTAACTAGAGCCTGTATTTTGATGTTTCTCTTATGTCAAACTCCTCTGGTAAAGTGTATGGAGAGGTGGCAGCCTCCTGTCCATCTCCAGCAGCTAGGATGTCTCCAGGAATAAAGGTACGCACTGTTCCACAGGTCCTCGCTTTTCTGCCCTTCAGTGTAGAGGGCTCACTACTCTTGTCCTTCCTGCTTGTTGTGATGAAAATTGTCAGAGGAGGTGAGTATGGAGAACTGAGAAGTGATTGGATAGCCACAACTAGTAGGCACATCAGAGTGGTTCTCCCTGTCAGAGGTTCACCTTGCCTGAGGTACACCAATCACGCTATTTTACTGTCATCAAGAGACAAGTGCCAGTGCTGCAGCAGGTCTATCTCTGGCACAAGGAGAGATTTCAAGCTCATCTTTATGGTGTAGTAAAACAGCCACAGAGTTTAGAAAAAGATCAGGAGGAGAAACAGTGAACAGGGAATTGGAAAATGTAGGCAGGATGATCTTTTGATTTGCTGAACTCGCTGATCAGGAGCTCCTGACACAGCACTCTTTCAGGCCATCTTTGGCACCTTCAGTAGAAGGTTGTTGCTTTGCTCACCATGAACCAAATGTAAACACTGGACAAAACACTGCTGCATATTAAGAGAAGTACTGGGAGGTCAGCATGCAACTTGGGCCTGCAGGCTGCTCTGGAGCCAACTCCATTCCCCTTTAAGCTAGCATTTTTGCTTAGAAGGGCTTTAAAAACAGCAGCCAGCACAATCACTCTGATAGAAAGCACAGCTGACACATTGCACTGATATAAGAGATTGGTTAGCTTTTATTCAGGGCATGTCGGCTTCAAGAATGCAGAGACAGTTTAAGGTAGCTTCAAATTTATATGGAAAGTCAGCAAGAAACACAAGGCTGTATCTTTGCCTAGGTACTATCTGAAGTCCCAAAAGCCATCAGGGTCCCCTCCTGTGCGACAAACATGGAATAGAAAGCCTCTCCATCTACAAGCCAGAAGTGAAAGCCACACAGTGCTCAGAAGCAGTTCTGTGAACAAATGCAGCCTCCAAAGCTTCTAGAAGGGATGCACACCAGCTCCCATGCTCTCCAGGTCTTGCATAACACCACAGAAGATATTCTTGCCTATCCCCCTGCTGCAAGCCAAATACTGTTATCAGCACAGACAACTGTGAAATACAGTTTGCCTACTGAAAACAAAACAAAACAAAAGCACAACTGCTTGGGCTTCAAACAGCACAATAAATGAAGCAGGCTTTAAGAAAAGTCAAATACATTCACTGTTTTCAGAACCAGATCGTAAGCAAAGCTCCAAATCACACGTCACTTATAACAGGTTGAAAATTCTCTTGCTACTTTTCACAAAATAAGGATAAGCTACACATCTCCCAACCTATGAACTGGCTTGTCAACCCTGATAACAGACCTCAGATCCCACCAAATATGATGCTTCATTATTACAACAAACAAATGTTCAAAAGTGATATATAGAATGTGTTTCAGGCTGTGGAGAAGGTTTCTGACGTTCAAATTCAGCTCAGAAGTAAAAAATACATACTTGGCAATGCCACAGAAGTACTTCTAAAGAGCCAGAAGGTAAGGGTTGGTTGCTAAAAATAAAGCTTAGATTTTGACTGCACTAGGAACATTATGCCCTAGATAACATGCAGATTTTGAATACTCTGAAACATCAATTCAGAGACACAGTAAAATACTTAAAAATCAATAAATACAGACTGGAAAACAAATGGCATGGTCACATTCAGCAAAACAAAACAAAACAAAAACCAGTATCCCAATGGTAAACATTGCTGTGAGAATGCATAGTGTAAAATTATGCTATTAAAAACCATGGATCTAAGTGGAAGTACTAGCTGTGACCAACAAGAACCCAGTCCAGCATTGCTTTATACATGGGCAAGTGACCTCAAATTCAGTGGAAATTCAAGTCATAGGAAAGAGCAGAACTGGACATTTTAATCAGATGACCATTACTAATTGGAAGGATTTTCATGAGCTGGATATGTGAGCAAGCATCTGGAAGACTGCTACTCAAACACAGACAGAAAATACCTGTATCAGAACAGCTGATACAGAACAACAGGCAGAACCACCCAAGCAACACACACTACTCCAAACAGCAGCAGCCCAGCACCAGGTGTGCAATTTGAAAGACATTCCTTACAAAACCTGTATGGGTACTGGTGAACTGTAAGCAAAATAACAGGAAGAGCTTCCCAGGATCAAAGCAGCCTGACCATCCTGCACGCCTAGTGCTTGGCTTTGCACTGTAAGAAGGAAGAAAAAAACCACACCTTCTGAGTGTAAGGCTGCATCCTGGCACAGTTCTCACAACGGATTCGGGGAATTCAGCTCATATCTGGCTTAACATGATACCAGGTTCGATATCAGCAGATCACAGTGTATCTTGTTTTCCCTACTGTCGGGAAACAGCATTAGTTCTAGGTTGAGGGCCAAGTCCTCATGCTCCTCATCAAGCATACAACAGCAAAAGCTAGCTCCAGAACAAGCTGTTTCCCAGGCTCAAACCAATCCAAAAGACAGCCAAAACACTGAAGATTTACAAGCATCACCAATCACCACAGCTCAATTAATTTAAGCAGGAGCACCATCTACTTATTCTGAACATATGCCTATATCTAAAAGACCTCAAACCCTCATGACTGTTCCCTGTGTTTCAGTTTAGATGAACATCAGAAAGCTAGTCATAACATAGCTCAGTTTTGTTTTTAAGGTTCAAGTCCAAAGGAAAATAAGATCAAGCTTCAGCACTGAAACAGGAAAATACGTTCTCTGACAAGTTTAGGGAAACCTTTGCAACCATTCAGCCCCTTCGTGAATACAAATCAAGATCACTGAGCAGTAGCATTTTAAAATAGCTAAAAAAAACACTTTTTCAGCCTTTGAAAAACATGGTTTGAAAAGCAGACGCACAGTGGAAGTGGGCAGCACAAATTTACAGACCACGTCTTGGCCAGACATCATGTCTGTCATATCAGAGGTGCTATGCTACATTGCTACTTACATCAGCAAGCGCAGAAATGACCTTGCCTGAGTAGTTTGATGAGCTCATGCTTCAGTTTAGTATCATTCTTTATGGAACATATACTGACCATTTTCTCTCCTTCAGTACTGGTATCCTGCCTATTTAAACACATCATGGAGTACATTACTTGGAACAGCATTACTGCCCCCTCTTTCATGCAGAGGACAAGAACATTACAAGTAAACACAGCAAAGAGCAGTGCCACTTGTTGCTTTAAGAACAGTCCTATATTTCAGAATCCATGACCTGCCCAATCAAGTGGAAGAAAAATGTGTTCTGATAAAGGAACCTTGAGCACCACCTACACGGACATCTTAATAAAATTATTTCTTTTACTTTCACCAACTACTAGTACAAAATAATGTGAAAAGGAAGGAAGCACACTGCATAGATGAAGAGAACTGTGAGCTTAAAGAATTGATCCATTGTCTTGATTTCTGTTCCCTGGTTTTACAGCATCTTAATTAATGTTTTCCCAACTAGCTGGGCAGCAGGCAAGTGTGTGAAGAGAGAAGGGTGTAGCATAGATAAGCAGAAATATCTGATGACTGCTGATGATGTCAAACACCTGCGCCTGTACTACAAGAACAACTGTTGGGGCACCTTCCTTTCATGTACATACCTTGACTGAAAGTGACAAAGGGCTTTGGTGGTGGCTTTTTTTTTTTTTTTAATGTTCTGAAGTGCCATTTTATTAGTTAGACAACAGCTGGTTCTTTGCTAAGCAGCTGGTTGATACAAATCAGAATAAGAATTCAGATTGAGATGTTGCTATTTTTACCATAAGCTATCTTTGCCCCATCAACAAATCTACGTCTGATATGGGTGTGCTCAGTCAGCCTCAGATATGGTCCAACTAGGTTTAAGGGGCATATGCTAAAATACATAGAGAACTGCATGGAAGGGAGGTCTTGAGGTGTAACAGGTTATGCTTGATAAGTTCTGATTGCACTGACTGTACTCATGCAAACTCTCTATCACTGTCAACAGAAATCTAATTTTCAAGCAGTATTTGCCTTTAGAAAGTTACTCTTTTAGAAGAGCAGTAAAGCTAAGAAACCAACAGGAAAGGATGTTAGAATTGGGTCTTTTATTGCATCATCCTTAAAATTCAAGCTGAACAGAAAGGAGAAGAAACTTTGGTTGTTTATAGAGGATTTATGTCACAGGTCGTCCCAAATATCCTTCACATGAACCTTAGTAATGCCAAGTCAACATGAAAAAAAAAAAAAAAAAAAACAGGGCAAAACCTGCAATGGAGCTTATTTTTCATCAGCTAAGGAATCTCATTCCACAGAGGCACAAGCAATACTCAGTTTTAACTGGCTCACTTAAATACTAAAGTTCAGTTAATACATAAAAATGTGTACCATCTTTGTATTCTGCAGCAGTTTCACTCCGTTTCAAAGGATTTTTCTAACTCTGTGAACAAGTAACTCGCAAACTGTGATGCAAGCAGAAAACACAACTTGAACTAGAAATTCATCTCCCCCAAAAAATGCAATCACTACCTGATAATATGTAGCAACACTAAGAAAGATAGGACTGAAGGTAAACAGTATTGCTGTTTGTTGAAGCAACAAAGAAGTTTGGCAGCTGGAGATAGAATATGATGTTTGATTTCAGCCAGAATCCCAATACTGACAATCACTTATTTTAGAACAAAAATAAGTAAATCAAACAGAATGCTCATGAAAAAGGCAGCCTACAGAAATTCATTTTTTTATGGACTTTCACAGAAAGAGATCAAGCAGTGATGTTGCCTGGATAAAAATGAACATTGATTCAACATCAACAATATTTCTAAGCTAGCATCATTTATTGCACCTTGACGACATTTAAAACTATGTCACATGTTACTGTCTTGCAAAAGGAGAACTCCATTTCCTTGGCAGCTGTTTATTTACTTAACTCATAGGGATGCTGTAGAATTCAATAATAAGTGTTTGTAATGCACACTGAAGATTAAATGTATTATTACCTGAACAGGCTCCAGAATTAAATATTAACTTTGGAGATACAGTAAGTCCAATTAAAATTATATGCTCCAGCCTCAGTACCAAGTCAAATACCAAGACGATCAGGGATTTTTCCAGCAGTGGCAATTTCCTGACAGCCACTTTCATGTGAGAGCCTATGGAAATCACCTGAGAATAGCTGAACCCAAGCGACTGCTTTCATACTGTGCTTGCTATTAGCTCTCTGTTGCTCCTTCTCTCTTCCAACCTCAGTTTGGTTTATCTAAGCTACAAACACAATCTTCCACAAATTAGGCAGTCTATGGAGATTGGGAGTCAGTGAGAACAAACCCAGTAATTCTGAGGTGGAGAACAGAGAAAATAAACACAAAGTGAAGTTAGCACTGAGAATGCATTTTCACAACATACTACTTTTATTACGAAGCTTTGCTGATAAGGTTATTTCTATATGTGAGTGAGATAATAGGAGAGCATGAAAGATGCAACTGTTTATTTAACACTTGATTTTATTTGCAGGTTATGGGTAACAGTCAGCGTTGAAAAAAAACAGGCTTAAGAGAGTTTTAGGAGACTGAAGAAACCGCTCAGAACCCTCCCGCTGTCCTGCTTCTGCAGCTGATACCAAACATGCTGTGAAAAGCATGATAAGCAATTCTGGTTCTATCACTCCTCTATATACACAAATTAATGTTAAGATAAACACAGTGCCTTTAAAGTATAACGTTTTAAAATTTTTTTAGTCTGTTCTAAAAACAGTGTGGCAAATTTTAACTATGAGCACTGGTGGTTATGCTGCAGACAAATTATGAGCTGGCACCATCAGGATAGTGAGCCTTAAAGGAACTAAAATGCCAGTGCAGCCCTCTGTCAACATAGACCAACGCTGACATCCTCATGATTTTCCTTGCATGTTTTTTAACATGGAACAATGTTTTCTGTCACAGGATTCTGAAGTATTTTACTCAAGCTCATCATTTACAGTACAAATGCTATAGGAAGGCCAGACATAATGTAATGCTGACTGGACATTCTGAATTCCACTTCCAAAAGTACTTTATTATTTCCCTCTTACATTCACACATACAGATACTCTATCTATGCCTCCCACTACAATAACATCTCAGCAGAAGGAAAATTCAGGCCAAAAGCAGGCAACAAAGCCCAGTTCTGCAGAACCACAAGACACCAATGCATATTTTTCTGTATCTGATTACCCATCCCAACCTGTAGGTACAGTCACGTAACAACAATGCTGTTACCAATAAAAATCTCTGAAAGTTCATGTAGGAAGCAAGAATGATTCTCTTAATAATAGGTTAAACAGTACAGTAGACCTTCATACCCAAACTTCTACCAGCAATATTTTATTACTTTAATCTCATCTTCACCTTCAAAATATTAAGAAAAGTACAAGCAGACTTCAGTGGAAGTGATAAGTGAGCCAACACGCAGTTCAGCAAATACTACGCCATGTCACTAACAAAAAAGTTGCACAGCTAACTACAGAACGCAAAATTTGGGATGAATAATGCTGTAAGAAGTCTTTTCAGTCTTGGTACCTCTCGACTGCTAGCATACCTGCTGGAATTTAAACAGAAAAAATGAACCCTGTGGACTAACACAGAGGCATCACTCACTACCTGTAGTAAGAGACTTAAACTTCTCTTTCAAAGCTTTGGAAAGCTTTTTCTAACAGATTCACAGTTGCCTGCACAATTCCAATTCACCTCAAACAAGAAAAAAAAAAAATCTAAGGACACTCACATCTGTGCCTGCTGAGAGACTCAGTGATGTGAAAAAAGAGGTAAGGAGGTAGAAATGAGAAAACTGCTGTACACATCTGAGTCTTCTAACCAACTAATCCACACGGCACATGACAGAACAATTTGAGTATCCAGTGCTGGCAGCTTCTTCCATGTGCTCCATGCTGACAGACTGCACCTGACCAAAGCAGAATTCCCTCTGTTTCCACACAGGTCTGGGCTCCCCTTGCTGGCTGCATGTCACGGACTGAGAGTAGCAGCTTGGAGACTGCCCAAAAACCTCCCAGGGTGCTCTGCTGAGGGTTAACACAAAGTAACACATACTGAAAACACATTAAAATTAAACCATGTTCAACGAATGGACTTCCTGGAACATCCCTGAGAGTCATGATTGCTCCACCGTTACCACAGAGCAATGTTTTTATGGCAATTCACCAGCCTAAAGGAAAAGCAAAGCTCCATGTGCCACTAATGGAGCACAGTATCAGACCACCCAGTCGTGTATTTACAACCTACCACAAGATACCACGAATGCTACCCTGCAACCACTTGTGTTTCTGGGCACAAAAGCCAGCTAGACATACAGTTTGTTAGTTCTCATTCTAACCTGGCTGGTTTTTGCTAGGATCCTTCCAAATAAATCAAGGAGGGGACTTGCTTAATTATGGAGATGCAAGGAGGTGCAAGAACAGATTCAAATGTTTAGCTTGAGGGTGTGGAGTTATTTTTATTAGGGAGAAGACACTGAAGAGGGAGTTATCTACCACCTCCAAGTCATCTAATAGATGACATCCTGTTTCCCTGAGCATCCTAATAATCATACAGCAGGTCACACGCCATCAGAAAGCCTTTCCCAAGGCCACTGTTCAGCCCAAACCCTTCATCACTCTTTACCTGTTGAAATAGAAGTAGCACCATTAGCCCTGACCAGACCCCCTGCAGACCCATCAGTCTGTGCATCTGTCTGTACAGGTCTTAGAACCATCAAAGCACATCAGCAGATGATGCCACCCAGCTGATATTTCTCCTGCACTGTGGGTGACAGTAATCTATCAAACAATCAGGAAAGGGAGGGCACGTGTAGAATAACAGCCTAAGATCTGATGCAATTTCTTAGGCAATGTTTGTTGCCTAATGTTTGTCCTTTGGGATCACTGAAAGCTAAGAGTAATGAAGTAGACACCAGCTAAACTAGCTTCTATGTGTAACTGTTAGCAACAACCAGAGAAGATACCTTTAATTTTACCTTTTGATTTTTGTTATCTCACGGCATTGCTGAGCAAAACGTTTGGAAGCATTGTAAGGAAGAGGACAAAAAGAATGGATGCCTCAGAGCCAAAAGCAAGGTGTATCTCCACCTTCCCGAACAGAAGGAATGCTTTACTTATTGTACCACTTTACCTTCCACTAAAGCAGTGCCGAGGACAGTTACAAAGCCAGTGCCTGTTTCCAGTGTGCCAAGCCTATGGTAGGATGCAATCCCAAAAGCCATATCATGGTCTTGGAGGAGCAGTTACCAAGGTCTTTAACTCTCTATTCTGATCTGTAGTCCACCTTATCATATTTATGTTGAAGACCTTGGTGACATTGTTGGACAGAAATGTAACAAGTGCTAGCAAGGAGAGGGCATTGGCATCTGCCCGCAAAATTGATTCTGCTGTGGTATGAGTGTGCATCCACATAGATTTCATGGCTTGCTGAAAGCAGCCATGAACAGAGTCCCCATGCAGCTGCAGGTCCTGAAGTCCCTCTCATCACTGGTTAGTGTTTTCTCTTGACAAGATAAGGTGTTGTGCATAGAGGATCAGCTGTTTCCAACTGAGCCCACCCTCCTTTCTTAACTGAAAAGTTCTGGAGCTAGAAGCAGCAGAGCAGGAGCCGTTTCTCTAGCTCCTGGAAGACCGGCCTGCTCCGAGGGATCATCTCCCATTACACCAAGAAACAACAGACACAAAGCCTGTTGGCATGAGTGCAAAGCACTGCCTAAGAAAATCTCCAAGTCCTACCTTGTGTGTTTAACCAAGACTCCTCCTGACTTCCTGGCACCTGTGTAAGTGCCATGTTATGTTAAAGCAAGCATCTCTTCCCAGGCCTTCAGGCTTCATTTCAGGTTAAACACCAACAGTCCGCGTTTGGACATTAGTTTATGAAAGTTGTTTTTTAAAACAAGTTTGAAGACAAAGGACTTTGACAAACTCTCTTTTCATCAGTTCAAACATCTGAAAGAAATACAGACCCATAGGCTTCCTACATGGTGATCATGAAGCTTTTTTCAAAGCTTCAAGCAGCAATGGAAGTATGTGGAAGATGGACATCAAACCAGCCTAACAGAAGAAGAGGGAGCTTCTTGGCAGAGATTGCAAGTGAGCCCCTGTCACAAGGTAAGGAGCATACTGCTACTCTCATTGGGAAAATTCAAGCTGCAAAGCTATACTTGTATGCATCAATGGTTCAAAATGCTTCTCTTCCAGGTATTCCAAATTTTTTTTAAAAAATGATTAACTTATCAGGTAATCAGCCTTTCTACTAATTGCAGGAAATGACTGTACAAAGGTAGGCAAAGAAGCTTTACTCCTGTACACCAGAAGGCTTTTAATTACTCAGGGCATCCTTTCAGTTTTGAAAGCATGCTTTCATCTGACATTCACCACTCTAGTCTGCTTAGGTTTTGCTTAGTGGGGGAAATATCTCAGAGAGGAAGGAAGGGATTTAAGCTGTTCCTCACACCTCTCTGTGAAAAGCAGCAGAACAGTTCATCTGCAGTTTCCTTCACTGCACAGGGATCTAAGCATTGCTAAGGACAAATACAGACACTTTTAAGATTAGAGGATGCTGTCTTATGCATGCTGCCAGAGAGTGAATCAGCCAGCCTAGAGTGGGCAGAAGGGACCTCCTGGCTGGAGGCTTTGTAAACGAGCATATCATGAGAAGGACAAACAAGCTTTGTTCCCTACAAGCCATACCAACAATGGACAGTCTGTCACCCTAATGACACAGAGGCTTGATATATGATTTTTTTAACTACACATTTGAAATACTTTATTACAGTAATAGGATCTTTGATGACTTGTCAGACACTTGTTTTTTGCAGTCAGTCCCTAGTCTTTGTAGTATAAAGAAACACAAGCATTCTGACTTTTCTCCTGTACAATACTCCCTGTGAGAAATGTTTCTTGCAATCACTCCTCCCCCTCAAGCCTTCCCAGCAATGAGAGCTTCAGCTTACAGATTCGATTGTATTCTTACAAATGTCCATATCTGATGCTCACTGCATGCTTCAATACAAAACACCATTATCTTCTCTCCTTGGTAGAGCTAACTTGCAGACACTGGTGACAACTTTTGCTGTTCCCAGAACACCACAGAGATAAACCAAGCATTTGACAAGCCCCTTTTAAAGTAGTTTCAATCTCTCCTTGAGGAATACAGTCACTGTAGCTGATTTTGGTTATGTTTATTGTCATCTATGTTCAGGTCATCCCTGTGTCATCCCTGTGTTCACCCATACTCTCTCCTCCCCACAAACTCAGGTAAAAAAAAAAAAAAAACAATGGTGCTGCCTGGCACTACAGACTTTGAGACCTGCTATGAAGTGTGTCGTTTACATGTTAGGATAAACATCAACTAATGCTGAAAGAAAGGCAGTAGCTCACACCAACACCTGCACATCTGATCACATCAGGATTCTGCACAGCCCTGAAGGGGAGAGAGTTGCTGATCCATGACAAAGCCTTTGCACACCTGTCTGTACGTACAGCCAGCATACATCTGGCAACCTGTCAGTAACAAGACAAACTATTTCGAAGTGACCCACAATGTACTGAGAAACACAGGAAAGAACATAAAAAGGAAACCTCAGTCCTAAAAGTATGCTCAGATCACATTAGACATGTGAAACTATTCACAGCCCATCAGGTATTTTCCTTCATGGAGCATGAATCATGCTCAGATGAAAAGAGCACTATAATTGTAAAATGAGGGACAATTTGCACAAAGCTCTGAAATGTCAACAACTGCTTTCACTGTAGATGAAAGCACTCAGTGACTGTGCTCCACTCTCTCATTGTATTTTTTTTTCTAAATCATTCATTTCCATTGCTTCTGAAAGAAGCATGCAGCACCAACAAATTAGCCAAGAAAAATAATCTTTCGGAGAAAATTACCCAAAAAAATTCTAGCATGTTGCCATGTCAGAGAAACTTGGCAATAATGGGAAACCAGTCACATTCCCCAAGACTGGGTAAAGATGTTGCAAGTCCCAGATCTGCTGCAAGCTTTCTGTGTGATCTCACACTAGCCACCTTTTCATTTGGACATTTAAGAAAACATGGCAGATCTTCCTATGTCAGCTGAAAACAAAGATCTTCAGTTTTTATGACACATAGTAATGAACCTTCAAGACAAAACACTTTCTTTGGAGTTTATAATTCAAAAATCCTATTGGACAATAACAGAGAATAAAGTATCCCATTCCAAATTGTCCCAGGGAAACTAAAAACGAAGAAGGAAAATGAAGATTTAACTGTCATCTCACAGTGAAAATAGTCAGCTTTCAGTCTGCAAACCATAAGCCAACATCAGTTTCTGCTTATTTGCCTTTCATCAGCAACTTAGTCAGCTTATGGAGTAAAGGGGTAAATTCCAGCCACGAGGGGTTTGTTGCTTCACTGACAAAACAGTAAAGTAAGTAGTGTTTTCCAAAACACCCACTACTTAAAGCCCTTTAAGAAAGAAAGCATTTTAATTCACTTCAACAGTTTTAGGACTGTAATATCACACCCAAAATAGCTGCTATCCTTGGCATCATTTCTCTTCTACAAAAGAATCTAAAGAGCACACAAAGCTCTAACTTGGAGAGGTTTAAGCTACTTCTGAGAGATGGGAGAGACTAATGAGCAACAGTTACAAGCATGCACCTTCTTGTTCTTGTACATTTCAGAAATCACAGAACGGCTTAGTTTGGAGGGGACCTCAAAGATCATCTGATTCCAGTCTCCCTGTCAGGGGCAGAGATGCTGAATGTACACATGTGCACAATTAACCAGACAAAAAACATCAGATGTAGGTGACTTCTTCTGCTGTGCCATTACCTAAGCCAGAGAAGTTTCCCAGTTTCCGCAGTTTTGCCAAGACTTTCTGGACATCCTTTATGCTTGTGTCCTGTTGGCTGTACAAGAGTAACCTTTTGGCATCTGAAAATAGGCGGGAAACACTGGTGGAAAACAAACAAACGAAAAACAGCAGTCATCAGTTCTGTAAGCCAGTATCCACAGACAAAATTTCATGTCCCAGTTTTAAACTTCAGTCCCTCCAGTTATGCCATTGCTCTCTCCAGTACAACGAACCCTTTCTTTGGTCATGATTTCCGGGAAAATTAAGGAGCCTAATTAAAGATGACTGCTAAAGCAGGGTCAAACCAAGTTAGATTGGTAACCTCCAAGCATTTGAAAGCAGTTCAGACTGGGACGGATAGGGCCTGCTTGTTAACTCCTTCCACATAGAAGCTCAATAATTTAAATATGCCCTTGTTCATTTTCAAGTGTTTTTCCGGGTTGCAGGCACCTTTTGTTCTGCATCAAGTTTAGCTGGCCTGACACTACAAACTCAGCAAACAAGGCAGGGTGTAACAATGCTGACCGTAAGTGGAGCTTCCAGTAATACATTAGCCAGCAATAAACAAGAAGGAGAGTCCTGTCAGATCCTACTCTTATACTGTTTCTCACTCCTACACCATTCATCTCAGAGGTTTGTTAGCCAGGGAAAGGGGCTCTCTGAAAAACAGGCCTTGCATCTCACCTCTTTATAGGCTGACCTCAGAATGCTCAGTAAGAGAACAGACTTGGCTCTCAACAGCACAGGATTGCACAAAGAACTGATGACTTCAAAATATGCCCTTTCCATGTGCTCCCCGAAGAAAAGAGATAAGGAAAAAGCAGGCAGACTCACATGGACGCATTGAAGTTTCCAACAATACCAGGGGATTCCCCTGGTGTTGGGTAGCGGAAACAAGGGTTGTTGGCATTGCAGATGATCCCCTGTATCCAGGGCAATGTTCCTGCTGAGGGCATAGCTTTGTTTGGGAAGTGACCTAAAATCAAAACAAAATAGTTAGGAGACAGACACAATACACATGTCAGATATAACACTATGTGGTAGAGGAGGGCAATGGCAATTCTGTCTAGCTTATTGCCTCACAATGCTTTTAAGAGAGTGTAATGGCCAACATCAAGAAGGCTGAGTTGATGTTAACTTCTCTGCACAAACCTACCTCCTCCACTTAAAAATTATACTTTGTTAGGTGCATAAAGCCCTCAGCTACCCTCCACCTTGCACCATTATTTCTGGTCATTTGGTTTTCAAAACTCTCTCCTCACTTACATGCATTGTAAGTGCAAAAGCACAAGGTCAGCATTTGTGAGGTGCCTGTGTTGGTTTACCTGAGATAAGTATGTCACTGCTCTCACAGCGGTTTGAGTTTCAGAGTTCCAACACTTATACACCTGCCTGCCAACTACAAATTTTCAATTCTTGCTATTGAAGACCTACTTAAGTCATACTTCAACATTCACATCCTGCTTATGCTAGAAAATCTGGTGAGAGTTAAAGCGGTAACGAACTGGCCATGGCAAAACTCCACCAGTATGACACTTGTACCTGTGAATCCCATGGCCTCCAGAAGAAAGGCTTCTACCATATAATCCTGCTTCCAAGATGACTTGTCACTCTGCTTTCTGCAAATGAACCTGCTTTCTTACCCCCACCCAGGGAGTGGAAGGGGAAGGGATGTTACACTGTTCCTCACTATCTCTCACATAAGACAGCTCCTCAAGACTTTGAGACTCACATTCCCCATCCACTGCTCCCAAAACCTCACACTCCTGTGCCTGTTTCATCTTCACATGCCTGCTATTAGATGGGGAGGTGGCTGGCTAGTCCCACAGGCACAGCAGGAGTACCAAATCCCCAAAGAATGAGAAGTCAGTGCTGCTCAAACCCAATAAGGCTGGATAGTACAGTAGTGGAGAAGACAGTGTTGGGGAGAAGACAGGGAGCTTGTCAGCCCTCCCTGGAGAAAGCCAGGGACTCTGTCCAGGAGAAAGATGAGGAAACCAAAGGTTCATTGTTTCCAGTACCAGGGGACTATTAGTTCCTAGTATTCTTTTCAAAATAGAAACACTATTTACCTGAATTATCTGGCTTTTGTTTCATTTCTCTTTTTGTAAGAAGAGTATGGGGAGGGTATGAAAGGAAAAATGCTGAGACATTCTGATTATTTTCCTAAAATTTCTCAAAGAAACACTTTCTCTCTCCTCCATGCCTTTCACTTCACATGGATAAAATTTTACATGGATTAAAAAATAAAACTAAAAGCAACATGAAAACAAAAACATATAAGAATTCATGGTAACTTTCTAAACTCAGTGAAGCATGTAAATGCAGTTTCCTAAAGAAGAGTAAAGCAGAAATTACCTTGTTCTAAGACAACTGTGTTAGTCAGAAGACACAATTTATCAGAACAACTTTTTCAACTGTATCACATCTAGCTCTTCTGTATAAATTAGTCTTTTTTTTTCTTCCAAATGAAGTGCATTTTGAACGCCTTGAAGGGTTCACAGGAATGGAAAAGTCAAACTCTATAAGACACAGCAGCAGCCTCACTAGAAGTTCCTCTTGATAAAAGTACTTATACACTATATTGAAACAAAACCCTAATGACATGAAAGTGATGACAGGCTATCACAGTTTGAGATGTCTTCTCTGGCTGATCTGGTGAAAGCCACCTACCTATCTTTAAAGTTTCCAGAAAAAGGTTCCTCATATCAGCAGGGAAAGAAAAGTCCTGTCTGGTAAGTCAAATTAGAGAAATGGTGCAACCCATGGTACTGCTCCTTTATCTCCAACAGAAAGAGAGCTGAAATTCTTATCAGTTTATTAAACAAACTGTACCACTAAAATAACTAGGCTGTCTGGAGGTTGCAAAGCATTTGCATGAAGTTCTGTTACTGCTATGATCAAGCCTCACTTGTAAGTCATTTTGTAACAGCACACAGTGCTGTCACCACAGATAACAATCCAGTTCCCCTAAAGGCATGCACAATATTGACACAGATCCCATCATGAACTCAAGGTTTCTTTCCAGCATTTCTGCTCACACTCAGCAAAAGAAAAGTTCCACTACACGACACATATCTGTCAATGTATGAGAGAATAATCAGTTAAACCAATCCAGTCTTAAATGAAAGAATTTAGTTTCCATTTTTCTGAAAGCTTCTGAGAACAGGGGAGGAATTAACCAGAAAGCGTGAATTTAACAGTTAGTAGATACTCAACACTCTACTATTGTTGATGCCAATAGAGGGAGAAGACAAACAAAACTTTAGTCAATAAAAATGAGAAGGAAAAAGGAAGACAGGTGAGAGATAATTAAAATTCTTCTGACAACTGGTGCCAGACCAAAGGATGTTCAAAGAGGCTAACTAACAGTCCCAATCCTATATTACACTCACTCTGAACGGCTGAAAAAAAAGCAGCTCTTGCTAGGGTTGAGTTTATATCCAGCACAGCCAAAGCTGGCAAGAAGTACCACTGAGACTGCTACCGTTCTTTGTACCAACTGAGCAAATGTGTATTGTTTCTCTCAAGCTCCACGTCCATACTGCAGACATTTCTTCTAGTTCTACTGTAACAGTCAGCAGAGGTAATTTGAATTTCTAGCAGCAAAGTACAAGATTGCATTTAGAGAAATTTCAATTACCCTGCCAGCCACAAAACAGAGTTAGGCAGTGAGACCAGCAGTGTCCAAACCACATAAGGAAGTTGCAGACATTATTAGCACTTAACCTTTGAAAAGCTAGCTTAAAAGCCCAGTAAGCAACATAAAATACCCCAGATACTTGCAAAGAACCACAGGGTTAAGTGCTGTAAGAGCTAGTTCTTTACCTATTTTCAGAATGAAACAATTCAGAGTGCCCTCCAGAAACACGCTGCACTGACCCTTAGCCTTTACCTTGTAGTAATCAGGCAAAGGAAAGATAAACAAAGAACTCTTCCATAGTCAGCTAATTGAAACATGAAGTCACTACCAATCGCATTTAAGATTAAGCATATTGCTTCAATGAGTTCTGCTTCCTAAATCAAATGGCAACCATCACAGTCATCTAGAGAGCAAAAATAAGCTTCCTTTGATGGAAAAGCTGAAATGTACCTATCTATGATGTAAAGAGAAAAATACAACAGTTTTTCCCATAAATGTGCGACTGCTGAATCTACTGAATATAAAGTCGACACTGTACAGTTAAAAGTGAAATTGCTCTTCTGTTCTTTTATGTAATACATTAGCCCACGTTACTGTCTGAAAATGAGATTGCTTTCTTAGAGATCTGAACACCACTTTCTTTTAATGCAGTCACATGCAGAACAAGAATGAGAAATAAAGCTTAGGTTCTGTGTGGGTTTTGCAGCCTTGTCACATTTCCACAGCAATTCCTTGGCTAATACATTATATATGCAAAAACTCAGAAACGGCAAGAAAAACAGTAGCAAAACACAGTCGTAGAGGAACATTAAGTTGTCAGAACATTCTGCAGTCCCCAAAATTGAAAGAAAGCAGCCACTAAAACTTCTCTGAAGATTATGAAGAGGTATGCAACCATTACCCCTGATCTTTGTCTCCTGCCAGTTGGCACTGCTGCCTTCTAGCCTTGAAATAACAACCATTCTGGGTGCAGCTGCTGTGTTTGGTACTTACATTCATGTTGTTCATAGGGCGGATATGAAAGTCTTACAGAGATCAGGATGAAGAAGATAAACAGAGGCCAAGCAACTTCGATCAGCAACTGGAACTGGAAACAACAAAGTATTAAAATTCATATCCAAAATACAGGGTAAAACAGAGTTTCCAGTACAATCCACTTCTAAGACAAGATAGTTTTGCAAGCACATTCTCACATCCCTTTGGTTATGCATTCCAGGATCAAAAAGTTTGTTCCTACAACTTCAGAGAACACTGAAAAATTACAGGTTTTTGTTTGTTGTTGATACAGGCGAGTTACAAGATTAAACCAGATGCATTTAACACGGGTTATTTTTGGCTTTTTTAGTTCTCCTCATCCCTTGCCTGAAAGAAATCTCCCTATACTCTTCCCAGAAATCAGCTGGTTTTCTGGCCTCGTATTTTAGAGCTAATGGGAAGCACTTCTATTCCATCTTCACAATAAACAACTCAGCTCTTACCCTAACATTAGGGATGAATATTGTGCCAGTGCATAGCTACGCTAAATCATTTCTGTTAGATACATATATTGTTATCAAGGGAGCAAAGCTACTAAGCTTATACCTAGTATAGCAATTACTGTTTGGTTCTAATGTATTTATACTCTCCAAGACAGGTAAACACTGTAAACACTGGAATACTCATAGTTAAAGACAGAAAGAGCTCAGTTGTTGAAGGAATCAGATAAGAATAGACGAAAAGGTTTTACTATTAAAAACAGAATATTTTTTTAGGAAATTGAAGCACAGGGAAATTCACTGAGTGCTGCTATATCCTAGAGAAGAACATGGACAAACCAATAATTGAACTCAGAGCTTCTGAGACATAAGCAAAAACACTTGAGGCTAGAGCTTCACCTGTTATCCCTTCTTTCCCATTCCAGAAAGACTGCCTAAACACACTCCAGGTAAGCCATAATACAAGGAAAACACCGTTTTTTTTATGCTGCAACATCTTGCGCTTTTTCCCCTTGAGGGAAGGAAAAAAATGTTTTCTTGGTCAAGTGAAGAGAAATCTTTTCACCCTCTCTGGAAAAAACATCTTTTAATAAGATACCCATGTTGTTTTTACAAGCCAGATGGGATAAGATCTGCAACCCTGTGGAGAAGATAGTCCCCTCACAAATGTGTTTTCCTATTCTACACTGTTAACAGTTAAAACTAGTCTCTCAACACAGAGCACTCTAGGAAAATTTAAAGGTAAGATTTCACGACTACTGTACCTTGAATAAATCTCACACCATAAAATCAATACACCAAAACGAATGCCACAGTCCAGTAAAGGAAACCATTTATGTATTTTCACAGATACCCTTAATGGCTGATATCCAGCCTAATGGCACCATATCCAGAAATTAAAACTGAATGTCATTCTCACCAGCACTTCTGGCAATGGTATCAGACTCCACAGGATGAGTTTGGGATAGCATTTCCCACCTGTTATTCTTGTGGGAATAACTGTGGTCATTGGATAAGAAACTCCACTGAAACCATGCTAACAGAGGTGTCATAAAAATACCTCCATTTTTATAATGGACAATGACAGTGGCAGGCACACAGCCACTAACAGCAGCAAGCTGCACCTCTGAACACCAAACATCTGTCTGGCTCCCAGAGGACAGAGATGCTCAGCACTAGGACACCAATAGGCCAAGAAGCAGCACAAGCCATTCCCTCTGCCAGCACTGGTGGCTGTGCTCTGGTATGCAATACAGCCCTCTGTGTTACCCTATCTGTGTCACCTTTACCATCCTTACCCTGGTAAGGAGCAGGCATCTTATACATGCCACCATGCTACGCTGGAGGCAGAATGATGCCAGCCGGGTTTGCGGAGGCTGCCCAGTGTGCCCAAGCAGTCTCACTCCTGCAGCTGCAGAGAGAAAGCACTGGCTGCAGCCCTGGCTTGCACAAAGAAACATCCACCCCAGCTCCTCTGCTGCACAGCCAGAAATGGCTAATTGCATAACCCAGAAAGTGACCACGTGCATGCTGCATGCGAAGTGCTGTACACCTCTGCATACACCTGCACACACACTTCCAGCCTTCCCAACTCACAGGCAAAGGAAGGACAGAAGAGGGAGGCTGTTTGGACTGGATCAGCTGTGCATTTGCAGCTGAAGGCTGATTCATCACAGCTGCACTGAAATGCTGCTCCATGAGACACAGCCAGCAACTGCTGAAACATGGGGTCAAACTTAATGTATACGTAGAACTTCAATAGAGAGCCTGGACCCTTTGGACAGCCCCTTACACTATTCAACAAAAAAACAAAGCCTCTTCCTTTCATTCCACAGAAGCTCCCTTTCCCTACCACTTCCTGGACTTCCCACAGCAGTAATTACACCAGCACTCTTCATATGTTGCTGCCTTTGTAGAGATGGACACATCAACACCAAAAGGGACGTGCCTGACCCAGGCTCACACTAAAGATATAATGAAAATTGAGTTTCCTCACTTACTGCAGCCACTAGACCAGCATGGCTGGTGAATCCAAGCGTCACTTCTCTGCCACCTCTGCCTCCCTTGGAAGAAAAGGAGGAACACCACTTCTGCAGACAGCAGCACGTGGACCAGAACAAGCTACTCATAACTTAACTGAGACTAGTTCCTGAAGCACATCCAATCTGTATCAGTTGGCTAGTAATGGAGGATACCATTAAATATTGAGATCAACACTTTGTCAACAGGAAATCAGTTGAGCAAGAACTAATCAAACTACCATCCCATTTCATTTCCCGCCAGTGTCCTCATCTTCATAGTCCAGCTTCAATGCAAGGAGCTACCAGCTGGTAATCAGCCTTGCCATGCAAGCTTGAGAGGTCTCCTCACTTGCAAGACAGCAGGAAGAGACAGTGCTTTTACACAACAGTGAACCCTGAACACAATTCTTTTCCTGCTCTCCCCCTGTGTACTCCTTCCCCCCCACTCCAGCGCTGTTGGAAGTAATCCAGTACAAAGTAACACTTGAATTGCACACGTCAGGCTAAGCTTCGGACCCAGCTTTCGCAACATAGCCCAAACTCACTGCAGCAGAAGAGAGAGTTCAGTCAGAAGCAAGGGAAACCAGACTTCTTGTGGGAAAAACAAGAGGAATCAAATTATTTTTGGGCTACACCTTCAGTAAGTACAAATGGCTGAGCAGCACTGCCAGAAAACCCAGAATGCTGGTCTCCTAATAGATGACAACTGTGCAACCATGAGACCAGCGTGGCTAGAAGAGATGTTCTGGTAATTCCCTGTCTTTGCTTAATGGGCCTTCCCTTTTGATACCTGCAGGTGAAGCCCAAATTAAAAACATTTGAGCAAAACTCTGGACATAAATCATAAAAACCTGTGATGATAGGCTGCTTTTGCTGTGAATTGACTAATAATACATTACAGACTGTAAGCGGTAGCCTTTGAGCTACTCAATGGGAAACTGATACAGAAGGCGCCAGAAGGTTCCAAAAAACAGCTGAACAGATCCAAGATCATGACAGAAGTACCAAAAGAAAGGTCTTTTTCTGCTTACAAGTAGATGCCTTCAGCATTTTCGTGGCATTGCTAAAAATCGGAATAAACTTCTGTTGCCCACCTTACAGCTACTTGACAGGACGTGCTACGCCAGCCTGTTTCAAATAACCTTCAGACTGGATGCATTAATTTCAGAGGACTCAGAGGAAAAAAAAGCCATAGCACTCAGCTCCTCTGAAATCTCCTCCTGGTTGAACCAGTTAAAGTTTGCCACACAGGCTCCATCAATCATAAAGACAGTCTGGGAGGGGGCAAGAGTAAGATTGCTAGTACCAAGGGGGAGAAGAAAGTATTTTCAGCTCTAAAAGCCTAGGTTACATAGGCTCTTAGAATAAATGAGAACAGCATGTACTTTAAAGAGCTGTAGCCACTGTTGAGACTACTTCCTCCAATCCATTGCAACATTCTTATAAATTATGAAGCAGTTCACAAGGTTAGGATATTAACCGCACCCCCCTCCTCCCCTTACCCCCAATACAAGAGAGCAGACAGCATCACTCCTTAGGGCTGATGCAGCCCACAGCTTATAAGACGGGCTGCTTTGTCCTGAAAGATCAAGACAATTGGATAAGGATAAAAACTGCCACTTGCATAGAACTTCCCGCCACCCTTGACAGCCCTGTAACCAGAGGTATTGAGGGAAAAAAAAACAAACAAAAGAAACCCCAAACAATCCTTTGTCTGGTTTCATTTGAATACTTTAACAATGGGACACATTCAGCTCTGAATTCACAGGACACAAGTCCAGTGACAAGTCTCAGACATTTGAGCAATGACTTCAGAGACTGCTTCCATCTCCACCAGTGAGTATGATAGCGGCCTCTCCCTTGTGACTCTCAGTTTCTAAAGCAACCCAGGCCCAGACAGCTGGCAAACACCCTGACATTTGCAGGGTTCAGAAAGCTTATCAGAGACACCATTTTCCACTCACCACCTCAGTAACTAACGTTCCTCTCACATTCTCTGCTCATACCTCCCCAAGGTCAGATGTAATGGGACAGCTCCTCTGCACAGTCCTGTTCCACAGAACATGGCCCACTGCAACACAGTTACCCCTGAAGCCCTAGAGGGGCTGTGCCTTCTTTGGCTTTAACTGTGTGCAGAAGTCATAGCATCTTGTGAGGTCTCATTAATGTTAAGACAGAAAGCCTTGAGGAGAATACACTGGATCCATGCTTCTCTGTTCCTGTCTCCACACAGAGAGACTCCTGCTGCTTATTGCCTACTGTAACAGGTATGTCCATACTGATAACAGATGGTGAGGCCAGCATTGAGGCTAATCAGAATGCTCCTTGGAAGCAAAGTGTCAGTTTCCTGGATTTGTCTCTACACAAATGTGAGAGCATGTCTCATGTCAACTACTTAAAGTAAACCTTCTGTTGAAAAGTTTCACAACAGGCTTGTGTGCCTCTCCTTGATTAGAGATCAAAAATGCTTGCTATTGCCTCTAGCAGAGGTCCCAACACTGGGAAAACAACCATTAGACCTTTGGCCACATTACGAAGTGGCTGAATTTGTCTGCTGTTGTTGCAGCTTACAGCAGTCAAAAGTGTTTAGAGTCCATGCCACAGATACACAGCCTGACAGTACTCTTCCTGAGGAGCAGGCAGGTCTCAACAGAGTCACTGGACTTACATCCCTCCCTGCCAGGTTGGACAAGTATTTCAGTACTCTGACACACCGGCATCCAGGGGCAACTCTAAACCCCCTCACTCTTATCTGCTAAGGATTTGAGTCAGCTCTTTGAAAAGGCAGATCAGCTGTTTTGCCAGGATCCTCTAAGATTTGAAACACCAATACGCAGGAAATTTTCCCTTATTTCACTTGACGAGCAAGCCACAATGCTGGAACTTAGACAAAAAACCCTTTGGCTAATACTTACAGTCTGTCTTCTTCTGTAGGTGAAGTTCTTCCATAGCAGCAATCCCAGCTGCGTCCAAAACGCCATCGTTTTTCAACAATGCCTTCCTCCCTTTGTGAAGCAGCAGCAGCAGTACACAGCAAGGATTTTGTGGCTGGGCATTAACTAGAAAGCAAGAGTTCAAAGGGAAAAATTATGCGAGATGAGAAAAGGCAACAAGACTGAAAAAGGCAGAGGCTGTGAGCTCATGAAGCCTTGCAGCCAGCCCCTCACTGCATTCCCCACATCTGCTCTCTTTCTCTATGCACTCTAGCCAAGTCTCATAGGTTCAAGAAAGCTCAGATTTAAAGAAAAAAAGCTTCTCTCCATATTTACTTTTCTAATGGTGAAAAACATTTTGCCAAATTAGGTATGTCTTTGTTTGGCATTCCAACTAATACATTTGCTTGTAGAAGAAAATGCTACGCACTTAACATGCAAGGGAGAAACATGCATCTCCTTGGAGGCAAGTGACCCTGAAGCCATTCATATTTGGATAAAGTGAATGGACAACTGCTATTGAGTCAGTGTAGGGTCTTAAAGCCACTTGGTCTCCACAGCTGTCGTGAGCAGTATGCATTCAGTATGCACCTTGCAAATGTATGAGAAAGTAAAAAGGATTCAAAAACACATTAGCTTCTTTGGTGGCTTTTAATAATAACACAGTCTAAGCTTGGGTACACAGAGACTTTCAGGAAGGCTCATATACAAAGATGAGCTTACAGTAGATTGAAAGCCATTAAATCTTTTATTATTATTATTACAAAATTTATTTAGAATAGCTTAATTTACTTTTGAGATTAAGCCATTTCAGATTAAGAGTACTTTCCTTCTGAATAAGTGTCCATGCAGGGATTTAACTAATTCACAGCAAATTAATTCTGGTTTATGCTCCTCAATACATTCTGTTGACAGTCTCAGTGTTAACAGGACAGCTAGCAATCGATCCAAGCACACTATCAGATAGCCATTCCCCCTAACATCGGCTGAAGTGGGAACACATGCTATTGATTCTCACGTTCCACATACCATTATCACAGACCTATTATTCAGAGATGCATGCCTGACTGCAAACTGCATTGAAGATGTTTTCAAAATCCACAAACACATTATGAACTTAAGCCTTCTTCAGAAAATGCTTTGACCATTCTCGCACTGGAACAAGATTAGATTAGATATAGCAATTCTGAATGCCAGCTTTGAGTAAATGAGTATTTGCAGCTTTTAAGTTTTACCCACAATTACATCCATTATTACAACAGCAGATTAAAAAATTGTCGTATAGCATAGGTCTCTGCTACACAAAAGTTTCCCAAACACTACAAACAGGATAATTAAAGTCTCCACGCTGAATTCCACAGAAAATTATACTGTAGGATCACAATAGCACAGCAGCGTTTTTCATGCCAGAATAAGGGAGCAAGAACAGTAACAGACAGTACAGTAACAGAACAGTAACCTACAAAAACCTACAAATTGAACCTCATGTCTCTACACAGGCAGCTGAGCATACAGCCAATAGGGGCTCATTGCTATAATTCACTGCAGTGAACAGTGCTTGCAGATGCTTCTCTTCATAGAGAGATGCCCAGCTGATCTGGCAGGAGAGCTTTCCTCCCCCTACCCTGTGCTTCCTTCTGGCTGGAACTCCTGACATTAACACGTTCCAGCTGTGTGCACATCTGCCTGGTAAACAGTGAACTCCCAGATGCACTCAAGTGAGGCACTGTAACAGCTAATAGCGTATCAACAACATAAAAATGCCACTCTGTAATACAATTAATGATCTGCAGCAAACTACTTCCCAGTGTTTTCTACCAGATACAGCTAAAGACCAAATTCCACGAGGAAGATAACAGAAAGGATCTTCCAGGGAGCAGCAGAGAGCTTTGGCTTCTCAATGGAGTTACATTCAACTCTTTCACTTTAACACTCTTCATAAAGACAGCAGAAAAGAATTTGAAGCAGTTTAGGGCTGTCTGAGCTAGTCACAGGGTAGCAGCTTTATCCATGCCAGCAGAAATCCAAATGTTAGTTCCTTGCAATTGCAGCCAGTCCCCATGATTCAAAACGTGGAACAATTGCTTTATGGACTTTGTAGGGTTCATACTGCACTTTGCAGTGACATAAGGGCACATATATGATCATTTAACACCTCTCAGCTGATCAGCAGAAACCTGTGCAACTAGGAAGACTTGGCTGTGCCTGCTTGGATTTCAGCTCTCTATGAAGTTCAGCTAAACATTACAGAGAACAAAGCACAAAAAAAGTTCTGGCTTTCAAGCAAGGCCAGTTTGTCTGGACACAAGTTTTAAATAAGGCAAAAATATTCATTTGTAAGGACTGTAGCTGATGATTTGAAAACCTGTCCCATATGTTGACACAATAAGCTAAGTCTCTACATTAACCAAAGAGACAAGTCCTATCACCAGATGTTCACTGAGAGCACAAAAACTGAACCCAAAGTGCACCCAGTTCTTCTTCTTCTTCCAGCCACGCTGGTATTACAGCTTCAGAAACATTCAAGTCCCAGCATCTCTCACAGATGGGGGTAACCCAGGTTTTGCTGATGCCTGTATCTGTCTCCAATTTTGATCTGTATCAGAGGCTGACACATTTGGTTCACTGCTGATACAAGTTAACTAGGTCCACCTGAATTACTAATGCCTCAGAAAATGCTGCGCAAACTAAATCCCAGGCAAAAATGGGTTAGCGACATTTCAAATGCTCTTCTATCAGTCAGAAAGCAAGGATTACAAACCAGAAACACAGAAAACAGTGGCAGACCCAACTCTCTCAGCTCAGCCGGAGCTGTAGTCCACACAACAGCGAAACCCAACTCACTATTTAGTACTGCTGTTCCAAAGCCCACAGATACCAGCTAGTTTTCCTTTTCTATCACACCTAAGGAAAATTTCGTTAGCCAGCAGTGTGCACCATGGATCACTCTCACCTCTAAAAAAGCAGTAATATTTCTGTTGAGCACAAGAAAAGCTGCATGAATTTGCCAAAGCAGTACAAGTTTCCTGAGATGTAAGGTACAACACCTCTGCTGAAGAGAGGGATTTATACCTGCCAAGACTGAGCTTACCTCAAAAATAAATAAATAAATAAATTAAAAAAAAAGAACACTCTTATTTTCATGTTTTCATAGGCAATGTGAAATTGGAACAATTTCCTAAGCTGTTACAAGTAGTGCAACCTAGCTGCATAAAAGTCTGCTGTGGACATCCAACTTGCACAGCCAACCTTTTCCACTGCGTGAACACTGCTTGTTTTCCAGTGCAGTTACAACAGCAGTTGTAAGTTTACAGGCAAGAGGCTTACTTCTATTCATCACTCAGAAAACCATTCTTGTTTAGCTCTGCTTCAGCATTTCTCCACCTCCTTAACACAACTGCATAGCTTAGACAAAATGAAGCATAGCAGGGGAGACTCAAATTGCCTACATCTTTGAGATACACCTGGTCTAGTAGATCAGGCATAATGGGCGTTTACAGCAACATACTGAATCGAGACTCATGCCCTGTGCAATATGCAGATAGAACAAGAACTCAGTTAAACAGACAGCCAATTAAAAGGATCATGAGGCCATCTCACATCCAACCAGCCAATAAACTAGTACACAGACCTCCTAGCATGCCTTACCAGCATGCCACTCAGATCTGCAAACACATAACATGCTATTTTTCCAAGCATTCCAAATCTTCTCAATTCATAAGAAAACACAGGAGGCATTAAGCAAAAGAAGCATCCAAATACTCCCTCAGATCTTTGGACAGAGTTGTCTCCATGTGCTTGTCCCATGGACTGTCCCTGCAGATGGCTTTTCTCCCCACTCCAGAAGCTCCACATGAATTCCAGACCTATAAGACTACAAATCCATCTGAGTGTGCAATTCAAAAATCACTTTAAGAGATAAATACATGAAGAGATGAATTCTGAAAATGCTGACAGTGAAACACTTTGACCAACCCTGTCTAGATAAGCACTATCACAATCATCAAGAATAAATTGGCTACTGAAAAGTCCATTAGCTGGTACACCGAGAATAGCCAGACCCAATCAGTCTTAAACACAAAGCTATGTATTTTTACAGCTGTAGATTTTAAGAGGAAAAAAAGGTCAAGTGGAAGAGAACCAATTCCCCACCCCCATGCCTGGTGTCTGTACTAAGTAAACATAAAACAGCTTTCAAAAGCAGCTTTCTGCAAACAATGCAGCTGTTTGCTTTCTTCTGGGGGCAAAAAAACCTTTCCCCTGGAGAAGAAATCACTATTTATACAGGGAACAAAGCAAACCTACCAAACCTTACGGGAGTGGAACATTTCAGGATTCTGGCAGAAGGATACAGAACTTGTGAATTTCCAGCAATGACTTAAACCAAGCCCTGGTCAGCAGAGCTAAAAGCTTGTACTAGTTAACAGACTCACAGGCTGCCATGAAAGCAGTCAGAAGCCTTCCATCCCATCCTCTTGGCCAGATTTCCACATTGCAAAAGTTACGACCACTGGCAGCTCTCCACAGACCAAGTAGCCATGGAGAATACTAGTCCAATATCTACAGATAATGCCCTTTGAGGGGAAAAATAAAAATAAAAAACATTATTTGCTGGGTGCAACATACATCTACTACAGCCAGTATTGTCCCTCTACTGCAAGCAAACATGGCCTAGCACATTACACCCATGATCTCAAATGAAAAACTGTAAATGTGCTTAATAGCAACAGCCTTTCTGTAAGTATCTACCAAATCAAACAGCCACTCTTCAAAAGAAATGGGACAGCTGAGGGAAAGAACACTGGCTGTGAGCAGAAACGTCCTTTTGGTGAAGACTGAGAAATGACTTTATTTCCTTTATGTAGAACCAAGCTGCATTTCACGGAGCAAACAGTGTCATGAGCCACCTCAACTCTGCAAAGCCCAGACACAAGAGCAAAGTCACTCTCAGTGCTCCATATGCCACCAGCTGAGATCAGGTCACCATGACAGAAGGCAAGAGAGAAGTGTGTGCCTCAAATTCAAACAAGACAAACTGTCAAGAGAATTGTCTGGGCATTTTAGGAGTACAGGCACTGATTAGAGCCAAGAGTTGAGCTACATCACCCAAATCAGGGTCTAACATCCTAGCTGCTTTCTTGCAGAATACCTGGATCTCAGCTTATAATTTCTTTCCAACTAGTAGCTATGGATAGGACACTAATACATCCACCTTTGCTTTGTACAGCCTGAGGCTGTAAGAGGGAATAAGCAGCAAGACAAATATTAGAAAGAAACCTTTGTTTTAAATCTCCATGATTTCCAGTAAGAAAAAAGCACTTTGCCTCTAAACTTCAATAAATAGGAGGTGGAAAAGGAGCGTTAGTCCAAGTGCAGTTGAGAATATGCTTGACAAAGAGTGACTGAGGACAAATGCAAACCATCACTTATCACACTGTTATGGACCTAATTAGAGATGATCTCCACAGCAGAAACAGACAATGCGTGAAGAACTAACTCATGAGCCCATCTTACAGTCAGAACAACTCAAGTAAAGTCTGCGAGACTAATAGGAGCAAAATTGACATTCAAGTCTCTAAATTTCTCAAGAAGTCAAAAATCTCAAAATCTACTGGAGCTTCAGAGAAGAGGAGAAGCTGTACCCTAACAATAATACCTTTCTAGAAATAAGAACACTGACCTTTCAAAGTCACCTTCTAAATCCAACATTCTGAACTAAGTTACAAAAAGACGCCATCAAAAGCATTAGCAGCATGTTCAAACAACTCACCTGGAGTGCCAAGCAAAGCAAAGGCAGAGATAAAAACTCAACCAGTAGATGCTACACACTTGTCTCCTGGTTTAAGCACTGTTGGATTCTGCAGCAATAACGAGCAGTGCAGGGTCAGCAGAGGAGGTGTGAGCTTTGAACCTGCAGCCTGATGCCTGGGATGCAAGATCATTATCAGTAAGGCCACACAGGCACTGAAAAAAGCAATTCTTTCGTAACCTCCCCATGGAGGACTTCCATTTCTTTCCCATTTGCCAGATGAATATCAGGCCAAGTTTACTATTCTGCCTAAAAGTTCATTCAGTGAGAAGGGCCTTCCTCTTCAAAATCACCTAGACCATGTTTACGCCAACTGCTTTTTGCTAACAATATGATTGGAGAGCTTCTGGGTCAGCAGGCAATAATTTAATTAGGACTACAAACAACAGTATTTGGTTGGCAATCCTTGGCAAGGACTTGACTAGTTTACATCACCTTACACAGATTGACTACCTGGCCTTAGGTTTGGTAGCAAGCAGATTCTGGCCTTGTTCTTCAACACCTATTAATACTGCAAACAACTAACACATGGTTTTCACTATGCCCACCTGCCCTATAAAATAACAATGATTTGTATGACAGAAGCACTTTCAGATTTAGCTTCATGGTAATCCACAACCAGTTGGACTCATTTTTCCTCCTGATGAGTGCGCCAAGCTTTCTACAACTCCCTAACATTAGGGATAGTGCCAAAATATTGGGAAGCTGACTGAACATTTTCTTGGAATTCCACCAGTGCCCAAACAAAACACTGCATCTCACTCAGTCACAGGATCTTTACAGCACCATACACACAGCTATGTAACACTGAACAGATGAATTCTCAGCATTTAAGGGGGCTGTGCTTCACAGAAGGTTAGAGACAGCTGGATGAAAATGACTGCTCCTTTTAAGCACAACATGACAAGAAAATAGCTACTCACAATCTGCTTTAACTGCTGCTATTAAAACAATTAGTCTCATAAAAGAGCCCAGTGATAGGCTTTGCCTGCTGCAGTAGGAATTACATGAGAAGAAAGCCCAGATCTTAGTCTGACAAGAACTGGAACTAATACAACATAATGTTAGGGACAGAAATCTGGCATCCCAAGCATTCAAGCAAGGGGCTTCTAATTATACCTAGTCTAGGCATCAGGAATAAGCACTCTGATTTTTTAAAAAGTCAGCATATTCAGCATATACTGAGAATCTCTGAAAGCCCAGCCATGAATGCAGAGCAGAGACCATTTTGAAAACCATACCCAGAATGAGTATCTGGAGCACTAAAAATGCTGGCCTTGAGCTCTTCAACAGCTCTCATTTCCTCCTTCTGACAAAGCGTAAGTCCCAAAATGTATTTCTGGGGCACAGGTGGGGCCATAGTGATGTATCAGAAATAAACCACAAGAGAGTTTCCCAAAGACCTGAGCACCTACAAGTACTCCTTAATACAAATAGGACTACATTTTTCCAGTCAGCGGTGCTGCATTTTCAGAAAGGGATGATACTTAGAAACTTCCCTTGTGGCAGAACGTGCCAAGCTGCTTTGAAAACCTGTCCCAGTTCACACTGGAGCATGCCTTCCTACCAGAATGACCACAGCTACTGGTTCTCATTAATTCCAGCATGTTCAAAAGGTGAAATGGTGAAAACAAGTGTGGCTCCACTGCAACAGAAAAACTTGAGCTTGTGTGTGCCACAGCTGGACTGATCCAAAGAAGGGCATGGGCATGAGACTGTGTCACGCACTTCAGCAAGAGGAGTTACTTAAATGTCAAATATAACACTTAAGAAGAAATGCAGCCATTTATTTCAATATTAAAAACAAAACAAAAAACAAACAAACAAAAAAAACAGCACCAAATTCCACTGCAAGGCTTTGAAACACATGAAACAATATATTCGATATTCATATTACAGTAAGCATCTCTACTTCTCTCACATAAAAAAAAAAAAAGATGATTTACTTTAATATGGCCCATGCCCAAGATCCACAGTCCACATTAGCTTGTGCTTTTTTTTTTTTTTTTTTTTTTTGATCCCAAAGACTGAGCTTTTCTCTGTTGTGGAATCTAGAAGTAATAGAACATTCTGCTAAAATAATGATTGTGACATTTAAGCTCAATTCACGCTATTACGCTTTGATCTCTGAGCAACTGTAGTACTGTCAGCACAGTCGGCAAAAAGCTCTGTTGTACAGCATCAGCCACTTTTTTCTCCTGCTGATGCATCCTGTTTACGGACATTATCTTTTCAAACGTGAAAAAGGATTAAGCATTTCACTTTACAGAAGGCAGTTTTCGGCTTGGCAGTTGCCTCCAAGGACAGAAGAAAGACAGCTCCCTCAAGAAAGTCATCACCCTTCTTGGCTTTTGGGAAGGAAAATCCATGAGCTCAGAGGGTGTTAGCTAGAAAAACTTTCGACCACCATCCCCTGCTCCACGCACCCTGGTCAATCAATTACTTCATCTATGTGAATTAGCCATAGATCTAGCTTAAGACTGTATACACTGGTAGACAATGCACATTCCTATCATGGAATGGCTGGAGTATCACTGGGGTGCATCTCCTGAGCCAAGGAACCATGCCTCACAGCTTTGCCATCCATAAATTTCTTTGTTTGTTTTGCAAAAGAGTGTCTTCTCCTATATTTTATTTCTGTAGCTTGTTCTTGAGTCCTGAGGGAAGGCAAGGATGCAAGCAACACCGCAAAGATTGGTACTGTAATTTGAGATGTACGTCTGCTCCATCCAAAGAAATTTTTCTGTTTTTTCTTCTTGGTCTTTGCCATCTGGGACCAGCATGTCATGAACCAGCATGTGTCCAATAACAAAACAGAATACAATACGGCTTTTACTGCATGAAACATCCTTCTGGTATTTAAGACTCACTGCCATAAGGAATAAGCTTGCTGTGAAGCCTGGTATCTACACAACTGCACTGATACATGTCTCACAGATACAGGTTATGGAAGATGAAACAATGACAAAAATACCCCTCAACTATGCAGAAAAGCCTCAGCCAAGGAAAAGCCTGTAGCACAATGCAAGGAAATGGTGTTGTCAGAAGAAAGTTGGCAAAGGCTGTATTTTATGTCAGTGTGAGTAGAGTTTGATCCTTGAAACTCTGCAACAGGCAAACCCAAGCAAGGCTTCAGCTCTCACACTGCTAACCACCTAACTGCACAGAGCTAAAAGCTAGTACTTCAATACAGGAGTAAACAGGAATCCAGGTGCTTTTGAAAGTAATGACTGCTCACTTTAAAGAGAAATGAATTTCTGCTCAATCTTGGCAAATGATAAGATTCAATAACTACTTATCTCTAAAGTTACTCATAGAACAAAACAAAAATAATTGGCATATACATTAAGAATGAAGGCAGCATGTCTGTTGTGACAGGTGTGGCACTGGGCACCCTGCTGGGAGTGCTGCCAGAATGCTGCGTGCAAACCTGTTTCTGTGGATTAGGCAAAGAAAGAAGTTGTTCCACACAGATTATATTGTTCACTTCCAATTGTTCAACTTGTACTCCCATAATGGTCAACAAGCCAGTCAACAGATGTAATGTAGTTATTTTAATATCACACATGCTGATGGATTGAGCTAAAGGTGACAATCTGTTCAAACCTAAGCTGCAATTCTTCATGTGGGCTTCAGGACAGAGGTCCACTAGATTGCTCCAACAATTTCAAGGGACTAAGCACAAAAGTGAAGAAACTGGTCTACTCAATTTCAAGCAAAAGCACTCAGAATGGAAAATGCTTTGGGTGGGTGCAGAAGTGGCGCTAAATACCAGAAGGAAGAGAGTAAGCTTGTAAGAGAAGGGTAAACAAAAAAGTTCTGCAAGTTGTTAATGGATATTAGTTCCAAGCCATACATTTTCTGTTGAGCTTAAGAAATCCTAAATGATGCAGTGGAGTCAAAGCACATTCTCACAGAGAATCCACTTGACAGAAGTTATGTCTGGTTTTACACGTGAACACAACTGGGAAGATAGATACAGTGGTGAAAACTAAGACTAATGTTGAAAGAGCTGTGAACAAAGCTCTGAAAGACACAGTAATGGGGGGATGGAAAAAAAAAAAGAAAATAACAAGGGAAAAACAAGATCTGAAGAAATCTGGTGACAGCTGGTATACAAGTGACAGTACATCTCTGGAAAGAATAATCCAAATTCCTCCAAATACACCCACTACTTTCTTAGAAGGAATATCTCTATAGGTTTGTGAGACCTGGTAAGCAAGGCTGTAGGAACTGCTACACCAAATTAGCAGGGTAAAGAACAATTAAAATATATTTAAAAAAATACTTTAAAAAAATGAATTAGATAAAAAGTACATTATCCAATGACAGTATAAATTCTGAAATGCAAGATCAATTTAGTTTAACAAACAGAAATGTGTTCACCTAGAGGACTAGATTTTGAACTTTGACTCCACCAGAAAGAAATGTCCATACTGCACACATCAAAGCTTGCTGCTGTTTTATTGTGTGGGCAAAGGGAGTTTTGCTGTTTTTTTTTTGTTGTTGTTGTTTGTTTTTAAATCCAATCAAATTTGGTTCTAATCTTGCTTTCCACTAGCAATTCTACCAGAACTCCTGTTATACCAGCATAATTACAATATAGGGAAGAGAAAAAGAGCCAATGACATATCCATAGTATATAAACATATTCCCCACAAATACATCTCTCAGAGAAAATATATATATAATAATTTGTTTGTTTCTTCTGAAGGCACAAGAATGCACTTGCAAAAGCAGTAGCGACATCTAAAAGCCTGGGGTTTAAATCTGGTTGCTGACGTGACCAACTCAGTTAATAGTCTTTACCAAAAAAAAAGTTACAGTGCTGCAGCTGAGAAAAGAAAAAAACACACTTTCACTTTTACATTGTGGAATATAAGCTTTTATGATCTCATGTTTATAACAACAGTGAACCAGGGAACAGAAGCATGTCATCACGAGACAGACACTGCTGCTACAGAACTGGTTATCCTGGTCCCTGGGTCCTGTTGTTGTCACCTTGACCGCCACCACTACTGCTCTGAGACCTTACACATGGCTTAATTTTGGCTGTTACTAAACTAACAGCCAAGAATGCTAATGAATATTAATTGCACAGCTTGCCTTCCAGCTTCCAATAACAGCCTTTCACTGAGAAATGGGCAAGTAAAATTTTGGATTGTTTCACAGAGCAAACAGGGTGGTGGCTGGTTTGGGCCACTTCTTTATCTTCCATACAACGCTGCCTGCCTTCTGCCTGCTAGAAAGGAAGACAGACCTCCAGAATGATCTCTGAACCGAGTGGTCAGAGGCTCTGGCTTTGTTTGCTCTTTCCCAAAGACTGACCTTGCTATCTAGCCCAAACCAGAATAGTCTTGGAAAGGCTCTCCTGCTTTCCTCTTTCTGGCTAAGGACAATCATTCCCTAACAAAGTTAGCACAACACAAACGGATCTCTTATTGGATTAGATAGAGCTCTGCTAAGCAATACTCCTCCAGAAAATAACAGAAGAGGAAAAAGGTCAGCTTGTATATGGATGTTTATACCATTCAGACTGATGTACATTCTTCTTATAATCCATGATCAAGCCTTTTCACTAATAACTCAATAAATCTTAAGATCTGAATGCTCCTATTTTTCCTACAGCATTAGTTTGTTGTCTGAGAAAAGCTGATCAACAGTTTTCCATCCTACTCTGTCTCACCCTCACTCCTTGAGGCAAGCTCACATGTTTTCTGCCCTAAGACAAGCAATAAAAAAGACAGGTCTGGCTTTACTGTTACCTTCCATTAGAAAAGGAGACTCAAAAATGGAGAAGAGAGTATTCTGGTCAGTGGTTCAATTCATGCTAATTCTTCTGAGCTGATCCGTACAGGCCTCCTACAGCCAGTAGCATTATAGGACATACAGCTACAGAATATGAGATGTTTTGAGTTTTTAGGGCAAACATCTCAACACTACAAGTAGAGTCTTATCATGGTAATTATAATCCTTATCCTTAGTAACCACAACTGTTCTGGATAACTACATAGCAAACTTTCAAGAACTCAGGATTCAAATATTCAGCAGATACAAAAATGATAATCTCAAAGAGAACAGTTCAGCAACTTTCTACCATGTTAGACCTGGAGAAAGTGAGCAGAGTCCCTAAAGTTGGAAAGTAGGGCACATATAAAGTATCAAACAGCAGGTCATATCTCCAGCCACACACAGGGGTAGACACCAAGAATAAACAATCTAAGAGAAACATGATGGTGTATGATCAGTCATGGCCTTATTTCAGGATTTGGAGTGCCACCCAGCCTAGGAGACCTACATAAACATCGTGGTTTCTGCTCCAAGGTTACTTAAACAAAGTAGTAGTTTGGTTCCCCTTGTGCTTCACTCCTGTCACCATCTTTGTGCCAGCAACAGCGTTCACAAACCCACGATCTGAGCACAGGATGCCAAAGAATCACCCAGCTAAAAGTGTTTTCAACCCTTCCAGCCCTCAGTGAAAGAACTCCCTCATCTGGAAACTCAGAGTAAAGTTAATTTAAGCTTGGTCACTCTGGGTTGGTGAACTCTAGCATCAGCCCAGAGAACAAAACATGGGGACAGAGACTGAGTGCTTGGAGGAGGTGAAGTTGGACCATTATCAGCTCAGCAGCAACCCCCAATTACACTAGATTAAAGTTCTGAAGAAACCACACCCCAAGGAGCACTGTACCTGCCTGGTGCAGCACACATGATAAACAGAAGCAGAGCTCATCCCATGCAGCAACAAGAGGAAGGCCTTACTCCTGCCCTGGTTCTGCAGGCCCACCTCTGCCAGCAAGCTCTGCAAGGAGGCAGGCAAGGGAGAACCCACATCCTGAGTTGTACCTAACACACCTGATTCATGCATGAGACATTGTGTGTTAGCCTAGAACTTACGTAGAAGGTCCAGAGCTGCTTTCCTCAAGCCACAGAGGTATTATTACAGCATCTGTGGACTGTTTTATGCTCACATGGTGAGGGTGAGGCCCAGGAAGTAGAGAACAGGCTATTTCCAGAACAAAGGCCACAGTAACATTGTCCTTTTTCTTTCTTTGAAAATAAACTCAAGTCTTTCCAACTTCAGCAGTTCAGCACCTCATCAGGGACGAGTCCCACCCACCCTGTGACACAGGATGGAGAGGGGCCAGACCAGATCTCTGCTCACATCAGCAGAATAGAGCTGAAGAGGTTTCCGAAGACAAAACTGGCATTACAAAACAGGCTGGCCACCATCAGCCTATAACAAACCCATCTATAAGCACACCCCAGTCCCACTGGGTGAGGAGACCATCAGGAGGCTCTCACCATGCCTGCCTGTACTACTGCTCAGTTTAGAGGAAAGCTGGGACTGATAGCCAAAGGTTGCCAAGACTCCTGCAAACAGTCTTACAAAGAATGACACCTGAGGTTCTTGTTTCACACAAAATACCATTCAGGCACATGAACTTCAATAGTAATGCATCAAGGGGAAGTTTGCAAGCAGTTGGGGCCAGTCACAACACTGCAACTGCAGACTTGGAAAGCCACAATCTCTCGAAAACAACAAATACCCCACAGAACACCTCCGACAAACATATTTTTATTGTCTTCTAGCATGAAACATTCCCAACTTCCAAAGTTAAACAAAAACACTGAAGTCCTTAAGGCTTCCACTATCCAGCTGTTAGAGGTCCATGGTGGCCTCTGCCCCTCTTCTCCTAGGAGTCTTTAGGATCCTGCTAGCATCAGCAAAACTGAACAGCTCTCCCTCTCCATAATCCCAGGGAGGTGGTGGAATGAAGGTTTTCAAGAAGTGTGTAGATATAGTAGTTAGGGACATGGCTTAGTGGGCAATATTAGTGGTAGGCGGCCAGTTGGACTAGATGACCTCAGAGGCCTTTACCAACCTTAATGCTTCTATAATTCTAAAGTTCAATTTGAGTTCCACTATGCAACTGCCTGCTTTCCAGGCTACAAATCCTCTAGTCACAGTTTGGAATGAGCTGACCTGTAAAACTTGCCCCATAACCAGCCCACCCAAACTACAAGTGCCAGATAAACAAGGCAGTGAAGCAACAGGAGCAGCGGGCTCCTGTTGCTGGCCAAGCAGATCACACCAGGCTGAGCTCCACAGCCTGCAGGGACATGGCAGAACCACACTGCGCTGCACAAGAACATCTCAGCATACAACACCGCTCCCAGTCCGTGACACAACAAACAGAAAGCACCTGCACCATGTGTCTAATTACATTACCCCTCTTCAAAATGCAGTGGGATTGCTCACTTAGGAAAAGCCTCAAGACAGCAAGCATGGCCATCTGTTGCTAATGGAGCATGCCCAAGACACGGCTGTTCCCTGCTGTACAAGCACGGACTCATCTCTGCAGGCTGCCTCCTAACTGCACCTTAATGTATTAATCTATACCAGTAATTTTCAAAACGGGCTCAAATTCAGCTAGGTGCGTAAGCATACGTTTACATCTCTCTGGCTCCAGTAACATCTATTCCAACAGACTAAAGATCAGTTTTGATCCTCCAAATTGATCTGTACAGCCCTGAAGTCTCCATGCCTAGCAGCTCGGGGGGCATGCGATGAATGGTTTAAGACAGACAAAAATAGCGCTTAATAGGAAATTTCAGTCTATAATCGAAGTATCTTTCCTGATAGACTTAAGAATCCGAACGGTCACGCATGCTCAAAACCAAGCAGCAGCGCTTTGCGGGGGGTTGACGATAGGCTGTAACGAAGCAGTTCAAGCTTCTCAACAGCCTGGCACACAGAAGTGAGATTTGTTGCATGCAGTCGAGCCTCCTGCCCATCACAAAAGCAGCGCGATGGATTTTTTATTATTTTCTAACTCCCGCTCCCCACTCCCCCCTCAGCGACATTGATTTCCCCGTAGGTGCAAAGGCGATCGGAGCCCCCCGTTACTGTCCGGCGCCCGCCAGGGCTGGGGCGGGCGGCGGGGCGCTGGAGCCGCCCCAGGCGAGCGCTGCCAAGACAGAGCCGCTCCGCTCGGGATCAGCTAGAATAAAATAACGACAAAATTATAAACACACAGTCTGGAGGGGGGAGGGGGGGGAAACAAACAAAATGCATCAGCCCTCTGCCGATCCCCTACCGCCCCTCAAGCCATTCCCAGTAAAGTTACGTACACTAAGGGGAAAAAAAAGAAAAAAAAAGAAAAAAAAGAAAGAAAGAAAGAAAAAAGAACGATAACAAAAAAAAAGTTAATCGCTATTTCCCCCCTGCCCCATGACGCTGCTCCGGGCAGAGAGGGGACGAGCGGTGCCGCCAACCCAACCGCTGCCGGTGCCGTGCTGTACCGTGCCTACCTCCGGGCCGGGGAGCCCTGGGCAGCCGCCCTCGGTCCCGCACCGAGCCGAGCCGAGCCGCCTCGCCTCGCTTCGCTCCACTTCTCCCGAGCTCAGCTCTGCCACGCACCGATCACACTCCGGCCCCGACGCCGGCCCCGCTCCCGAGCAGCCGCGTCCCTCAACGTGCCTTTATAGGGCGGCGCAGGGCAGCCCGCGGCGGGGCGTTACCGGCCGCCCCTTCCACGGCCGGGCAGCGCCTGGATTCGTTTTTCCTTTCCGCTTTTCTCCCTCGTCTCTGTTTTCTTTCTTTCTTTTTTTCCCCCTGCCCTCTCCTCCCCAGCCCCCACGTTCCACTTTTTCCCGTTTCCTTCGTCTTTTTCCTTTCCTTTTTTTTTTTTCTTTTCTCCCGCAGCAAGGGACGCCACCAATGTTTGGGAGGCGGAGACGCGCCGATTTGCATGTAGGCGTGCTCGCTGCAGCCGAAAACAAACGGTGGGGCTGTACCCATTTCACACCGCACACTGCTTGGGGGACCTACGGCAGGGCATGGGCTGCCCGGTACCCCCGAGGGTGCTGCTCGGCTGGGTCAGTACGGCTCCCGCACGTCGCGACCAGCTGCTAACTGGTCTGTGGAAATCACAGAATAGAGGCACAGAATCATTAGGGTTGGAAAGGTCACTAAGATCACCAAGTCCAACCAGCAGCCCATCCCACCATGCCTTCAGTGCCACATCCACACGGTTCTTGAATGCCCGCAGGGACGGTGACTCCACCATCTCCCTAGGCAGCCTGTGCCACTGCAGCACCACTCTTTCGGAGAAGGAATTTTTGCTAACATTCAAACTGAAAGGTAGGGCAAAGGCCAAGGGAGAGCCCTATGCTCTCACCAGCCTCAGCTCCTCACCTGCACTGGCCCCTGCATCGGTTGCCACCAGGCAACACAAGGTAGGCACTGGTTCCATACTCAGGTGCCCAGCTAACACATCACTACCAGCAACAGCAGTTTCAGGAAGAGCAGAGCTTCTGGTCCACGTCACTTGGTCAGGAAACAGCAAGGAACCATGAAAGTGAATGTTTTATTCTTCATCCATAATCAAGAGTCAGTTTCTGAGGCAGTTCTTGGACAAAGTAAGTTCACAAACTAAAAAAGCAAGCTGACCCCAGCTTAAACATTCACACTGCCCAATTGCACCTGCTCAAACACAGAACACAGAAATGACGGCCATCTGAGAAACAGCATGTGTTAGTGACCTTAGCAATTACCAATCTCAAGGCTCCTTGTCCTCCCAGCTAGGCTCTTTTCCCAGAAGCACATCGGGACCACTCTAAAGTTTCTGCTTAGTACATATGTCAAGAGCACTCAGAAGCTCTGCTCTGCAATCTGTGAAAGCACAAAAGTGTATTTCCATTGCATAAGACACTCTATGAATGAAAACAATGCACAAAAGACAGACAATTATGGTTCCCTCTAAGAACACAATGCACTGCCATTGCTCATCCACAGTGAAGTCAATGATGTTATTGAACATGCTGTTGTTAATGCTCTGCCTCATTATGAGCAACCTGGATGATCCACGGTTACTGAGGAAACTGCATGTTCTTAGAGGAGCACAGAAATAGGTGTACCTGACATCAACCTCCAGACATCATGGAGTGACTGTGATCTGAAGTAATGTTATTTACTGGAATGTCTTATACAGCAGAAAGTATTCAGACTAACAATGCATGTCTTTCTGCACTGAATGGGAGCCAATATTAATTCCAACAGCGACTCATGCTCCTTCCCTCAGCCACCATCGAGGGGCTTGGGACTGGAAACACAAAACTAGACCCCATTTCTAATCCCAGGTTCCCCAGTGCACTGCTGCCCAAGTGCACTGATTGAAAGAGACATATATTGGCTATGCATTCACCCGGTTACAAAACTGAAAAAAGCATTAGGTCTTTAATCTGTAGAATCTGTAGGTCTTTAATCAGTAAGTGCAGCTTACAGATTTCACCATATACTATAGCTTTCAATCTCTGCACTTTTCCAAACACTTACTGGATCATAGTTTTAAATTGTAGTATAATTTCAGCGTATTTGCTCAGAACACAGGGAGGAAGTGTATAGTACTTTAATTACCAGCAGGATGTTAGGACTCATCCCATGTTATGAAGCAATTGAAATAGAGTGGGGCACACTGGGTAAGGCTTTCAAAACACTTAGTGGCCTTACTGCTGATATGAGTGCTGAAAATGGGCTGGAAGTTGTCCTGGAGATGGTGGCTCCTTAAATCAGATTCCTCCAGGGAAAGGTGGAGGTTTTAAACATCACCAGAAGGGATGACTTCCTTTAATTTTGGAAATCAGCATCTGTGTCAACTGTTAAAGCATTTAGATATCCATCTTCCAGTAAAGCACTGGAAGAAAATGGAGTACTTAATTGAGTTTGCTAAATACCTGGTCCAAAAGCATCTTTGTGTGCCACTGGACAGCATTTATCAAATTTACATTTTCTTGGTTGTCTGACAGCGGAGTCAAGTCACTATAAACAATTAAACACTTTGGGGAACTCCCTTCTGTCTTTTCCACAAATCCTGTTCCAATTAAACACCACTCTTACCTGCTCTCCAGCCCCAATACCTCTTGCTTTCCATTAATGTTATGCTCAGTCCTTCTCAGTTCTTTCCATGAGGTAATGAGGGACATTAGGCTCTGTGCAACGGTTTCTTTCTGCTGCCCCTTGTTTTCTACTCAACTTCCTCCACTGCTCTTTGCCTTCCACTGCTCTTCAGCTTCCCTATGAGTCCTCCACAGCCAGCAGATCCTTGAGGGCCTATCATCAGCCATTTCAAAGCCTGCCAGTATTGCCCAAAGCACAGCTCCCATGACATGCCTTTCCAGGTCACACACGATCTGTTCTTTTCCAAAGGCTAGTTTTCTCACTCACTTTCACTGTGATCTTCTTTTAGCAAGTCTGGAAGAGACAGCCCACACTAGGTCCAAAGCTGGGTGCAAGGGAAAGGCTATAGAGGGGCACAATGAGAGATCATAGAACATGAAAATTGCTCTTCATGGAAAAGATAACCTTAGTGGAATGAAGGGGTGGTACTGAAAATAGGAGAACATGCTGAGGAGAAGTTGCTCCTCCTTACTGGTAACTTCTACAAGGCAAAACACTATTTTTGAGCCTGCAAGACTGATGGCTCTACCATCTAGATGCTAAAGGAGGCAGACGACTCAGCCAGTCACACCAAGAATTTCCTTGCTGTGAACACAAGAGCTCTAAGGCAGAGTTCAGAAATAAAAAATGCCACTGTTTGATACACCCTTTGCAGTCAGCTGTTGAGAAGAAACATCTCACCTGGAAATCTTTTAAATCCAGGTGAATTGGTTCAGGCTTAGTTCAGGAAGGAGGGAAGATAGCAGATTAGTAGGACGTCTGTTTAGAAAGCATGCTTTTTGAAGAGTCTTGATCTCCTTTCTTGATTACTTGGCAGCATAACATTAGCTTCCAGACTCTTCTGTGTTGTATTCTGGGGTACATAGTGAAGGTTAGTCAGCATTTCAAGCATCTGTTCTGTGTTGTTTTACTCTTTCCCTTGATTAGCAGTATCTGAATCAACTGAGGTGACAGTTTTCATAAGGCCTTCCTGAAAAGAGACTCCTAATTTTTAATAAGAAATAGCTGCATTGTTATTATTTTATAGCAAATTAAACTCTCACTGAGCACCTCATCTTCAATTTATACTTCCTGACATGGGAGTTAGTCACTCCAGCCTGATTTACAGTCCAGTGAGTACAAATGACTGCATCAGGCATTTCAGTGCAGCCTGCCATACTCGCATTTTTCCCCTCATCTTATTAACACAAAATGAGGCAACACTCAGTCTTCAAGACACACCATTCCAGCTGGAAAGAAGGAAAAGCACCTGCAAAGCCTTAATGACCTGTCTGTTCTCCACCATGCAGTGAGGAAGCCTTGAGGTCTTTATCTGTACCATATCAAGTGCTGAACCTGGGAAAACTCTGCCCTCTGAACAAAGTACGCTGCAGGCTGTTTGAGTGCCTGATGGAGGATAGAACCTTCTCTCCATCCTTCTGTACAAATGTATGTTTCAATCTGCTTTCAGAAATTAATAAGATATTTCTAAATCTTTTTAGTACAACATAAATATATTGAAGCTCAGACAAATTCCAGTCACAGCTGAAGTAGTATGAATAACATTTCTTAATGCAACATATCTTGTCTTGAAGAAGGGTGATTTAAAAACTGTCTCTAGTGAAGGTTAGTTGCCAAATTACTGCTGTTATTTTAAGAAGAGGTCCCATTCCCACAGCCTTGTCATTTCTCACAAGTGCTTAGCATTAAATACAAACACGTGCAAAATTACATCTACAGTTATCTATATATACAGTAAAGAGGCATGAGGTTTACTCAACAAAATTACTACATTTTGGATGTAAAATATACATGCGGCCAAATACTTAGTGGTAAAAATCTTTCAGTTTGCCAAAAACAAGCTGATTTTCCCAAATCACACATCTAACCTATAGTTTGAAGAGAAAAGAAAATATGTAGAGTTGCCAACTAAAATATACCTAACATAGCAATTCTAATTTTACGCTAAGTTTATTCCTTTCTCATATTCCCCAGAGGTACATCTTATAATGGCAAGCAGCATGTATATGTTTTTGTGTTAACATTTCAGTATTCTTTGTGCAACTGTCCACATTTCAAACAAATAGGATTCCTTCATAAAAATGCTTCAGTGGGCCTTACATGTACATTGCCATATAACTTTCATAGGGACAATCTGGCCTGTACAAGCTAGTGTTTGTGTGTAATTAATGTCTTTGAACGGTTAGTTATGGAGAGCGTAAAAATGCAATGTGAACAAAGCCCATGCTTGAAAATTTCTGTGCTTCAACCCCAGTGAAAAACGCTCATTCTAGTAACATCCTCAGTGGATAGAACAAAGAAGCAAAGCTTCATCACAAAACAGAAGTGAAGTCTAGCAGACACAGGACCAAGTCAAATGCAAAGAAAGCTGAATAAAAAATGTAATATGGCTTCAAAATTAATGGACAAATCTTAACTTATGTAAAATCAACTGAACTGCATTTAAACTTCAGCAACTTAGCCCTTGAAATATAAGTTAAAGTGGTAACATTCAGATGTTTCCTTGTGGCCAGCCAAATGCCATTTCATTTCAGCAGTAGTTGTTCATTGTACGGGGGACTGCTGAATCACAGCCTGAACCTCTGATTAATCACCTGAGGTGAGCGATGAGTCAGTCACGAGAGCACAGGTGAAGGCAATTCTCCTGTGCTGCAGGAAGGGGTGGAGCCTGGCTCCACCTCTCCTAGACCCATTTAAGAGCTGACTGCCAGAGGGGAAGGATCTCTTCTGGAGATCTGCTCCTCTGGAGTCTTGTAGTGAGTCCAGGTTATGGGTGAGTGTATCTATCACTTCTGTTTCCTGCTTTGGTGTAATGACATCATAGCCAAGCTCTCTGTTATACCTTAACATCTGTATATTTGTTAATTGTACACTGCTATACCATAGCATTGGTATATTCGTTGATTGTATACTTGTTTTCTTAAACAATTATTTTAGAGAAATAAAGAATTAAATGATCAAAAGTCTTTATTTAAATCACTGCTCAAGAAGCTCAGTGAACTGTTTGCCTGAATAAGGACTCCTGAACTGGAGCTATAACTGACTTTACCTTTTATGTAGGGAGGATGTATTAGGGCAGCTCCATAAGCCAGCAGAGATGTGCATTTGGGAATCTGATGGCAGAAACCACTGGTGCTCCCTTTAAGCTGTAAGTGGAGACAGGTTAGTCCCTGATTACCAAATTTCCTATGATCTGGAGCTGCAAACTACAGCACTTAGTGCAAGTCCTCGTTGTGGGGGGGTTTAGTCTCAGGAAGTGATGTTTTTCCTTCACTAGATAACAAACTCAAGAAGGGAAGGAAGGGCACTGTCAAGTGTTCAAACCCAGCTTGTGAACCAGAAGGAAAGGGAGGAGGGACTGCCCCATACCCGTTCTGCCTGCTTCAGCAACAAGAGGCCATGGAGGAAGGCAGGCTGTACCTTAGTTCTGATCCTTTTAAAGGACTTATACACAGAACAGGCCATCCTCAGGCCCTGAAAGGTTTTTACTTTGCTGCACTGCAATATATAGGCTAGCAAGCCCCTTGGCTTCCACCCAAGAAGAGTTGTGCTTTTAGGCTCACGACAGCCTCCTCCAGCTTGCTCTGTTCCCATCAAACCTGCAGTGCGGAGCTGAAAAAGTGCTTTATTTCTTCTCCTAACAGTGTCTCCATGTCTGTGAGAAGGGAAGATACAGAATTCTTGCTTGATATGAAATTCAGCACCTCAAAGAAGTCACACTTCTTGTCATACTTGTCCTCCTCTTTTTACACCTCTGCCTTTAGTGAGCCCATAAGCACTCAGTTTTACCAAGCTTTTGAGCATCCATGCCGTCCCACATGGCTCTTGCTTTCCAGGAGACAAGAAACACCTCTCCTACCCCTCCTTTTCCAGGGGCAACTGTTATCAGAGACAAGTTGGAGGCTACCTGTTACTTCTGTTCATCCATCTGAAGAATCACCTCCTGCAACTGAGCCTTAAAAGGTGTCTTTTCAGTTCAGGCACTTCCCTGGACATCAAGCTGAAATCACATTGGAAAATGAAGGATCTCTATTCAAACCTGTATCTTTCCAGAGCTCCTCAGAATTTCCAGCTGACTTCCACGCTTGCTGACAGACACTGCAGTCTGCTTTGTACAGCCTAACTTGTTTTCCTCTCACTAGGTTATGTTTGCTCAGCGTGGGCTGAGCACTCTGCACTGTGCTTCCACGTTAAAAAAAACAGGGTCACTTTTAAGTTCTGACAGTTATATTTTGCCCTTTTGAAGTAGCCTCGCTTTCTGAATATTCTGAGCTCTTTTATCAAGGCAGCAGGCTTGACCTCTGCATTCCCTGGCTACTTGCAGGCATCCGGGGCCGGATCTAGGGTGTAGCCAACATGTGTTGCAGACACGGTCTTCTTGGCTCTGAGAAGAGTCAGTTCCTGCTTATTTGGTCTGAATCTGAATAAAATGTATTTAACTCCCCTTGCCTCTTAATTCTCTCAATAGTATCTGTAGCAAGAGGGGATAGTTGAGCTTAAGCTTGTCTTGTGCACCCCTCTCTGTTACTGAGTGGGTAGCTGTAGGACTAGTTCTATTGCTGCAAGTGCTGTTTCTAACTTGCTTTGCATATTTTTACAAGCAACTGTGCAATTGCTGGTCAGGATATCAGCAACCTTTCTGGAGGTTGCTGGAGGAACATCTATGGTACATTTCCAGAAAGGCTCCAGAACATGATCCACATCTTTCTTATCATCCCAGATAGTTGGTGTGCCCGAGTGTGAAATGCTGTTTACTGTCCAGTATTAAAATTCTGACTTGGGTATCCCAGATCCTTCCTTTCCTTCTGGAGAGGTTCTCTCTCTTTCCTTTCAACTCAGAGAATCTCCTTTCACCCGATGCTTCCCCTTCAGCACATTTCCATCTGCCCCTGTAACAAAAATAATGCAACATTTTGAGCCCACTCTGCTTTTGGAGGAGAAAAAGATAACCCTTGTTTCTCTCTGTCTTTGACTCTCTACATACTTGCTCATTTGGCTCCTTACGTTAGTCTCACGTTAGGGAGACTTTCCATAAAAACAAACAATTCTTGAGCTTCCGCCTTTTCCTGCTAACAGTCTCCTCTGTTCTAAAGCCTCAGAACCTCCCACAGAACCTTATCCTTCAGAAAGGCCATGTCTTCAGCATCAGTCCCATCAAAATTATGGAGCAATATGATATCTCTTTATGTCATTTTTCTCAGTATTTGTAAAAGCTTGTTCTCTTTCTTCTTTGGCATGCAAGAAAGAGTCTTTCAACAAATTCTGTATCCTACAGTCTTTGCCCAGGCTTCTTCCCTAAGCTGCTCATCAGTGCTGACTTTCGTATCTTTCTGAAGGAAGTTATGACCAGGGACAAACGTTTTGACTGAGATTTCCAGGACTGGTCTTTGTTCATGTGTGGGATAAAGAATCACTGTAGCCTACCAAAAAGAAATCTGCTGTGCAAATGATTCCTAAACAGGTCAATTTTGGTTGATCCACCCAAATATATTAGTTGCCAAAGAGCTATATGAAAAAATAGAAGGCTGGTGCATATGGCATACTAAAGGAAGAAGAGGATACAAGTAGCTGTAAGACAAATTTAACACATATGCTATCATTTAAAGCCCTCTCACAGTTTACCAGGAGATCAACGAGCATTTGAAGTGTTGGTAGTTTTTTTTTTTTTTTTAATTATTATTAAAATACATGAAATATCACCTTACCAAGTTCTTGCAGAGCAGGAGTCCAAAATGGTACTAACTCCTAAGAAGCTGCAATCAGAAAAACCATATAGGAAACATACACAACCTCATTTCTGTAAAAACATTTTTTTCCATTAGTGCTTCTAGTAGGTCAGTCATTAAATGTTGTTATAATGATAGGGAGTTAGGAGCTGATACATCTTTGCAGACGTATGTCAGTGTTCATATGCTGTAAGAGATTTGGTTGCAACCACTTCTAGAGATTAATCTGAGGGGCTCCAGGTCTCACCCATTCATCCGGGATTGTATTCTCTGTAAACACACTGGATTCATTAACTGAGTACTACTTCAGTATTTCCCCTGCAAATCTATAGTTTCTCTGCAAATAATTTTTCACTGAGAACTAGGCATATGTAATCATTGCTCTTTTCCTTTCCCTATCCCATAACCTCTTTTTGGTCTTAGAAGGCCAAGGATATGGATGCCTATTAGTAAATAGGTGAGATCTTGTTTACAATAAATGCTTATCGTCAATAGATTCCTTCCACAGAAGAAGTTCAGTCTTCTTCAGATTCACCCTGTATTGATCAGGCTTTGCCTGTTTATCTCTGACAGAGATTTGGTGCAGTCCATCTGCATGTTTTGTGGTTTTGCTACATGGACTCTGCAAGTTAGGTACGTGGTTGTCCCAGTTTCTGAAGCAACTTTAAAGAATCCACTCAAAAATTCTCCAAGATTACCTTTGAAATTTTGGGGTTTGTCTTTCAGTTTTAATTTTCCTAGTTTGTTGTCCTTTTTAATGGATGATTGAGTCAGCTCCTCACAGATGACTACCTTAAAAGCTGCCAGCAGTGTCTGAAATTTCTCTGGGACACAGCAGTGACAGCTCTGGAGTCACAACACCTTACCAGTTCTCCTTGTTTACTTCTAAACATTGCACACAATAATTAGGCTACTGTTTGAAGGAAATATTAATGGTCTGTTTGTATGTGCTTCAGTATTCATGATAAATAAACCTCTACAGGCAGAAAGCTTATGCAAACTCCTCTCTATGCAATTACAGTTCAGGCATATAAGCAGTGGGAAGAGGAGAGAGATATATGCAAGTAACATTGCGTAAACAAAGAAATACTGTGCCCAGGATGGATTCCTGCATAGCAGATTGTATGTAGCAACACGAGCTGAAGGGTGTTATAACTGGGAAATCTGAGACTGCATGGATGGAGCAACGGTTGGAGAGCTAACTGGGAAAGTTATTCAGATTCTTATGTCTCCAGAATTGGCCCATCAATGTAAAAATGAAAACACATCTGCTGTCTACAGAATAAAAAAAAGACTTTCTTATCCTAAACTAAAACACAAAAGCGCTCTACTTTTGTTCTTTCTTTCCTTTGCTCTTGCTACCATTTTTTCAGTTAAAGTTAAAAGACAATGAAAAAAAGCTAGGAAGAACTAGGAAAAAAAAAAAATCTAAGACTTTAAACAAACACATAAAACATACAAATGTTTCAGTTTTGTACCATCCATAAATCAGAGTTTTCAAAGCATAATTATCAATGTTTTCATCAGTATTCTCTGACCACAAAGCTCATTACACATGGACAAATAAAAACAGCAGTGATTTGTGGATACATTCTCATCCTGCCTACACAAGAACAAACTCCATCAGAAAGAAAAAAAATAAATGTTCTTTCAGGGGTTTCTTTGGGTCAGTTTTAAAGAGAATTAAGAATCCTGTCTGCATTAAGCAGCTTATCTGCTCTTGCCCCAGTGCAGGTGTGTCCCTGTGGGCTGCAGCTGGAACATAATCTCTCTTACGCACCGGCACTCTGCAAACTGAGTGCAACCTACCAATGAATGGCAGCAAGAAGCAGGAATCCATTTTGATTTACATGATATCTATACACTGATAGACCTTTAATTTCCAGGATGATAACCCATGGCATTTTAATGCAGAATCCTGTTAAGAAAAGCTTAAATTCTTATTGATCCTAGGTGGAAAAAATGACTTCCAAAGGGATCTTCCCACCGTCTTCCACACTGCTCTCCCCATGAAAGGAAGGCACACAGCTGTAAAGCATTACCTGCACAGATCTGCACTGCAAGTGTGCTCAGCTGCACACACCACAGTGCTCTGCCACAGGGGAGCTGCGGAAGGGCTTGGGCCCTATAAAGCATGGCTGGAGCCCTCCTCTCACAGGAAATCCCATCATGCTGTAGCTGCTTGGAAGAAGTCCACTGGTGAGGAATTTTAAGGCGCTTTTTCCTTTTGCACAGTTTAAGTATAAGCCACCTTGGGAATGGCAGGGTGAGTGTAATGCCCATACGATGACCACTACCAGAGCTTTGTGCAAGCTTCTGCATTTCAGGTGTCAAAACATCCCAGCAGTGCAGGAGTTACTGGCTCCCCTACCAAGTGGAACAGACTTTGGAGACTTGAATGACTCACTGCTGTCCGTAGATGCGCTTCCTGTTTGATAGGTTACCTACCACACAGAAAAAAATGTTTCAAGCATGGAGTTTTTCTCCTTGGAATTGGCAAGTGAAAGAAGTGGGACAGACACAGTTAACATATCCCCTTCCCATTTATACTGTGCTTTTAGAGAACATTCTTACTAGTCATTTTTCTGGCACGTGTCTAAGATTTGAGAGTGTGTGGGCCTGTGCACCTAAGCCATTTGCTGAGGAAAAGCAGTGAAGACAATCGAAGAAAAAGCAAAGCTGATGTTATGAAAAAGAGAAACTAAACTCTAGTTTTAACTCATGCCTTTACATATAAACAGTAATAGGCTCCCACCTAATTGCATATTCCTTCTGTACAGTGAATTATCAGAACCACATACGTAAACCAAATCTATTTGAACCATACTCTTCTGAGAATCTCAGAATCACGTCCCTTTCAGTTTTTTGTTCCTGGCATTGATTTGCAAAGTCCGTTTTTGTATTTGCATCTTTTCACTCTTGCTCCCTGGTGCTTCCTAGATGGAGACTGCCGGCAGCTAGGCTTTGTCTCGCTGTTAATATTCCAAGGAATCTTGGCAGCAGCAGTACGCGGCAGATGGCCAGCCTTTCCCAGTTCTTTAAGATGTACAGACTGACTCAGGGCTGCGTATGACCATGAAGTAGACGCTGAATGCAAGACTACATCGAAATAATGGCACAGAAGAGAGGCACTGTGAACCAATACACAGAATGACCCCACTGCTGGCACTTTCACAAATCACTGTCACTCACCTTTGACTCAAGTTCCTCCCTACTGCTCTGTATAAGATGAGTGATTATTTTATATCAGTGGAGACTGGCTACAGTGAAAGCCTTTTTTTCAGCTCTATATAAATGCAGAATAAAGGAGAGTACTCAGTAAAGGATAGGACATAATCAGTCCTCATCTTTCCTCCCACATCAGTTCAAGAGCAGATGGTAATGGGAAGGAGGGGACACTTCATTTCAGCTTTTTATGTAATCACAGGTCAAGATGGCTGTACTTTCTGCTAATCAGAGATTCTAGTTAGAACAGTTCCAGGAACACTAACAATTTATATGGAACTGCATTAGACCAGGGCCCTGCATGCAAGTACTAAAGGAAAAATGCTGCCAAACTCTTTTGTCAGGAAAACTTATGTGAGAAGCACGTCTCTACCACAAGAAAATCGCACCTAAATCCTGCACACCTACAAACGGGCTGCAAGGCAGCATCAGGGTGCTTGAAATCTCACAGTTCTTTGTAGCTAGGTTTGCACTCTTCAAATTCTCACAAGCTTAATTAATTACTCCCAAACACAATGAGTTTTAAACAAATGAATGAATCTCCATCTGCTGGTTTTAATGAAAGTATGTAAATTATACAAGGGTGAGAATCTAGTTGGAGTGCACTGTTATGTCTCTTTCTCTCTGATAAGACTGGGTTCTAAAGCATTTCATCCATATTTGTCCCGAGGAAAAACTATAGTAAAAAGCAGTTATCGATGAGCTTCCATGCTGAAATGAAAGAAAAATATTGTCAGAATAACTAATGTGTTTTAGTGTTAGTATCAGTTCAAACCTCATCCGCTCTCACCCTTTCCTCCCAACTCCTTCCCCGTAAGAAGACAACCTTTATTTCTCACCATCCCTGTACTAACATTCCTTGCTCTCTCTGAGCTGAGATCTGTCATGGAATAAACTAGGGCACATGTGATGCTTCCAGCTAGGTTACACCAGTGCAAGAGCATGATGAAAGCCTGGCACATACAGACAGGAAGTTTGCTTTTCCAAATTGCTGAATTGCTGGGACATGTTTTAAATATGACTAATTACTGCAAAACATCCCTCCTTTTCCATGGGCCATTGTAACACCAGTTCAAACTCAACATGACTTAGAACTGGCCTACACTGTAAGGATAAAAACAAATTTACAACTGGGCACTACCCATCACATGGACACACTCAGTGTGCGTGAAGTAAAGTACCATTTGGCCAAGCTCTGAGAGAATATATGCCCAGGAATTATTTATTCACTGAAGGGCTATCCCATGCTTTAATGGCCGAGAGGTTTAACTCCTCATCTCCTGGGCAAAGGATCTCACTGCATCACACAAATATGTACACACAAGTCCTAACTGGAAAACTGTGATGGTGGAAAAGTTGAGCACTCAAAACTGATGAAATGCCAGGATGAAGGCTATCTTCATTCATATATGCCTTGTATTAGTCTTTGAATAAAGGCTCATGTAATTGTTTTCTCACTTGCATTTGATTTTCTTGTATAAAACCACAAGAAGATTGGCCGCAGTAGAGAACAAACACCATGCCACCAGAATAGAAATCAAGCCAAAAACAGTTCCAAAAGCCGTTGTTCTGGGCCTGCAGCTGTTTAAGCTGCTGTAGAGGTTATTACACCTGTATGTAAGCCAGTATATTTTCACTAGGTCTTGTCTTTGGAGTCTTCACTGAGACTGCCAACTAACACACTGTTTCTAACCATAGCATAGCCCTAGTGTCATCAGCAAGTGCAGGGAGGTGATCTTCCCTCTCTACTTTGCCCTGGTGAGGCCACATCTGGAGCACTGTGTCCAGTTCTAGGCTCCCCAGTTCAAGAGAATTACTGGAGGGAGTCCAGCAAAGGGTCTGAAGCATCTCCTGTATGAGGAAAGGCTGAGAGATCTGGGACTGTTCAACCTGGAGAAGCTTGAGGGGGGATCTTATCAATATCTGAAGGGTGGGTGTGAAGTGGACAGAGCCAGGCTCCTTTTGGCGGTGGGCACAAGCTGGAACACAGGAAGTTATCAACAAACATGAGAAAGAACTTCTTTACGGTGAGGATGACAGAACAGACTGCCCAGCGATACTGTGGAAATTCCTTCTCTGGAGGTACTCAAAACTTACCTGGACACTTTCCTGTGCAATCTGCTATAGGGAACCTGCATTAGCAGGGGTTGGACTCAGTGATCTCCAGAGGTTCCTTCCAACCCCTACGGCTCTGTGATTCTGTAACATTTAAAGAGTTTTTGCCAGGTGGCTTCTCCTTTTAGTCAAACAGTTGTTAGCAACAATCACATTTAAAATGAAAATGAAACTTCCCTGATATTTCATGTCCTTTTCTATATTGAAAAATCCTCTTGCCTTCTATCCTTCTCTTTTCCTACAACTTATCTCAATAGGTCTTTATCAACAAGCCTCTTCTTACTGGCCTGGCTCGTCTACTTCCAGCCAAGATGTTTTCCTTATCAGATCTTCTCAACTGTGCCCTATTTAACATACAGTTCTTTCTCCTCTACTTTTCTACCCTTTCCTGCTGTTTATTAGCACTGACGAAGAAAGAAAGTCAAGCCTTTGTGAAACCAGGCCACAAAGCAGTAGTAACACTCGGTTGGAAGGTGGTTGTTTTGAGACATAGCAGTGTAGTCTGAGAATATCCCCCTTCCAGCTGAAGAGAAATTCAGAGAAGGTTTCAGTCTTATCCAAAGAAATTTATACAATATTAGGTCACAGCTATTTTTAATTAGCAGAAAATTTGGCATCACATTTTTTGTCACTGCATATCCGTCACATGAGGGTACATGTCAGGCCGAGCCCGTGATTCCAGGATTTTCATGTAATTTTAGATGCAGAAAGACTGTCTGAAGGAACTGTCAGGAATAAATTACGATGTACAACACATAATTTTTTTTCTGCCACAAAAGCCATACACAAGCTGAGCTTTGCACAGAGTGCTGATCACCCAACACTGTGTAAAACGTAAAGTTTGGGTCTCTTCTTTATAAAAACCCTTAGCCCCCTTTTGCTCCAGCCAATGAACACTTTGCATAGGCTCAATGAAGGAAATTTAAAAATAATGTGAAGAAACTCTTCCAAATAAGTTATGGGAAGAAATTAAGAAATGAAAGGACATGTGGGTGGGATTTTTTGTTTACTTCTAACAAACTTTTTTGTTGTTATTCTGATAGCATGGCAGCAGAAATGGGTTGAATGTTTCCTAACTTGAGCAGAGACATGCAAACCAAAGGACCTAATTTGTCTGGTGTGTATGGATCAAAACTGTCAAGCTATAAAATGCAAAGGGTAACTGCTATTGAAGATATGGGCATCACTTAATTCAAAATTACTCTAATGGTGTAAAACTATGGTAGAAAGTAGAACATCTCTTTCAAAGTGTGCACGGATATTAACAAACTAGAAGTAAAACTTTTTGTCAGCAGTGAATCAGCCTGACAGATACCATTTGTAACCAGCGTCACCCATATCCACAGCCAGAAGTCAGTATAAGCTGTGATCATGGGAAAAGCAAGGGTGAGACAGGTTTCCCTGATAGCGAAAGACTCCCACAAAATCCTCCTCTTTCTTCCTCCAGAAAAAAGGATTTATCATTGCACCCTGTAAAATGACCCAGGTGTCCCCAGGGGAGTACACAATTCTAAAGTTTCCTTCCACTCTTGGCTGTGATTCCTCCTGTCAGGTTAAAGACCAATTCAAAGAAATTCTCAAGTAATAGTAAGTAGAGAATGCCAACAATTACTCATGATTAGAGCATCTCTCTAGTGTGTGTGCAGTTTTGCAGTCAAACACAGACCCTGTTTGCACTGGGGTTTGTATCTTGGCTACTGTTAATATCACGTCTGGAAAAATGCATGTACTGCACACTCACTGAATGGCACCATCTTGAAAACATAAAGCAATCCTCCTGGAGAACACCTATCCCATGCTGCACCAAGCAGTGTGCTTAGGATTCATGAGCTGTACGATGAGATCATGTAAAAGCTGGAACGACATGTATTCTTCCCCATGTCAACTGAATAGAAAAAGGAGGAAGGAACGTTAAGCCCATAAATCTTATAAATTCAAAGCGTGTGTCTGAGGTATGGGCATTCTCCCTCCATCTCCCCTCTCCACTATTTCCCTTGGAAATGGCTGAACTTAATGCAACCTCTGGTAAGATATGAGAAGCTGCAGAGAGTTCACAGCAGAACCACCATGATGGAAATCAGGCAAACAAAGGGAAGGCATGGGGCTGCATGATTCAGCCTGCATTGTTGTGCAGGCTCTGGTGTGAAGTCCAGGAACAAGGGATTCAGCCATATGATTTAGAGTTTTATTCAATTCCACATTAAAATGTCACATTTGTGATTTGTTATGGCAATCAGAAGGATTATCAAGAAAATATTCTCGTAGAAAGTTCTTGTAGAAATTTCCCAGTGATTTCTTGTATGTTTCTAACTCCTAGATAGCTGCATTTATTGTCTGTGTGCTACTTCATCTCTTCAATAAGCTGCGGTTATAAAGCCAAAACTCAGACCCAGGCAGAAAACTGTAAGTTATTGCTAACAGATAATTACATGTAAAGAAAGGAATGTGCTTCTGTTGCACAGAAAGAATTGTTATTTCCATAGTGCCCAGAGCATGTTACAGGCTCTGAAGGGAAAATGAAATAAGCAGCATGTGATGGAAAGCAATAATCATGCTCTCACTAACAAAAATTTAACTTGCTCACTTCCCCAGATAAGAAGGTTCCACCTTTGAGTCAACAGAGAACTATCTGCTTCTAAATTGCCCTGCTGTAGATATCTTATTGTTTTCCTTTTAATATTAAATCTCTCAATTCCTCAGCTGTTAAACAGGAAGAGATTATTGAGTTCAGCGCAGTTCTTGAAGTTGAAGGGAGCTACTTCTCCAATAGGAAGGCTTTTGTTCACAGCGCAAGGCTGTTTAGACGCAGCATAGATCTGTAAGCTGTAAGGAACTGCTGGTGCCAGAGAATTCGTCTTGTTCATTGTGCTCAATGCTCTGTGGTACCATTTTGGAACGAAAAAAATAAAAGAAAGATGCACAGCCTTGCTAGAACACTTTTCACAGCCAAACTTCTGCAGCTGAATGCTGTTTCAGACATGTACGGTGCTGACCACTGCGCTGACAATCCCCAGGCAGTACTGGGCAAGACCACCAGAGATGGCTTGAAATCCCTTCTCCTTGCAATCAAGTGCATGCGGATGCATGAGTGCAAGCCTCTCAGCACCTGTGTGCAGGCTGTGGGACACAGGCTGATTATTTAGCAAGAATTTAAAAGGAGAAAAATACCAGATTTCTCTCACACACAGAAATGTTCACCACTTTCTTTAACATATGTTGAACATCCACTTGAAAACAAAGAAGCTCAGAAGTCAGTATACCTTGGAGAGAGAAGCTTGTGGTGTGACAACTAATTTCCACTTCTCCTCTTTTTGACTTTGCATTCTTAGTGATAGTTTGCTTTAGGACCTTACCTCCAGCTCACACAAAGCATTTACAATCATTTTGATGTTTGTACTGCAGTAACGTGTGAGACTTCTAGCCAGTAACTTGGCAAATATTCCTCTAAATTCTATGTAAAACCAAATACGAAAACAGTTCCTGAAGCACAGAAACATTATTTACACACCTGGCTCACTTTGTATGCTCGCTGTGTATGCTGTGAACATCTCACGATAAATTCCCCTAATTCCCATAATCCTTTTAATACCCATCTTCTTCATCACATGTACAATTTGGTTAAATCTTTCTGGAACTCTACTCATGAAATCCCTGCTAGATGGCAGAAATCTTAACTTGACCATAACGACCACCTCCACAGCAGGGGGTTGGAACTAGAGGATCTGAAAAGTCCCCTCCATCCCAAACCATTCTATCATTCTACGATTCTGTGATATTCCTGCTAATGAGGAAAATAAATCCGACCAAAAAACTCCCTGGTGTGAGATGAAATAACTCTAGTTCCTTACAGATACGCTTTTTGATTCTAAAAAGGAAGACAGAAACAACACTTGAAAATCCTAACTGCTGTCTTCAATGTACTGGACTTGTGAGGACGTCTCAACTTGACATATAAGACAAGTTCTTGATTTTGTGGGCCAGATAGTGAAAATTCCATTAAACAAAGCTCCAATTACACTTCCAAGGAAATTCACTTGGATCCCTGCGCTATTTTTAAAGGCACTTCAGTTTACAGCAGGCCCCAGTTTAGTTTCCCAGCTGGAGAGACATGACCTTGTCTTGTTGAAAAGCTGCAGAAGCATGGGCTTTCTACCTAGGCAGAAAATACCCTTCTAAAGGAAAGTCTTCTCACAATTCCAGGTAGCAAGTTATTGTAAAACTATCTTAACACGCAGCAGGACAGGAGTGCTGCTAACAAATGCAGACACCGTAGGCGGGGGAGGAGAGGAGACACTGCTGCCCTGAGCACAGCTTTCTTTGTGGCTGCAGCTGAGCGGACATCGGGCTACAGAGCGACAAGAAACAACCAGAAAAAGGGGAACGGGAGCACAGAAAGTGCTCAGAAAATTTAATTCTCATCATGGACTTTAGTTTGCGTGGATTACCCTTGGTTCTCACCGGCAAACCTGCTGAAAAAAGCACTCGGCCCCTGTCGAGAGTTTCTTGTGCAAGTAATAAAATGCATTTGTAAAACTGTCTTCAACACTGTTTCTTCAGTGTACTTCATCTCCAGCTTCCCACAGCTCACAGGCAGGTGAGGAAGCCAAAGGATCCACTGGTATGTGTAATGAGCCCCCAGACAGTTCAGTACTCAGTAAACAGCAATTTTGCCGTTTCCCTTAAATATCCCTGAAGTGAGGTAACAAATATGAGTGGAAAATCCACATCAACAGGTGTGGGCAATGTGATGGGGCGCAGGGAGGAAGGAAAAGAATCTTTAAAGCTGTAAAGATGATAAATGATTGCTCCAACTTCCCTTTTGCTTCCCATTGCAATCTAAATATTTCCCCTTTACTTACTTGTGCCTTTGTGCAGCACAGGGATGACCAGTAAGCAACTTAACCCAGCAGCCTGTAAGCACCAAAATGCTGAGAGAGAGAAATCCATCAGAGCTTTGGAAACAGGAGACAGTCTGAAAGGGGAGGGCGGTGGATCCAGGGAAAACGCAACACAACACAGAGGGGAAAAACAACAACGAAAGCAGTTAACTTTATAGCAAATCACAAGATTTTCCGTGGGGAAAGCTGCTCCTAAGAGCAGATAAACATTCCTCCTAAAACCTTTAGTGCTTGATCTTACATTGCTGTGCAATACTCTGTAATTTATGTCAGTGTGCGCTGTAGATTAAGAAGCTAAATAGGAGCAAAGCATAGTCTTTGAAAGAACAAAAGCGTTTCTGTCACCTCTTTTGCAGCTATTTAACAATAGTAATGCTGTACTTCAGTTGCTTTTATGGAGCAGTAGAAAGCAAACGCGGATCGTATTACAGATTCTTGCAGGACTGAATCTCCTTCAGTTTTGGTCTCTGCTAGAGAAGGGAAGATTGCTTTGGGGGCCTATCCTGCTCTTAAATATGCCAAAAACATTCCTAAAATTAAGCTACAACATCGACAACAACCCAAGGCCAAGCGAAAGACCACCCAAGGCCAACCTGAGGACAACTCAGTGACAACGGAAGGATAGCCCGAGGACCACCCAGGGCCAACCCACGTACAACAAACAGACAACCCAAGGACCAATTTAGGACGACCCAACCCATCAGTTTCCCAGTGGGTTCGGCTGGGCAACAGCCATGTGATGAATACAGATGGCTGACGCCTGGACATCTTGCATCTCTGTCTTCACTGACTCGAAGACAACACTCACAAAGCAGTTGCGTCTTGCAGGTCAGGCTTTGTGGATTGCACTGACATCCTCTACACTTTTTCTCTTTTAAAAACTGCTATATGAGCTTCAGCACTGTGCTACCAACAACCTACACAGCTCTTCCAAAGCAAGTGTGCAAATTTCAGTTTGCTTCTACAGAAGATGGCCAGAGAACACATTCCCGCTGCCTTCCTTCCCTCATCATGCACTGCCCCAGCTCAGAAGCAGCATTTTGGTGCTGACCTAGAGGCTTCCCAAATCCCTCCTGAGCACTGTGCCTGGCCTGAGCTCAAAGTTTTCCTCAGAATTAGTCTTTCCATGCTGAAACTCCCACTGCACCAGCACAAGCCTTGTGTCCAGGCCGCATTTCAGGCTGGATATTAGAAAATTTCTTCTCCAAAAGAGCGATGCTGCAGTGGCACAGGCTGCCCAGGGAGGTGGTGCAGTCACCATCCCTGGAGGTGTTCAGTAACCGTGTGGATGTGGCACTGAGGGACGTGGTCGGTGGGCACGGTGGGGATGGGATGATGGTAGGATTTGGTGACCTTAAAGGTTTTTTCCAACTTCAACGAATCTGATTTTGTTCCATAATCCTATGATTACAACAGAGCCCTCAGCAAGCCCCCACAGTAACAAGGCAGCGCACCCTCCCACAGCCGCCCGCGTGAAGCCGCCGGCAGCGGGAGCGCGCCGCGGACGATGACCGGCAGTAACCCCGGCCCGGCAGCACACCGCACCCCTCCAGCCGGTCCCGCGGCACCGACAGACGCCGCCGCCCGGGCTGCACCCTCCGCGGCCCTCCTGAGGCTGGGGGAGGGCTCGGGTCTGCAGCAGGGGCACGGGTGCTGGGGGGACTTCGGGGGAGGAGGGGGGGACCGGCCTGTTCATGCTGCATTCTGTCACTGCGCATGCGCACCGCTTGACCGCTAGTTACCCCGCCGAGACGCGGCGCCGGGAAGTAGGTGAGAGGTAACTCCGTGTCAACGCCCTGAGGAAGAGCCGTTGCGCCCCGCGCATGCGTGAATCCGCTTCCTTCCCCCCTCCCGACCTCCACCCTCCCGCGGCTGCTGCCCCGAGGCGGGCGGGGACGGGGGGGAAGGTTTGGCAGCAGTCGGTCCAAAAGTAATGCCTCCTGTTTATTTCCACGGAAACTTCAAGAGATGCAAAAAGCACAATCCCATTATTTGGTGGAACAAATTCTCGGCTGCAGAACACTGTTTTCCCACACAGTAACTACCATTAACTATGCCGGCATAATACAGTCAGAGGCATTACTTGCAGAGCAGCCCCGGTACCATTAATGCAGCCCGGGGAGTTGCAGCTGTCGCTCCCTCGGGATGATCAGCGAGTGCTGCATCCTCGTGATGTCCCCTCTGCTCCCCGAGGCTCTGGGGCTGCGGCAGAAGCAGAGCTGTGTCCCCGTACTCATCCCCTCTCCCTTCTCTGGAATCTCATTCCTACACAGCGTGGTTAAGAGGTGGGGGTGGCAGCCATCACGGTGGAGCAGAAGCGTGGTGCCAGGAGCTCTGCAAGCGCTTCACATAGGACTGCACTAATGAAAACCACATCACCACTTCCATCTCTTGTGAACAGATGTAAGAGATCAGTAGATTTAATCTCAAAACATTGATTTTACTGAATCTGAGGACATCACCTGGTTCAACTGATCTGCCATAGGCTGCAGTAAGTGCGGCAACAACAACAACAACATAGAGAAAACACAGTGCTCAGTACAGCACGTTCCCAGCTCTGTGTTTGAACTGCGTGAACATAAGCTACATCCATTTCCTCCTCTCCGTGCAGCGAGACTGTCTCCGTTCATCCCCTCTGCCCCTCACTAAGAGCCCCCCGGGCACTCAGCTGTTCTCTCCTGAGATCCGTGCCAACGCTTTGCCTCAAGAGTGGCCGTTCCGGGCACAGGTGGTTGGACCAGCCCAACACCGAGCAACATAAATGCATTTAAGTCACAGAACTGCTCTCCCTCAGCCCGAACAGAACAGAGAGCAGTGCAGAGAGGTGTGTCCTAATGGAGAAGGATAAATATGTTTGATGTGAACCTTCAGAGCATCTCATAGTGTGGGAATCAAATGTTGTTTCTGCATTAGAAATGGATAATATATTTTTTATTTCACGATCTCCGCTGTCATAGTTCTTTCTGGGAGTCTTTCTGCTTAACTTGGGGAAGATCTCTGATAGTTTACGTCACTTATCGTCTAGATAACCCTTCCCAGGGATGCATGCTCTGCATATAGGTGTATATAGGTGTATATATGTATATTTTGTCATACACACTGCAAGAATATCCTGCACGAGATCAAACCAGAGAATAAGTCATGGCATGCCCGAGGAAACGCCTGAAGAGACATCAGAAGGCCTGGCATCCCACCCCCCCCCCTCGTGCTCCTTGTTTAACGAAGACTTGGAAGCAAATCACCATATCAATATGAACAAGAAGAGGGTTGAGACATCTTGGAGACACAGGACTGACACCAGATAACAAACAAATTAACAAGTAATTAACCAATGTAAAAACCTTCTGATAAGATTGTGAACCTGGAGTACCCAGCCAGTGGGGAAACAGGGGAGGGGCGGAGGCAAGGGGGAGAAAACAGCGTATAAAGGCTGTCATGTTGTGTCCATAGGTGCGCTCCTGCTTGCGGGACGCCCGCTATTGCTTTTATCAGAAGTACCGTCCAGACAAAATTATTTGGATATTTCCAACAATACGGAGCGAGTTGGGAAGACTGTATTATTTCAAAACGTCCGTGTTTAGCAGTTGGATAATGGCATCCTTGAGAACACAGCACTGCTGTCACACAGCGCCCTCAACACAGATGGGGACTGAGCAGAACTGCTTAGGAATACGTTCTGGCTTCATGTGTTTACAGTCCATCCTAATGGCGGGGAGGCTGATGCTGAGCTCAGCTTGAGCGGTGAATGGAAGACATTTCTACACATTGCTGTTCTGTGTTAGACTGTTATGTGCTGCATGCACCATGGTTTCCTCTCCAAGCACTCTCCTTGCTGTGCTGCATGGACCCGTGGCTGAATTCTCACCAGAGTGCGTAACAGAGGAGCTGTTCTGTCCTCATACGGTGTTAAAAATCCAGCTGTTAGGATCTGCAGTGTTATAAACTGTACTTCTGAGGTGGAACATTGCTGCTCTTTCTGCCTGCTATTGCAGGCTGGAACAGGACAACAGAGCAATATGTGCAGTCAGCTACTGGAATCTTCTGAAAACAGGCTTTCTGAGTGTTCTTTGTGGAGGCAAAGGCTAGTCCTACTCAGCAGTGTCCTGTGAGAAAATACCAGTGAGAATTAAGTGACTGAGATCATAGAATTGTTATAGTCACCACATCTAACCACCAGCCCATCCCACCATAACCACGTCCCTCATTGCCACATCCACACGGTTCTTGAACACCTCCAGGGACAGTGACTCCACCACCAACCTGGGCAGCCTGTGCCACTGCATCACTGCTCTTCTGGAGAATTTTTTCCTAATTGAACTTGAACCGCCCCGGCACAAATAGAGAAAAATTATCACTGCTGGATAGTCCATGGGTCAAGCTGAAGGAACCACACAGGTCAGGGAAACAGTGCACATGAAAGTGTCACTAATGTGCCATGTACTCACTGTCCTACCCATACCCCCACCTTGCCCACCCAGTCCGAAATCTGTCCTTTTAAAGAAGACCACTATTTACAGACATATCAGCCCCTTTCGAGCCCTTTCACAGAGGACCAGAGTTGAGGTAGCCTCCAGATAATCTGCAGAAATTTTTTATTCATTCCTTTGGAAAAGAAGACTTGCTCCATAAGCTGCGGCTTGCTCCCTTTGGCACCTGAAGGTAAACTCTTTGAAAGCTTGGGTTAGCTGAGTATGTTTTATGTGCTTGTACTGGGTCTGTCACAGATTGCCCACAGCTGTTGCAAGACCATGTGCTTTACAGGCCACAAATTCTTCCTGCTTTCTAACCACATATGCAAAGGCCAGCTGCTCTGTTTACCACAGGTCAGCCATCTTTCTCAGGTCCTAATTTTGCCTCAAGCCCCTTCTTGGTGTCCCAGTGCCCTCAGCTGTGCCTCTGAGCCTAGTAACCAAATCACAGGCTGCTAAATGCCTATTAGGGCTTTTCTCTCTTTCCCAGCCTGCTCCTTCACAGTGCTTGCAAGTCGGTCATACCACAGGATCTTATTTACACAAAGGGCTTTAATCCAAGTTTTGGTGCTGGGAAGGCCCTTGGAATATGAGAATGAGCTACACCCATGTGAGTGTCCTTCACATTGACAGTGGAGCCAGGCAACTACAGGACAGTGTTTGGAAAAGCATGAGAAAGTATGTGCTCAGGAGAACACTTCATGAAGGGAAAATTTAGACCTCTCAGCAGTGCTAGGCTTGAGGAAGAAGATCATGATCCTCATCCCCTGCATTATGAGAAGAGAATCACAGAATTACAGAATATCCCTAGTTGGAAGAAACCCACAAGTGGTTGAGTACAACCACTGCCTCAACACAGGGCCACCCAAAATACAAACCCTATGTCTGAGAGCAGTGTCCAAACACTCCTTGAACTCTGGCAGCTTGGGACCATTCCCACTGCCCTGGGAGCCTGCTTCATGCCCACCATCCTTGGGAAGAACTTTTTCCTAACCCTTCCAGTCCTCCCCTGGCACAGCTCCATGCCTTTCCCCAGCCTTGCAGATGCCCATAAATCAGTGGGGATTGAGCTGCATGAAGAATATGGCAATTCTATTTCTCTGGAACTTTTTAGTGCTAAGCTGTTAAACAAACTTGTCCTACATAATGTGAATGTATTCTGCAACATGGAATATTATTCCTGATGAAGTCATATGAGTGCTAGGCTGAAAATTTACCTCTAATTTACTCTGCACATACAGCCTGCATTCAGACATAAGGTGAATGACTTATTGTAACCCCAGATTGGTTTCAACACTAAGTGATTAAGCCATGACATCTAGACAAAGTAAATTAAGGAAGTGGTTTCACAGAACAGGCTGACACAAGCCATGCACAGAACTAATTCTGTAGCAAAAACCGGATGAGTCATGCATCTGCCACATGTGCTTCGGATAAGCTCTTGCAGGTCTGCAGCTCCTGTACATGCAGCAAACGCGAGAAAGGGGCTGTAATCTCTCACCATGCTTAGAGGTAACACAGCTGTAGTAGCAAAAATCCTCCTCACCCTTTGGATGAAGCTGAGCATGGCTCTTATCTTGGGAGAAACGTATCCCTCCCTTCCACAGGCCTGTTTTCACACAGTCCCCGTTTTATGTCAGAAGCAGTATCTCTGTGTTGTGACAACACTGCAGCAAGACACCACTTTCTGAAATGGTCATCTGCTTTTTACCAGAATTTAAAGGAACTCATTGTCTTCTGTGATATCAAAATGGGTGAACCAGATTCCAAAACCACACCTGGGTCAGCTCAGCAGAGTGGAACCACCATTGTCAGTTTCTGAATTTAACATACATTCCTACAAACTGCTCACAAGAAAAGGGCAGATTGATTCTGGAGAGTTGTAAAAATTTCATCTTGTTTTGCTATGAAAATTTGAGACCTGACAGGTATGAGCCTCGAGAGAACCTGCACTAGTTTTAGTTCAGCCTATCCCTGGTCCATGGTGCAGAACTTGCAGAAACCAACAATCCATCTCAAATGAGCACAGTGTAGAAAGGGCTTACAATGGCCTCTTGGAGGTATCTGCTGCTTCTTTTTTCCAGTCCTGCATCTGCAGTGACATCTCCCAGTGGGAAAATATGGAGGAGAACCAATCTGAAATAAATGGTAGAGGAGGTATAAAGGAACCAGTCAAGTTGCTGTGACTTTGCTTGTCCCAGGCGCCCATTCAGCACTACCCAGGAATCAAGTGAAGAAAGCAAGACTCTCCCTTTTCCCTCAAGTACCATAACTGTAGTTGCTCAGCCACATTATCTTCAGCTCTTACCAAAGGCCTTCAAGACAGTCACAAAACGTGTCACATTAAGAATCAGTGCACACCAGGAGCTCGCCAGTTCCCTGACCTTTATGTGCCTGCTGATTTAGAAGCAGCTATGCTTCCATTTTCTTCCTCATTGATGTAACATGCAGATATCTGCTTCCGAGCTACATCTCTGATCTCTCCAGGCCTTCCCAGAGGACTGGGGGCTCTCATTTGCATGGAGGGTGTTTATTTTTACTGAGCTGGCTTGGTCTTTTCTGATTCTTCTCAAGGGAACCCCCTGGATGCATCTGCTTGTAAATAGTTGACATAGCAGTGCTGTCATTTCTGAGAGTACCACTGCTCCTGCTACCCTCCCTTGCTTGGACTATTTATTTTATATCCGTTATCTTCTGTTCACAGGTACTCTCTTGTGCTCTTCTGCAGAAGCAATTACTCCGTGTCAGGAGAGCAGTGGCTGCACTGGGGATGGAGCAGCACTGCTTGGCAGGTGGCTCTGAACTGCAGTAACCCTGACAGAGAGCTCTTTCATTATGACATGCGCTGCAAGAGGCCGCGTGGCAAAACCAGATCTTCCTGCCGTGACTCACAGAAATAGGGAAATGCAAAATTCCTCTTTCTGCAGTAGATATCAACTAAAGAAAGCATCTGCTTTGCAAGGCAATATATGCCAAAGTAGGCAAGAGACAGCTGGGTTTTGAAGCGTGCTGGCTCTTCTTTGGAACCAGGGCCTCATTGTTAGGTGCAAACATAAGCAATCTGTCAAGCAAAGAAGGGACAAGTGGTAAAGCTGTTTCAGTGTTACTGAAAATCTTACTCAGAGCATGTTGGCCTCTTCAGTCTCTGCAGCACTCCGTGGTGTCTACCAGAGGCATGCATGGCTGCCCAGCCCAGGTACGGACGTGCTTTGTAGTTCTCCTCAATCTATCAGAAGGACCACCCAGAATGCCTGTTTAGAAGTGCTGCCAGGGACTGGTGGGCCAGCAGGATGCTACCAGCACAATCCTGGTAGGTCTTCATCTTCCACTCTGCTGTAAAATCCAGAACTAGTTCAATATCCTAGAGCTTGTAAAGCAGCTCCTTTGCGGTAGCAGCACATGAGGCAGTGTGGAAACAAAGTGGCTTTTAAATCACAGTGTTTGCTACATCCAGATCTCAGGCAAGATTTTGACCCTAATTTTCCTGGGGACATTTTCCGATAGTACCCCTGATGCAGTGTTATACCAAACCAAGGTAACAGCTGCAGCTTGTACAGCTTTTCCTCACCATGTGATCTTCCATGCCAACTGGAAGGATTGCCTTTTGAAACACAAACAAGACCACAGATCGACTGAAAGAACTGTCTTGTGTAGGCTCAACTGCTTTGCCTGGCGGAGTGGTGCCAGGGAACATCTCAGCAAGCCCCGCAGCCAGTGGCTGGGTCCTGCTCTGGGAACTGAAAGCTGCTTGTTTACAGCAGTGCCACAAGCACTGCCACTCCAACACTGTAAGCTTGAGGCTAAGCTTTAGTCCAAAGGCTAAATTCAGAGGGGAAAGAGAAGCTGAATCCAAACAGGATGAGAGGATGAGACTGGTTACACCCGCTTTATTCAGCCTGTCGCACCCCATGGTCCTGTGACCTAAATCCTAGTCTTCACCTCAGCCAAACATTGAGCTGGGGAGGTCTCCTATGTGCCCTTTGGCTTGCGAGTGTGTTTGCATTGATATACCTGGGGATTGCTGCTGATTTTTAAACTTAGAAGAATAGCAGGCAGGGAATTAGGAATGTGGAAAGCAGTGCAGACACCACTGCACTGCCCTGATGCTGAGATAAGAAATTCTTACTGTAATTAAAAAAAATAAATAAAAAGAAGAAGAAATAAAAGAAGAAAAGAATTACTAGAGAAGATAATGGGGTCAGATCTGATCTTGCTACAGCCTCTCTATACCTTTCTGTTTCACACACATTCATTCTGGGATTTCTTTTACAGTCTATAACTTTCTCTTTTCCAGCACAGCCTTTCACAGCTGCCAGGACAGAGGAATGCCAAAACAGGGCCAATGCCTCTGTGTGCATTTCAAGGTGGGTGGAAGAAGAGGTGCTTTACCATAAACTCCAGAGTTCCCATGAGCAAAAAACTTAAGTTCCTATGCATTTGTTTTCTTTTCTGCCCCGGCATGTGCTTGGACTATTTCACAAGACTCAGGCATGTGATTAGGTTTGTCCTACACACAGGTAAGTCTCAGAACGCCTATGGATACTAAAATAAAATAGATTATTATCATTTCCTTCATCTGAATGAACGAGTCAATACCCTCAAGCAAATTCCTATCACTCTCTATGTCCACTTGCATTTAGCTAAATGTAATCCTTTTGCAGCACTTGCGGCAAGCATGGCATTATTCAGAGTTCAGTTAAAAAAATCTCCATCTGCCGGTGTTAGCATCACCAACCTGATGTGTGTCTGCCATGGTTCATTAGTCCTACATGGAGGACATGTGTGGGTGTGGTTACATTCAGTTTTGCCACAGGTCCTGCTTCAGAGGATTTGTCTGTCACCTTCCATTAGGATCATCCACGCAGCTTTTATTTCCACAGGAAATAAAGCACCACGAGTTGTTCTCCAGTGCTCCCTCTGGCTGATAACTGGAACTGGAGCTTAGGGGGAGACAGGCTTGTGACTCAAAGAGGGTGAACGGCTGATACTTTTCAGGATATTTTACTCTCGCTCACATTTTGCACTGCACTTCAGCAAAGTCACGGTTTCTGGTATCAGCCAGAGGGAGCACTAGAGAACAGCTCATGATGCTTTTTTGCAGTCTTACAGTGCTTGCTTCTGCAGGGAACGGAAGACTCATGAACTATTTCTGCACATTTTCTGCTATTGGACCTCAGAAGCCATTTTCATATTTCAAGGTTTTAGTCAGTCTTCTGAATACTTGGGGTGCAGGTGACACAAATGAGTGACAGACACTGCAAAGGGTTTTTTTTTGTTTTGTTTTTTTTTTTGTTTTTTTTTTTTTGTTTTTGCTGGAGTTGCTTGTTTTGTTTTTAATGGAGAACTTTCGTAGCTAAGCAACAAGAATTTATGTCTCAGATCTTGCACTTGAGTCTAAAATATGTTTGGCTAGCACAGATTTGTAGTTTATGATGTTGAAAGAGGGCTCTGATTATGCATACATAATAGAGCACTGCAGTTTATCCACATCAGGAGTTAGCACTCTATTAGAGCTGCCTGCACTACTTGTATGACCAAGCTTTTAATTTCCTTTTGTGAGAAATAAGTGAATCATGGGTTTTATAAGTATTTGAGCTATGAAATCCACGTGTGAGAACATCTCTGGGAAGCAGTATAAAAAGCATATGAATATGTTTTTAAAATGTTTTCCTGATACTTTGAAGATAGATTCATGGAGTTCTCGTTTGCCATGGTTATTTATTCTGCTCAGGTATTTCAGGAGAAAAAGATGTATGAAAATAGGGGCTATCTAAGGTAGTCAACAAATAGAGTATAGAACTGCATGTCTCAGGTACCAGAAAACTCTTGGATGCCACTTCAGAGCCCAATTTTCCCTTATACATACATTTCCTACCCAATTCATCCCCTCTCAGTCAGACCGGGACTGTCCTATTAGACACAGCAGCTGGCACAATGAGGGCTTGATTTTAATGGGTACTGCAAGAATACAAATAGTGGTACAGATGATTATTTCTCAAGTACTGCAGAAATGCTTTTACTGTTGTGGAGTTGGTTTGGGGTTTTTTTTGTTTTTTTTTTTTGCTTTTTTGTGGGTTTTTTTTTTTTTTTTAGTCTCATCAGACTGGAAACAGCATTAAAAACAACTTTTTTTAATGGATATTCTACAGAAAAACCTGCCATTAAGATAAACCACAATTATTAAAAGCTTCTCTATGTTGGAAAATCCATAGAAGAAACATCAGTATTCACTTCCTAGCTCTGTATAACTACATTTTACAAAAATAAAAAATAAAAAGTAAATGGAATGTTTATGATGACGAAAATCTTTTATCTCTTGACCAGTAGCCCAATACAGCCTCTGGCCCACAGTTGGTCTGTTAAAGATAGGCCTGACCTCCCTACCTACAGGTTAGCTACACGTGGATTAACTACATGTTTTTCTCAAGATGCTCCTATCTTCAAAGACAAACTTAATCATCATATTGTGACTAAGTGTTCCTCTACTTAATCACTTCAGCAGTTTTAAGGATGATAATCCTGACTTAGATGAAAGTACATATTTGTTATAAGGGTACACATGCAAAGATTTGTACAAAGGTTAGTTCTTACTGACAGTTCCCCCTTTAAGACTTACCTAGTACAGGTTAATTACTCTCATTTCCTCTGAAATTTTGTTAATCAACACGAAGCAATGCTTAGATATATACACTGCAATGTAACACACAGACAGACAAAAGCTGACATTACTTGAAATGCAGTTGTTATGATTTTCTTATTCCATGAACTTAAATCAGGGAACCAGAAAGTCAACCATTTGACTTCTTTAAACCCATAAGAAGTATTGTCCTTCTGAACCTCATACAGTGTTGTTCTCTGCCTTCATATTTCTTCCAAATCTGTAGAAATCCTATCACTTTTTATCTACATACAACTAGTTTTAATTACTATACAACCTCCTCATTTTAATGCTAAATTCCCTGTTGGCATGTTCTGGAAGATGAGAACAAGCCCAGTCATTGGCCATATTAGCAACCTGAACTGTCTCTTGGATTCTTTTACGAAACAGATTCTGATCCCACAAGTTCCCGGGTTCCCATAAGCTTTCCTCATTTTTCTTAATCATCCAAAGGCAATGGGAGAGTGTCATCCCCTTAGTTCATTAGTTTTTTTTTCTTTAAGTAAATCTGTATTGTTACATAAATATATAAAATATAGAATGAATAAAATCGAAGTTACAAGTACAATATTCTCTGAATACAGTCAAATCCTAAATAGGTATTCAAATTGTTGCAAGGGCAGTTCATGTATTTGTTTTGATTTTTAGCTTCAGAGAATGGACTTCGTCTGCTTCCTGCTTCTCCTGTGGATGTGCCTTCCTTCCAGTGTAATGAATCCAGGAGTGAATCACATTTACCTTTACCACAGCATTTATTGTTAGGGGCACCAGCTAAGGACCTCTCAACTTCTCCAAGAAAGGTTTGTCATTCTAAATGCAGACATACACTTGGTCTCTGGGTTTAAAGAAATGTACTAGAACATCCAGGGGCACTTCTTAAGTGCACATATCTATAGGGAGACAAAAGAACTCTTGCCAAAGACGAGATAGTCAGTAAATATTTGATAACCAGCTACATGCATCCGATCACCTATCACAGTCAAATGTTTAGTATATGGCTTTCCATACAAGATTTCAGAAGGACTAACTCTTTTCCTAACTCTGGGGGCTATTCAAATCCTCAGCATTGCCAAAGGGAGAACTTCTACCCATTTCAAATGTGTTTCTTGACGTAATTTTCCAGTCTATCTTTTAAATCTTTGATTCATTCTCTCTTCTGATATCCTGATTGTGCTCTCCACAGGGTATGTTAAGTGCCATTTCATTTGCAGGAACCTGGGTATTCCTTGGGTTATTTCTGCTACAAAATGAAGTCCTCTATCTGACGGGAGTCCTCCTGGAATCCCAAATCTTGGAATTATTTATTTTAGTAAAAATTTGACTTCTCTTGCTTTGTTGGTTTGGCACTCTGAAAAGGCGTCAATCAATACCAACAAATATTTGCACCCTTCACCCTTAGTAACACAGAAAAATAAATACACCAATATTTCCCAGCTACAGGACACCTTTTTATGTCTCTTGAGGAGGTGGTTCCTCTGAATTTCAAGATTGTTTTTAAGACAAATCCTGCACCTCTGGACAATACTTTTGGCAATAAATAACTTATTAATTCCCACCATGTATCTTCTTACTGCTTCAAGTAGAGCTTCTGCCCCACATGAGTACTCTTCTGTGTTCTTTCCACTAATTCTTTCATTACTGGGAGAGTCACTAACATTGCTCATGAGACGTTACCCGCCATCCTGCAGTTGGGTCTTACTACAGTTTAATTGCTCTGTTAACTTAATCTCTTTTATTCATGTCAACAGGAATCTTAATATTTAAGAACTTCTCAGGAAGTAAAGCTCCTACAGTTACAGCTACTACAGTTGGCATCTTCATCTGCTCTTCTAATCTACTTGTTGCCAGAATGTGGGCAGTCTCACTGTCGCTAACCTCCACACAATTCCAGCCCAGCTAACAACACCCTATCAGCCCCCTCTTATCTGCACGTCTACCCAGCTCAGGGACATGAGAGACGCACACCATAGGGTGTAGCCAATTTAATGCTGCACAACAACTACCTATATACCGTGACACGCGACCGCCCCGTGAACCCGTGACCCATCAAGTACCACCCAGAACCACCCCCTGTAACTACCACCCACCTTAGCCCAAGTACCACCCACACCGAGTACCGCCCACATCTCCCCAATCTCTATGTCAAGCTACCGTGTCCCGTACTTTCTACTATTATTTTCCTCAGTCATTAAAACAAGACTAGTTCGTAGAGGTGCAGATATACTGGATCCGCTGAAAAATTAGTCTTTATCTACGGTGTTGTTGAGTAGAACCGTTCCCAACGTCTGTCACGGGGGGATTCTCCAGGGGCAAGGTCTCCTCTGTTGCTGGATTATCAGTCTGGCAAGAAGCCTAGATTCCCAGGTCGTCCCTTCCTTAACATTGAGAGCGACGCCTCTGCAGGTGCCATTGTGCGTGCTATTATGAAGGAAGTGTTAACCAGGATCAGCCTTGAGATGTTCAACTTCTTGCAGTGCGCTGCCCAAAGAGGAAGAATGGGTAGCCAGTCGCCGTCTTCAGACTGTCTTGTCTGCCACTGCCTTGGCTGGACTCGGGGCTGGCTTTACCCATTTCACAGGGACCCAGCAAGGGCCACCACTACCTCCCACACACGCGTACACGCGCCCAGGCACCAAGAGCAGCTGGAGCTCTTTTGACCATGCCCCATCCAGACCTCGAACTTACACCGCCCCAATTGGATGCCGATCCTCCCCAAAATCATGATCATCTCCTCGATGTTCCAAGTGGTTCAAACTGTATAGAGCTCTTAATAACAACGCCAAGGAACACTGTTCCTCCCGGGGAATCTCTCCCCCTCTCTCTAAGAGCCATGAGATGCGCCTTCAGCATGGCATGCGTCTGCTCGATAATGGCCTGACTGGTGCTGTTGCCGGCTATTCCTGTGGCATGCTTGATGCCCCACAGGTTACACCAGGAGCGGAACACAGCAGTGTGGTAACCTGGCCCATTATCAGTTTTTAGGCGTTGTGAGAACCGCCACAGCTTGACGCAAGGCTTGCACACAGTGTCAAGCTGTCTGAGCTGTTAATGCAGTAGCCCATATCATTCCACTGCAAGTATCTACCACAACATGTAGATACTTCTGGTGCCCAAACGGTGAGTACTTGGTTACGTCCGCTTGCCACAACTCTAGGGGACGCAACCCTCGCGGGTTCACTTCTGGATGTAGTGTGGGCAAATTAGTGGAAAGGCTGAACAAGCTGCCATGATCTACCTAGCAGCAGGCAGCGGTAAGTTGTAAAGGTGAGCAAGGGCCAAGGCGCTTTGGTGATATAGCTGGTGCGAATGCTCTGCGGCTGTGGCTGTGTCCATGTTGGCCGTGTAACATGCTGCATCAGCCAGCTTGCTGCCCTCTGCGATAAAGCCAGGCAACTCCAAGTGACTGTTGACATGCATGAAGAAGACAAGAGCCATGCACAGGGACAGCGCATTATAGAAGGCAACTGCGGTGGGAGTAGTGCCCCCAGTACAGTCCCTGCACAACGTAGCCATGCGATAGCAATACTGGCTATCAGTTGCCACATTCGCAGGTTCTGCCTTGCAGAGTTGCAGAGCTAACAGCACTGCTTTCAGCTCTAATTGTTGGGTAGATGTGTCTGGGCAGATCTCAACCCATTTGCACCACTGCCTCCCATTGTGCCACGCCACAGCATATTTCCCAGTTTTCCCCGAAGTGTCAGTGAAAAGGGTATGACCTGGTAGTGGCTGATCACTGACTGGAACCCGTCATATAGCTGTCAGCAGCTTACATAGCATCCCCAGTGAGGTAGTTTGCACTGCTCTTACCTCACCGAAAAAACCCTCCAAACTGGTTTGTACCGCAGGACTATTCTGAAGATATTGCACCCAAACGTCCCCTGCAATCTCAATGGACACGGACTCGGGCTTCTCCCCCATGAGAATGGTAACCTTTTGCTGGACCCAATAAATGGCTTGACTAATAAGAGTGCCCCACTGTGGCAAAGCACCTTTGGGCACTGCCACATAGACCCATAAGATTGGTTGCTGTATTCCCCTTTGATGTAACACTATTATGGCTCCCTCCCACTGTAAACCAATGTGACTCTCCCTTAGGACCCGACGATAGAGCGCCGCGGATTGCATGCGAGACAACAGAGATGATACGTTTTTGTTGTGATGATAATTCTCGTGGAGCTGCTAGATCTGTATCAGCTTTGAGATCGTTGGTTAGGATTTTCATATCCGCTGGCACCAATGGCATGAACTGTTGGAGCCACTGTATAGCCCCTATGAGAACCTGTAAGTCATTCAGGGTTGTCACGGCTGTGTCCGCCAAGATGACCTTCTGCAGCCGAATCAGATGCTTCTCCACCAGGGTACCTAAATACTTGATAGGAAACATTCTTTGAGTCTTGTCCTCCCCCACTTTGAGGCCTCTTGCTAACAACCCCTCCCAAAGGTCCTTTTCTATGTCGGGTGTTAATTTTTCCCCGGCTACCAAAATGTCATCCATATACTGATACACCATGAGCTGTGGGTACTTCTCTCGAAAGGGTCTCAGGGCCAAGGCGACATACATCTGACAAATGGTGGGGAAATTTTTCATACCTTGTGGCAGTACAGTCCATTGGTACCGCCTTGCCGGTTCTGCATTATTAACAGCTAGGACCGTCATGGCGAACGTAGGTGAATCATCTGGATGTGGAGGAATGCTAAAGAAGCAGTCCTTCAGGTCAACTAGTAGACATTGCAGGAGTCAGGAACTATGAATGGTAAAGGTAATCCTGGCTGTAAAGGCCCCATATCCTGCAAAACTGCACTGACTCCTCGTAAATCGTGCAGCAGTCACCATTGACCTGACTTCTTTTTGATTACAAAAATAGGGCAGTTCCACAGGCTCGTGGATGGTACCAAATGTCCCATAGCGACCTCCCGATCAACTAATTCGTTAACAGCTTTCAGTTTGTCCAGAGCGAGGAGCCACTGAGAAATCCATACTGGGTTCATCACTTTTCCAGGTCATTTTCCAGTAGGTTACTTTCCCAGCGGCCCCAACTAAAAATCCATACCACCATCTTACTTGTCTTCAATGGAAATGTGCGCACCGAGAGCAGTAAGTGCGTCACGCCCAAGCAGTGTAATCGGAATGTCCATGACATATGGCCGAATTGGGCTCAACTCCTTCCAGCTGCCATCCTCGTCTTGATAACTAAGAATAATGGGATATACACTACGGTGTCCCACCGAAATCCCGCCAATCCCTCTAACCATGGCCGTGGACGCTGTCACAGGCCACCGCACCGGCCACTTCCCTACGGGCATGGCAGTCACATCCACGCCTGAATCCAACAATGCATCACAGTACCACTTCAGTGGCGTCGGTGTCAACAATCCTGTGATGCGAACCTGAACTGGAATGAGAGGTCTATTTTTAACCAGCTCAAGAGAGAGGGCCATAAGCGGAAGTCCCACCTGTGGTGTAGGCAGACAGCCAGTTGCCCTAGCCAGGATCTGACTGCCATTTGTAGACTGAGGAGATACTTCCACCCCCACATCTACTGCCCCTGCCCCAACTACAACGGTTCCAGGTCTCACCGGCTGTTCTAGTGTTTCACAGCTCCATGTTTGGGACAGCGGGGGACCTTCTTTGACCTTTAAATGTGCTCCTGATCCGGCCTTGGCCACGGTGCTCTCCAGGAGAGCTGGGCCATTTCGTTGTTCTCCGTCGGGACGATTGTACTGCGCTGCTGGGAGCGATGTCCCGCCCTCGCCCCAGCCAATTCGTTTCCCTGATATCGACTTGGGCAGATGCGAGCTACATGAGGTCCACCACACACCCAACAGGTTAATGATCTATGTGTAGCCTGTGTTCGAGTTGGACATTCTTTACGGATGTGGCCTGACTTCCCGCACCTATAGCACTGCGCTCTACCTAAAACTACCTGCTGTGAAGCTGCCAGAAGAGGCGCCTGTTTCACATGCCTACCGTGCTGAATTCCCCGTTCTATCAGTTCTGCTGCTGAAGCTGTTGCTGGCAGGCTGTCCAACACGCATTTATACTCCGGCATTGCTCCTGAGCGCAAGCAGTCGCACAAGACAGCTTCTCGAGCCACTGCGGGCAGGCTGCTACTGTTGACTGCAGCCTGGAGGCGATCGGCAAAGGGACCAAAACTCTCACCGGGCTTCTGCCGTACCAAGGTATAACTGGGCTCTTTCGTTACCATACTACCCACGCGTTCAAAGGCCTCTCTCCCTATCCCAGCTGCAATCATCAGTGCAGGTGTCGGTAACTCTAACTGCTGCTGTGGTGATATCCACTGGCCCTGCCCAATTATTTGATCCAATTCCAACCCATGGCCCAGGTGTCCCTCATCCATCTGTGCTTGTATAATAATCGCCTCTGCCTGAGCCCTCACCTGCTGCTCCCACACTGTACATTGTGCTGGTGTTAAGACTGCCCTGGCCGTCTGCCGCCAATCAAACATTAGCGGTCCCGACATTGCGATGGTATCTAGAAGCAGCTGTGCTCTTGATCCCAATATCCCTTCTGATTGAATAGCTGATCTCAACTGCAACAGAATTTTATAATCTACAGGATTCCATTGACGGGTCCCATCTGGACCCACCAGGACCGGAAAAGCTGCTAAGGGCAGGGGTGCATCAGGCTCAATGGTCTGCAGCTGACAGCCTGTTAATACACCATCCTTAGCCTTGATAAGCCACTCCCTTCCAGTTTCTTGCAGGGCGTCATTTAAGGTAGCGCCCCTGGTGTTCATCACCACCCTCCTTGTTGCCCACTCTGCTCTTCGAGCATCTATACCCATTCCTTTTACCGTGCCTTGCATGTTATGCAGCAGGTGCTGCACCGCGCTCTGTGCAGCTGCATTCTCTTCCGCACTCAATTCCTGTTCCGCCTGCCCAGCCCCTTCTCCTCCAATCACTGGCTTCAGTTGCTCTTGTCCCTTCCCCTTTTGCTCCAATCGCAGATTGGCTGCCTCCGTCCCTCCGTCACTCCCCCCAGCATACCAGGGAGGGGCCATGGGTGTCATTACTGAAACAGCGGTGGGCATGGGCACTGTTCCAGGAACATATGAGAACGCGGGTGTAGCCCCAGTAGCCCTCCAATTAGACACTGCGGGAGGCCACACAGGCGTCGCCCAAAGCACATCATCCTCCACCCCCGATGCGGCCCCCCTGGCCCCGCCACTCCTTCCAGATGGATCCATTTCCGACTCCTCCTCCTGTAGCCCAGCCTCTGACTCTGCCTTGCCGCCATGTTCAATTTCGGCTGCATCCTCCTGCCTCCCCTTCGCAGGCTCCAGACCCCACTTCGCTGGTTCCACACCCCCTTTCACAGGTTCCATTTTCCCCTTCACAGGCTCCTCTCCGATTCCTCGCCTTCCTCCTCAAGCTGACCTAACACCAATTCCCGAGCCAGACGCCAACACCGCTCCTCCGTTCCCACTGCTTTAAGAGCTCTTTCTAAGCTTCCCAAGGTAGCAGCAATATCCACCACTTTTTTCGTTCCCTCCTCCCACAACTCCTCTGCCGCCTTATCTAAATTCCTACAGGATAAGCACTCCGTAGGAGTACTCCCGTAACCACAGCGCTGAACCCAATTAATCAATGCCGTGAGGGATTTCGACTATAGCGAAACCCCTGCCTGCTATCCCAGCACCTTCAGCATACTCACCACTTGCTGCACAGAAGCCACAATGTGAGCTGCTATCCCCTCATCCGTGTGCGCACACCTAATCACGTCGGGGTCACTAATTGTTGCTAACCTCCACACAATTCCAGCCTGGTCAATAACACCCTATCAAGCCCCTCTCCTCTGCAACGTACCCAGCACAAGGAACACGAGAGACGCACGCCATAGGGTATAGCTGAAAGGCCAATTTAATGCTGCGCAACAGCTACCTATATACCGTGACACGCGACCGCCCCGTGAACCCGTGATCCATCAAGTACCACCCAGAACCACCCCCTGTAACTACCACCCACCTTAGCCCAAGTACCACCCACACCAAGTACCGCCCACACTCAGTAAGGATATAGTTAAAATAATGCTGTTGTTAACCTAAACAGTTTTTGGTTTCTTTTCCTGGTGTTATGTTTGCTTCTGCTGCTCCCCTAAGTACTAATAATAAGAGTTCCTACTCTGATGGAGGGGAAGAGGTAGAATAAATCAGTGGCATCCAAATTCCTTTGCCAGGAGACATACAATGTTCATCTTTGTTTTTCACTCTTCTTTTTTACTTTTCACATATTTGATGTTTTCTATAATGCTTTCAAACTTTGTTCTTTCTTCAGTGGTCTGTAACATTACACCTGACTTTACTACTTATGATGAGTTTTATATTTGCAAAAACTTTGGACTTTTTATCACTCCTACAAAGAGTTTTGCCCAGCTGCCAGTCTGCATTTCTTTAACTGATCATCATCTGAGATCAGGACCAGTCTCTGCTGTTGTACCAGGGCTGTTATTCCTATTACTACCTCACTGTGTTAGAATCACAGAACAAGTACTTCCTACTTTAAAAATAATTAGGGATAGCTGTCTCATTATTAGAATGCCCTTACAGCTAAATAATGTAAACACAATACCTAAAGTGAATCCCAAATCCTGAACCCAGCTCAGATGCAACAGTACCACGTGTCAGACATGCAGTAGAGTAACATCCAGACCTCCAAAAACATGAAGAATTCTCCAGAGATGTGACATCTGCCTCTGGAAGTCAGAAACTTTTAAGAGATTTCATATTGGTTGCCCAGAAGCAGAAAAATTCTGAGTGATACACATAATGATTTGGTATTTTCAAATTGATTGGCTAGAAATCTATGTATTGACATCATAAATACAGGAAAAGGTTCAAAGCAGTTTTGGAGCAAGTATCCATAGTCATCGCTGAAGGGGGACTGACACATGCTAAGCCTGAAATATTAAATCTGTCAGCACGCAATACATGGGAATTTTGATATTCTGCAGAGCAGTATGCCTCAAATAGTAATCAAGGCTCGTGCTATTTTTTAAGAAAAAGAGTAAACAAAAAATATTACAATAATCACAAAATTCAGCATGTTCTGTGCATGGGGCTTAATATTACTGTGTGAATGATTATACATGAACTTATGTGAAGTTCTGAACTGGAGATCGTTCTTTTGATACACAAAATGGGTAAATATGAAGAAAACATATTACAAATAGAAACAAAGCTTAGTTAGGATCCATTGTTGCTTTTAAACTTTGTTTTTGGCTACTAGTCATTCATATTTCATTTGAATATATCACTCATTTACTTACTGACTAAGGAGATTTTGGAGAATCTCTACAAAGCAAATACACAGTCTGACTCTATGCCTGAGTTTAATAGGTGTCTTCTACTGGACTTGGATCAATATAAACAGTGTCTGATAGTTATTTTGCATGTAATTCTGCTTATCAGCTATCCTAGTTGTTCAGCTTTGGAAGTACTGAACATTCAAACTGCTTTAACACCTCTAAATTAAAGTCTGATCATAAGAACTCCTACAGCAAACAGTAAACTCAGAGCTTTATAAAAGTAAAATTAGTTGGAGATAATAAATAATTTACTCACAAATAACTGGCATTTTTAAACAACTAAACACATTACAAGCCCTGACATATTCTGACAGGAATTTTTTGTTTTGATAAAGGTGTTTTGTTTTTTTTCACCACAGAGCTTTCCACTATATTATTTGACCAGCTCTTCAAGAGAAATCCAGTAATGACAGAAACATGCAATTATCTTTAATCACCCTATTTGCCTATTTTACTGAGGTCATTGAGAGTGGCTCCATGTTCAGTTTTGGTCTACTTGTCAAAGATAAATAATTCAGCAAGAAATCATAGAGATAATGGTGGTTACTACATTCAGAAAATTAAAAAGTTGTATCCTCCTTCTCTCCAGAACCATAATATGTTCACTCTTCTTACTCCAAGTCCAAGTTTCTAGCCTGTATGACGCAAAGGATGAGTATGTGTTGAAAGGATCACTTCTTTAAAACTTGCAAATTTCATCATTTCTGTACATCCATTTTTAAAAGTGAATTAATTTTACTTTAATTCCTTGATAAAATTAAGAAAGTGGGGTCCATTCTACCCACAAAGTCTTTAAGCATTGGGTGACCAATGTCCTTGAATAGACTATGAATTCCAGGTGCAGTTCTTGTGCTAGGTAGTAATATTTTGTACAGGTGGAGATTGCTGGGTAATAGACCCCATATGAAGATTAAATAAGCCAGAAATTGTCAGAGAGTGTCTCAGGTTGCCCTGAGGTCGATAAGCTAACCACTCCTAATGCTATGGTGCAATCAGACTGTGGTGCTCAATAATACCCCCCGTCTGCAAACAGCCCAGGGAAGCTCTGCCTCCTTGGTGCTCCATATTGTGTGATGCATTGCTTGTGGTTCTCTGCTACATGAGGACTTTGGTATGTGTCTCTTGTTGCCAGAAGGCCTGATTACCCTTACTTTGAACCCTACATTAATGTGAGTAATTGCAACATTTTTATCTCTCTAAATCATCCTCTGTTCATCCAGGAACTCTCCCCTTCTTTCCTCATTCCATAAAAATATCTGGAATCACTGTCTGAAGGTACATATCTGCGCTGAATTACTTAGCTCCTTTGTTCATTCCTTTTTGTTCTTCCCTGCTCAATATCCATTACACAAATAAATGTTTGTTTATGTAATCCTCTGAGTTTTTTGCTTGTTTGTTTGTTAGATTGGTTAGAGGTTTATTTGCTTTTTTTGGATAGCAAGCTAATTCCTTCTCATATAAGATCTAAATGTAATTTTGGAAGCGGCTCACTCCGGTCATAAGGCTGGATAAGACAGCATCTCAGGTCTGCCATATATAAACTGTCAGCTCTGTCCCAGAAAGCATGCCCTCAGGCAAAGCCTTTTCAGTTTCTGGTTAAAAATATCATGCTGCCAGGCTGGGAAAAAAAAAAAAAACAAAACCAAAACCAAACAAACAACAACAAAAAACCTGAACATCATGGAAAACATGATGTATTTGAACATGAAGTAATTGTATTATGTTAGTGTGGATGTGATCGCCTATGTGTAGAGTCACCAACAACCATGGGCACTGTTTGATCTGAAGACCAGGAGCTGAATTCAGTTGGTCATGATATACAGCTAGGAACTCTTTCTGTAATCACTTAACCTGTCACACCATTAAGAGTATTGGTTTTCTTTACAGAACTTCAGCAGAAACTATATATGTGTTTGTAACAGTCAATGAAAGGCTTAACTGTGTATTGTGCTGTAGCATCTCTACCCTGAATAAGGCAGTATTAGGTATAAACACAGTCTTGCACAAGGAAAAAGAAAGGGAACTTGGTCTCAATTTTCACACTGATGCTTCTTTGCTCCAGCAAAGTGAAAGACTCAAAGGGTACTTCTTATTAGTAACTTTTCTCATGGTGTGCTATTTCCATGCTTATGGCGGTGCTAAATGCTCAGATGCAGACAACAGCTACTACTGTAAAACACCATGTAGTTCCCTGGGAAAAGAAAAATGCATGGTACTCTCTAGATCAAGCCAACTTATACCAAAGCACCATGAAAAAATAAATTGTTACCTGTCTGTAATTTATTTTTATTTTTCGAAAGGATTGTTAATGAAGTAGTGACTAACAGACTAACACCAGCTTCTAGTGACCATTGGTAATCACCAATGTGTATTTTACCAGCGTTTTGATTTCTGGGGTTTGTATTGTATTTTGTTCATAGCTCCAAGACCTTTTGCATCAGAAGGGTTGGAAATACCTTCAGAAAAAGGTGAGTGAAAACAGTAACTGCCACTCACATAAATCTCATGTGTCTCTCTTGGATGATAACATACAATCTAGATATCCTACAGTGAACTTCATTCATACAATTCTAAACATTTTGTAAAGGAGACTGTAAATATCATCTTCTTTTTCTAAAAAATGCATGAATATGGAATGCAGTATTCAAGCTTATATTGAAAAGCAATGGTAGATGTAGAAGCTGAAGCATTGATCCACCAGCTTCACTCTCTTAAAGGCTTAAAGAAAATTGCTCCCCAATTTACTCCATTCTTTCAATGGTTTGAGTTGTAAGGACTTCCTGAGGTATTCACTCACTCTGTCTTTATAAGCCTTCCATTAATTAATCTAATGAAATTCAGCCAAATTGACATCATTACTTTGAGGTAGTACAGCATGACTTACGTGTGATAAAAGAACAACACTGTTCTGGCAGGCCTTCGTATGGACAAGTGCGAACACTTTATAGCATCCCATGTAAAACTGGACCCAGTGCTAGACACACCTTTACAAATAAAGATATCAGCCATTTTCTTAAATGTTCCCAAGCTGAGTTTTTGCTGGTTGTTGTCTTCATAACAACTATATTTTGAGTAACATTTGAAGACTATTGAAAGTATACTGTCATTAAGATGTTGGAAGCTGAAGCCTCTTCCTCTTCCCCCTCCACCTCCCAGCCTCAACCATTCAGAATACGGAGGACTGAATTATCAGTGCAGCTTGATGTGGTCATCCTTAGTCATCCTTGTTTTTTTTTTTTACACTCCCCACATACCCTTTGGTTTTGTGCGTGTTCATGTATGTCACCAACTAAGAACATTTTCAGTGGACACTGATACAATTACTGCTCCTATTTGGTTCACTGCAAGGCTGTAGATGATCTCTGCTCATAGAAGAATGGCACTGAACAAATGGTGATGGTGTGATTTAAGGCAGTCAGGATTATCACAGTATTTACATCCCAGGGGAGTTTCTGTCTGTCCAGCCTGGCAGATGCTACCAGTTCTTTATTTTTACATATCCTTTGGCTTTCAAATAATGAATCTATTTATAATGAGGTCTCTAGTGGAGATACTTTGAAAATGTTAATGAACTCTCTACAAAAAGAAGGGGAAAAAAAAGAATGAAAAAAAAGGCAGAAAAGAAAAGAAAAAAAAAAGAAAAAAAGAAAAAAAGGGAAAGGAAAAAGAGGAAGCCTAAAGCAATCATAATGGAACAAATACCATCTCAGTAATTCCCTTTCATTCTTTCAACAATCTGTCTTTCAGTGGGGAACATTATCTACAATTAGGTGACACTCACCTGCCCTTGGGCTATACAAATGTTGGAACAAAGTCTTAGTCCAATCTCATGTACACAAGACTCTTGTTTAATCCAGGATGTAGCTGATATAATTCACCTGGAATTTACACAATGCTGGTAACAAAAGGTGAGCAAACCTACTGACTGCCATGCCTTTTTTTTCTTGTACATAAACAAACGATCACATGAGATGCATGACTGACACAATTTGTAAAATATTTGGAAGGCTTAAGTGCTTGATTTTGTTATCATTAAAACTCTGAAGTATAAGAAATGTAAAATAGCAAACATTTTCACACACATTGCCAGTGCTCCTGACTCACCACTTGTGGACAATATTTTCTTGGAAGGGGGGAAGAGGAAGGATAAGGACTTCAGCTACTTACACCATTAAGTTCAGATGCTACCGAACAAATCACTGTGCTTAAAGACACTGAAGGTTTGGGTCAGCATTACTTTGAACATAAACATCCATTTCCCATTCAATCACCTGTGCCAATTTATTTATTTATTTATTGCATTAATAAATCTAATCTGCGAGTTTCAATATAAGAGCATAAATATACTGTGAATATTAAGTAGTTTTTAGAAACTCTGAATGTAGGGCAGGCTTCTAGAATTGCTGATCACATGTAGCTGTCAGTAGCCTCTTTGGTAACAGTATGTATGTTCTTAGTGTTTGGAAATTAGACTAGCTCTGTGAGTTCTTTCAGCTTCTGGTCCTGGACATTAGAGTTTTGACCACTGTTCTATGAGTATGAGAAATACAGAATAGCAAATTAAAAAAAAAAAAAAGAGAGAGAGAGAGAGAGAAAAGACCAAAAAGACCAAAGCCAAACCATTGCTGTAGTTGCTTCTATGTAAACTTGTATACTTTATAGTGAACCATAAAGCCTCTTTTCTTTTGTTCAACTCTTAATTGTCCGGGAAAATACTAAGGATTCTGTGCTTTTTGAAATATTACCCCAATAATTTAACTCCCTATAGTTGGGAAGTACTTAATTAAAATGAGAAAAAAGGTTTTAACAACGCGTTAGTTATAATGATAGGGTTCAAGGTGGTGAAAGGGTAGGACTGCACACCACAAAGAAAGCATCTTTTTTGACTGTCAATTATTTTGTTCTTAACAGGATGACACAAGGCACAAGAAAAACTGATGAGGCAGGCAATTGTCTTCTACCCTGTTGGCCACCGGGCCAATTTTTCAGAGCCCAGGAAATGCTGGAGCTTTCATCTTGTGCCACTTGCTGTTTTTGTGGATGTTGTCTTTGGAGAATGACTTAGTGCTGGTACTGTTTAAGCACCTGTAAAATTTCTTTTCCACAAATAAAAACACCAGCAGAAATATTTGCTTCTCGTGTGCTACTGATAACCAAGAAGGTTTGGGTCAGCATTACTTTGAACATAAACATCCATTTCCAATTCAATCACCTGTGCCAAAAATCAGTGTCATGGGCTCCGTGCAAACTTGCTGAAGCTCTTTTATGAAGTCTGTTTATTAGAATAAAAGTGTGCCTTTTCCCAACTACACATGAGGTTTTGGTGTTTCACAGTGATAGCTGTGTACTAGTGATGGCTCCTGCTTGCTGTGAGTAGACAGGGCTACAGTCTTGCTGGGGTTTGTAGGTGTAGGCTGCATATTGCTGATATCACAGACTATATGCTTCTACTAAAAAGTAGTTCTGAAGCAGTTTTCAACTCAAAAGGGAAATCCTGGCTTTTCTGAAGCAAAGGAGAGGAAAGGAATTCCACTGACAGTGAAGACAGGATTCCACTTCTGGGATTCATCCATAGCTATGCACTTGTACAAGTGGCAGCATAACAGCAGCCTCACAGAGATAGCTTATGGAACAATTCGTACTTGCAGACCTGATTCTGAAAGAACAGTTCTCCAAATCACTCTGCTCTCACCTCGCCCCAGTGTAAGAGGTCCCCATAGGAGTTTCTTCTGAGGACTATCCATTTTATGCTGGCAGCTGGAACTAACAGGAGGGCTGTTCCGAAAGTAATGCTCTCATGTTATGATGTTGGTCCATGACATTAGAGGTAGATGTTGGCAGTAGGACAGCAGAGTTGAACCTTCCCTCCAACATCCCATTACTTGTTGTTGCTGTGTGACAGGTGGCAGCAGAGGGGCAGTCTGTCAGAATGGTGTCTGACATGGAAGTGCGCATGAAGCAAAGGTGCGTCACTGAATTCCTCCGTGCAGAAAAAAATGGCACCCACTGACATTCATCAGTACTTGGTGAATGTTTATGGAGACCAAACAGTGGGTGTGAACACAGTGAACTGGTGGGTGGTGTGTTTCAGCAGTGGCGACAGCAACAGTCGGTCACCTCCTGTGGTATAGATGTTTATAAGCACAGCATGCAGGCACTTGTTCATCACTGCCAAAATGCACAGCTAGTGGTGGTGATAATGTTGAAAAAATAGCATTTTGTATGAGAATTTGCTCTATCAAATAGTCTTTGTGTCTTTTGTGGTTTCCATGGAAACAAATAGGAGGCATTACTTTTTTTTGTGATATACCTATAAAGATTTAAAGTGGATAAAGATCCACTTTCCTTCTAACCTTAGTCCCTTCCTTTTATATTTGGGTTTTGCTGCTGAAACAGGTTTATCTTTTTAAAATCAGTCAGATTCATGGAAGTCCATGATTTTGCCTGAGCTCTCAGGATGAGAAGCTTCGGGACTATGAAATCAGCAGGTGAATGGGGCAAAATGGGGAGGGAAGAAGTGTTACTGCTACATTATTACCAGTCTTTCTAGAACTCTCCTATTCTCCCCTTAGTTATCTTAAACGATAGTGTTCACAGCAGGTTTTTCTGTTTTAATGGGAGAGAAGCTTTTATTTCTTAGCTAGTAACTCAGAGCTTTTTTTAGCCTGTGGATTTCAGCCTCACTTAATAGTCCTTAACAAGGCACTTCAAAAAAGCCATTTAGAAAACTTCAGTTCTCTAACATGAATGGTTTGTTTCATCCTCCCTTAGCCTATGTATCTCAGCCTTACAGCACAGAAGTTAGGGAGCTCTGCTGTTTTATATTGTTTGCGGATCTAGCAGGGGAAAAAAAATCTGTTCCATTAGTCTTCCCAAGAAATTTGCTTCAGAAGTATAATTTACAAAGGCAGAACGATTTTATCCTCTCTTACAGAGTTCACATCACAATGCTAACTAATTCCATCTCTAATGATTTACTTCAGAATATTTTCTGCTAACAGCTTTCCCAGAAGAGCAGCATAGCATGGGCTACTATCCAGCAAACAGCTGTTCTGAATGATAAAGAGCATATTTTTTGTCATCAGCATAGCTGTTTTATTCCCTATTTCCTTATGAGCTCCCATGCAAATATCATCTTGTCCTGGCAAACACACACCAATTCCCCAAGTTTTGGTACCATGTTTATTTTTAATTCCTCTGCCTGTGACAATGCTTAATCAGCAGCTAAAACAAACATAAGTGTATTTCTTCTCTTGTTGTGAGGACCACAGCAAAGTATTCATTTTGACACTCTCTCTCAAGGCTCTCCCTTCACAGAAAATGCGTACTTTGTATGGATTACATTTCCTGTCTCCAGATGGTCTGTAAACAATGCTAAACATTCATATCTTTAAAGTTTTAATTGCTCTCCATAGGGAACCTAGTGAGATATATGCTATACTTATTACCCAAATTTATGAGGAGCAAGACGCAGGAGTGGTGAGTGGTATAAGAACCATCAGAAAGAGGAGGTAAACTCTGGGATAAATATGAGAGACTTCTTGGCATCTATGAACTTGGTATCTACCTGTACTACATCTCCTCTCAACATATGCCCTCCTGCATCATCTATTGCACCTGAACTAGGAAATGAATGAAGGATCTAATCACATTTTGGGGTATAAATATTCATTCATATTCAATCTAAAGAGATGCCTTTCACCTAAAAATTATCTAGAATTCCATTACAACCAAACACTTTGAAGGTGCCCTTCCTTTTGCCTTATACTCGTTTGATATCTTTGACAGTGTGTTGGCTGCACAGACATAATGACAACTTTGTGAGGAGGCTGCCTGCAGATGGATGTGCCTGATCTGCTTGGGGATATCTGACATATCTGCACATCCTGGGACTCCTAAGAAATTTCCTCCTAGTAACAGCAGCAAAGTTGTGAACGATGTGACTGTATACAGACAAGATGAGCAAAGTGATGGGGAAAGAGGGCTATGATGTCACAGAGAGCTCTGATGTCACTGACGTCGCCTGAGACTTGGTGGGATGAGTGGAATGTAGGAATAGGTGAATATAACTCTTTAGGAAAGACAGGCAGGGGAGAAGGGGAGGAGTTCTTGCCCTCTACATCGGTGACCACCTGGGGTCCATGGAGCTTCACCTGGGGATAGACAAGGAGTTGACAGAGAGCTTATGGGTTAGGGTTAAAGGGAAGGCAAGGAAAGGAGACACTGTATTGAGAGTCTGTCTTGCTTTGATTGTCAGAGAGAGGGGGTGATTCTTTGATATATCTGAAGTGAGACACAAGTTAGGTCAAATGTCATCTGACCTGTTTATTATCAATTGAAGTAATGGGGAAGGGAAAGGCTGGCGATTATTTAACTGATAGTGGATCCAGGGGAAGCAGACAACTCTCAGGTAGTAGGCCTAGAAGAATCAGGCAGCAGTTAAGTACTACACCAGGAGGCATCCAATATAAAGTCCACCCCTCTTTGGTTGTAGGTGTCATTTTTTTAATCCTCTTCCTCTGCCAATGTGGCATTCCTGGGCACTTAGGTTAGAGTAATGTGCAGCACCTGTGGGCATGCAGGTTCTCTGGTTGGCCATTACTCGAGATGTGCCCACAAACAGCTGCTCGCAGCAAGCTTTGAGACAAAGGTTCAGAAATAGTCTCCTACAGCGTCTGCTACAGATCGCCTGATCAGGAAGATGGACTGGATGAGGCCATCTATAAACAGGTAGGAGCAGCTTCACATTCACAAAACATGGTTCTCATAGGGGACTTCAACCACCCCGATTATCTGTTGGAGGGACAACACAGCAGTGCACCAGAAAGCAGAAAGGTTCTCAGAATGTGTTGATGATAACTTCTACTTCCAAGTAGTACAGGAATCCATAAGGAAAGGTGCTATGCTGGACCTCGTCCTCACCAATGAGGAGGGGCTGGTGAGTAATGTGAAGCTCAAGGGCACTCCACTAAATGGTGGAGTTCAAAATCTTCAGTGAGACAAAGAGAGTGTGATGCAAGCTTGCTACTCTGTACCTCAGGAGAGCAGACTTTGAACTCTTCAGGGAACTGCTTGGCAAGGTTACCTGTGAGGAAAGCCCTAAAGGGAAGAGGTGACTAGGAAGGCTGGTTGGTATTCAAAGCCGATTTCCTCCAAGCAGCGCTTCCTGAGAAAAAGGAAGGCTGGCAAGAATGCTGGGAGGCCTCTGTGGATCAACAAGGAGCTCCTGGACTTAAGCTCAAAAACAAAGTCCATAGGAAGTGAAATCAGAAACAGGTTACCTGGGGAGACCACAAAGAAGCTGTCCAAGCAGCCAGGGGTCAGGCTAGGAAAGCTAAAACCCAGACAGAATTAAATCTAGCCACGGAGATAACAGTGAACAAGAAGAAATTCTACATGTATATTACTATAAAAAGAAGGTCAGGGAGGATGTGGGCCCTCTCCAAATGGAAACTGGAGATCTGGTCGCAAAGAATATGGAGAAAGCTGAGCTGCTCAGCTTTCATTGCCTCAGTCTTCACCAACAAGAGCTCTAGCCACACCACCCAAATTGTAGAAAGCAATGCTGAGTACTTGGAGAAGTACAGGGATTTGTAAGTAAAAATTAGGTTCAAGACCATCTATAGAAGCTGAAGGTGTACAAGTCTATGGGACCTAATGAGATCCATCCATGGGTTCTCAGGGAACAGGCAGATGAAGTTACCAAGCCACTATCCATCATATTTGAAAGATCATGGCAATCTGTGAAGTTCCCATGTCATCTAAAATACAGGAAGAAAACTCTCTAACTGGAATGTGGTGTTAGAAAGTGGCATTCTTTCATTCTTCACGCATCAGACAACTTGACAAACAAGTGCATACTCTCAGAGTTAAGTTCAGCATTTATATAGATATGACATACATATACAGCACATTGGCATACATATTCGTTCTTTTCCAAGGTCTCAGATATGTGCTAATGTCCCCTTGGGCATGCTCAGTGGTATTTAGGGTGGTCAAGTGCCCACCCACTTCTTCCCCTTTTTACACCATCATCTTCATCACGGAAACCTTTGACTCACTTTCATTCACTTTTCCCCAGTTTGGAAGATTTCCATTGCTTATTAGGCCACAGTGAGCCATTTTTAAAAAACACTGTATATGGAACCAGAGGAAAATGTCCTTGCACATTTTGAGACAAAAGATAGAAGTATTCTGTTATGACTCCAGTATTTCTCATGAGGCAAAATCATTGAGACAGAAGATAAAAGTATTCTGTTATGTCCCCAGTGCAAAATTATTAAGGAAAAACAAGACTGTTACCCACTAAAGCTAAAATGGATAGTTTTAGAATTATCACTTATGAATTCCTTTTGCTAAACTAATATATTGGTTCTTAAACTAATGTACTAATCCCTATTGCTTAGCAAACCAACCTATATCATCTTATATCCCCATGAAAAGAGGAAACATAACCCCCATTTTCAAAAAGGGAAAAAAGAAAATATAGGGAACTACCAACCAGTCAGATCACCTCTGCGCCTAGCAAGATCTTGGAATAGATCTTCTTGAAGGCCCTGCTGAGGCAGTGAAAAATACAGATGAGGTGATTGGTGGTAACCAGCATGGCTTCATCAAGTCCTGCCTGACAAACTTTTTGGCTTTTATGATGGAGTTACAGTGTCAGTGAATAAAGGAAGAGTAACTGACGTCATCTACCTGGACTTGTGCAAAGTGTTTGGCAACATTCCACATGACATCCTCTTTGCCAAACTGGAGAAGAATGGATTTGATGGATGGACCACTCAGCGGATAAGGAATTGGCTGAATCGTTGCACTCAGAGAGTTGCGGTCAATGGCTCAATGTCCAAGTGGAGACCAGTGACAAGTCATGTTCCTCAGGGATCAGTGCTGAGACTGAGTATCTTTGTAGGTGACATGAACAGTGGAATTGAGTGTACCCTCAGCAAGTTTGCAGGTGACACGAAGCAGAGAGGTGCAGTTGACACGCTAGAGGGAAGGGATGCTATTCAGCGGGACCTGTAATGGCTTGAGCGGTGGGCCCATGCCAACATCATGAAGTTCAATAGGCCAAGTGCAAGGTTCTGCACATGGGTCAGGACAATCCCAAGCACAGATTCAGGTTGGGCGAAGAATTGCTTGAGAGCAGCCCTGAGGAGAAGAATTTGGGAGTATCAGTTGATGAAAGACTCAAGCAGACAATGTGTGCTTGCAGCCCAGAAGGCCAACTGTATCCTCAATTGCATTAAGTGAAGTGTGATCAGCACATTGAGGGAGGTGATTCTTCTCCTCTGCTCTCACGAGATCCCACGTGGAGTACTTTGTTCAGTTCTGAAGCCTCCTACACATGAAGGACATGGAGCTGTTGGAGCAGGTCCAGAGGAGGGCCACAAAGACAATCGGAGGTTTGGAGCACCTGGTTCTTCAGCCTGGAGAAGACTCTGAGGGTTACCTTATAGCAGTCTTCCAGCACCTGAAGCTTACAGGAAAGATGGGAAGGGACTTTTTATAAAGGAGGTAGCGACAGGATGAGGGGAAATGGTTTTAAACTGGAAGAGGGTAGATTTAGATATTAGGAAGAAATGCTTTACTGTGAGGATGGTGAGATACTGGGACAGGTTGCCCAGTGATGTCATGAATGCCTCCTCCCTGGAAGCATTTAAGCCAGACTGGATGGGACTTTAAGCAACCTGGTCTAGAGGGAGGTGTCCTTGCCTGAAGCAATAGGGTTGCAAGTAGATTATTTTAATGCTCCCTTCCAACCCTAACCATTCTATGATTCTATGATTCTTTGATTCTACAACTCTGCGAAAGGACAGGTGAGCTTTAACTGATCTCAGGTCTAGGGCACGCTGCTGAGTGTCAGGACAGATCAAGTCATGGATGTAGTGTTATGGCAAGACAATGAAGCCCTGGGCTGATATTGGAAGCATGTCCAAATGTAAAGCATGTTGCTTTAGAGCAGAAACTCCTGATTGCTCAACTTTTGGTTTTTGTATCCTGGTAGTGTCTCATGGGAAACAGATTTTCAGCAGTCACATGCTGCAGATTTCTATGATTTCCCTTATAAATTCTGAAACCATACAAAAATAACTGTCAAATTTTATAGAGACAGCAATTACAAAGTTAGAGAATTCCTTCAAGATTTGTAAAATTGTTGTATTGGTAGCAGGGTGACTGATTCAGCCTGCCCACAAAGGGAAAGCTGCAGTGTGCACTAAACATCGATAAGCTGCAAAGGAAACACATAAGTCAGAAGTACTACCAGTTCTGTTACTCAGACTTTAAAAAAGACCTATGCATCTTAGGAGCAAATGTCACTGGAATGTTCCTGGATTTCAGCACTTTTCAAACTTTTGTTTCTTGAGTGCATCTACAGACATTTTTTAAAGTGTTTGAGGCTTATATGAAACCAACAAAGTATTGTACTTCTTAGATAGAATCTTGGAAATGAAAAGGCTAAGATAAAATGTCATCCAAACAAGGTAATGCTGTATATCACAGACCCGAGGTCTCTAGTGAACATTTTGCAAGATAGTTAACATGACAGTGATGTCCAGCCTTGTTACTCACATCTAAGAATTTCTCAAGATAACACTGACCTTTATATTAATGCCAGAACTGTGCTGGCTGTTAATTGCTTCCAAGCATTTTACAAAACTTCAAATCTAGTCCTGATGTAGAGTGTAGTTTCTCTATCTAGATAGCTGACTCTTAGTATTTGCCATGGGTTCTCTGATTTATCACCACTTTAATATCTAACATATGCAAAAACATGTAATGTCTTTCACTCTCCACGTTACAGTGATCTGGATTTAATTCTGCATTTGGCAAAAGTACTCAAGAGTGTCTGCTCTATTTTTTATTTGCTTTTCCATACTTGAATCTCAGACTGGAGAAAAATACAGAGACAGCATCTCTGACTTCTCAGCTTGATAAGCCAATGTTTAGTGAGTTATGTTAAAAATCTCTTTCTAATACTAAAAAGAAAAAAAACCACAGATTCAAATACACGCAACAAATATTTTTCAAACCTATATCTCAAGAGAAACCCAAACTCCATAGTCTACTGTGGCAGATTTGTCCAGGAAAGTCTTATTTCTCTGTACAGCCTACAACTGATTCCTTCAACTGGTCTTTTTCCAAGACTGCATTCCCTATCTCAATGTAAATTGTCTGAGGCAGCCAAGAGAGATAGACTCTACTTGCCTGCATTTTCACAGTGGTCCACAGAAGTGACCATTTGCTGATAGGGTGACCATACCACCAGCTCATACTTCTTCTGAAGATGTTCTTCCTCTGAAGTGTTTCACCCTGATGCCAGTCCCTGCTAGTTCTGCTGATAAATGGTACAGCACAGTTTCCGATTGTTGTGAGACAAATCATGAGAAAAAGTAGTTACTTATGATTTGCAAGTCAACATGTACTCAACATTTTAACCCAGCTATTTTTGTGATATTTTTGTCATCCTGCAGCTTTGCAACATGTTATGAGAAAAAAGTGTAGGATAATGCAGGCCTTTGATTTGTATCCTGTACTGTGAGCTTGATTTCCTAACAAAATCTAGTTAGTACTAAAGCAGAGGCTACCCATCTCCTTTTCTGGTAGTCTCAATGTAACATCTTCTTAACCCACTGAATATCTTTTCGACTAAACAGAAAAGTTACTTATATTGTAAACATAGATATAAGAGTAGAGACATGGCAGAGGAGACAGATGTTGTTGCCTCCCAACACAGGCAGAACCTGACCCTTACATTTTTTGAGCTGTAGGCAGTGGACTGCTTGGCACAGATCAGGTGATCATCATGCACAGAGCTCAGTGTAACATACTGTTTGTTGCCAGGAGGTGTTTGGGACCTGAATGGGAGAGAGGAGCAGCTGGGCTTGTATGGTGAGGAGGGGAGGGTCAGGGAACAGAAGGGCCAATTTTTACTCAGTATACTCGTGTAGCGCTCATCATGGAGCAAGAAATTACCTCTAAATGTAATTAAAACAAGTATTTAAAATACCTTTTCTGTACTGGGATGAAACTCTGAAGGTAATGAATATGCTCAGACTTCTGGTCTAAACATAAATTCAGCCTGATGTAACTCATTTACTATCACCCATTGAGCCTGACCCATCAGCAAATCGCTCACCCACTGCATTATTTTTCTTCCTCTAGCTGTATGCTGGACATTTGTCCAGAAGGATAGTGTGAGAAACAGTACTGAAAGCTTTTCTGAAATCCAAAGTTTACGTCTTTTTTTGTCTAGTGGCAAGGAAAATAGTGCCATCTGCCCATAAATTATTCACACTGCTTTCCCAAAAAGCAGACTTATTTAGCATGTAAATGATGAGGAGGGAGAGGAGGCTGTGGATTCATTCTCTGAGCAAATGCTGACTCTGCCAAGTTAAAAACAGCATGTGATGGGTTAGCCCACTGCACTGGAGGTCTGAAGCATCACTGAAGGCTTTGTAGCAGGGTACACAAGAAAGAGACAGTGAAGATCACAGTAAAATTAAAAAGCGAGAACTTGAATAAGTAACATTTCCAGACCCTCAGACTGACTAAGTCAGAAAGAGGAAACTGCAACTTCAGGAAATAAATTTGATTGCCTTCTGTTACATCTGAAGAAGGCCATCAGAGCTTTCAACTCCTGACTCCCTTGAGTGCAGAGCCGAATCCTCTTTTTTAAGAGAATTTTACTATTTTCTGCCTGTAAGACATTTACAGTGCTTTTGCATTTTGAAAATTGAGTGCCAAGCAGTTGAATTATTTCAGTCTCTTACTTTTGCCAGGTTGTGGGTGAGCTGTCCACAAGTCAAGTAACATGTCAAGCAGGATGCAGGTATGAGGAAGCTGGAGGAGAAGGAGAGAGCTTTGTCAGAAAGTAGACTTCTGTATTGTATTGCAACTGAGCAGGGAATTGAGGATTAATTCAGCACAGTGGTGGTGACACTGCCAACTAAAAGCACCTTGTGATCACTGCTAAGGAAGATTCTGAGTATGATTTCTTTGGAAGAAGGAGGAGAGAAATTACCTTGAAAACTTAAGAAAAAATTCATCACTGAATGGGTGGTTAGGCACTGGAACAGGCCTCCCAGGACAACAGGCCTCGTGGAGTTCAAGAAGTATTTGGACAACACTCTCAGATGAGTGGCTTGATTTTTTGGTGGTACTGTGAGGACTTGGACTCAATGATCCTTGAGCTCCTCTTCCAATTTAGAGTATTCTATGATTCCATGATTTCTCCAAAACATCCTTAGATTTTTCATTTCTCAAAGGAGGTGTAAAAGACAAAAAAAAAATAACATGTCCTGTGCACACCTAAGTATTATAGAAAATCCACAAGGAGATGTTCTGCAATAGCAACTTGAAAGTGAAAATGAGTTCAGCAATAAAATGCCAGCCCAAGTCTCCTCTTGACAGAGCTCCCATGAGAGAACCAGTAAGGAAGAGTTATTCACTATATGAGACTAGACAGCATACAAGGAGGCTTTCCATCCACTCGTAACACTGCAGTGTAGGCACAAAATTTATTTTTATTTCCTTGTTTGACTCCTTAAACTGACTGTCTTTGGTAATATCCTCTAGTCAGGATTTTAAAGTCATTAGACTCTTCTTCAGATTTGAAGATCTGTCCAAATCACAGGATCTCCAGATCAGTATGCTGTGCTCACAGAATAGCTTAACTCAGGATAGAATTTTTATTCCAAGCCAGAAACGAGTTTGATTTGGTAGTTGCGTTACTTTAATCTTAAATGAAGTCACAGTTCTGCCTTGGCTTGGCCTAGTTCCTGACAAGAGGACAAAGGGACTCATGGACCCATGCCCCAGGAAAGAGGGAAGGGGAAAAGGTAAAAGGTAAAGGTTTTAGGAAAACAGCAGCAACGAACTAAGGGAAAAAAGACAAACTTTATTTACTAAATATTATAGCAGAATGTGAGATGCTACAGTAGAATACAATTGGAATTAAAGCAAAGAAATCAAATAAAATGAGAGAGAGAGAGTTTCCAGAAGTGAAGTCCTTACTCCAATGCTGTCAGTGAGAGAGCCAGGAGCGCAGAGAGCAAAGAGACAGTCTCATGACTCTGTCAGTTTTATCTTTCCCTCTGAACAGAACTGTGAAGTCTTCTGGGAACTGTAGTTCATTCTTCTTTTCTGAGAAGAGGTAACCCGAAATACTGACAATCTATGGAACTGCAGTATTAAGTCTTTAACTCCTAGTACACTATGTGATACTATGATGTGGAATACCAATCAAAAATCATAGGACCATGACAAATCAGTATTACCAAGAGCTGTATAACTTTAAGGAAATGTTTTCTTGACACAGTTGTTAATCGTATGCATAAAATTGGTCCTAAGTTTCCTTTTCCTCAGTAAGTATTGTAAGTAAACGCCCTCAATTTACTTGTAGAGGACAATTGTGGCTTCATATAGATGCCTCACCAGTACACTTAATTAGTTTTAATAAAGTTTTAGGATCTTAGTCTTTTAAGAAATGCTAACGATATCATTTATGTCAGCAATTAAGGGGGAAATTAAATGCAAAGAAATACTTAGTGCCTAAACATAACAACCATGAGATAAAATGCATTTCACCTAAAGGGTGGAGAAAAAAGACATCTTCTCCCTTTGCAAATGCAAAACTTCAAAGGCAATCTAAACCTGTCAACCTGCTAATCTCAAGTGGTAACAGAACTGGATCTGTCAGAAAACACTAAATATGTCCCCAAGAAATGTTTTTCCACAGAAAACACAATATCACTGAAAGCACAGAATAATACTGCACTTAAAACCACCAACAATGCAGCATTATTATTCAGTACTAAACTGCAAACTGAATTCCATGCTTGCAACTCTCTTCTTTTACTTTAATTGGTGTTATACTCCATTATACAACAGCAGGATGAGTTTAAAAGGAAGACTGCTGAAATACAAAGACATCTTTTAGTCAGCATAATTTAATCACAGAATAACAGAGTAATCCAGGTTGGACATGACCTCAGGAGCTCTTGAGTCCCACCTCTTTAAGTAAGGACAGCTCTTGAGTCCCACCTGCTTAAGTAAGGACAGCCAAGCAAGTACAACAATGTATGACAATAGCTGCAGAAGCTGGCCCAAGAAATGAGAAAATCTGCCTTCTGAAGTCAGTGGAGCAATATAAACATTATATCAAAGTAATAGGTAGTAAATAGGCAGAAGGCCCGTCCTAAGCTGCAATAGTGGTATGCAGCAAGGAAGAGTTGTACCAGTCTTGTAGTAGGGGGTTACATCTGGAAGGCATTTGGAAGGGGAAGTGGAAGGAGAAGGAAGTATTCTCCTTCCCTTGATAACAAGCAGCAGTGTTTGCTGGTTTGCACAGTGCAGTCTGTGAAGAAACATGTGGCTTGCTAAAACAGGAAGCAATGAAATCTGCTGAGCTTTGACTACTGACATAATCAGATTATTACAGAAAAGATTCTGCAAAGAGGTTCTGTGCCACTTCTGCCTCACACAAAGTTAGTGAGAACAGTTCACTGAAAAAAGTCATTCTGCAATGAGATATCCTAGATCAGAACCTAGCCTGTGAGATACATATTTTTCATCCAACTCAGAAGTTAAATTTAAGAAAATTCTAAATTCTTATTTCCTCATGTGCTCCTCTCAAAGAAAGGCTTACAAAAAAGTAACAAGGTATGTCAGGGCAAGGTGGAGGAAAAAAAATTTAGGACAAGACAGGTATGTTCTAAAGCAGCAAAGAGATATAATAACTGATATACAGACAGGCTGGTGAGTCATATTGAGTCTTTTTCTAGACAATATAATTTCATCCTTATCTTCTCTGCCAAATCTGTCATGCTCTGCCTCCACAAAATTTAGTAAAGAAACCATAGATGACCAGATCCCAGAGGAGCTATCCAAGTATATCTTAGCTGATCATCTCACAGAATCACAATCACAGAATCACAAAATTGTTCATATAGAAGATATCTCTGGAAGCCATCTGCTCCAACCCCTGCTCAAGCAGGGCCTGCCCAGGCCTGTGTCCAGGCAGCTTTGGAAGACCTCCAAGCGGGGAGAGTCCACCACTTTACTGGGCAATATGTGCCAGTTCTCAGTCCCTTCGGCAGTAAAGAAGTGCTGCCTGATGTTCAGAGAGAACCTTATGTCTTTCAGTTTGTGTCCTCTGAGCAAAAGGTTAAATATTTGACATTAATTATGTTAAACTACTTCATCTTATTAGGTTGGACTGAGTATTGTTTATCCTCAGGAACACTGATCATGTGCTGTATTAGGGTATGCTCAAAAAGAAGAAAACCGTGTCAGATTCTCAACCTCTGTGACTATTATCACCGAAAAATAAAAGAGAAAGTTTCAGAGTAGAGAAAGCGACTGTGTAGAGAATAACAGCTTTGCAAACTTAGTTTGGCTTGAATTAGAAGCCTTCAATTTCTTCCAAAGCAACTTGTATCAGAGAACATAGATTACAACAGATTTTGAGTAAAACCTCTGTGTTCTCCATCTAAAGAGCCACAGAAATGGTATTTGTGACCTTATGCAACCATCCTCTGGCCTCTGCATTGACAGCCCATGTTTTTTAACAACCAGAGACTGACTGTCTCACATGATAGGATGAACAGCCAGATAATGCAGTAAGGCAGAACACCTTCCATCTCACTTGAAAGGCATCCTCCAAGTGCAGATAACAGCTGTTTATCCCGAGGTGTTTTCCTGCTTATTGGCAGCAAAAGCTCTTTGAGAGTTGAGTAATCCACACTTTCTGTAGCCCTTTGGTGAACTCTAGTAACCTTACTGCCTGCTGCTACTTACTTGGCATTAACTATACAGGCAGGTTCAGAAATTCCCTTGTGAGCTGGCACTTCCCAGAGATGCAATTTTGCAAGTGGTTGTTAGTCTGGGTGTCTTCCACTGCACTAGAATAACCCCAGGACTAGGACAAAAACACTAATTGATAAACGCCTTCCCAGAGAGGCCATGTATGTAACAATAGCTTATGATCTGCATTTAATTATAATTTTGCAGGCATGAATGGGAAGTAAACACATCAGCTAAGCGATAACTATATATGCAAGAACATTCAATACAGGAGTTCCATCAAAGAAAGAAAATCTGCTGAAAATTGTATTTCTAACTTAGTTACTGCTTGTTTGTAGCTAATTAACATAACTTCTAGGGTGCTCTGGGACATCTTAAATCAGTGAACTCATTTTGTGTTTTTTAATTATAATTATTCAAATACTGCATGAACTACTATCTATATCTTTTATTTGGCCAAATATGCAAACTGGCCTCAATAAGAAGCAACAAGTACTAACAGAGTAACTCAGATTTAACTGCAATGCCTCTAGCAATTAGACAATATAGCATCAATACAGTTACAGCAAGAAATGGTTCAGTCAATACACCAATTAGCCAAAATGCTTGCATGGCCTTTGCTAAAATGTATGTATGTAAATATAATGTACAAGTATGTGTGTGTGTGTGTGTGTGTGCACGCGCGCACACTTTTTTTATCTGTGAGTTTTAACACAGAAATATAACCAAAATGTTAAAGACAGCCTAGGAGGATTTCCGTATATATGTTTTGCTGTTGTTGATGACCAAAAACCAGTTATGTTTATCATGAAGTAACAAACCATACAATATTCCTTTGATTTTCTGATCTACAAGTAGACTGCTTTACTGCTTGGCTGTCCTCTTAACAGTACAGTTTCTCCTTAATAAATTTGAACCTCTCTTCTACTGATTGCTGTTTCCTCTATCCTTCCACCATCCACTAGCTGTATCCTCAAACAAGTTTCAAGTCAACCAATAAGACTATAACATTAAAGCTCCATCAATTTGGAGGAAATGCAGATGCCCATATGGTAAATTTATGCCTTCTGAACAGATAGTGGTTTTCTTTGGTCCCCTTACAAGTTGTTGATGACTATCAACAACAACAAAAAAAGCACTGTCAGGATGCATTCACAAGCACAGGAAAGAATGGCATGTCAAATTTCAGCACTAAAGAAAGGGGAAACAGAAGGGTAGAGTACCGCTCTATGCAGAAAGATGAGTCTCAGCAGCAGGCAGTTAACAATGGAAGAACTCGACATAACAGCCAAAGTAATTTTATTAAGCTGCAGAGGAAAAAGTTTTAATAGAGAGAGTATCATCTCAGGTCACTAATGAGGAAGAGCTGGCACCCAGACTGCTGTAAATCTGTTGAGCTCCATTTCATTCAGTGGAGATATATGCCTCTAACACCACCTCAGGATCAAGTCTGAAGTACCTTATTCCCTAAGGAGTTACTGTTTGTCTCATTCTATGTATCATCTTCCACGCGTTCGTTACACCAGCAGGGAGTTTCTTGTTATGTCTGTGCAATATCACACTGCATGACAATTCATTCCTCACTGACATGTCAGAAATTTTTTTAATGAGGTACTTCTGCTGCTCCAAAATAGGGTGAATGTTGAATATTAATTTTCGCTGTTTACATTCAGCATTCATTTGGATCAAGTGGTAAATGATGGTTCTCCACAGCATAGTTTAAACTTCTACATCCCTGCTGTTTAAACAAATAATAATTACTCATTTTTCCTCCATTGTCACAGGCAAAGGAGGAAAAGTCATTGCAAGGACAGAGTGTTCTGAGTTTGCAGGATGCTAGAAGGTTTCTAGGCAGCTTACCTGCACAACTGTTAGGTGAGATTGAATGAGGGCTATGTAAAATAGAAGGAAAGAACAGAAGGATCTTGTTCAGGTTGAAAAAAAGAGCTATCCCAGAGACAAGGTTGTGCATATTTTTTCTTCTGAGTGAAGCTAAAACTGCAATCTGATGAAATTCTGGTATCAATAATAGAATCACAGAATCATTTGAGTTGGTAGGGACATTTACAAGTCATCTAGTCCAGATCCCCTGCAGTGACCAGCAATACCTACAGCTCAATCAGGTGCTCAGACCCCATCCAGCCTGACCTTGAATGTCTCCTGGGACGGGGCATTCACCACCTCTCTGGGCAACATGTGCCAGTGCCCCATCACCCTGGTTGTAAAAAACTTCTTTATTCAGTCTAAATCTCCTCTTCTTTAGTTTGAAACCATTTCACCTTCTCCTATCATCTCCTAGCATCACTCTGCTAAAGACTCTGTCCCCTTCCTTCTTATAGTCTCTCTTTAGATATCGAAAGGCCACTATCAGGTTACCTTGGAGCCTTCTCTTCTCTAGGCTGAAAGCCCCAGCTCTCTCAGCCTCCTTATAGTAGAGGTGTTCCATCCCTTGGATCATTCTCGTGGCCCTCCTCTGGATATGCTCCAACAGGTCCATGCCTCTCCTGTACACACCTGCATGCAGTACTCCAGGTGAGGCCTCACCAGCACAGAGCAGAGGGGCAGGATCATGTCCCTCGACCTGCTGGCCACACTGCTCTGGATGCAGCTCAGGGTACGTTAGCTTTCTGGGCTGTGAGGGCACATTGCTGCCATCCACTGGTACTCCAAATCCTTTCCATCAGGGTGCACTCCATTCTTTTGTCCCCCAGCTTGTCATGATAGTGGAGTTTGCCACAGCCCAGCTGTAAGACTAAGACATTGCGGATTTGCTGAATCTCCTGAGGTTCACCTGGGCCCACTGCTTGAACCTGTCTGGGTCTCTCCAGATGGCATCCCATTCCTCAAGTATGTTGGCTTGAGTATGTAATATGCAAATGTGCTGAAGGTGCACTCAATCCCACAGTTGTTGAGTTAAAAGTCATTCTATGACATTGCTCTAGATCTTTAATTATGTCCCCTGTCAAGGCAGGCACTTACGTAAGTGCTAAACTCTGACTTCAGCAGGGTCATTCACATGCTTCAAAGCTAAGACATACACTTGTTTGAGTGTCTTGCTAAATCACGGGTGAGTTGGATTAATTTCAGTCTAAGTAAGGATTTGTCACAGATTAGAAGAAGTTAGGTTGGCTCCTAAAATGATATGCACGATCACATGCTAGGGCAAATAGAACACAAAGGTTAGAAACCATTGTGATACAACATGATTCACATTGTATTGATTTTTAATGAGTCTGTAAAGTAGATCTTCTGATGATGTAATTCAGAATAACAACCTCACAGTTGACAAAATTATGTTAGTATGCATTTGCTGAGATTTACTGGCAGAACAGTAGGATGGCAAAGTAACGAACTCAGAAGTCCAGTCTCCCAGGGCTGTACACCAAGTCTTAGCTATGCCACCTTATGTCTAAGTGGTGCAACTGCAGTACAATCTTCAATCCTACAATACCTATTCACACTTTCTTTGCATAGTTAATGAAGAATCTGAACTATATTTACTTTTATACAAGTGCTCCTAATGTAGCCTTTCCTCATTCATTAGTTAAGTACACTATCCATCTGCAGGACACCAAAAAATCAGATCCAGGTTTCCCATCTTGGTTAAAAAATACATACACATAGTAAAGAAAAGTGCCAAGGCACGCAGCCTAAATGTATTTGATCTGTCTGAACCAAATGAGCTTTCTGCCAGATCACTGAGCCTTCTGGATAGTTTCCATTCTAGATTTCAGCTTTCCATTTTCTCCTGTTGATATGCTTTAGTCTACTCAGTCTACTTAACTTGTTTCTTCTCAAACTTCTAAAAATAATTATCTCTTATCTTTATCAAAGTCCAGATTCAGAAGACTTCAGTTCTAAAAGATAAAGATGAGGCAGTCATCTTTTTTTTTTTTTTAAAGAGCCTTAGACCAGAAACAATTAGCCTTAATTCTAATTCATTTCACGTTTCAGCTATGACAGCTTAACATACTGTACATCTTAAAGCACTTCAGAAGCATTACAAACCAGTTGATAAAGCATTAACTGTTTTCCCATTATTTTATAACTAACCAGAAGAATGTATAATTATTTTACAATCAATAAAGGTAAATCATAAATTAATTCCATTATTAGAGCATTAGCTTTGTCTCAAGTAGTTCAATCCCATCATAGTCAGATTTGGTATGTGAACTAATTGTTTCTGAGGAACTCTCTATTGAACTGAAATAAAAATGTTTAGAGAAAGTGCTTTAAGAAAAATATTAGCATGTTGATGTATTTGACAGATTTGTGTAATCACTTATATATTCTATGACTCCAACATTAAAAAAAATACAAACAAAATATACATAAACAAATAAATTAAAAAAAAAAGGGTGCTTGAGATATATTTGAAACTTACCTGTTGAGATACAACATATATGTTTAACTCAAGAATAAAAAGGAAAAGGCAAAGTTCATGCTGAAGCTATATGAAGTCATGGCAGCAATACAGATAACAAGCTTTAACTACCCTGTTCATTTCTCAATTATTGTGCACAGGAGTCATCAGTGGCATTAAGGGATATAAGGGCAGAAAAAGATAAAAAATACATTTTTAGTATAGCTGATGCTATGTGAATGCGTTTGCATTCATGAAACAGTTGTGATAACAAGAGCTTAACAAAATCTTCCCAAAAGACCGTACATCAGCAGGAATAACAAACCTGCACAGAGTTGCTAAGATTTCAATTTAATAGCTATCATCAACAGGATAGGATCTGAAAAAGCACTTAAGCTCCTGGCAGCTGTTACGGATGTGATCTTGATACCCATTCTCACCACTAGTAATAAACGAGAGGAGCTGCCCAAGTTTAGTAACTGCCAAAGAGACTCTGGAGCTCTTAAGCCATGTTAAAGGGAGGATTTTTAACTTCCCTCCCCAGTCCTTTTGTTGTTTCCAGTTACTTATCTTCTGTTCCTCTGTGCAAATGGACACAGAGTTTTAACACAGGTTTGACACCAAACACAAAGCTAAGCTCTGGGCAGTGACTACTTTTAGTAAAGTATGAACACACAGAGTTAACTAAATATGAAAAGGACATGTTGCTCATCTCCAACAAAGGTGAAAGCAGCCCCTTCTTTCTCCTTCCTTACAACCCTTCTCAGAATTGTTGTGCAATAAACATGCGGTCTATTTTGTTCACAGAATCACAGAATCACAGAATTGTAGGGGTTGGAAGGGACCTCTAGAGATCATCGAGACCAACCCCCCAAAGATTGTAGATTCATACCAGGCCAGAAGCAGTCTATTTCTGCAGCAACAGGAGAGAACACAAAGCAATGAAGGTTTAGCCCTCTATCAATATGAACTTTGACTTACAATAAATTAGTAGGTCATGTATACATTTACAGCAGATGCGAACTGCTCTGTGAAAGTGCCTGATACAACAGAGCAGCACAGGCATAGAAAGGAACTTTGTTCCAACAGACATACCCGTGTGTTCCTGCTAACTCAGAATCTCAGCTATATGGCTTCAGCATACCTTTATCCAGGTCATCCATCTCTCACTTGTGACACTGCTGTATCCTTGACAGGCCTTCAGGCATAAGAAGGTCTGTTTCTAGACAATCTGCTATCTGAAACATAGCAATGGTTCATGTGTCAAAAATGTTTTTTTCGCTCCTCCTGTTGCTGACTGGTTTATTAAGATTTAACAATAATTCAGACTACTATCTTCTTAGTATGGAGGTATCCAAAGAAGCAGAGTTTCTATAGCATCGTAATTTATTAATGGAGCAATATTGGTTCTTCTTCACTAAGCTTTATTCCACTGTCTTTGTTGTTATCCTAGCTACTAGGTAGGGTTAGCTATTAGGTATTACTGATAGGTAAAGATATCTCTACAATTCTACAACTATATAAAAGGAAGTTGCAGAAAGAAAGTTGTCTTTTCTCAAGTGATAAGTGGTGGGACAAGAAGAAGCAGTCTCAAGTTGCTTCAGAGGAGGTTTAGGTTTGACACTAGGAGAAGGTTCATCATAGAGATTGGTGAAGTATTGCAGTGAGCTGCCCAGCAAAGTGGAGTTTCCATCTCTGGAGATACTTAATAGGTAAATGGACATAGCACCAAAAGACATGGTTTAGTGATGAAACCTGATAGGTCAGGTTAAAGATTTGACCTGGGGATCTTAAAGGTCTTTTCCAACTTAGCAATTCTATGATCTGCTCTAGAGACCACTCCCCCCAGTAGCTGTGTGGCAATTAGGTAAACAGGTATTCCAGGTTGACAGTACAATTCTCTTCCTATCTGACAGTAATTCCTGGCATTACCGAACTTTAAACTGTATTTGCTAAATAACTTGCTGCATTAGTGAATTTAAACCAGAAACGCATGATCCTCTGGCATGTTAGTCCACCAGACTTGAGATCTGCAAAAAAAAAAAAAGCTATTTTCTAAAAGCAGAAGAAATATAATTAAAATGCTTTTTAGGAAGGCATTTTCTGGGTTATTAGTTCAACACTTATGGTATTAAAATATTTTACTTTTTTAAATTGAATTTTGGGGGACAAGCAAAACTTGTCATAATACTTACTGACAAAAAGCTACAAGATGCTTTCACAGTTTTGTTGATACTTGTGCAAAATTAAAATGCTCCAGGTCTAACTCTGAGCTGAGAGTCTTCCTCTACTCTGAAAGGATGGGCTGTTTCAAAATGGCACAAAGAAAAGAGAGCTATCAGCCTTTCAAATCATTCTTTCATCACAAGCTTACAGTACAAACTTCCTTTCCCCTGCCTGTGCCATACAAAGTGTTTGTCCTCTTTCTTCCCTCATCTAACTCCCACCATGCAACTTTACGTGCTGGGCTTCTTAAGCAGAGCTCTTGTAGATAGCCTGCTCTCTACTGGAATTAACACTAAATCATAGAATCATAGAATCATAGAATCACAGAATCACAGAATCACAGAATCACAGAATCATAGAATCATAGAATCATAGAATCATAGAATGGCCTGGGTTGAAAAGGACCGTGGTGATCATCTAGTTGCAACCCCCTGCTATATGGAGTGTCACTAACCACCAGACCAGGATGCTCAGAGCCACATCCAGCCTGGCCTTGAATGCCTGCAAGGATGGGGCATCCACAACCTCCTTGGGCAACCTGTTCCAGTGTGTCACCACCCTCTGAAAAACTTCCTCCTAATCCATCAAATCTAATCCCTTCAAATCCATACCTCTCCAATTTAGAGAGAAGGATGTGGTAAGGGGCCATGTCAAAGGCTTTGCAGAAGTCCAGGAAGATGAGATGCATCGCCCTTCCCCTGTCCACCGATGCCATTACTCTATCGTAGAAGGCCACCAAATGGATCAGGCAAGATCTGCCCTTGGTGAAGTCATCCTGGCTGTCTCAGATCTGGGAGATGGAGTAGCACAAAGGAGATATTTTTTGCTTGACTTCACAGCAACAAATTGCAAACCTGACATGCAAAGGTGCAAGGAAAAGAGGTAACATCATGTATTGTGGAACAAAGCCTGCAGAAGTGCTGTACAGCTACTAGGAGTCATCAAAGGACTCTGCGGTGTGGACAATCAGCAAGCCAGAGTTTGAGGGCAATATTAAAGGTCAGATCATAAGTATAGTACAAACGCACTAAGGCCAGTGAGAGGGACTTGTCATTGCAGGACTGGCTACCACACATAGAAGACTTTGCCATCTAAGAGCATAAAGGTGGCACTGTTAAGATACTAAGGGCTGAAAAGAAGATGTGCCTGTCTGGGAGAGAGTCTGCTCCTGACAGGCAGAAAACTGAACCGGCATGTCCTAGGCACAAGCAGATCCCAGCTACTCACCCATGCACATAGAGACACGGTGCTTTACCTTTTAGTAGCAAAGAGTTGCCACTTGCCTGAGAGAGCAGCAACAACCCAAGGAATAGCAGCTGGAAAGCTGCAATGATGCAATGCTGATGCACCTGCAGAGTGACAAGAAGCAAAAGTTGAACATTTCAGTCTTTGGGAATGAAATGACTGTCTCACTACCTCATCTCAATATCCAAAGTGCAGCACATTGGGAAGTTGCAGTTTCCAGCAAAGGGGCTGCCCAGCAAGTCATCCAAAGGGCAGCAGGAGCTGCAAGCAATGGAGCTGCAGCTTAGCAAGAGACCAGGCCATCTTTAGATGTTCAACATCAACAACATCCAGCTATATCTATAAAAATAGGAGGCAAATTCTCAAGTGATATAAATCTGCACGGCATCAGTACTTCCAGAGGATTGGTGAAATTTTATATAAAAAGAGGTGTAATCTCTGCTTTGGCTAACAGCTATTAATGTCTTCAGAGAATTAACGATAATTTTGTCCTCTTTTTGTGTATCTAACCTTAACAGTACTTTGACCACCATATGGCCCTTAAGGTACTTAGGTAAACTAGTTAAAATGTAATAACAAACAGCTCTGACATTACACTGTATAGCCCAAAACATGCAAAGGGTACATTAAATGAAAAATTCTGGATTTACCACTTTCTTCCCTCTATTTATAAGGCCAGCTAAACACCAACTTTTCAGCTTTTAATTTACCTTTCATTTACATGTGATAATTGCGATAGCTTGAACAACTTCAGTCATGCTTTATGCTCACGGGAAAACTGAGTTCCTTTACAAAACAATGCAAAAAAAGCCAGACTTACATGTTGCTTACAAAACAGCATGCAAATAGTTAATGATCTTCTGAAATATAGGTGTATATATATATATATATGACTTTCATACCTTTCTTTTTCCTTAACCTTCATCCATGGCAGATCACTGATCTATTTAAAACAATTCTACCAGCGTAGGAAACAGAAATATGGAGAGGAGAATGAATGCCAGAACAAGGGCTATGGAAGGGAGGAATCCGTAGTTAAATATTTCTGACTTTGCTGAGCTGGTTATCATCTGAGACAAAATTACCATGTTATATTCCTTACAGCACTTTTATTCTGCACTGCCTTCGACTTTTTCTAACAATTATCAAATTTGTAAAGATGTAACAAAAGTTATATGCTCTGAAACTGGAATGGAAGCATGCTATGCCATGCTCACACAGGTGTGAATGACATTATAAGGTACAAGCAAAAGGGACAGCAAGCCAGCTGATCTTTCTTACTGGGGCACGGGGAAGCAGTATGTTGTTCCAAGGTGCCAGCTATGGAGCAGCTATTAGACTGTCAACAGCTGAAGTAACAAAATGGCAAAAAAAACCAGAAATATGTGAAGTTATTGAAATTTGACCCTTGCTTAGTTTTTATAGAAGTTTGATACTTTTATAATATCTATATAGGTCCAATTAAGTTGTTAAGACAGGTGTAGCACGTTAGTCTACTTTGCACCAATCCATTTTGTCTCACTTCTTAGCTACTACTGGTATTTTTCAGCCTGTGACAGATGAGGGCATACCTGACCTTAGCTCTCCAGAAAGCTTTGTCCATGTGTGGGCTGGACTTATCAAAAGAAGGGAATTCACACTGCAATACATTTGCTTGCAGTATTACAGAAGTCAAACTGCTTACACAGCAGCCTTGATCTGAGATACGTTATATGCATCTTTCATTACCACGCTTTTCCAAAATGAATGAGTAGTCCAACTTGTAAAATTGATGTTCAGCTTTAATTGCACTGTATCTTTTGCCTCACTGGAGACAAACATTGCCTGTATTTCAGCCCTGAATTATTTCAGGCTTCTTTTCATCTGTTGTTAATTCAGAGGTTTTGCTACAATAGTCACTTTCATTCTCTTTCTCTTTCATCACCTGTCACATCCTCTATTTCCCAGTGTCAGTCTTTACTCTATCTCCCAACTGCAGGAAAAAGGAAAAACAGCTTTCAAAACAGGGAAGAACACATTTTGAATGACCTACATATTTCCACCTTATCTTGCAATATCAGTTTCTACAGTGACTGTAATGAATACATGCACAAATCAAGCAACCTCAGTTTTTTTTCACCTTGCTTTTCTACTTTCTTGAGGTGATGAATTTTAATGTCTGTTGCTCCAGGATATCCTTAACAATGCTAGGTCACAGTACGGGATCAGGAGAGATGAACACCAGTTTACAGTGTATCCTATGCACTGCTCTTAACTAATCTTTGCATGAAGCAACATCTATAGAGTGGAAATAAAACCAGGCAAGACTGGGACTGCTAATTTTACTGATTTGACTTGCTTCGGTGGACAGGGGAAGGGTTATGGATCTACCTGGACTTCTGCAGAGCCTTTGACATGGTCCTTCACCACATCCTTCTCTTTAAATTGGAGAGGTATGGATTTGAAGGATGGACATTTTGATGGATTAGGAATTGGTTGGCTGGGTGCAGCCAAAGTGTTGTGATCAATAGTTCTGTGTTAGGGTGAAGGCCAGTCACAAGCGGTGTCCCTCAGGCTCGGTTTTGGGGCTGGTGCTCTTCAACATCTTCATCAGTGACATAGATGTTGGCATCGAGTGCACCCTTAGCAAGTTTGCAGATGACAGCAAGCTGAGCAGTGCAGTTGATACATTGGAAGGAGGGAAAGCCATCCAGAGAGACTTGCACAGGCTGGAGAAGTGGGCCCATGAAAACCTAATGAGGTTCAACAAGGCCAAGTGCAGGGTGCTGCACTTGGGTCAGGGCAATCCCAGGTATTTATACAGACTGGGGGAAGATCTTGAGAGCAGCTCTGTGGAGAAGGACTTGGGGGTCCTGGTGGACAAGAAGCTGGACATGAGACAGCAGTGTGCGCTTGCAGCCCAGAAGGCCAAGTGTGTTCTGGGCTGCATTAAAAGAGATGTGGCCAGCAGGGAGAGGGAGGTGATTGTCCCCCTCTACTCGGCTCCTGTGAGGCCCCATCTGCAGTACTGCGTCCAGGCCTGGGGCCCCCAGCACAGGAAGGACGTGGAGCTCTTGGAGCGGGTCCAGAGGAGGGCCACTAAGATGATCAGAGGGCTGGAGCACCTCTCCTGTGAGGAAAGATTGAGGAAACTGGGATTGTTTAGCTTGGAGAAGAGGCGGCTCTGGGGAGACCTCATTGTGGCCTGCCAGTACTTGAAGGGAGCATATAAACAAAAGAGGGGTATGACTGTTTATGAGGGTGGATAGTGATAGGTCAAGTGGAAATGGTTTTAAACTGAGACAGGGGAGATTTGAGTTAGATATTAGGAGGAAGTTTTTCACACAGAGTGTTGTGACACACTGGAACAGGTTGCCCAAGGAGGTTGTGGATGCCCCATTCCTGGAGGCATTCAAGGCCAGGCTGGATGTGGCTCTGGACAGCCTGCTCTGGTGGTTAGTGACACTCCATATAGCAGGGGGGTTGCAACTAGATGATCACCACAGTCCTTTTCAACCCAGGCCATTCTATGATTCTATGATGATTTAACAGGCTAGTAGTTCTTCTGAGGATGACAGTGTAATGCAATTTAGGATCCACTCAGCTGAGCGAAGATAGCATATTTTTCCAGTGTAACCCACTGATCAGGTGTGAATGGAGTCTTTCACAGCCCTGCATTGAAAAGGCAGGCTGTGTAGTGCAAGCTGTAGAGAAAATCTCCCACTTAATCCCTCACAGTGGCCATTATATCATCAAAGTTTTAACTGCCAGCTGTCTACATCTTTTGCAACTGCCTTTCTTTCAGAAGGAAATTTCTTACTCAACACATTCTCAACAGTAATTGTACTGTTTAACTCAGTTTTCCTAAAAATTCTTTTTCATATGTTTTTTTAAAAGTAGTACCCAACAAACAATTTCTCCAGAATGTCACAGTATCTATTTCGTAAACATTAGGGGTATTTCTTACATTAACGGTCTAGATCTGCAAATGCTCCTCATTCTATTCAAGACATAGAGTACATGAAGCTATAGTGGAATATTATGAAATGATCAAGTTAATACGCTTGCAGTAGACTCCTCCCATCAAGTCTGCTCTGGTGCAAACATCCCTCTTACTCAGATGTCTCTAAGTTCAGCTGATATCTCCATCAGCATGAAAGAGCATGAAAGTTGTCTCATGTTGGGGAAGACAAAGGTATCAAGCATAAGGAAATACTTTGAATAATTCACTACTTACTATTTATTCCCTAGGGGGAATTTATGGTGTAACAGAATCATAGAATGGCTTAGGTTGGTAAGTATCTTATAGCTCATCTAGTTCCAATCCTCCTGTCGTGGGCAGGACTGCCCCCCACCAGCTCAACTGCCCAGTTTCCAACCTGGCCTTGAGTGCTTCCAGGGATGGGGCAACACAGCTTCTCTGGGCAGCTTTGCCAGAGCCTCACTGCCCTCTGAGTAAATAATTTCCTCTGAATATCTAAATCTCCCTTCTTTTTGTTTAAAACTATTGCCTGTTATCCTATCACTAACAGTCAGTGTGAAAAATTGGTTACAATCTTATTTATAAGCTTCTTTAAACACTGGAAAGCAACAGTGATGCCTCTCAGAAGCCTTCTCTTCTCCAGGATGAACAAGCCCAGCTCCTTCAGCCTTTCTTTATAAGAGAGATGCTTCAGCCCTCTGATCATTCTCATGGCCCTCCTCTGGACCAGCTCGAGCAGCTACACATTTTTCTTGTGCTAGGGGACCCAGGCCTAGACAGGGTACTGCAGATGGAGCCTTACAAGGGCAGAACAGAAGGGGACAATCCCTTCCCTCTTACAAGAATGGAATGTTATTTCTGCATTAGAACTAACAAGATAACTATTTTACTAATAGTTCTTTTCAAAGGGGATCTTTTTACTTCATCAGGAGTCTCTGCTAGTCTTCACATGCTCAGCTGAAATAATTTATAGTCAAAGACATTAGGTAGATGGAGTAATTTATAGGTACAAGGACTGCAACTCTTGTCTGTCCACCCATTTGGAAAACCTCTGAGCCTTGAGTTAAAGGCAAAGTTAGACACCCCACTCCTAAACAATGTGATAATGCCTTTACAAGGATATCAATAGGCTCATTGTGTTGGAACACTACTAATTTTTGGTGCTGAGCAGACAAGACCTGAGTGATAGAGAATTTAAGGAGGAGAAGGTTAAATATTTATGTTTACCCAGTATGAATATATATGTAATGTTTTGTTGCATGCTCACATGCACTGCAAGAATATCCTGCATGAGACTGATCAAACCAGAGAACAAAACATTACATGCCTAAAGAAGTGCCTGAAGAGGCATCAGGAAAGCCTGGCACCTCCAATCCTTTTTCCTCACCCTTCTCCCCACCAACCTCCTGCCAGTGCTCTTTATTTAACAAAGAACTGTCCTTTGGACAGAAACAAGAGGCCTTGGAGAGAATCAGAGAATCACTAAGTCAGTACAATAAAAAGGGTACTGTTAGTGATCTGTTGGTAATCTGGATAAGGAGATCAGTGCATCCTTACTAAGTCTGCAGATGACACCAAGTTGAGAGGAAATGATCTGCCTGAGGGTAGGAAAGCATGGAGGTATCTGGACAGGCTGAATTGATGAGCTGAGGCCAACTGTATAAGTTTTAAGAAGACCAAGTGTCAGGTCCTGCACTTGGTCATACCAACCCGCATGTTGCTACAGGCCTGGGGCAGAGTGGCTGGCAAGATGTAGGAAGAAAAGTATTTGGGGGTGTTAATTCACAGCTGGCTGAACATGAGCCAGCAGTATGGTCAGGGAGTCAAGAAAGCCAATGGCGTCCTGGCTTATATCAGAAACAGTGTAGTCAGCAGGACTAGAGAGGTTATCATTCCTCTGCACTCAGCTCTGGTGAGGCCACACCTCTAGTACTGTGTTCAGTTTTGGGCCCCTCTCTGCGAGAAAGGCATCAAGGCCATGAAGTATATCCAGAGAAGGGCAACGAAGCTGTGAAATGTCTGGAATAGAAGTATTATAAGGAGTAGCTGAGGGAACTAGAATTATTCAGTCTGGAGAAGAGAAGGCTCAGGGGAGACCTCATCACTCTCTACAACTACTTGAAAGGAGGTTGTAGTGAGGTGAGAGTCAGCCTCTTCTCCCAGGTAACGTTGATAGGACAAGAAGTAATGGCCTTAATTTGCACCAGGGAAGGTGTAGATCGGTTTGGATATCTGGATATTAGGACAAATTTCTTCTCAAAAGGAGTGGTGAGGTGTTGGAACAGGCTGCCCAGGAAGGTGGTCGAGTCACCATCCCTGGAGATGTTCAAGAACTGTATGGGCATGACACCAAGTGACATGGTTTAGCAGGTATGGTAGAAATGAGTTGATGACTGGACTAAATAATGAACAAATGGAGAGTTTGTGGGTGAGAATTAAGGGGTAATATAGGTGACACTGTTGTGAATGTTTACTAATGTTTACTACAGGCCACCTGATCAGGAGGAGGAAGTTGATGAGACCTTTTACAGACAGCTGGAAGTAGTTTGAACAGACACTAGTTCATACAGGGAACTTCAATCATCCTAATATTTGTTGGATAAGAAACACTACCAGGCACACAAGGTCCAGGAGGTTCCTGCATATGCACAGAAGATAACTTTCTCATGCAAGTGCTGCAGGAGCCAGTGAGGAGAGGTGTGCTGCTGGATCTTGTTCATACAAATAAGGTCTGGGGGATGTGAAGGTTGAGGGCAGCTTTGCAGAGATCATGAGATAGTGGCATTCAGGAGCTTGTGTGGAAGAAGCAAAGCAATAAGTAGGATTGCAACGCTAGACTTCAGGAGAGCCAACTTTTACTTTTTCAAGGACCTACTTGGAGTTACCCCACAAGCTAAAGTGTTGGAAAGTAAGGGGCCTAAGCTAGTTGATACTTAAACACCATTTCTTCCAAGCTCAAGATTGGTGCATCTCTAAGAGTGAAAAATCAGGGAAAGTGGCATGCATGTAAGCAAGGAACTCATGGATAAACTCAAAGGGAAGGAGAATGTCCATGAAATGTGGGAAAAAAAAGTCCTGGCTACTCTGGAAGAATATAGGAATGATGTTAGGGACTGCAAGAATGCAAAGAGGAAGGCTAGGGCCTTCTTGGAATTAAATCTGGCAGGGGAGATCAAGGATAACTAGAAAGGCATCTTTAAGTAAGTCAACAGCAAAAGGAAGACTAGGGAAAATGTGGATCTGCTGCGTAATGAGATGGATGTGCTGGTGGCAGAGAGTGCTGAGAAGGTAGAGTTACTGAATGCTTTCTTTGCTCCAGTCTCCACTACTGAGACTGATCCTTGGGAATCCCGGACCCTGGAGGTAAGAGAAAGAGTGTGGAGAAAGGATGACTTCCCCTTGGTTGAGGAGGATCTGATCAGAGTGCATCTAGCCAAAATCAATTCACACAAATCCATGGGACCTGGATTGGATGTACCCACGTGTGCTGAGGGAGTTGGCAGAAGTGACTGCTGAATTGCTTTTTATCGTCTTTGAAAGGTCTTGGAGAGTGGAAGAGGTGCCTGAAGACTGGAGGATAACCAGTGTTTTTATGGATGTCAAGAAGAAGGATTTGGGCAACTACAGGCTAGTCAGCCTCACTTCCATACCTGGAAAATGGCTGGAGTAACTTGTTCTGGATGTCATCTCCAAGCAACTGGAAGAAAAGAAGGTTGTCAGGAGGAGTCAAAATGGATTCACCTAGGGGAAATCACACTCAACCAACTTGATGTCACTGGCTTGGTTGGTGAGGTAGTGGATGTGAATGTGGTGTGTCTTGACTTCAGCAAGGCATTTGACACTTTGTCCCAGAACGTTATCATAGATAAGCTTAGAAAGTGTGGGACAGATGGGAAGGCAGTGAGGTGGATTGAGAACTGGCTGACTGGTAGAGCTTGTAGGGTTGTGATCAGCAGCACAGAATCTGGCTGGGAGCCTGTAGCTAGTGGAGTTCCACAGGGGCTGGTACTGGGTCGGTTCTTGTTCAATATCCTCATAAACAATCTGGATAAAGGGACAGAGTCCACTCTCAGCATGTTTCATACAAAGCTGGGAGGAGTTGCTGACACACTAGAAAGCTGTGCTAGCATTGGACTCAGTAATTTTCTCTCTCTTCCAATCCCTATGATTCAATGATTCAATGATTTTAGTGGACTTTTTCAATCTTAATATTTCTACGATCTTTCCAGGCACCAGGCTCACCAGTCTGTAGTTTCCTGGATCTTTATTTCTACTCTTCTTAAAAATGGGAGTGGTGTCTGGAGCTGCACTTAATAACCTCTAGATGTTCCTTGCAATCCCTGCAATACTGGGATTCCCTTTTTCCAGTCACCAAGGACTGCACCTGGCAGCCATGATTTTTCGATTGTAATGGACAGTGGTTTGTCAGCTACATCAGGAAGTTCCTTTGGGACCCTGGGATACATATCATCAGGATTTGTATACGTTCAGTCTCATCATGTAGTCTCAAACTTGCTCTTTGCTTACAGTGGGAGGGATATGGCTTCCCCAATCCCTGCCTAGAGGTTCAGGGACCTGACATAAATGGGAAGCCTGACTGCCAGTGAAGACTAAGGGAAATAAACTGTTGAGTACCTCAGCCTTCTCCATGTCTGTTATTGCCAGTTCTCCCTTTCTCATTTATCGGAAGGGGTACATGCTCCTTTGCCTATCTCTTTAGACCTATGTACCAGTGGAATTCCTTCTTGTTATTTCTCAGATTTCTTTCCAAGGCAGTCCTTGTCCAGTCATACTGGCATCCTGCCTCTTTTGCTTGATTTAATGTACTTGAGGATGGAGAGCTCTTGCACTCTAAGAAAAGTGTCCTTAAAGAGCTGCTAGCTGTAGTCAGTTCGTCTGTTCATAAGGACAGTTTCCCAGGGGAATCTCATCCACTGATTATCTAAGCACCATGCACCCTGCCTGCTCTACCCCAGTGAAGCAGTGGACTGGAGCTTTGCTCAGTTTATCTATCAGCAATCCGAAACACCACAAAACATAATTTATGAAAATCACATAAAAAAGCTGGTACTTTTCTATAGCTAAATCGTTGCCAATCCTAACTATTAGATATTATTATTACAACTATATTGTAGTGTGTGCCTTTGAGAGCTCTCCTCTTTTGTTCAAAGTGTAGAAGTTGCGTTGTTTTTCTTGTTTCCATCATCCTTTGATGACTAGTAAGAAGCCACACCCATCCTGTGAAAGTAGACATGGATCCAATGTTTTCAACTGCCAAGTCTGAATAGCATCAACTGTAAAGCCTAAGTGCAGAGCAGCTGCCCCTTAAAACAGTCACAGCTGGTTTACTATGCAACCAGCCATCTGCTCAGCTAACACAGATGGCTAAGAACAGATCAGCTTTGGTATTTGCACTTTTCACTGGCTCCAGGTCAAAATAAGATGATGATTTTGATCTTCACATTATCATAGAGATGACCTTTCCGACTGGGAAGGCTTCTGCAATACAAGTAGGACAATGTCACAGTCAGCATGGAGAACAAGCAGAGCAGCTGCAGGAAGCAGAATGTTCACAGGGGCTACAGCAGCTACTTGGGACTCTCTTCCAGAGGAGATCAAGATGTCCACACAGCACACCACTCTCCTAAGCATATGCACAGACACAGAAACAAAGAGCTTCAGAGGACCTCATGAAAGGATAAAGAAGTCTTTTTATGATTTCTCTTTATGAAACTGTGAAATACTCAGATACCATAGCAGTGTCTAAGAAGGGAAAGAGAATTAAAAATGGAAGAAATGAAGCTGCAGAAGGAGTGAAAAAATAGGGCTTGAAGCAGAATGTGGACTACTTCTAAGTCCCATGCCTGTCCTTTAACTCAGCTGGGATGTATTCTGCTGGTTGTGTTACAGTGCTTTATTTTCTGAGGCTCCTATTCAGAATAGTCTCTGAGCAATCTTGAAATCAAGTTCCAAGTAAGTGAATAATCCAGATAAAGTAGAAAAAATTGCTTGTGTGCCTAAAGTGCAGCATGTGTGTCTTGCTGAATTTAGATTAAAGTAATCACAGCAATTTCTACAGGTGAAATAATTGTCACTGATATGTGCAGATAGTGTATCACTTACTGGAAATCCTGCAGCATGTTAATTTCACTTCCAGTTTTATGAAAAGACAGAAACTGACAATGACATAGAAAATGGATTTATGCAAGAGAAGCTATTCAGAGACAATAACAAACGATATAAGAGGTAAATCTTCAGGATTTTTATTCTAAAATTACCTTGTTTTTGCTGTGAGATGGTCACAGACTTAAAGCTGAACTTGTTCAGTTTGCCAAATATCTGTTAAAAATATGCAAGCCCTATTGAGTTCCAGTAAGGACAAAACACTCATGTAGGAAAAATGAGCTTCTTTTAACAGTCTGGTAGCTAACGGAGAGCTGGTTCTTAAAGTGTTCACTGGAAATCTGGATATTCTGTCGTAAGACAGTATGAATGAGAATTTGAAGGGAAAGAAAAGGTCAGGAAAACAGCAAAGAATCAAGCTTTCAATTTCTGTGGTAAATGGTAAATTACACATCTTCATGTGAATCCCACTCCCTTGTGTTTCACTGTCATTTCACTGAAACAGGCAAAGAAACGTAACTTACCAGGAACTAATGACTTTGTTTTATACTTCAAAACTGGATCCACAGAATGGAGTTGAGTAAATTTGGGATGGACTTTCTGATAATGGATTTCCTGAACCTCAGCATAAAGCAGGGTTCTGAGCTGCAGATTGAGAGTTTGCCAATGTTGTACAATGGAATGTTCTCTCCTGTTCTGTTCAGGTGAATTTGGGGTCTAGATTGTTTACTCTCAGCAGCCTCCTTGCTCTGACTATCTTCAAAAGTGTCCTTCAGCTTAATCTCAATTATTTTTTATTTTCTTCAGACCACTACCAGTTTCTGATCTTGGCTGTAGCAAACGGAACACAATCTCAATTCAAAGCCAAAGCAAAACTGGGGGGGGAGTCGAAATCAGTAGAAACAACTCTGCAAAATATACTCAGCAAAAATGTCATTCTCCCTGTGCACCCTAGAGAAGCCCACTTGCAAAAGCCAAAGTTGGGATCTCCCATTGCATTTCACTCTTTCAGTCAGGATGAGAAGATTTTTGAGAAAAGACTGACAAAATCTTCAAATCTTTTTTTTTTTTTTAAGTTTAATTTTTTAATTCAGCATATTAGCATTTCTAACACTTCAGCACATGTGTCCATGCTACTCCCTGAGAGGTAAACATGGGTGCTGGAAATTTAGATGCTTTTTGGCAACAGAGGCACTTTGAAGCTTTCAGGAAAAGTACAAAAGTACTTTAATATTTTCTTTGGCTGAACTTATCTCTCATTCCCTTCTCTGTTTCTGAGAAGCCAGCATTAGTCCTCCATTCTCAAGCTATGCTCACAGTATCAAAGCAGAATGTCATCACAACTCAGTGCACTGAGATAGACCAGTAAGTAAACTCTCATGGCCATAAAAGATTTCATCACTCATTCTGCACTAATCACACAGAGCCTTAACATTGATGTCACTTTATTCTATATCTAAATTTTCCTGGAAGAATGACTGGAATTTGAAACAGGCAAAGACAGCAAAATTCAAATTACAGTTATGAGTCAAAACTCATAGAGGCAGAAGCCTAAAGATACCTACTCTTTTGTCATCAAATCATAGAATCGCTCAGGTTGGAAAAGACCTTAAAGATCATTGAGTCCAACCACAACCAAACCATACTACCCTAACTAACAACCCTCCGCTATATCATGTCCCTGAGAACCACATCCAAATGGTTTTTAAACACATCCAGGGATGGTGACTTTAACCTTAGTGATCATAATAAATCCATCCGTAACACCGTTAGGTACTTAAAGGATCATATGAGCAAAATTCAACACGACATCAGCCCTCTGGATAAATGGCTACAAGGGCTGGGGTTGACTGGGTGGCTGAGGGACCTCGTGAAGGAAGGAATAGCATTTGTTTCATGATTGTCCTTGGGATTGTAATCATAATTATTATTGAAGCAATAGTGAAACGCTTGCTTGCAAAATTATCTAACGCTGTTTTGCTTGCGCAAAAAGAAAAAGGGGGAATTGTGGAGGATTGGCTCAAGGACAGTGGTCATGTTTTCTTGCCCTTGGACTGTTGCGAGCAAAACAGCGCGTACAGAAGTACGGTGCCGCTGATAGAGCAAAAATGAGGCAGTCGGTCACAAGGGCAGGTGCTGTTCCAGAATGGCATCCGAACCTGAAACTTTTTGTGAGTGTAACCATGGGGACGCGACCATGAGCACTGATATCGCTAGCATGTATTAAAGATACACTGGGCTAACAATAAACGAATCATTCCACATGTTAACCATATTGGTGTACGGCATGATTTCTAAGTGCGTGGGGAAACTCCAGAGAAACTCTCCACAATTGGCATGGGACTGCTAGGAGAGTGGAGAGGACCCGGCAGTCACTGCAGATGGTTGGCACCGAGCACCGGAGCCATAAGTGTTGCGGTAGCTGGAAGCGGGGTCGCGACCCTCCCTCTGCGACCACCATGGAGTGGGAGGCTGCAGAGAAGCTGTTGCTTAGTATCCTCTCTAAGAGAGGAGAGCAACCGTCTCCAAAAGGCCTGACAGAGCTCATAAGATGGGCTCGGAAAAATGGACACCTATCGGAGGTGGCATTAATATTTAGTGTAGCAGAATGATGGGACATTGGTGATCATATGTGGGAAGCAATGATTGCCGATAAGAAGGAGGAGAAGGTGGTGAAGCCCCTAGGTGTATTATGGCGAGCAATTATAAATAAGCTAAAAACTATGCAAGCTGAGTGCCAGTCACTGTGCAGGCGTTGTCCGGACCTAGTGCTCCATCACCAGAATTTAATATGCCACCTTGCGGGGTATTTTACCCTGTGTGCACTTCGGCGGAGCAGGTATGAGCTTCTGTGGCAGCTCGCGCGAATGGTTCAGTGTCTCAAACAAACCAGAGCCCAAGCGATGCAATAACGAGGGCAGAAGTGCCTCGGACAATGAGGAAGAGTCACCAGAGGAAATTGGAGTCTGACATCCGGGCATTAACAGAGAAGTTGCAGAGCTTAGAAGTTCAGAGAAAGAAATCCCCAAGTGCTCCAGTGCCCTTAACCCCTAGCACGCTGCCTGTGCCTGTGCCTTCACCATCTAGTCAGACTTTGCAGGGCTGTCCATCTCGCTGGTCCGGAGTTATCTGTGATGCTATTTTGGATGGGCAGTGGGAGGCGGCAGCACAATTAACTTGTCCAGTGGTATATAACCAACAAAATGGGGCCCAATGGGAGGTGCATGACTGGAAGCTTTTGCAGCAGGCATGGCTAAATATGCAGTGTCAGACTGCAGGCTAAAAGCAGAAGCTTCAAAGCAGATAATTCAGTGGATATTCACTGCAGATGTCAACATGCCCATAGATATCCGTAATTTAGCATGCTTGTTATTAACACCCTCAGAAAATGTGTTGTTTTTGCAAGAATCGTCCGATCGTGTCCATAGAGAAACGTCAATAACACGACAACAAAACGACCCATTTTATGCGGTAATAGCAGAGATGCTGCTGAGCACAGGCCCCTATACGGCCTCTGATGTTCAGATTACATTCCCTGCTGCTTTCCATAGGCTCTCTGCACAACTAGCTTTGGAAGCCTTATTCGCAATTCCGGAATAAAAAAAAAAAAAGGAGCCAGCCTCGCCACGGTGAGGCAGAGTGTCACGGAACCTTTCACGCATTTTGTTGATCGTATGTGGGTGGCCATTCAGGACAGTGACCTCCTGGAAGAGACAAAACAACAGCTTTTTCGCGTTATGGTTCATGACAATGCCAATCTAGCTACAAGGTCAGTTCTGGCAACTCTGCCACAGGGGTCTTCAGTAGAAATCATGTTACACTGGCATTTCTTGGTAGTAGATCTTAAGGATTGTTTTTTCACGATTCCTATAGCTGAACAGGATTGTAAGTGTTTTGCCTTTTCAGTACCCTCAATAAACAAGGCTGAGCCGGCTAGTAGATATGAATGGGTGGTGTTGCCTCAGGGAATGAAAAATTCACCCATGCTGTGCCAACTTTTTGTTTTCTAATTGCACCGGGAAATTCCAGAGAAACTCTCCACAGTGACTCAATCACCTGCCAGGGGAGCCTATTCCAGTGCTTTACTTTTCAGTAAAGAAGTGTTTCCGGATATCCAAGTCAATTTAACCTGGCGCAATTTGAGGCCATTTCCCCTCGTCCTATCACCTGTCACCAGTGAGAAGTGACCAACCCCGCTCTTACTGTAAACACCTTTCAGATATTTGAAGAGAGCAATGAGGTCTCCCCTCAGTCTCCTCTTCCCCAGACTGAACATTCCCAGTTCCTTCAGTCTCTCCTTGAAAGGATTATTCTCCAAGCCCTTCACCAGCCTTGATGCCCTCCTTTAGAGCTGCTCCAGCACCTCAATATCCTTTCTGTACTGACATGCCCAAAACTGAGTACAGTACTCGAGGTGAGGCCTCACCAGTGATGAATACCAGCGCAGGATGACTTCCCTAGTCCTGCTCACCACACCATTCCCGATACAAGCCAGGATGCCATTGGCCTTCTTGACCAACTGAGCACACTGCTGGCTCATGTTCAGCCTACTGTCCATCAGTAAACCAAGGTCCTTTTCCATCAGGCAGCTTTCAAGCCACTCCTCCCAAAGCCTGGGGTTGTTGTGACCAAAATGCAAGACCCAACACTTGGCCCTATTGAAACTCATGCAGTTTGCCTTGGCCTATCAATCCAGTCCAGGTCCCTCTGTAGTGCCTTTCTTACCTCAGGCAGATCAACACTCCCTCCCAGCTTGGTATCATCTCCAAACTTACCTAGAGTGCACTTAATCCCCTCATCAAGATCATTAATAAAGATGTTAAATAGAAACAGCTCCAGTACTAAGCCCTGGGGGACACCGCTCATGACCAGCAGCCAACTGGATTTCACTCCACTGAACACAACTTTTTGGGCCCGGCCATCCAGCCAGTGTTTCACCCAGTGGAGCATGTACCCATCCAAACTGTGGGCAGCAGCTTCTCCACGAGAATGTTGTGAGACACAATGTCAAAGGCTTTACTGAAGTCCAGGCAGACCACATCGACAACCTTACCCACATCCACTAAGCGGGTCACCTTGTCATAGAATGCAATCAGGTTTGCCAAACAGGATATACCATTCACAAATCCATGCTGACTGGGCCTGATCCCCTGGTTGACCTTTAACTGGTCCATGATGGCTCCCAAGATTATCCATTCCATAACCTTCCCTGGCACTGAGGTGAGACTGATAGGTCTGTAGCTCCCAGGATCATCTTTCCGGCCCTTTTTGAAGACGGACATCACATTTGCCAGTCTCCAATCCACTGGGACATCCCTGGTTAGCCAGGACTGCCAAAGAATGATGGAGAGTGGCTTGGAAATCACATCCGCCAAGTCCCTCAGCACTCTAGGATGCAATCCATCCAGTCCCATGGACTTGTGAGCATCCATCATGGATCATGCAGGACCTATTCTGTTCCCCATTCCTATCTACCAGCACAGGGGGCTGTGTGCCCCGGGAGTAACAAGTCTTCTATTAAAGACTGAGGCAAAGAAGCCATTAAGCACCTCACCCTTATCCTGATCCTTGGTCACCAAGTTACCCTCTGTGTCCAACAAGGGATGGAGATTCTCCCTAGTCCTCTTGCTGTTGATGTATTTATAGAATATTTACTGTTGTCCTTTGTCTTGGTGGCCAAGTTCAGTTCTAGCTGGGCTTCGACTTTTCTAATTTTCTCCCTGCACAGCTTCACTGTGTACCTGTAATCATCATATGTAGCTTGCACACTCTTCCAGAGACCATAAACTTTCCTTTTGTTCTTGAGTTCCAGCCAAAGGTCTCTGTTCAGCCAGCCTGGCCTCCTTGCCTGTTTGCTCATCTTCTGTGACCTGGGGATGGTCAGCTCCTGCACCTTTAAAATTACTTTCTTAAAGTATCCTCAGCCTTCCTGGGCTCCCACGCTCTCCAAAAGTACATCCCAAGGGATCCTCTCAACCATGGTCCTAAAGAGGTTTAAGTCTGCCCTCCAGAAGTCCAAGGTGGCAGTTCTATTGACTCCCCTCCGTGATTCAACAAGGATTGAGAAATTAACATCTCATGATCACTTTGCCCCAGATGGCCTCCCACCTTTACATCCCCCACAAGACCTTCTCTGTTAATAAACAGCAAGTCCAGGATTTTGCTTCCCTTTGTTGCCTCCTTCACCAGCTGTGTCAGGAACTCATCTCCCACACACTCTAGGAACTTCTGGGACTGTTCCCTATCTACTGTATTATAAATCCAGCAGATGTCTGGAAAGTTGAAGTCTCCCACAAGAACTAGGGGGAGAGACCTTGAGATCTCACCCAACTGTCTATAAAGTGTCTTGTCCACCTCTTCATCCTGGTTGGGTAGCCTGCAGCACACTCCATGATAGTATCAGTCCTATTGGCCTTATCAGTCATGGAATTTGTCTGGATTTGCACCTTCTAACTTCAATGTCTAGACAAATAGGACAGTGACTAGAAAAAAAACCTAGCACAAGGAGGTGGAAAAAAATATTATAACCATGATTTTTAGCCTAATTTTCAAGAGACGCAATATAGCTGCTGCCTTAAAATAGATGTAGTGCTACATTCAAATTTACATATTCTGTGAATTTATTCTATGCAAATCTTCTGGTTCTGTGAGATTCTCCAGTCTGACAGGGTTGTTACTGTGACAGTGTCCTGGGATCAAGGAGAAGGACAAATGAGATTTACATGCTCCAGAGAATAAGCTCCATACAAAAGTTACTATGCTTTGGAATATTAACTGCACCTGTTTGTATGTGCTCAAAAGCAAGAACTGGTACAGATATGAAGCGTTGCTGCCTATGCTGGTTGATGTTGTACATAAGAATTTTGCTAGGCAAATCCTGTTCAGTCCATAAAGACCCTGAAATAGATAAACTGCTGGTTTTCAGTAGCATTTCTCACTGTAGCCTAAGAAGAACAGACCATGTTGTATGAATTCTCAGCTTTAAGAATTCACTCTTCATTAAAAATACAAATGTCAGGAGGTGTAGGATGATTTTTCATGACAACCTTTACTTTTTGTCCTTGAGATAATATAAACTATTTTGCATAAAAAGTTCTTTGGGAAATGATTTGATAAACTTAATATGGTGAAAAGCATTATGATCCTGTGAGAAATGCAGAGCCAATGTCTTTTGACTCCAGACTGAGACTACACTTGTTTTCAGATCAGTGACCTAAACAGAAAAGCAGTAAGGAGTAACGTGTGGTGAGAAGTAATTCTATTCTTCACAGAGGGGACAGTCTGCATCTCTACTACTTACCTAGAAATATCTGTATATTGCTAAGACTAGAGATAGTAGCCTTCACTTGCTGCTTTGCTCTTATATCTTCATTTCATTCTCGTCCTAATACAGAGCAGCTCCTACGCTGTCAGGGTGTTTCGCAAGGACTTTCTTCAAAACTTCGAAGTACTTAAAAAACATTTGCTCCAGCCAAATACCCTGTCCCTGGAGATAGTGAAGGCCAGGTTGGATGGGCTCTGGACAGCCTCATCTAGTGGGTGGCAGCCCTGTCCATGGCAGGGGTTGTAACTATATAGGCTTTAAGATCCCTTTCAACCTAAATCATTCTATGATTTATGATTTAAATTTAATTTAATCTCAAAAATTTGGACATAAAGAAAACTAGTTCACATTCATTTCTAATGTGGTGGGACAAGAGAAAAATACTGACAGATATGCACACAGTATAATCCGACCACTAAACAGTAGGCTTGGCAGAATCCCACAGATACACACTTGGGAGGGAGGATACACAACTCAAGTACTCATGCTACCTTCATTTTTGGAACTAGCAAACAATACTGGAGCAACTGTGAGGAATTCATCAGCAGACATGTACTTGCATGATAAACTGGCAAATGCAACTTCAAAAAACTTGTTTCATTTGAACAAGGCTACCTGCTGAAAATGACCTTCTGCTTTGCCTGCTTTTCATTTTATAGTCGGAAAGCAAGATCTTCCTTTCTGTGCACTTCTACCACTGTGTAGTGCACAGAAAGTGGGATTCAGTGCAGCTAACACTTCAAAGGTTGGATTGCATTTCTGAAGAGTGCAAAAGAGAAGCTGTGTGTTTATAAGAGCATGTTGACTCAGTGGGCAAGTGGGCATATTTGGCACTAGAAGAAGCATACAAGTGCTTGTTGAAGTCAATTTTGAGTTGTCTTATGTCTATAGCCAAGATAGGACATAAATGAAAAGATGCAGATAGAAGTCAGCATTATCAGGTTGTAGAGGAGGTTGCAAAGCGTGTTGCCAGTAAATACAGATCCAGATGCTTGAACTTCATAAGGTAGGATGAGATTAGTTGTTTTTAAGGATACAGCTTTTAGACATTTCTAATGAGTTTGTAATGACAACTTTTGGTTCAGCTGAAGACTGTGGTAGAAATGGGTGGAAACTGTTAGAAAGAGCTGGAAAAGGGAAATATGAAAGCAGCCTTCCCAGGCATGGACATGTATGCATGACACAAGGAAAAAAAAAAATAAATCTTATTATTTTTCCTTTGGTGGTACATCTTTTCTTCCTACTGTTAAATTAATCATCAGCTCTGAAGCCACTTGTTTTCTGTAGTCTGCTCATCTGATACTGATCAAACTTAGCTATTAGTTGTGTTCTATCCTTTCAATCACGGAGCATAAGTAAATAATTTGTTACCAGATGTCGCATATGAAAAGTCAAAATCAAACACTCAGTAACAAGTCTGGCTTTAGTTTTAACACTGCAATCCCTAGATGAGATCAACATGTCCTCACTTTCTCCCTGGAAATGGTTCACAATTCTTTGCTACGTAATGACTAGCTAGCTCTTTTTATCTTTCCACTTATTTCCTCCTTTGTATCTCCACCACCAACTGCACGTCAGACTTTACAGTTCAAGTTTATAATGCTTTACTGGCCTTCTTGCCTTATTGTTTTTGACACTGTGCAGCAAGAATTATACACTTCTGTTTAGTAAAGCGAGAGCTCACTCTTAGTCAATGTGCCAACAAAGTTAACTAGGATAAGAGCAGTAAGCCAAAACATCCAGAGACAATAAAGTCAGAGGCATCTGTATTGTTACATTCAGATCTTTCCATCAAGAATTTTGAAACTTAAGCAGGACTGGCATTATTTTTGTGGTACTGATGCATGAACTCATTCAGGAAGAGTGAGAGCAAACAGTATGATGTTTGGCATTGTATTCCTTTTATAGATTTGATGTTCATTGAAAGTTCATGCTGCTTTGAAGCAGGTACTTGTACTGTTCAGATTACAAAGACCTGCTAACATGTGTGCAGCTCACATACTGGTCTACCTATGACCAGAGCAGCACAAAATCTAGCAGCCAAGATTCTGCTTCGCTTGCTCTCATGTTCACAATAAGAAGAAAACTACTGGCATTTTGAAGGGTCTTGTTCATCCAAGAACTGCAAAAAGTTTGCAAAAGGTCAGTAAACATATTGACAATATATTAATGAGTGAAGCATTGATCCCCAATTTAAAGGACTTTCTCAAAATAATTCAAGGTATTCATTGTATACAAAGGGGCCTACTGAATCCCCATCAGTCAGCTGTTATGGTAAGCAAATCACTTTTCCATTGTTACATAAGCTGACTGCTACCTACAATAACCTAACTATAAAAATATCATCTTTCATAAAGTAAGGAGTGTGTCACTGGAGAAGCTATTTCACTCTCAACAGAGCTCTCCTTCAAATATCATAAACCAACTTCTGCCTCTATTTTAGTATTTTGCAGTCTTCTTAGTTAACTAGTGGACAACAACAAAGCCTGTGTATTAAGCCATCTATATGAGTAGGCCTTGACTTGATCAAAGACATATTTACACAGATAAAAACATTGTTTTGTACTGGACACGTGTTTCTGGTCAGACACAGATTATCTACCTAATCTCAGGTAGCTTTAAGCAAGCAGCATTCCAGAGAATGGTAGGCAAGCTGATAACATTTTTGTCTTTGATGTACAAACGAGTTTGCATGTTTGTAGAGAAAAGGAAAAAAAAAAAAGAAGGCTACAAAAATAGGGGAAGTAAGACCAGATTCTGTAATAACAATGGTAACAACAACAACAACTGTAAGAAACCATGCTTGATCATCTGAAACAAATAGCACTAAACACTGAACACAGCTCTCAGGGACAGCTGTTTAGAGAAAAAGAAAATATTTCTACTATATATTTCATCAGTATGACAGCTATTAAATGTGAAGAACTCTCATATCACCACACAGTCATTGCTTCAGTGAGTTAAATTGATAGATGACTTTTTGAAATCAGTGTAATAATAGCAAAGCCAAACATGACCCACTGAGCTTGACCTTAAACAGTGGAAACATGAAAGTAAAGAATGCTAGAAATCTCAAGGTCAAAGATGTTCAAATATATATCTTTCTGTTGCAAATCATCTGAAGACCTTGCTTGAGCCCTTGGGTAAGAAGCAATCACGTAAAAACATTTCCTTTTCTGTATAGTTAATGGTTTTAACTGAGAAAGAGAAAAGATTTGGAATGGAAAAACGAGAAGCACACTTAAATTTCCAATCTTCTTTGTAGTCTCTATGCAGAACTGACTTCATGGATTATTGTATGGTTAGAATCAGATTTATAGGAAGACAGAAAATCTGGTAGCAGATCATCTTTTTCATGAAGAATATAATATTAAAAGCCAGAGAACTCTTGAAGAAAGAGTCTTGAGCTTCCACTCTAATGCCAGAAATAATTGCATCTAATAAACTAAGTAAAAACACAATTAAATCTATTATAATTGAGTCAGCTTAAACATTTTCAGTTTGATCATTCTATTCAAACAACCTCTACATCCTGGTCCACAAAACAAAATCCCCAAATCAGAAACTAAATGCAGTCTTGTGCTAATTAAGCTCCTTATTGACGAGAAAGACCAGTCACAGGTTGATGGATGAAAAGTAGCATGCAACTCTGACAAGTTATACAACTCCTACACTTCCAACCAGCAGCTAAATAAAAGGATGGGGAACACTTTCCCTTTTCTGCAATCAGTTCAACATTATTTCATCTGGGTTTGTCTCAGGTGCTCCCTGATATAGGAGCAATATCATCTGAATAACACTGCAAACAGATCTGCATAAGTATCATACAGAAAACACCACAGAGAAGGATCTATGGGAGAAAAAATCCATTGTCCACATGAAGTTCTCTCAGTAGAGTTTGGAAGAGAATTAAGGAATATTACTGCATCTGTGCCCCTTTCTTAGACTTCCTGAACATTGTTTTGGCTCACATTTGAGAAGGAGGTATGGCTGGCCAAGTGTGACTCTTATAAAACAGAACAATGAGGAGAGAAATGCTGTAATCTATTTTTGTGGAAGGGAGAATAATCACCAGTTTTAAACAGACATTTTTTTTACCTATCTGGTGTAAAATTAAAAGGTACACATTTTGGTGTGGTCATAAGAGGGCATGCAGTGTGGTTTTCTTCCACCACACTACCTTGGGGAGATAGCAAACTGCAGTTTATTTATGTGCTTTGGTAATTTGCAATGGCATCACTGCAGATGACTACCTAGAGAATATAACATTTTCTTCATCAATCGGGTTTCACTAACATAATGCCAGTACAGCGCTGCTCTGCTTAACTAAACACATGCAAATGATTCCTATGTGCTACCTTGCAAAAGCATTGCAAAATTCAGGAAGGAGGGGAAAGGATATGTTATTTTGCTGACTGGGCAGAGAAGGAAGAGCCATCAGTCCATAAAATGACCAAACCAACAGACCTGGAAACTAGAAGCTCATAGTTGCAGTAGTGTGCTGCTGTTAGTGAACTGCTCATCTTCATATCCTGTCATGTGAAGTAGTTTGATTTTCAGATGATCTAATGGCAGTCAGCAGGAAGCTGGAGGCCTAGCAAAGACGTAATTGGTTATTTGCAACTGGTTCCTTCCAGAGACAAATTCTCTCCTCAAGGAAGGCAGGCTTGAGCTGCATCTTCACTGGTATTACAGTGTTAATTCCATCTGTCCCAAGTAGTTATCAACTGTACTCATGCATTCTGAGACTATTTGAGTCAGAAACAAATCTTGGGCTCAGAAACCTGAATGCCAGCAACTGGTAAGCAAAGCACCAAGTAGTTACAGATGTGTAAGAAGCTCAGCTTATCCTTCAGCCAACCATTTAGGCGTATGGTTGAAATCAGTGGCATGTGTACAGTGCTTTGCTAGACTAGATCCAACCTGGCCTTGAACACCTCCAGGTATGGAGCATCCACAGTCCTTCTGGGCAGCCTTTTCCAGCACCTAACCACTCCTTCTTTAAAGGACTTCCCCCTGACATCCAATGTAAACCTTCCCTCCTTGAGCCTAAAATCATTCCCCTTTGTCCTATCACTGTATACCCTTGTAAAATGTTGACTCTCTTCCTGTTTATAATCCCCTTTTAAATACTGGAAAGTCACAATGAATTCTCCTCACAACCTTCTCTTCTCCAGGCTGAACAAGCCCAGTTCCCTCAGCCTGTCTTCATGGAGATGCTCCAGCCCTCTGACCATCTAGACCCACTCCAAGAGCTCCAAATCCTTCCTGTACTGGGGGCCCCAGGTCTGAATGCAGTACTGCAGATGGGGCTTCACAAGAGCCAAGTAGAGGGGGACAATCACTTCCCTCTCCCTGCTGGCCACCCCTTTTTTAATGCAACCCAGGATACCATTGGCTTTCTGAGATGCTAGAACACACTGCTGGCTCATGTTCAGTTTTTTATCTACCACGTTCCCCAGGTCCTTCTCCATAGGGCTCTCAAGGAATTCTTCTCCCAGCCTGAATACATATCTGGGATTACTCCAACCCAAATGCAAAACCTTGCACTTTGCTATGTTGAACCTCATGAGGCTCACATTGGCTCATCTTTAAAATCTGTCGAGGTCCCTCTGAATGGCATGCCTTCCTTCTAATGTGTCAACTGCACCACTCAGCTTGGTGTCATCAGCAAACTTGCTGAGGGTGCACCTGAGCCCATCATTGATGTCACTGATGAAGATATATAATAGCACCAGTCCTAAGACAGACCCCTGGGGGACAGCACTCATCACCAGCCTCCATGTGGACGTTGTGCTATTCACTACAACCCTCTGTCTATGGCCTTGCAATCAATTCCTTATCCATCAAATAGTCCACCCCTCAAATCCATATCTCTCCAATGCAGAGATAAGGATGTGGTGGAGGCGCATATCAAAGGCCTTGCACAAGTCCAGGTAGATGACATCAGTTACCTTCTCTTTGTCCACTCATGTCATCACTCCATCATACAAAGTCACCAGGTTGGTCAGGTATGGCCTTCCCTTAGTAAAGCCAAGGGCTGTCTCAGATATCACCTGCTCATCCCTAATGTGCCTTAACATGTCTTCTAAGAGGATCTGTTCCATGATCTTCCCAGGCACAGAGGTGAGGCTCATTGGCCTGTAGTTCCACAGGCCCTCCTTGCTCCCTTTCTTGTATACGGGAATGACATTTCCATTTTTCCAGTCTGTGGGGACTTTGCCTGACAGTTACAACTTCTCAAATGTGATGGAGAGCAGCTCAGCAACCATATCAGTCAGCTTCTTCAGGATTCTGGGATGCATGTCATCTGGCCCCACAGATGGCTTGCATACATTCAGTCTCATGAGACAGTCTCAGAATTGTGCTGCCCTTACAGTGGTGTGGGGGATTTTCTCCCCCAGTTCCCACCTAGAGGCCCAGGGATGCTATGTGTGTTTTGAATTAGAGGAAGGAACAACTCTAAGCTTTTCTTGTGGCTTTTCTTAATGTATGTAAAATATTCCACTTTTCTATTAAAAACCAACAAACAAAAACAACAAAAAAAAACCTTTTATTTTTGCTAAGAAAAAAAGAGGAAAAAATCTCTCTAGAAAAGGTTGGTAACAACACAATTGTGTACAAAGACTCGAGGGAAGTAGGAAGAAAACATAAAATCACTTCAATCACCACAGCAAACAGATTTCCTTCATAGACTTCAGTTCTCCTAGCCATGGGGAATACAGCTGATGAAGGTTAAAAGCACTAAATTGTGCATGTGGAATAATTTTCAGAGGGCTCAAGCCACAGTGCAGGAATCAGGTTTCAAGTCTGAAGATGCCGAGATCTGAGAATATGGTATCTGTGGTTTTAACCTGTCAGACAGCTCAGCTCCAAGAAGCAGTTCACTCGCTCTCTCCACACTGGGATAGGGGAAAGAACTGGAAAAAAGTTAAAATTCGTAGGTTGAGATAAAAATGGTTTAATACAACAGAAAAGGAAAGGAAAATAATAATAATGGTAAAAGAATATACAAAATGAGTGATGCACAATGCAATTGCTCACCACACAGTGATCGATTCCAACCTCCCCAGTTTTGTTGTTCATTGTGACATCATAGGGTACAGAATATCCCTTCAGATCCCTTTGATCTGCCTGTGTCCTCTCCCAGCAACTTGTGCATCCCCAGCTCCTCACTGGCAGGGCAGTTTGAGAAGCTGAAAAGTCCTTGGCTCTGTCTAAGTACTGCTCAGCAATAACTACAACATCAGTGTGTCAACATTATTCTCATTCTAAATCCAAAACAGAGTACCATACCAGCTACCAGGAAGAAAATGAACTATCCTACTGAAACCAGGAAAATGGTTCAGAAGCTTATGAAGACTGTAAAATGCAAAACAGGCACTAGTAAATAATTTCTTATTCCAGCTGAATTGCCCTTGAGGCCCAAAGATTTTGGTACAAACTTGAAATCTCACTCAACCTCTATGAAAGGTTGAAAGGAGTTCTTGTACTACCAAGTTCCACCTGAATACTGCTACTTGAATGACAACTACTTATTTGGAATGAAATGAAGGGGAAGACAGACATTCCTTCATCACTAATAAACTGAAATGTTTTTCTACCTTGGGGACAACCAGAAACTTCAAGTTGTATTCTTTTCTCCAGTCATTCTAATGGGAATATTATGAAGAAGTCCTTCCAAAGTTTATAGCACTGCAAAATAAGATAATTACAGGATTATGAAAGATGTTCTTCTCTATACTGCACGATTGCCCTAGCAAAGAACAATTCATAACAATGCCTTTCAGCCAGCAATGCTTCCAGATCTATCAGGGCAGAAAACTGCAGACTTATTCCAGACAGGGAGATCTTGTTCTCCTCATTTGTTGCAAGGTTGACCCATCCTTATGATGGCCAAGCACAGAAGACATAGCAACTTCAAGGTTAATTTAACAAAACAGAAGCTAATAGGATCTGGAGTTTTTTCATCTATCATGTTGTTTACCTTCTCTGCCATGTGCCTAGACTTTTTAACTCTAAAATCTCTCTGTAACATCACATTCCTGTTAAATGCATTTCTTGGGCATTTCCTAATGGCAGAATGTGCTTGGAACAAAAAAATTGTATTTAAATATTCTCCCTATATTGTGTGGCTTGAACAGTCAAACCAACACAAAAACGAAGAATCTCTGCAAAAGGAGATTAAAATAAAAATCTCTCTAAACCTGAATTTTCCAAGTGATTCAGCTTAGCTCAAAAAATTTCCCCTGTGATCCAGCATCAGCTTAGATTTCCACTAGTGTTAGCCAAAACCAGTACAGGATTTGTCTCAGAGAAAATTCCTCCTGATGAAAAGTGCAAATACTGTCCACCAAATAGACAAAAATCTCTGGAATCAGGGTAGGGCCTCTATTGCTAGCAGACCAGCAAAACAAAGCCAGAAGGATAGTATTACTAGGAGAACCTGTCAGATTTGCCTGCGTTTTGAATCCAACATAACACAAGTAACTCACTGGCTGCAGGACAGACTGCATCCTTGAGAAGGAGTCCTGCTTTTTCCGTTCACATGGTACCCTCTCGTCAGAACTTAGCAACTCACCAACAGGGACAGAACTGAAGTAGTCTGCAAGCAGTGGGGAAAAAAAACAACAAAAAACACCGCTTGTTTTAATAACGCAAGTTCTGCCACCTAGTGACGAAGAAAGATTAACCTACAGTTAACTAACTGTCTTTGGGCAGATTAGCTCAAACAACTAAAACTGTGCCATAACATCATCAGTACCTGCAGTACTCAGAGCATAAAAGTAGAAGACCGTATGCTGCTTAGCAAAGCACAAAAAGGATGATCATAGCAATATGTAAATGTGAAGTCCCAACATTCATTCAACCGCACACACTTCAATTGTTGACTCTACACCTTCTTCAGGGAGATCAACAAGTGGGCTCAGCTATTGCCTGCATAAAAGCACAACAATGGCAGAGAGCAGGAAGGCAGACACAGATTTTCTTTTCCAATCCTTTGGCTTACTGAGCCATGAGCATGGTTTGGACCCCAAATCTCTAGCACACAGGTGGTGGTTCCAGCAGGATCTTCCTGTTCAGAATTCACATACGGAACCTTTACAACACCTATTCAGAGTGAAACTTTACAGCTCTGCTCTCCAGACGAACTGCCAGCAATAACCACCGTCTGTGAAGCATGTTGGCCAGTGAGTTTTTCAATGCAATATCCTTAACACCAGGTAGAGTACTCTAAGTGGAGCTACACATGAAAAGAAAATCAGTTGCACCCAATGAAAATGTATGTGCTCCTCTCTGCTGAGGGTCTTCTGACCATATTTTCATTGTCCTGTGCCAACGGCTCTGGGAGGAGATAAGACATTAATCTGGAAGTTCAGCTGTGCTTACTATTGGAAATGGAAATGGAAAACGGAAAATGGTCCTGTGCAGAGCAAAACCATGTGGTTTTTACAGATTTGCCTCTAAAGAAGCACTTCTCAATGTCTACCTACAGCAAACCATTCTGTAAGTTCATGTAAAGGGGATGGTAAAGGGGATAGAAAACTACAGTTGCAAAGACAAGCTCCATGGCCACATTTCCTTGAGAGCAGCCCTGCGGAGAAGGACTTGGGGGTCCTGGTGGACAAGAAGCTGGACATGAGACAGCAGTGTGTGCTTGCAGCCCAGAAGGCCAAGTGTGTTCTGGGCTGCATTAGAAAAGGGGGGGCCAGCAGGGAGAGGGAGGTGATTGTCCCCCTCTACTCGGCTCCTGTGAGGCCCCATCTGGAGCACTGTGTCCAGGCCTGGGGCTCCCAGTACAGGAAGGACCTGGAGCTCTTGGAGCGGGTCCAGAGGAGGGCCACTAAGATGATCAGAGGGCTGGAGCACCTCTGCTGTGAGGAAAGGCTGAGGGAATTGGGATTGTTTAGCTTGGAGAAGAAGCGGTTCTGGGGAGACTTCATTGTGGCCTGCCAGTACTCGAAGGGAGCATAGAAACAAGAGGGGTATGACTGTTTATGAGGGTGGATAGTGATAGGTCAAGGGGAAATGGTTTTAAACTGAGACAGGGGAGGTTTAGGTTAGATATTAGGAGAAAGTTTTTCACACACAGTGTGGTGACACACTGGAACAGGTTGCCCAAGGAAGTTGTGGATGCCCCATTCCTGGAGGCATTCAAGGCCAGGCTGGATGTGGCTCTGGGCAGCCTGGTCTGGTGGTTGGCAATCTTGCACATAGCAGGGGGGTTGCAACTAGATGATCACCACAGTCCTTTTCAACCCAGGCCAGTCTATGATTCTATGATCTTGCTAAACTGAAGATGCAAAAAGCAGAACCACTTATGAGTCTTTATTACTTATTAGAAAAGCTTGCAATTAGTCATTAAAAAGATGCTAGAGCTGGAAATAGAATCCAGGCTTACTTTCTCCCACTTGCTTGCTACACCCCTAAAAAATCCTTTGCCCCTGTGTTGTTGTACATCTGCTTAACATCCTCAGTAACACAGCAATAGAAAAAGCTACTGGAAGGAAAACTACAAGGCTTTAATTCTAGTCATCTTGTGTATTCTTTTTCATACATGTTACTCTGTGATTTCCATCAGAATCAATGGAACTAAAACAAAGTTAGAGTTTAGTGCAATGTCTACAGAACTATATGTCTTATACAGCCACTCAACTTCATCTCAGTAGAAGGCTAGCTATTAAGGAAAGCCTTTTCACTGTACTTCAGTGTACTTAGCATTAGCTGGTATTTTGGTTGGAGCTATAGAATTTAAGTAGAGGGATTTTATTTTTATTTTTATTTTCATTTTCATTTTTTTTTAACCTAAGAACAATATAAAAAGAAAATAAATCAAAAAGTATTTACTCTTTCTGATGAATGGCAGACTTCCTGTCACAGAGCTATTCCTAAACTCTTTGGAAGGCATTCCCTCCTTCTGCACAGTATTTACTTTCCACTTGGAATCCAAGGCACTTAGGATTACCACAATAATGCTGTGAAGTACATGTAAATCACCAGAAGACCACTCAGATTTTTCTTCTTCATACTACCATGCTAAACAGAAATGCTACATTGTTGGTAATTAAACCATGTATTAGAACAACTAAACACATCAAGATTTGGGTAGGAGAGAGAAGGATGACCGCTTCTTGCTACACAATATACATACTTTATCTTCCTGCTCCATCTGATTTATTAGCTTGTCCTGTTTTTGATCAGGGAATAGGAAAATCTAGCCACTGCTTCAAAGCAGAACCACTAAGGCAGCATTTGTTTCAAAACCACAGTGAACTAGAAAATAATGCCAGGAAAAACTGGAAAGTTATATAGATGCAAAAAGAGATCTACAAAATGTTTTGATTTTTGTGTTCTTCTAAGGAACCGAATGCACAAACTACTGAAGACAGTAGCTATCTCTTAGGGACATAGTGGAAAAGAGTGTAGAGATCTCTGAAGTGGTAAATCTAAAATGTTTGACACAGGTAAGGTGTTTCGCTATTATTCTTGCAGTGTTTCCTGATGCAAATATTTAGGCAGCTTTGTTTTATGAACCATACTGCCCTACATGCAGTCTCCACTGCAGACCAAAAATCTCAGCAGTAGACTGGATATTCCCAGGTCAATACTGCAGACAGTCCTAAGTGACTCAAGCTTTGAATCTCCACCCACATTGCATTCCAGAATCCTGAAGGTGACTGACAAAGTCACCAGACACTCTCAATGATATTTGAAAAGTCATGGTGGTCAGGTGAAGTCCCTGGTGACTGGAAAAAAGGCAGCGTTGTAGCCATTTTTAAGAAGGTAAGAAAGGATGACCCAGGGATCTACTGATCCATCAGCCTCACCTCTGCGCCAGGAAAGAAATATACGCCTATACAGAACAACTGTTATCCTAACAAACAAGTACTAATGACTTGAACTTCATGCCCAGAGATTGAACTGGTGGCTCTGATCAGAGAAATGCTTTGCAACAGGATGATATTTACTCTTACAATGCCCTTGAGGTTATATTCTTTGGCAAACGTGCTGGAATAAAAGCTGAAAAGGAAGTCAGGTCTTTTAAGCATAACTGAAGCTCTTTGAAACTTTTACTTTGCCATCATTTTGACTGCAATTGAACTACTTTCCTGTTTTAAGAATTTTTGACTTAATAGTTTCTCAGTGAAAATCATAAGTTTTTCAAACTGAAACAACTTCTTATGATGCATAAATTCTGCCATAATCTGTGAGAAAAGAGTTTTGATAGCTGAAGTACAATGTGTAATCTATAATGGAGTCTACCCTTGGTGATCAGCCCTAACATAACCAATTGTCCAATGTGTAAGGCATTCACATGGAAAAATGAGTGAACAGTACAAGAACAGTTTCATCAACATCTGTACTACCTTATTAATTAGCTGATCAACTCATAAAGCAGCTTTTTTAAATAAAAAATGTGGAGTTAATTCCTTTTTTATACTGTAAAAATAATAGCTACTAAAAGCTGTAACTGTGGTATTGTAATCTTTCACACTGATAAGTAGGTCTTACTGTGTTGAGTCCAATGTCTAACATTAGTCTGAGAATCAGTGAATGCAGTGTTTTCTCTGCAAATACAAAACTCTTCCTTTTTCTGTTCTCATTTATTCATTGTCACTGCTCCTAAACAGACTTGCCATACCCACAGCCAATAGGCTGTCTGAGGGAGCCAGCTGCTCCACAAGGGAAAGGAAAAATAACTTTGTTACGGCTGGTGCGAGCAGAGACCACACCAACAAGGTGCCAAGATGCAGAGTGCAGGGACAAAGATGGTGGTGTTGGAAATATCCAAATAATTTATCAGGACAGTACCTCTGATGAAGCAGATTTTATTTGCAATTGCAATGGTGGGCCTTCTGCAAGTAGGAGAGCATACAGAAAACAGTGTTACATCTTTTATGTCCCGTTGCCCGATGCTTATCTCTTTCTCCCCTAGTTCCTCACTGACTGAGTACTTCAGGTTCACAATCTTCCCAATGCTTCACTAAACATACAAATACTGGACAAACATAAATCTTGGCTGGCTAAGTGTAAACCTCTAATTATTTAATTAACTTCTGACACTCACTCACTCCACACTTGGTCATTGTTTCTGGATATCTGCTTGCCTTCCTTGCACAGAGATAAGCTCAGAAGGAGGATAGAGGGGAGTATTTTGATGTCTGCCGGTTGCATGCCAACCTTCCCACAGAGTGAGACAGTCCGGCCTTGTGTAGAGGCCCTGGCTTCTTTGATGTTTGTTAAATCTGTTTTTCTTTTCCTGGGAGTTTCTTATCCTAACAGAAGAACCCTACAATATGTTCTCTAGTCCCTAACACTATACCCACATTGTCTGGAACATTTAAAAACTACTGCAGTTTTGTAAGAAAGAATTAATCACATAATTCAGCAATAATGTTTCTAAAACACGCTGCTAACATATACAGTGTTCCTACTTTTTACTTCAACTATTTCTAAGGATAAATTACAGAATACAAAAATACAAAATACAGAATAAAACATTATGTTCTACTTCTTCAAATCAATTGCCCTTTTTAACATCTAATGCAGAAACAATATTCCATTCCCACAGTGGTGAGGCTCAGCCACTATCCACTGATGAGGCAGTCGATGCGAAGCCAGACATCACAGCCAACAGGCATGGGTCATGCTGACAGCTTTGCTTATACAGCAGTGATGTTGCCAGGCAAGGGCCAGCAGTAAACCCTCAGTGCAGGGGCGGAAGGTCCTTGTTTCTGACTTCATTTACAATGGTTCCTAACAGTGGAAGAGCTGACCTTGGGTTCAACTATACTCAACTCAGCCAACTCAATGAAGAAGGATGCACACTAGACCCTTCATCAACGAAGATCTAGAGCAAGCAGGGAGAGGATTCCTCATCTACTTCTAAAATTTGGAAGAGGTTTTTCTGGTACTTGGATACTACAAGCACCTACCTTGGATAGACTTGATGGATAGGCTCCATTCTTCTACAATTAAAATATTATTGCAGCACTGTTAAAATAAACATAGAAGCAAAGAACCAAACAAAGGAAGAAGGAAAAAAAAACACTTCTGCATTTAAATATTTTCTGTCTTTCTGTCTTTCGAAAACTGTATAATGGTATCTTTGGAATTTCGAAGTGGCACACTCTTCACTCTTCCCCAACCCTCCCACCACTTATGGATAACAAGAACTCCCTTACCAGTTACTGCATCTTACCCTATGGGTTTTCCAGTGTAACATGAAAATCGGCAAAGCTGCAGTGTTAGTACTCAGCATGGGTTCACATCTCCATGGACAATATCAAACTGGCTGCCTCAGTCAGGTTTCTGGAATTTAATCAGCAAGGGACAGTGACAGAAGGAATAATGAAAACCTCTTTAGAACATTACTAGTGCTCACCCCACCCTCCTTCTATGTTCTTATGTCTGCTGCGTTGGTCCGTTCACACTAATGTCTCAATTCCATGTGATTAATTTCAGTGAAAGTTAAACACTTTTGCTTGTGTCTGACACAGCTGTTTTGATGTGACAGCAACAGAACTGTTTCTCAGTGTCACCTATCATCAATAACATATCTTCAAATATCTTCTACAACATTTTGCATGTCAGTCCGCTATTTACATGCAAACCACTTTTGCTTTTATTTTGGAAGTATTCTCTTACCTGGAAGCTTAAAAAAATTGATGATGGAAGAATCAGGCAAACATAATGCAGGTGATTGAATGATATCACAAAAAAGCAAGGAGAAATGTACTGAGTACATTAGCAGTATAGAGTACTGTTAACTATTTAGAAAGGACAAAGAAAAAAAAATCTGCAACACATCCTGGCTTTCCATGTGTTATAAAACTATTTTGTGGATGTTTTTTGAAGATTTAATGGAATACTTTGCCAAATGAAACAGATGTAGCTACAACAAAATAAAAACAAACAAACAAAAATATTAAAACCAAAAACCCCAACCATTGACTGATTGTGTTCCTGTAAAATACTTCTGAGTTCAAATGAACAATCAAAAGCAACTACATATTCTGCAGGCTGCCCACAGTTTCCAGGTAATCAAAGACCTGGTAATCAAAGATAAAAGTGCTGACGCGAAGAAATGTTTGAAGACATGAGTAGAACTTGCTCTTTTCAAGAACAATGCCAGTCATTATTCAGTGTTTTTTCTTTCACGTTTATTCCATGGTGAATATTGCAGATGGGCAAGGATGGTTTTTCCTGCTCAAGGTTTTTATGGCCTTAGACACCACAGCTGTTAGTATGAGGCTGCATCAGCTACAGAAAAGCTGAGACACATGCCTGCTGACAATATGGCTTATGGTAAGCGCTCTCTATAGATGTAAAATCCTCTCCTGAGATACCAAAGTATTCTCCTATAGTTAGTGATATTACTATCCTACCCTGCTTCTGCTATAGGCACAACAGTAGCAGTGTACAGGAGGTATGAACTTGCGAAGTAAGCCACTGGCCAGTCTAGAACTTGCTTGAACACCAGACAATGATCTGGTATTCAATGTACACAATGCTATTTTATAGCACGTTAATGGAGAATTACTACATTGCTGGGCTTGGTGTGACTTGACTCTTTTAATCTATCTTCCTTTCATTCTTCCCATGACGTATTTTTGTGTAGGAAGCTGATGGCACCTGAAAAAAAAAAAAAAAAAAAAGTAGGTGGATGGCTGGACAAGATGATCTCAGAGGTCTTTTCCAATCCTAATGATCTTTTATCAAAGTCAGCTTATCTAGCACATAACAAAATGGGGTATCACCTTCAGCTGCTGTCCACAGTTCTGATATGTGACGTGCAACTTGCAAGAGCCAATCTTTGCCATACTGTACTGTAGAGAATAAAAGTTGTTGAAGGAATTACCTAACTGAATAGATATCTGTGTCACAGCAGAGCTCAGCAGATATCAGGAATTGGGTGTACGCCATTTGTGTCACTACAGCATACTGTCTCCATGACTGCAGCAATTTGCAGGCTAGAATCTGATATAGAAAAGAAAAAACAATTTAAAAGAAATGTAAAGATGCTGGAATAAGGCAACATGGAATCAGAATGCTAGAAGACCTTTATCCAAGCATTTAATTGAAGGGATAAGATTTTTAAGGTTTTGCAAATGTCCTTGACAGGAAGGAAAATTAACATAACACCAGATCAGATTTTTCATCATTCTTAGAAAAACCAGCAGGCTTTCACTAAGCAAAGCACTTAGCAATGAGCTTAAAGATAAACATCAAGATAGCACTGAGAACTTTTGTGAAAATATTATGGTTAAAACTTTTTGCCAAACTGAGGCCTAGTTCCTAACAATCAGCAAATGACTTCTGAAATGTTAACGAGTATTGTTCTAGAAAAACAAATAATCACTGAAATGCCATTACTCATTACTTGAGGAACTGCAGAGGAAACTAGATATGCTATTCCTTCTATATGCACTCTGTCCTAACACATTAAATCCATTATTCCCATAGGTAACATAGAGGTGCAGCTAAATTTTCTCCTGAAACAACAACAAAAAAATTATCACCCATCAAATTCACAACATTACTATTGCTTTCTACAGAATAAGTGATTTAAATAATAAAACATATCTCACATCTGATATCATGAAGTACAAGCCTGGTTCAAGGAACATGGGCAGTCCAATATCTAATACTGTTGAAAAAATGCAACAAAAATCTGCTGGATGCATTTATATTGTTCATAGTATCATTCAATTGTCTAGAACCTGTAAGTATTGAACTCCAACACAAGCTCCATCTCTTTCCAAAGTTAAATTATTTTCTTAAATAAGCAATAGATTTTATTTTTTTTTTCAAAAAGAAAATCAAGATAAACAGGAGCTGATGGATGCACAGAACTTCTGAAAGTCTCCATATTTTCCATGAGACAGAAAAAATAACCTAACACTCCATATTTAAACATTTTTATGAGCACCTACAGGCTTCCACTAAGCAAGGCACTTTGTTATAAGCTTAGAGATTACCATTTTTATGTGTGCAGGAAACATATAAATTGAAAGCCTCAATTTCAAATAAATTTTCATTCCTCTTTACATATATTTGTACTTGTTTTTTATTGGAGTGGTGGACATTGTATACAACTAAATTGCTTTCCAAATTTTTTATACTCTTATTTTAAAGATAGACCTCAATGTTATAGAACAAGTGCGTTTCTTCAGATAATCAGTCACTGCCTTAAAACCCATTCTATGTAAAAAAAAAAAAAAAAAAAGTCATGCAAAAATCAGTGAGAAGCCTTTTGTATTTTCTTTCAGCTGTCACCACCTGCTTCACTGACTGTATGTGTACTGCCAACTGCAGTATAGATCTGTATTAGTCTATCACAGTTCCATCTCTCTATTCACCTTGCTGATGTAACTCATCCCCATCTTCATCAATGTCTATTCACTTATAGCATACGAATAAGCTTTTGTGTCAAAGGTATGGCACAATAGTCTTAAGCCCGCACCTGAGTTGAACACAAATTCTGAACATGATGCAGATATCCTTCATAGTCAATAATCCAAAATAGTGGCATAGACTCATAGAAGGAAGGAATGGTTTGGGTTGGAAGGGACCTTAAGGACCACCTAGTTTCAACCTCCATGCCCACTAGATCAGACTGCCTGAAGCCCCATCCAACCTGATCTTGAATTCATGCAGAGAGGAGGCATCCGCAACTTAGGAACTTCTATTTGGCCAATGATTTAGCTAATATAAGGTCCATTACAGCTTAAGACAGTTTGGATAGTGGTTTCTCTACTCCTTCCCTCTCATGGAAAATACCATACAGTAATCCAACTGCACGTTAAATATTGTCACATCTCTTTTCTTGTCTTTGAGAAAAAGGTAAATATTCCCCGATGAAGGCTTCCTTGCATGACATTAATGAGCGCAGAGTAGAACAGTACCTTCCCAAACACCATCTTCTCTAAGAAAACAAAGACAAGTTCCTTCAGCATAGGTTTTGCTTTGTCTGTTTTGTTTGTTTTATGCAATGACTTTTCTCCAGATTTACAGCAGCAGCTTTACAAGAGATTTGTAACAGACAGCGCTCCATCTGTAGTCTTGCATTCCCTGCGTGAGAGCCATAATTCACCTAGTGTGAAATGACAGGAGATCATAATGGCTAATCATGTATTATGATTATACTGCCTCTACTGGAAGAATTGCACTTGGCTTTCTGTGTCTCCTTTGGGCAATGCAAAACTTTCTCACAAAGCTGAGACAAATAATACTATTCTGGTTGCTAATGTGACACCACCTGGACACCTCTCCTCCCCCTCAGGCATCAGCATTGTCCTAGAACATGAAAAGTGGGTTTCTTAGTGGCTTGGATGCTGGATACAGAACATTCAGTTGCAAATTGCCAGCATGATTCTGGCTCACATTGGTGATGATATAAACGTCTGACAGATGTTTTGCTTGCATGAAATTATCTACTCATATAGTTCTCATGCACAGGTGTCCAAAATCAGAAAAAAAAAAAAAGATTTAAATGATGCAAAACAATACAGAATCACAGAATCATAGAATTGTAGGGGTTGGAAGGGACCACTGGAGATCACTCTCTGCTAAAGCAGGTTCCCTATGGCAGGCTGCACTGCAGAGTGTGCATACGGGTCTTGAATAGCTCCAGAGAAGGAGACTCTACAGCCTGTCTGAGCAAGCTGTTCTAGTGCTCCATCACTCTCACAGTAAAGAAGTTCCTAGGATACCACTGGCATTCTTGGCCGTACTGCTGGCTCACGGCCAACCTGCTATACATCAGGATCTTGAATCATGAGAACAAATTTCCCATATTGTGAGAACAGCCTTTTCCTATAACGTGAGTGGATACAAGCTGAAGGATGAGATGCCTGCATACAGTTAAGCTCAAGAACATAATGCAGAGTCCATGGAAACTCGCTGTCAAACAATGATAGGAAAGAAGAACAGATACCCTGTTGTTGAAGATAGGACAGTGAAATATATTCCTCAGCTTAACAGAACACCAGTATGAGCTGGTTAGGGCTATCCCCTTCTTCCCCCAAAAGATTGGAAGTTCACAGTGAAGTAAACTACTAGCCTTCATCCAATGACCATCAGAGACCCCCACTACATTTTTAATATATGTGCTCAAGAGGCTGGGACAATATATTAATGATTACTTAGAATTCCAGCCCATTTCCTTGGAATGTAATGAATATGTATACATTATGTCTTTAAATTTGTAACCACTGCTTTACTCAGTGTGCAGGTTAGGAGGAGTTATCCCCCTCACACCCAGCACATTAATAATAAACATGCCTGCTTTATAACCTTCTTTTCTTCCAGTTGCTTGGAGATGACATCCAGAACAAGTTACTCCAGCCATTTTCCAGGTATGGAAGTGAGGCTGACTAGCCTGTAGTTGCCCAAATCCTTCTTCTTGACATCCATAAAAACACTGGTTATCCTCCAGTCTTCAGGCACCTCTTCCACTCTCCAAGACCTTTCAAAGACGATAAAAAGCAGTTCAGCAGTCACTTCTGCCAGCTCCCTCAGCACACGTGGGTACCAAATCCAGGTCCCATGGATTTGTGTGAATTGATTTTGGCTAGATGCACTCTGATCAGATCCTCCTCAACCAAGGGGAAGTCATCCTTTCTCCACACTCTTTCTCTTACCTCCAGGGTCCGGGATTCCCAAGGATCAGTCTCAGTAGTGGAGACTGAAGCAAAGAAAGCATTCAGTAACTCTACCTTCTCAGCACTCTCTGCCACCAGCACATCCATCTCATTACGCAGCAGATCCAATTTTCCCTAGTCTTCCTTTTGCTGTTGACTTACTTAAAGATGCCTTTCTAGTTATCCTTGATCTCCCCTGCCAGATTTAATTCCAAGAAGGCCCTAGCCTTCCTCTTTGCATTCTTGCAGTCCCTAACATCATTCCTATATTCTTCCCAAGTAGCCAGGACTTTTTTTTTTCCCACATTTCATGGACATTCTTCTTCCTTTTGAGTTTATCCATGAGTTCCTTGCTCATCCATCCATGTGTCCTGCCACTTTCTCTGATTCTCACTCTTAGAGATGTACTAGTTATTGAGTTTGGAAGAAGTGATGCTTAAGCATTGGCTATTTCTCATGGCCCCTTTACTTTCCAAATCTACAGCCCATGGGGTATCCCTAAGTAAGTCCTTGGAAAGGTCAAAGTTTTAATATAGAAAGGATATATAATTTACTTTAATTACAGGATCAGTGGACTACTACAGACATAAAGCAAATGCTTAAAAGGTGTTTTGCCAACACACTCCTTGAATATTTTTGACAGACATCAGTGGCCAGGACCTTTGCCATACACTTCTATCCCCACAAAAAAGTTACTAGTCTAGACAGTTTCAGAATGTGGGAAGGAAGTTTTCACCATCCTGATTCACTCTGAAAGCTTTCTCCTTCTCCTTCCTTGGTGTTTTCATCTCTGAAACAGAAACAAATCTAAGCTGATCAATTTATGGGGCTACAGCAAAAGTAGAATCACAGCAGGTTTTCTCAGTTTACCAGTAACTTCACTGAATTGTCTGTTCCTCTGTGGTTAGGAAGTCACCAAGAAGAAACTTCAGAACTGTTTCATTGAGCAGTACATAACTTCTCTTGGTAAGAGATGAAAAATTCTGCAAGACTCCTTCCAGTCTAACTGCATAGCAGGAATACTCAAGTGCTTTAGCCATGACTGAATAAAACTCTTAACTAACAGTACCTTCAGTGTAAATACTAGAATTTGTAGGATACAGCTTCAGTTTTCTGCTCTGTTGTGTGACTGATGCAACAAATGCCATAGTTCCCCAGCAGTAAACAACTGTAAAAACATGTTTAACTTTTCAGGAAGACAATCAGTTTATATAAAATAATGCAGCCTCAAGATGCTGAATAGATCAGTGGGCTTCACCACCACATTGCTCAGAGCCATACCATTTGCAGTGTGCTTACTGGAACACCTTCTCATATTGTTATTTCATTTCTGTTCTGAAATCAGCAAAATCAGTCTTACATCCTGCACTGACAGACATGTATGAAGAAAAACAGTTAGTTTATTCACAGAGCAAAATATGAAGGGAATATGTGATTCTATATTTAAAAGGACAAAAAAAAGAAAAAGTCAAACAAGAAATACTGACACTAGGAGCACAGAAGTTACACAGGATTGGATTGTTAAAAACACGGAGTGGTTGCCAAGCATTAATGGCTGCAAAGCTGTTAGTGGGTGGAAAAGGTCAGCATAATGGTAACAAGTTGAATTTGTCTTTTAGAAGAGCGAGGAGAGCACAGTCTCTAATAACACCTTGTACAGCAGAACTCAGCTTTTAGTCTGCATGATGCAACTTTTCATTAACAGCAAGGCTTGATCTGGATCTCCTTTTGATTAAGCAGGCAGCCTAGTACGGAAGATTGTCTGAAAATTCTGTCTCAACATTCTTATTTAGAGATATATACAAAAGATATGAATTTTATCTATTGATATGTTAAAGGCGTTTTTCCCAGTAATTAGGAACAGAAGCTAGAGATTGTTATTCAACTTTGGAAAGCCCTTACGTCTTTAAATATGATTGCCCAAGGTCAGGATTCTACACCTGGTGAGAAAAGATAAATTTTGTCACGGAATACATGCTTTCTGGAATGTCTCCTTATCTTCTATTTTGTCCCTCCTACATTTCCTAGAGCAGAAACAGTCTGGATATAAGCTATAATTTACTTATGTACCAAAGGCATTTTGTCATTTTAAGGCCTTCTATGTGTTGCTGTCGCTCTTTCTCAGTATCAGATGATACTTCAGAAATTCTAACCTGCCATTCTGAGACTAGAAATTAAATAAAAATTCATACAAAGTTCATCCTTCCAGGCTGAAGGTAGAAGGGTAGATTCAAATCTGTTATACAAGTCTAAATTTTTATTAATCCTAAATCTGGGCAGTTAGATTCTAACAGCTTGTGATATAAAGATGCCTTAGAGCAAATTATAATCAGCTTCAAAAAGAAATCTATAAAGCATGGTTCAAAATATCTACTTAAGCATATGCTTAAGGTTCAACTTCTGCACTACTAAATTAAGATTCAGCCGTTCTGCTTTCTATTCCCTCAAGTTTATCCCTGAAATACTAATCTGAATGTACACAAAAACAAGTGCAAACATGAATAAGAAAGAACTTTTAAACTCTTTATCTTCTTTCTGGGACTGGCCCAAAAAAAGTGCAGTTCAACTAACAAAAGCCAGACATTTACTGCTGCCTCTATTACTGCCTCTGTCAAAAATGCAAGTAATTTCCTCATGGCAGACACAGATAAGGGCAATTACTCTGACTATTGCTTCTAATGCTTACATTTGACCAATTGCTTTCTGCAGTTGTCACATACTGATTCTAGACCCCAGCTACCTGTGTGACAGCTAGTATGTCTTTACAAGCTTTTCCAGAAGCCTCCACACTGTGAAAGCCCAGAATTACTTAATCACTGCAAATCTACCACTCCCTCTACACAGCTGCACAGAGCTTCTGACTGCTGGCAAGAAAGGGTCTATAAATGTGGAGATCATGTTTTAATCCACTGCTATCTTCAGATAATTATGCTGAATGTATGAAGTGTCTAATTAAAAAGCAGAAGCAATATTAAATAATAACAACAACACTTTGATGAAACACAATGACTACTTTAAAAAAGTCTCCTTAACAAACTAAGTCACACCTGTTGGAAATATCCAAATAATTTTCTAGGACAGTATCTCTGATAAAGCAGATTTTATTCGCGATTGCAATGGCGAGCAAGGAGGGTAAGCAAGAGGGCACTCAGAAAACAGCATTACATCTTTTATTCCTATTCCCTGACAGTTACCTCTTTCTCTCCTAGTTCCTCATTGGCTGAGTACTTTAGGTTTACAATCTTCTCGATGCTTCACTAAATATTGAAACACTGGACAAACATAAATTTTTGCTGCATAAGTGTAAATCTGTATTTAATTAACTTATTCCACACCTGATCATTATTTTGTAGATATCTGCTTGTCCTTCTTCCCACAAAGATAAGCTCAGGAGAAAGACGGTGAAGTATCTTGGTGCCTGCCTGTCACATCCCAACCTTCTCATGGAGTGAGACAGTTCGGCCTTGTGTAGGGGCCCTAACTTCTTTGATGTTTGCTAAATCTGTTCTTCTTTTGCTAGGATTTTCTTATCCTAACAGAACAACTCTACGATATGTTTTCTAATCCCTAACACACTTTACTCGCATTGTTTGGAACATTTAACAACTAGTACAGTTTTGCAAGAAAGAATTTATCACATAATTCAGTAATAATGTCTCTAAAACATGCCACTAACATATATAGTATTTTACTTCTTAGATCAACTATTTCTAAGGATAAGTTACAGAATACAAATGCATCATATTCTACTTCTTCAAACCAATTGCTCTTTTTAATACCAAATACAGAACAACATTCCATTCCCACACACCTATGGCACTGGTATCACCTTGCTGTTACTGAAGGAAGTGAGAAAGACAAAGGCTAGGACAAAGATCAATTATACAAACAGCGAAAGTGACTAATGTGTCTAAAGTCACGCAGTCATTGACTAGTTTCTTATTGCCTATTCCTGCACTGATCATAAAGGAAACATGCCTCCAAAAGCATTGATGTCCAGCCCTTAGGCTTGCATGGGCTACACTGAGTGAAAAGGAATCATCCTGGGCCACATATATGTAGGTTGCTCTGAAAGTTATGCCTCCTATTTATTTCTACAGAAATGATAACAAAGAGCACAAGTAACACTGTTTGATTGAATAAATTCTCAGCTACAAAACACTGTTTTTTCACACAATCACCACCATTAGCTGTGCATTTTCACCAGTGATGAACAAGAGCCTGCATGCCGTACTTGTAAATATCCACACCAGCAGACCCACTGTCACTATTGCCACTGCTGAAATGCACCCACCACCTTGTGCTCACATTTACTGTTTGATCTCCATAAACCAAGCGTTGATGAATGTCAATGGGTACAATTTTTTCCATATGGAGGAGTTCAGTGACACACCTTTTCTTAATACATTCCAATGTCAGATGCTGTTCTGTCAGACTGCCCCTCTGTGCCATCTGTCACACGGCAAGAAAATGGAATGTGATGTTAGAGGGAAGGTTCAGCCTTTACTGCTGTAACACCAACATCTAAGTCTGATGTGTAGGCCAATGTCATAAAAAAGGAGGCACTGATTTTGCAGCGGCCCTCGTTAAATGTAAAACATAATTCATGTTTTTAAAATAAAACTTATTTTAATTTCAATGTTTTTTTAATTAAAACATAAAACTAGTGGGATATGTGACCTCGTTTTTGTGAAGCTAATGCATCAGGCTAGTTCAGTGGCAGAGGATCAAGTTCACAATGAGCTCTAAAGGTGTTCAAATAGAGATTTTTGTTGAAATTTTACTTTTCCTGTACTTCATCCTTGACAATTGTTCGCAAGTGTGCGTGCTACCAAAAAGCGATGACACAAGTAAGGTGTGACTGTGAACTGAGGGGCATTTCTCTCCGTTAAGAGAGGTCTTATAAAAGTCTTGAGATGAAAAAGGAAAGGATAAAATTTCCTTGCAAAATAAGCTGAATTTTTGGAAGCATAAAGGAAGGACAGGGGGTCCCTGTAAAACAAGATAAACCTGAGGAGAAGGGTTTTGGTCACAAGGATCTGGTTAAAGAAACGTATCTTGCAAACTGTTGCTGGCTTGACACGACAAAGAGGAGAGTTAATCGTGAACCAATATTTGATGGTTACTGAGGGGCCAAGGTGGGCCACTCAGAAGGGAAGAGATATCACCATGATGGTATGGGGCAGGGGGTAGCTGTGAGCTGTGCTGGGCCTCATGCAGTCTGCGGTCAGACAGGCCTGTAGGCACTGCTGCAAAATACTTCTTTGAAGGTCACACTTTCAAATACAATAGAAATATTTGGATAGAATCAGGCGAAACAATGAAAAATGATGGCAATGTGTATACGAGTGGTAAAAAGACATTTTTAACTCACGAGCAAGGAATTATGAAAATTGTGAAGACAAATTGTTTGCCATTAAAGTGAGAAGAGCTAAAATAGATGCATGATTCACAATTCACCCACACACTGGTTTTAGTTCTATTTTGGAAACCTGCTTAACTAGCCTCCTTTGCTAGTCACATACCCTCCTTTAAACTTAAATCAATATGGCAATATTTCTAATCGTGGGTATTCTGTTATATTGGTGGGCTTGCACTGACCTTCACGTAAAAAGCTGGGCCACACAACTTTACTCAAAAAGGGGCTGCAAGCCTCCCAGGAGAACTCTCCTCCATTCTGAGCAGAGTTGTTGCCTTTGCTGCTATTAATGACTACGAGATGCAGCCTCGCCATTACTGATCTCAGTGGCTCTGAGGCATCTGTTGCCGAGGTCTGCTTTATACATGTGGTCCTGCCTACACTTGGAGCCTGAACTTTGATGTAGCTGATGAGCAACACGAAACCACTTTTTTTGCAGCCACGGAGGCAGACACCTCAAAGTAGCAATCCTCGAGCTTGTCTCTAGGAAGACTGAAAAACTTGTCCAAGCCAGCCACAGAAACATACAGCAATCGACCCTTGGTCAGGGATACGGGCACATCATCTGCAATCACTCCAGGCCACCCTTTCACCTGACCGGATAAGACACACAGCTGCGACTTAATAAGAGCCGCCGAACGGGATAAAAAGTACCGAAGGCATTTCAAGGCACAGGCACTTCTCACAGTGCCTCCCAACAGGGAGCAGAAAGCACCGCAGAGCCGCACGCGGACCTCCCTCCGCGCTCTGAGAGCCTATCTGCAGCTTCCCAAACCACCGGCGGGGCACCCCGCGCCGCCACTCCGCTCGGGAGCCAGTCAGAGAGGGAGGGCGGCCTGGCCCCGCGCCAAGCCTGCCTCCGGCCCCGCTGTCGCCTAGGCAACAAGGCGAACGGGCAAAAGAGATTGCGCCACCGGAAGCGGCCCGCCGCGCGGGGCGGGGCGGAAGCGGAGGCGGTGCCGGCCGGTGGCGCAGGTATCCCCAGCGCTGCAGTGCTCCGGCCCCGCCCTGGCGGCCCGCCCCGCCCTCAAGCCCCGCCCCGCCCTCAGGCTCCGCCCCTCGACCGCGGCCGCCGCCGCCGGGGAGGCAGCGGGGGCGCCGCGGCGGAGCCGTCGAAGGAGCAAAGCTCTCTTGACAGGGCCCGGCACTGCCCCGCGCCGCGTTCGTCCGTCGCCGCTGCCGCCGCCACAACCGCCCCAGGGCGGGCCGTCGCGGCGGGTGGATGCCCAGCGCCTAGTGGGCACCGCCGGGACGGGGACGCACGGACACCATGGGCTGCTGCAGCTCCGCCGCGCAGGTGAGCGCCCCGCGCCCCGCTCTGCCCCTCCGCCGCCGGGTCCCCCGCGTCCTCGGCCTCGCAGTCCCCCCGACCGCCCGCGCTGTGCCCTTTTCCCCCGGGACTTCTCCCGTCCTCGCCCAACCCTTGCCCCCGGCCCTGCCCCGCTCCGGGCCGGCTGCTCCCGCCGCCCTTCCCGGTATGTGGGGCTGTCCTCGGCTCGCCTCCGCCCTCCCCGGCCGCTTTCCCTCTCTGGGTCCCTCCACTCGGGTAGCGCTGCTCCCTCCGGAACTTCACGCTGTTTGCTCGGCCTCCTTCCCGAGGTTGTGGATTGTGACTAACGCCGCGACGGTGCCCGCCCGTAAATGTTGGCTCTCGGGTTGCGGTGGCTGGATCCAGTTTCCAGCGGGCTGCTTCTGTGGGAAAGTCCATCTCTGCCGTCCCGGATGACTCATCACAGAGATGAGTTTTTTAAGTCAGCCGTTCAGTCAGTATTCGTGTTTATTACTGTATTTTTAGTTGTTTTTTTTTTTTTTTTTTTTAATAAGGATTCTGTTCTTCCCACGCAAAGCACTGCAGAGAGCTGTCCAGTTGCAGTAGGGAACAATATTCCTTCTGTACGGCAAATTTTGCTGCAAAGAGAAAGGCATTGAGCTTTGTGTGGTATGTGGGGAAATGGTCTGGAGTTGTAGAGAATGTCGTTTTCCACGGATGTTAGAGGAGATGTTCAGATCATGAGGCCACTGCAGCAAGCTGCTGCCAGGGAGTCTGTGGTTTGAGGTTTGCTAAAACTGTGCTGGATAAACATCTGCCAGGAGTGGCTTAAGCAAGGCTGATATGGACGTTGAGCACTGTGAGCGAGACAGATGTTTTGAAGTGATGTTTTGAAGTCCCTTCCAACCTCATTTTCTATGATCCATATCAAAATTCATTTTTGTAAGCGTTGCATGCCCCCCTTTTAGGTGTTCCTTATGAATTTGAATTGCTTGTTCCGTTTATGTTCTTTCCTTAAATGAAAAAGCAGGCTCGTTTGTGGGTTGTGTTAGACCAAAAGCAGGGAGAAATAGAAGATTGGATGTTTTAAGTTCTCGGATTTCAAATAACTGATTTTATTTTAATTTTTTTTTTTTGTGAAACTTGCCTTTCCCTGCCAGATCTCATGATGCTGATGATATGCTGCTGAAACTCTCATTTGCTTTCCTTGTGTGTGGCAAGATGTGGCACAGTAATTGAGCTTAGCATCCCGTCTATGTAACTGAGCTGTAGAGAATGGTTGATTATTTAATTCCCTAACCAAGAGCAATTCTGCATCTCCTCAGGAAATCCGAATCAAAGGCTAGTTGCTGAATATTTTATCAGCAACAGTTTTGTCTGGCATATTGTTTGCAGAAACATTTCTACCAACAGTGCAGCTCTGCTTTACAGCCTATCGTCTGTCATCTCCTTCCTTTATCATTAACAATAGATGTTGGCTTCCTCTACCCCTGCCTTTATGCCTTCCCCTCCCTTATTTCCTCCAAAGCCTTCCTCGAGCAGGGTTCCATCAGATGTTCCTTCATGTTGCCTCATATCTTGTTTCTCCCAGTTCAGCTTCATCTTAGGCTTTGACAGTCTTTCTTATCGTGATTCCTTATCCTCATTCCTTATGACTTTATCAAGTTCATTTCTCCTTAAGTTTATTCTCCAGCTCCCCAGCTTGTTTGATCTTCATCTGCTAATCCTCATTCTTGTTTCTGAGAGAGGCGATTACTTGTATTTTGGCTTTGCCAGCCATTTTCTTGTCTAGTTCTGCATCTCCAAGTCCCTTCTCACGACTGCCACCTCCTCATCTCATTTATGTTGCTGCATCTACCTGTGACTGGCTGTTGAACCAGGCAGATTTCTTTATTGTCTTCTCCCTAGCTCTTATTTCATGCTCAATTGCCTTTTTTTTTTTTTTCTTTCTTTTTTTTCAGTGCATTTCCTGATTGCTTTGCTTTGTAGGCTTTCAGGAGCTCTGCCTTAGGCTTTTTCCTGTTTCTCTTTCCCTGTAGAATCTAAAGGTTTAAAAAAAAAAATAAATTAATTAAAAAAATAAAAAAATCTGATTCAAATTGACATGTTTACCTTTTCTCTGTACTGAACCTGCTACTTTCAGTGATGGATTTCCATGTTTGTTGTCTGCTTCTTTTGCCTTTAATTGCTTAGCCTGACCCTAAATTCCCATTCATTCTCCAAACATCTGGGTTTTTGTTTTTTTTTTTGTTTTACCTTTTCCTGGCGTCTTATTCCTTCTAGATCTTATTGAGTTACTGTCCTCCATTTGTAGAATTGACAGTCAGCTTCAGTCTGCATTCCTACTTTTCCAAACTCCTGGAACAGGAAATAGAAATCTAAATCGTTGGACATTCTCTCTTCTTCCTTCATACCAAATTCTTCCATTCCTTTTTATGTACTTGACTCAAATTTGCCTCATTAAGCTCTTTGCATGCTCCTGGCCAGGCAACAAGGTTTTCCCTGCTTCCTTACCCTCCTTGCCCTCTCTTACTTTTGATACTGACATTAATCTGCATCTTGATGCTGTATTCTCACTGGGCTCCTACTGTCCTGTTCTTACTCTTTTCTCCACTCCCTGGCTGCTATTTTCTTTTCCCCACCACTGCGCTTTTACTTCCATTCGTTTGTTGTTTCTCTCCCCCTTTCATTATCTTTCTCCTATCTTACTAAATTTTTCAAATTTGAACTTTTAAAAGTGATGTCAGCTTAAACTCAGCAGGACCATCCCAGGCTTTCTTCCTGGTACAGCCATTGTTTGCTGCTGGTGCATTGTTGTTATCCTTTGGGACTGAGCTTTCTGAATTTTAGTAGTGCTGAAGCTCTGAGTAGATAGTCAAATTCCTTATCAAACGCTTGATTTCATCTATTAAAAAAAAAAAAAAAAAGTTTGCATTTGTGAGGCAACACTCTTTCAGTTCTTTCCATTATTCCTCAGTGATGTTTTCTGCCTCACTATACTAGTCCGTGATAAATTGAATTTGCAGGAGGTACTGTAAGAGTTCATCACTCCTGTCTCATCATGACTGTCAGTCTCTGCAGTAGAGCTGTTTGACTGAGGTAATACAGGTGGTGGTGGATTGTTTTGTTTGTTGTTGTTTTTGGTTTTTTGTTTATTTTGTTTGCATAGGCAAGAAAACTTCCATGATGGTTTAATTCTGATTGCTCCAGTGGTCTGGTTTATAGCAAAGTTTGCATCCCTGTATGTAGGGATACAGAGTTCTGGAGTCTGGAAGGGAACAAACTGTGAGACAATGTGGATCTTCTTAAACTGCTTTTTCTTGGGTTAGCTCCATTATGGAATTCTTTCTCCTTTCCTGGTCTCTTGCGGATAAATTGAAGAAGAGGAGTGTAGTTACTAAGTATGTGCTTTGGCATTCTGTTGTAGGATCAGTGTTTGTGCTTGGTCAGGGAAATAACTATGTGTGTATATATGTATACATATATATTAATCTTCATGTCCTTCTTTGCTGTGAACTTCATGTAAAATGCGAATGAAAAGAACTTCAAATCTTGCTGGAAACTGTAGGGATGAGTGGGTTAAATACAGCATGTGCTTTAGTAGTGGACTTGTTTTTTACAAGATCAGAAAAACATTCCATTATAAAAGGAGAAGACAGATCATCCATTAAGCTTGCCTATGACACTTGATATCAAAGTATCAAAGAATAAATTTGGAATTCATAGCTATTATAATATTTTCTTAGTTCTGGTGAAACATAAGCCTCTTGTGAGCTCTTACGGACAACATATATCATTCATTGCACATTAGCTCCAATTGTTATAAGATCTTGCAAATTTCTAAATACAATGGGCATCAAACCATGCCTGCTTCATTGCTCTTATGAATATGATTGTGCAAGAAGATTAACTGGTTAACAGTGTTTGTAGTTAAAAGTAGAATGAGATGTGAATTCTTCCAGCAGTTACAGCATTTATTTTCCTTCTCAGCACTTTGACTCTAGATGAAGCCTCTGGCAAGCAGATACAGAGTGAAGGATAAAGCATGCAAGTAGGATTCAGAGATGCTGCTTTTCAGTCAGGTATCTCATGGAGCAGTTTACTTCTTTTTTTTTTCTCCAGTATTTCTGGTCTATGAACTCCATTCACTCCCTGTGAAGCATCAGGTGTACATTTTACAAATGCTGTCACAAGCAGCTACACAACCTTTGCATAGGATTCCTTTTCTTCTTTTCATAGAAGGAAATACTTTAACTACAGAGCTACTTCTAAATAGTCCTTTTCAAATCCACTGAGTTTTTTTGCAGAAGTCTAGGTCTTTCTGAAGTGTAGACTGTCTTTAAGTTATGTCAGATCTTAAAAGTTGTAAGTAACACATTATTTCCTTTGTCAGATTGATAACTGACTCACTCTTTTTCTTTCTTTCTTTTTTTTTTTTTAGCACTTCAAAAGCAGAACACTTGGATTAAGAGCAAATATAGAGTATTGCATCATTAGAAGATAATTTTTTGTAAAGAGAGAATAATTTCAGGAAAGATTGCTATCTTAATGGTGATTGCTAAGTTAAAAGCTTATGGTAGTCTAACTGGCATCTGGATTGCTGTCAGCTGTCAAACTTCCAGGTTGATAATCATAAGGGGTGTATTCGGGATTATGCTACTGACTACTTCTGTTTTTCCTGATCCTGAAATGGCAGTGTTCGTGGTTATGTGGTGAAGTTACCAGCGTCTTTATGCTCTTAGCTCTGAAGGGAGCTTTTCATTAACGTTGCATGCGCTCTTCTCCTTTAGGCTAATTATAATTTTTGTTCATTTGAACATCAGTTGTTTTGTCTGTGAAAATCAGAACTGGTGAATCAACTTGACAGAAACTGCGTGTTTTATTTTGTTCTTTCTCACTTGAAGAATCTGGGTGGTTGTATAAATCCTGCAGTTTGCTTTTGAAAGCCAGTGAAGAAGCAGGGTGTTGTCAGATTACTTCTACCCACTGGCTGAACTGACTGCAAATTTGTACCCATATCTGATGAAACTACTTGGAGAGTTTGTTTATGCATAAATTGCAAGGAGCAAGTTTGTGTTGGTGAATAGGCTCTCTAGTCACTTTAACAGTTTAAAAACAGTCTTAAGAGTGTTTTAAGAAGGAAAAAAGCATTAATATTCAGAATCTTCCCTTTCCAAGTCCATCTTCACCATTTTACGATTTTTTTTTCTCTTGCTTTACTAACACGCAGCATGCAGTGTACTGAAGAATAGGAGATGATTGCCATTGCACTCTATAAGAAAGTTGAGGTTCTAATACATGTTTAACATGATAGTTTGTTGCTGTAGCTGTTTGAGCCAGTAATACTACTGGAATGAAGTGGAGTGTAATGACAAAGGGAATGTGGTGATTTATGCACTTACGCCTGACATCCTCTCATCCTCTCTTAATAAATATGATGTAATTAAGCAGCTGTTTACAGCACAAATGAACTCTGGCCTGGTCTTTTTTTTTTTTTTTTTGGAGCCACTGTTGCTGCTCTCCAGATGAATTATTTGACTGAGGAAGAGAACTCTGAATGTTGTTTTTAGATCTGTAGAAACTAAACAGAAAACCCACTAAAGTGTTTTGTACTAGGCGGCAATCCTTCAGACTTGGGAATTCCTTATCAGACTTCCCCTAGTTTGCTATGAAGAACTGCAAAATAATTGCTTACACACAAGAAAGTGTGTTTATGTGATGAATTAAGTAACTGATGCATTATTTGCATTTTTATTCTCCTACTCTTTTTCCATATAACAAGTAGAGCCTTCTTAATGTTGGTTCTTATTAGTTTAATGCGCTTTAGATGTCCTCAGACATTGGGGCAGTCCTCAGACTGCCCTCTTATTGTAATCCTGAGTGGTTTTCATTCCTCTTCTGGAACCTGTAAGTCAGGGTTTTTTTTTTATGGAAGAAGCTATATAAGCTCAACATTTTCCTGCTCTCGGTGAGGGGAAGCTAGTGCTGATAATAACCGTTTAAGTATGGTTGAATATTCCTAATGGCTTCGCAATTTCTGTTGTAGCTCTGTCTTTCTCTTTCATGTGTAGCGATATAGAATAGTGTAGGTGACCAATGTATATATACAAGAGTTAGTTCCTAGTGTTTAGTGTAGAGTCACAATTTTTTGTTCCAGAGCTGTGTTTGTATTGGCACATGCCAGTATGACTCTAAGCTTGCAGAACTCTTTACCAAGTGGGTCTTTGCATTCAAAAGATAGGAAGCTCTTCTGCAGGGATTGTAAATGCAGTAATAATATAATTAAAAAAACAAACAACAACAACAACAAAAAAAACCCCAGGTCATGAGCTCTTAAAGAATTGTGCTGAGTTTGGTCTTGAATGTCAGCTTTAGATACTTCAGAAAGGAGAAGTTCTTTTAGATCAAATTGCTTACAACAGAGTGAGTGCACAGAAACAGGGGCAGCATTTTCTTACTTTCCCGTGGAAGCCACACATTTGGGGATTCTGCTGAGCGTCGTGCTCTACTGCTGATGTCGTGTTGTGACAAAGCTAACTTATTTGGAAGCTAAGGCGTGCTGTAGTTGTACAAAGTTTTACTATTCCAAATTTTAAAAATAAATAATAGTTTGAGACTTGCAATCTCAAGAGTAAAATCTGAGAAACTGTTCAACAGGTTAATGGACAAATAACAAAATTCATGTGGAAGAACTAACTTGATGTAAAATATCTTTAAAATGAACTTTCTCTTATGGCATAATTACTTTTTATTGATCATAAAGCCCCATGGAAATACCAAATATGGTCTGAAATGTGTATTTTAATTACCTGAAGAATATTACTGTGGTGTTTTTGAAATGTCTTGACTTACTGCTGCTTTCAAATAAGTACTTCACTTATTTCTTGAAGAGAAGAAACAAGAACAAAATACTTTAAGAGTTAAAAACTGAGGTTTTGTCTCCAGATGGCTGTATTTCTGAAATTTAAAATATCAGCAGGTGTGCTGATCATGTCAGCTCTTTTTAAAACAGCTGTGTTATATTGCAAGATAAATATTTAAGTTGTAGACTGTGATGGAAGTGATGTCACCAAGGGAGTTTTAGAAGCAGTGTTAAATATGAGTCGACTGAAAACGAGTGTAATATGATATACTGCACAGTGTATGTCAGATTCATAAATGAAGTCTCAAAGTATGAATTTCCAGTGTAAACATATTACACAATATATAATATTATAAGCACTGTCTTATGTGCTTTTGTTTTCATTTACATTATGTTGAAAACAGTAAATACTGTATGGTGTGTATGAGAATATTAATGAAATAGCAGGTGTGGAAGTGCTGAATTGAAGTACAGTGTAAGTTCATTACCTTTTAGTGCATAACTTTACAGTTGTATAAAACTATCAGGAACCTCTTCCTTTTTCTAGTTGGATCTCTGAACATCTTTTTTGGGACAAGGCCTTGGATAATGATGGTTAGTGATCTGGAGCCATTAGGAAAATATGGTTGCAGGTCCCAGAAGTTCAGCTAGCATTTGTTTCACAGTGTCTTAAAATAAATGAGATTGAAGTAGAAGTACCACAGAAATGGGCATCAAACACCACCATAACTTGCATATTTTGTAACACAGTTCTTTTTGGTGTAGCCTAGAGGAGTTTGGGTTGGCTTATTATGCAGGGAATGGTATCATTGTGGAGGGTGCTTGCAAAGAACACTGCATACTGTTTTCATTTCTTTTTAGAGATGACTGACTGCCACTTGTGGTAGTGTTTGCGACTTCTGTAATAGTACTGCTGTGCCATTCTCCCTTGCCCCTGGAAATGAGGGGCCTACCTTCTGTTATGTAAATATGGGCATTTCCAAGTTTCTGTCTGCCTGGAGAAGCTGTATTGGCAGGCTTTTTGTAGTAGGAGCCCAACTGCTAACCTTCAAGGACAGATCAGTCTAGAATCATAAAAAGGTTTGGGCTGGAAGGGAGAACAAGGCTCACCCAGTTCCAACCCTATGTCATGGGCAGAGCTGCCCCCCAGCTGAGGCTGCCCAGGGCCCCATCCAGCAGGGCCTTGAAAGTCTCCAGGGATGGGGCACCACAGCTGCTCTGGGCAGCTGTGCCTGGGCCTCTGCTCGAGTGAAGAATGTTCTCCTAATATCTAACCTAATAGGTAAGCCTAGCCAGGGGTGCACCAGCCCTCTCATCAATTTGTGACTCTCCTCTGGACCAACAGCTTTGCATCTTCTTTGTGTTGGAGGCCCCAAACCTGGAAGCAGTACTCCAGGTGAGGCCTCACAAGAGCAGAGCAGAGAGGGACAGTCTCCTCCCTCTCCCTGCTGCCACCCCTCTGTTGATGCAGTCCATACTGTTGGCCTTCCAGACTGCAGGAACACACTGCTGGCTCACGTCCAGCTTTTTTGTCTGCTAGGACCCCCAGGTGTTGTTGGGGATACGTCACCGGCTTCCGACTGGCTGTAGAGCCACAGACCACAGCCCTCCTGCTGCAGCCAATTCTTTATCCACTGAGTCAAATACTAGTCTTTCCAATTTGCAGACAAGAATGTGGTGTGGAACTGTATCAAGGTCACTGCTAAGAATTTCTTTGTGATTATGGAGGAGCTTTTATTGCTACAGCATTATTTAGATGTTGTACTGAGGGACATGGTTTAGTGGGAAATATTGGTGATAGGTGGGCAGTTGAACTGGATGATCTCAGAGGCCTTTTCCTACACTGGTGATTCTGTGATTCTATGATTCCATCTTTCAGGTGAACTCATAGTGATTACTAGAGTCTGGGTTTTCTGTATCTACTCAAATAATGAAGGAATACCAGTAAATTGCTGCATAATAAATCAGTTGTAACATGAACCTGAGGGAATTGTCAGAATCCGTGTATGGCTGTTGTGTGGCCTGCAGTTCTATACTGTTGGATATTTTATCTGAACAATTTTAAGTGCTGCTCAGGAAATCAGCAGGTAATGTTGAACATTTTTTAACCGTATTAGTGTTTCTGTAGTTGATGAAGCCATGTATTGCAGACAAATTTAGCACTTCAGGACTTGACTTTGGCAACACATTTTTATCGCATGAAAATTTTATGTAGAGAGCTATTTCACTTGATAGTTCTTTTTCTCACATACTTTTATGTGTGAAGAACTGAGTGTGTTTATTTTTTAGGAACAGAATCACCCAATCTTCCGAGTAAGAGCCTAAAATAATCAGACTTAATTCTCTCTAGAGATAACTTGCATCAACCTTCATATTGTCAGAGGCTCTAGGCTCTGTTTGTTATGTGTGAAGGCTTTAGAAAATGGGCATATCTTTTCACTCCCTCTCAGTAGGAGTCCCTTCATGCACTATTTTAACAGGTTACGAGTTGACTAATGCTTTTCTTTGAAAATATGAAGCAATTTCCTAGATCTTAATTTCATATTCAGATGTTTTACATACTTGCTCAGATCAGTTATTCTCTATTAGATTGGCTTTATAAGCAGACAAATTCTCTCCTTTTAATGAAGTAATGTCTGACTCATTTATAAGAGGGACACGCTTTGTCTACACCTGTAATGGTTATCGTGTGTGTTTTAACAATTTTGTGTTCAAAATGTAAGTCATAGAATCATTAAGGCTGAAAAAGACCCCTAGGATCATCTAGTCCAACCATCCACCTACCGACAGCGTTGCCCACTGAACCATCTTCCCTAGTGCCACATCCCTGTGTTTCTTGAATACCTCCAAGGACAATGACTGGACAGCCTGCTCCTATGCCTGACCACCCTTCAGTGAAGTTTTTCCTCATATCCAACCTGAACTTCCCTGGGAGCAACTTGGCGCCATTCTTTTTCGTCCTTTTGCTAGTTACCAGGAGAAGAGTACAACCCCCACCTTGCCAAAGTGGGTGCCACTTGAAAGGCCAGCAGTCATGGAGTCAAAGATGAAAGAGGCTGAGACATCTTCACTGTATCCTTGTGTACCTTCTATTTACCAGAGTAAATTTACACACAGACAAGCGTAACTGCCTAATTAATAAATTCTGAGTTCCTCTAGCAGTCACAGCTAGAAAAAAATCCCAAGTATTTATATATATTGGGGATTCCCTGTAAACAGAAATAATCACAGATGGCCCACTGCAGATGTGGCTGCTCTCTCCATGAAGACCTGGGAGCAGGGAAGTGTAGCACAGTGCAGATGCTCTCGTTGCAACAGATGCTCCAGCTCCAGGGTGCACAGCTGCTGGTCAGCAGTGCACCTGTCGTGTGTGCCTGCATTTTAGCAGCAGGCCCTTCCACTGGGATTCACTTATCTCACAGGTAGTTTTGCACAGTCTTTGAGCTGCTCAAATATCCCCTCCACACTGAGACAGACCAACAGAATGTACTGGTACTTCAGGATATGATGATATCCTAAGCCTCTCATCTGTCCCTGTTCCCTACAGCCTTCTCCCAGGTAGTCTCATGCAACAGGGGAGTGAAGTAACAAGCAAGAAGGCAAACAAACCAGGAGAGATATGTTGTATCAAGAGGGAACTAAAAAAGTGGCACAAGGCCATGATATAACCATATGGCACTTTTAATACCTTTGCAAGTTTCCCATTCACTGCTGAGCAAGAAATCTACACGAGCTTTCCCCAAATCCCACCTGAGAGAATTTGGAAGGAAAAATCGCTTCTATTGGTAGCATTAATTTTGGATGTAGCTTTCTTATTCATTGCAGTTTGGATTCATCATGAAGAGGGAGAACTATCCAGAAGAGTGGATACTTCATTTAATTATGTCAAAATGAGACAACTGTTTATGGAGTGGGAAACTTCTTTCTTTCTTGGTGTTAGTGTCCAAAGTACAGTAATCTAGAAATATCCTGAGCTGTTAATGAGGTCAGGACTCATCTCCTCTTCCATTTCAGGTCAAGGATCAGGATCTGTTCAGAGAAATGAAAGAAATTTTGTTAGGACAACAAACAGTTAGTGCTAGTTCTCCATGTAAACAGCTGAATAGTGTAGAAAGGTGTGCTGTACCTCAGACACAAAAGTGCCATGCTGTCTGGTAAACCAGAGATTTACACTTTTGCAGTAAAAACCTTTTTTTGTTTGTTTCTCCTTTTTTATAGATTGCATTCAAAAGCACCAGTGCTTCTGCATAAGGTTTACCAATACCAAAGAAAGTACACAGAAGCAAATTAATATTCATCGATTGAATAGAGAGGTAATGATGATACTGGGGGAGGCTGGCCAGTGGAAACCCTCAGGTTTCCCCCAGCAGATACCTGTGGCAGCCAGCAAGATGTCCACACAACCCCCTGATAGTGTGGCCAGATGTATATAACAGCGGGAGAGAGCAAAGCATCATGTATCAGGGTAAGCAGGTGGTTCACAGAAAAGAAGGTTACTTACAGCTACAGGGCAGTTTCTCACAAGTTCTATCAGCGTGATGAAGCTAGAGGCAGTTTACTTGTGTTTCCAAGCTGACAACTGCCCTTTCTCATGGACTGGTCGCCTGTTCAGGCTGTGATCTGTATTTTTCCACACAGCTTGCTACATGGTAAAGGCCAGCATATGAATAGGCCTGTTATTTAGCTCATAAATAAAATGATACATAAAATGATCCAAGAAATGCTCCTTGCCTGGTAGCTAGTTAGTTAGGAAACACTATTTGTAACTGACAAATGTTTCAAGATTTATTTTTTTTTTTTTTCTGGCAGTATGAACATGTTTGAAAAATAGCTTGTTGGACAGCTTTGGACAGGATGTGTTTTTGGTAGCAAGCTGTTTGACTTGGTGCTCTGGAGGAGAACTCAGGAGTGGGCTATGCCTCAGGAACCAATTTTTGCTGTTTGTGTTATTGCACCTGACTTTGGATATTCTGGAGCATTAGACTTCTACTGTAGTTGTTGAATGACTGTAGAAATGCCCACTGTGCAATTCAGATAAAATGATAATTGGTTGATCTTTGAAGAGAGAGCTGGCTCTGCAGAGCACAGTAGTTGTTTCCCACAAAAGGACCTGGTCAGGATGAGTGTCTTTTTTGCCTCCAAGTGCTCTGTATTAGTGCTTTGTGTGTGCTGTGACTGTTTGTATTTGTGTAAATAGGTACTCAGCTACACAGCCATTTCTGAATTCCTTCATTTGCAAATACAAATACAGCTTCCAGCAGCTGTTACCTCTGTTTACTCTCCTGCAGTCAGCTGCAGTTGCGCATACTCTGAATCTAGATGTTAAAGCAAAGTGATAAAAAACAGAGAATTCAAAGGGGTTGTGATTAGATCAATATCGCTCTTAGGTTAGATTTTGTAACAAATGGTCTTAGACTGCCACATCACTAATAATGTCCCTGGGGATTTATTAAAGTACAATGAAAGCTATCCTTTCGTTTAGAGAGAAAAACAACCTGAAATACTTGCAATCCAAAATTTCAATACCCTCTTAGTATTACTGAAACAGACTGAAAAGGATAACAGTGAATATTCCATTTTTTTTCTACAGAGACTCTGCAGAACAGTAGAGAAATTAAATGAATTATAGATATTTGAAAAGTTCATTTATATGATCCCTTCACAATGATCTAAACAGGTGGTTATTTATGTTTTAAGAAAAAAAGCTTCGGCACAAATTACCCACATTTAATTCCTTCAGAGCAATACTTGTTCTCCCCCAAATAACTCTTAAAATCTTTGACCCAACTTCAGCCAGTTTGGCTGAATGTGATAGCTAATTCAGCATTGCCAGTTAATTCAGAGCTGTTAGATTCCTGTGAGTTAATGAATGACTGAGGTCAAACTGTCACTGCAGGAAAAAGGGCTGTGGCAGGAGCTGATTTGTTCTTAGATGCCAGAAATCTGAAGAAGGATAAGAAAAAGCGGGGGACAAAAAAAGGAAATGTTTATAGTGCATGAAGTGCAGTAGCTGTTTCAGAAGTGGGAAGATATGAATGTATCGTGTGGAAAGTCCAAGAGAAATAAAAGTTAACCAGTCCTGTGCCTTGCAGAGCTAATTATTATTTTTTCTTTCCAGATTCTGTGCTCAAAAACAAATCAAAATCTGTCCCTCTGAAATAACTAGCAACAGACTCAAATTCAGATATTCATGTATGCCAGCATTTGTTTCAGCAGCCTAGCAACTGTTCTGTGAAAGTTGAATCTTAAATTTTATTAAATTTTCTGATTTGATATCAACGTGCTGTTAGGGAAGAAATCTTTTTTAAAGAGTGTGCAGTTGCTGTAGTAACTGAGATATTCAAAATTTGGAAGATGAGTTGGATAGAGAAGGGCGACTGAGCGTTAGAGGATGAGGTCTAGCAAGTGCATTGTGTTTGTTAAGGGAAAGTACTGGCGTAGATTTAGGTTGTGACCTTACACAGCCTTTAAGGAAAGATCAGGTACTGAATTTAATGGTGAAAGCTGCAGTGAAGCCTTTGCGAGTTGTGTGTCTCTGTGCCTGGCAGTACTGTAGCCTAGCAAAACTGTCAGCAGAGTAGTGAAACCAGTTGGTCTGAAAAGTCATCTTATTAAAGCATAGAATGAACTGCTAAAAGGGGGATAGGGCCAACTGCTCAAGTGCCTGAGAGTGCACTTTTAAATCCTTTTTAAATGTAGACCTGATTGTTTAGAAACAGCTCTCTGAAGTCAAAATTGTCTTGTATTCTGTATGGAGTAGAAAAAGAAGTGTCAATTTCTAGTCTAGGAGATGTGAGAGCTTATTCTCAGTGACTGCAAATGGATAACCAGGTGTTTTGCGGCATGTTTTGTTGGAATTGGATTGCAGGTAAGAAATAACTAAAAGAAAATAATTGATTGCCTTCTAAGAAGGAATGTCAAAATGTTTTATGTGTATCTCTGTTTAAAAATTATTTCAGTTTTTTTGTCTTATTTTCTGGTATTTTGGTTTCAAGTAGAACAGAACAAAACAAAATGCTAAAGCACAAGAATTTTAGGTCACTGTTGTATCTCTCATTATTTGAAAATACATGTAACAATACATGTCATGCTTTGGAACTTTCCAGGAGCTCTGAGAGCCTAATCTTGCAAGCCTTCTCTTGAGCCAGATTTGTTCACATGACTGGTATCTCGCTTTTCTGACTGTGGGCATTGCTTTAAAATATTGTATTTGCATAGCTTTCTGATCACTGTGTTTGTGTATTCCTGGAATTCTGGAATTAGACTGGTAATTTAAAAGATCACTCTACATCATGACTACTGATGTAGGAATTTTGATGGAGCACTCAGTCTGTCCTGGGTCTTCTCGAATCTTTGTTTTGGACTGAAATATGTGGGGGCTCTTTCCTTTTTTTGTCCTTAGCTACCTGAACTGAACTACATCAGTGTTTTTATAACCTATATGTTCCTTAAATTACTACAGAGTCTAACCTCTCCCTGCTTCACCTTTTCAGACTGGATGTTTTTCAGAATAGTCATTGGGTTACCTCAGTGATAGCTTCGTCTTCGTCTTCCTGAAACATGTAATCTGATCACTACAAGATTATAGGATTTTTCTGCTGCCTTTCTGCCAGGCTGCAACACCCTCTGTTGATGGCAAATTCTATGATTATCCTGATCTCATTCACATCTTTGCTGCTTAAGCACAGCTTGATTATGTATGCATATATGTATACAAGCATACATGCGCATATATGTGTGTATGTGTGTATGTATATATATGTATGTAAATGTATTTTTTATATATATATATATATACACACATAATACTGCATGTATTCTTACTTCTGTGTCTTACTTCAGTTGTATTACCCCCACGTTTCAGATTGCAGGAGACACTGTGTGTTTAAAGAAAGTCTTTGATACCTAATTTTCATCATCCAATCATCTTTTGTGCTTTCTTTTTTTAACTTTTTTCTTCAGACTGTGTCAGGGCAATCAGTGTCCTGTGGCTTCTGTTATGAGGTTGTTTTCGCTGTTCTGTGTGTTCTCTGTAATTTCTTGTATCTGTGATATTAGTCTGACATGCCTCATATTTTACTTCTTTTGTGCGCTTACTTAAAAACATGCACATAAAGCACTCAACCGCTAACAAGAGTGATGCCTTCCAGTAAGTACATCAATTATAGTGAAAATAGTAACCACTGGTTTTGTGCTGTGCTGATAACTGTAAAGAATTATATGCAGGAGGAACCTATATTCAGATTTCTCCCACAGCTTAGTCTTGCAAAGGTGTTCTTTGGAAATGTGAGGGAGAAAAGAAGCTGGGAGAGGTATCCGAATGTGCTTTGAGGTGATTGGATAGAAGGAATATCAAGAAAATGGTCTCTTCTATTTTACATTGGCATATGAACGCTTGCTTACTTGCAATGGTGTAGCTCTGAATCTAACTGAAAAAGTTGAAATTCTTCCCACTTCTCTCCAGCAAAAGCAAGCCCACTTTTATACACCCAGCTTTCTAGGATTGGAATGAAGAAGTTGTTGTAAAATTGTGCTAAACCCAGCAGTTACTGTGGGAGACAACATATTGTTTTAGCATAAGTAATTGAATGTTATGCTGGAAGAACGTACCTCAGAACCTTTGACACGAGATTTTGTCAGTGGCTAAAGAATGGAGTATGTGAATTATTGAGAGATAAATGGAGAGTCTGGCTGGCCTGTTAATTTCTGTGTGCTCACCTCCTTTGTGGAGGTCTCTAGGCGGAGGGTGGGCTATCAAAAGTAAAGGCTGGGAAACCTACATCTGCACCCAGAACTGCACAAGAAGAAACAAAATTATTGGGCAGATATGTGAAGGGGAGATACTGGCTTTGGTGTCTTTTGGATTCTGTTTGCTTGGAGAAACAGAGAGGTGGGCTTTGTCAACTACCTAGAGGATGCACATGTGAAGAATGTGAACCTGGCAGCAGGTGTGGGACTCAGCACTGGGAACTGGGAGGTATAAGAGCTCGTTTTTCTTACAGCAGGCACTCCTGCTTGCAGAACAGGAGTTGCAAAAGTGAAATATAATACTGTTCACTAAAATCCTTGCCTGGGCCTAACTCATTGGCTTGTGTTTCTCACATTCTCACTTGTTTTTGGGAACTGTTGAATTTGCTAGCCATTCTTGAAATTATTCATGCACAAACTTCTCAGCGCTTGTTTGGATTCTTAAACAAATAAGTCTTAAACTGTTGAAATCAGGAGTGAAATCAGCTGTTGAGGGCAGGAAAGCATTCCCAACCTGCCAGTGAACTTGTAGAGCTTTTTACTGCCTGTGGTCCATTTTGTCTGACAGCATTTCTGGTTCTCTGCACTGCTGCAGTGGTGTGCAGTTCTGTACTTTCTTAGCCATGGGGGATCCATAGGTAGCATAGCAAAAATAATTAAAGCTCTATTTAAAGAGGGAAAATTTATATTTTTAAATTGTTTCCTCTCTTTTATTTAAATTTCCTGCCTTGCCAAATGTTGAAAAATTTTAATCTGTCTTGATAGTAAGATGGTAAGCTGCAAATTAGTAGAACTGCTGATTTATGGAAACAAAGCATCGTTTCCAGATTGCAGAGCAACGAACACTTGTTAAAGCTTATGTTGAGCACAGACTCATAATTTCTGTTATCCAAGAATGGAAACTGGTATCTGAATAAAAATTTAAGTGTGTAGTGTAGTGCACAGGGAGTAGCCAGTAGAGAGACACAGACACCAGGGTCAAAGATGATGATTAAGGGTTGTAAAGCTAAGGAAGAAATTCAAGTGGAAATCCAGAGTACAAGGAAGCAACTGAGAAGAAAACAGCAAACAGGTATTGGCAGCTAGCTTGGGTTGTAGGAAGCCCTGAGTTAGAGGAGAGGAGAGTCTACTAGAGACATTATCCTAAAGATGCACTGTATTAGTTTGCTGAGTGGTTAAATTGCAAGTTGATAAGTAGTATCTTTTTAATTGCTTCCAAAGGCACTTTTTATTTAAAACAACTTCCCTAATGCTTTTTTTTGTTTGTTTTTCTTTCTTTTTTTTTTTTTTCCCCCCTCCAAAAGCTAGTATTTTTGAGCCAAGTTAAGACTACTGAAGACTGAATTCTTCTTGGTAACTTTCTACATATGTGTTATGCCTTGACTTTTCAAGTTGTCTTTTTTGAAACGCAAATTGCAGTCCACTTTTGTAAGTAAAATGGGTTACTTATTGTAACTGACTTGTCAGACAAGCTGAGTGTTTGCCGGAGCTACTTCAGAGGATGTCCAGTGGCTTTTAAAAATCCTATTAGAAGATTTTGTTTGCAGATGGTACAGAGGATAAAAAACAAAAAACAAAACAAAACAAAAAAAAAACCACACTATCCTATCCATCTAACTGCTGCCTCTTTTCTCAAGGGCAGATTATTCTTATGGTGCAGCTATGGCTGAAATTTTTCCTCTGTTGTACATAAATAAAAGTAAGACTCTCAAATATCAAGGGTTCTTGGAAGTGAATTTAGGAATACGAAGCACAAAGCTTTACATATTTTGTGCAATTCATTTATGTTAATTAAAACAGTATAAATGTCACAATCTTACTGCAAATGTTAAGTCTGAATAGTGTGTTGGTTCTAAGCACGAGCTTGCCAGGATCAGAAGGCACTTTTGTTGAATGAGTGTAGTAGGCTGAATGATGTGACCTTTTACTGCCTCTCACAAGTGATTGTTGAGTAAAGTGGCAAGATTTTTGACTGATCAGTGAATATGTAGAGCACAAATTAAAAATATAAACACATGTATCTGCCACTGCAGTTTCCTTAATATGAAGTGGCAAAAATAGGGTGGAGTTCCCTAGTGAAAAGCTGAGCTATTCAGAAGGATTCTTTTTGATACACGCCGTGTACAGGATTTCTTTTACTTTGTATTGTTATTGTTTTCAGATGGTATTACCTGTGTAGGATATCCATCCAGATATGTGAATAGCAAAGTATGGATTGCTAACAGCGCAAAGGTTACATGCTTTTTTTTTTTTTTTTTTCCTCTTTTTTTCTTAATATAAGAATCTGGCAATAGAATGGTTGGTTGAAATGTCAACAGTGTTTGTTTTTGTTCAATATTGACATTTTCTACCCCGCCAACTAAGTCTTGAAGGTGCTTTGGAGTCATGAGTGGAAAAAGAAATCTAAAACTTGGGCAGGTTATCATCCCCTTTGATTCTGAAGAGAGCTGTTCTTTATGCTCATACTTCAATCTCCTTTTCTTCCCAAATACAAAGACAGTGTGAGTGATTTTTTTGGATCCTGATAGAAATGTATGAACAGTACTTATTTTGGAATTAATTGTAAAGATTGCACACTATCTAAAACTATCTGGTTTTAAAAGTAGCTATAATTAATACTGTCACTATAATAATGACATTCTAGTATGGTGGTTTTTTTTTTTGTTTTTGTTTTTGTTTTTTTTTTTCCTGCTACAGCTAGTGTTAATTCTTTACATGAAAGTTGTTGTTTTCTTGAACTGTTTGGCTGGACCCAAAAGACCTAAGTATTTTAGTGGTGTATGCACACCTGAGAAATTTTACCTTGTGAGCAGCAAACAATTTGAATTGCTTAAGACTGCCTGTTTATTGAAGCATAATAAATAGCACTCAGCATTATTGTTTCGTGGAAGTCTACAGAAGAAGACATTGATTCTATGCTGTTAGCCTCTTTCTAGATAATTAAAAAAAAAAATAGAAAAAAGCAACCTGTTTATTGGACGAGTACCTGTAAATTCCTGCATAAATCAGTTTTTTTCTGGGTAAATTATTCTTTGTTGATCTAGCTGCCAATGGAGATTTTTTTAAAGTGCCTTTCACAAGTCTTACTCTCCAGTTTTTTGGCCATTGGTATTTAAGATTTGAAAGATAACTCTTGCTGTATGTTAATGCCGCAGAGTATCATTTTCTGCCTTTTTATCTATTAGGGGCAGAAAATTTAAACAAATGTTGTTAACTTCATCTCTCTTTTCTTATATAAGAGCTCCAAACGAGAATGGAAGCCTCTGGAGGACCACAGCTGTACAGATGTACCATGGCTGTTCTTGTTCATCCTCTTCTGCATAGGGATGGTGAGTAAAACTTAAAGGGTTTTATGATTGTTACATAGTTGAAGAGTTTGCATTATTTGAAGAAAGTTCTAAACTCAGTGACTTAATGAGTAAGGTCAAAATATACTGACATTTGAATTATCAGCTGCAGAACAGGATTGAGTACTATACACAGTTGGAAGACCTTTGATAGGATTCAGAATTCATTTTTCTGTGCCAGCTTCTGCTCCAACTTACCTCCTGAAACTCCAGTTCTTACACTGCTGTGATTTCTTTGTATCTTGTGTTGTTTCATGGACCTATGTACCTTTTTTTTTTTTTTTTCCTAGATACAGAATATCTGTCACCATTCTGTATAGCTGTACTGTGTGCCATAGCCCTTAGGAGTATGGAATTTCTAAAAGCTATCAGCTTTCTTTTCTGCAGTTCCTTAATCTCTGATCTTTGGAATTCTTAGTCCACCAAAAGAATTCTTTTTATTTTCCTATAGTGTTTGTCATTGAGTGCACTTGAAAAGTAAAGATGACAATATTTTCATTAAATAATATAAGATATCCATATCTTATTTTAAGATATTTGTATCTTAAAAGCTTTAAAAGCATTCTATTTCATGAGACAAACAGCTTTAGTTTTGGTTGTTTTTCTCCTGCCTGTGGTGTTGATGATCTCTGGTTACTCATTCTGTACCCACCTGCTCCACTAGTCATAAATTAGTTTGCTATAGGTTAGTGTCTGAGATTGTCTTGTCTGAGGAATACAATACACAGAGCAATTACCCAGTTGTTCACATACCCTATTAGTTGGTGTTCTATGGGAGATTTCATCTGAGCAGTCAAGTACTGGCTGAAAGGTCATCCTTGTATTGTCTTAATTTAGATCAGATGGGGAGGAATTACATGATTTCTTTTAATTGTGTTTAGGGAAAAATTTTTGAACCATCCAAGAAGCTGAGTACTGTAGTAATGCATGATTGTAAGGCCTTCATGTAATATAAAGAGATCCTGTAAATTGAGAGTCAGTGCTGGAAATCAGCTTTAATTATTACTTGTGATGATAGCCTTTTCCTGATTTTGACCTTATTCTCACTTTGAATATTAAATCTATAAGTGCATTAGTGCATTGGCAAGAGAAGGACAATGAACAGCTTGCTGTCTGAAATTTCTCTACAGTGATAGCCTGTCCATTATAGAGGATCTCTATAGAGGATCTTCAGACCTTTAAACCCACTCACATTTTAAGTATTCAGTGCTAACTTTGTTACCTGTCGTTGTCATCTCATGTGATCCTGTTGCTCCATGCATTTCTGTCAACTGATTTCTCATGTCATAGCTTGCCTCATCATTAATGACAGTGGGGCAAGAATATGGTTCACTTCTCCCTGCCAAAGGCATTGCTAGAAAACTGGTGATATTTTTCAAAACAGTATCATGTTCACATCGTTACTGGCTTGATGCTAGTTTTGCTCGTGTGAGAACTCTGAAAATGCACAGCAAGTCTGCTTGACATTGAGTGTTTGCCATTTTGCCTTGTGAGTCATTTTGCATTCTCCTTTTTTTTTTTTTTTCCTGCATTTGAACCTAATGTGTGGAGCAGTTGTGGCTTCGACCTGGCCACTTCTTTTGCTTTAGAGCAAAAATATTTCCTTGAAATGAACTTACGTCACATAGGCCTGTTCACTCTAGCTTATCATTGAAAGCACTTAATTTGAAGGAAAAACAAACCATAATACAAGAAAAGCAGGACTGTTTGAAGTCTTGTAAAATGCATACTAACTCTCGATAATGGTAGCTCTTTTTTGTAGCTCTTTTTCACTGTGTGCCTTTGTTCTCTCTTCTGCTTCATGCACCACTTGATGAGGATATTATGATTCTCAAAAAGGAGCACCTATGAGATTTTTAATTCTGCTTGGATTAATGTGCAGTGCTCGATATGAGCCCTCTTTTGGCCTTGCATTTTGTTTTATAATTGCACAGTAGTTCTCTGTGGATTGTCCTTGTCTTTCCTTCTTTGACCTGAAAGAATTTTTAAAGAAACTTTGCTTAGAAACAAATGAATTAAACTAAATTTTCCCAGCTGTCCAACAGAATATTACCATTTTGGATTTTTTTTCCCCACAGGGCTTTATCTGTGGCTTTACAATAGCTACAGGAGCAGCTGCAAGACTGCTTTCAGGATATGACAGTTATGGAAATATCTGTGGACAGAAAAATGTCAAGGTGGAGGGAATAGTCAACAGTGGTCTGGACCTCACACAGAAGAAGTGAGTATGTGATTCAGTTGTTCTATTCTGTAAATGAAGAAACCAAAATTTCATCCTTTCATTCTTTGAAAGTGGTTTTCAATAGAATTGGAAAATGAATATTCTAATTCTTTTCTTCTGATCTTCTTCCACATCTGTGGAACCACAGCCTTCCATAACAGCAGAAATACTTTAGAAATAATGTGTTGACAAAAGGGTAACATGAGTGCAGTTAAGTCACTGAGAAATTTCTCATTCTTGACATCCACATGGGATGTGGGGGTATCTATCAGATCACCAAAGGGTCATTTTTGTTTTGGTTTTAAATATGACAGATGTTCAGAAATTTGAGGTAAGGCCTTTGATATCTGTACAGAAATGATTGGGCTTCTGTGATTAGTTTCTGCCATTGAGGTTAGGGGGAACTGCAAAATATCCAACACATTAAAATAGGACTTTAAAACTTTAAACTTTAGATGGTAAGTAGCATTTATAAAAGGGGCGTGTGGAGAAAACATGCAAGAGCAGCACACAATTTTTATTAAGCAGTGTCATGAGAAAAATACACAGAGATCAGAATCAGCAAAGGGGTTCTATCTATCTATTGTGAAGAAAATAATAACACTTTAGTATTAGTACAGGAGCTAATTCATCGTAATTCTGGAGTGAGGACTTGAAAACCTGTTGACTGAATGTCTGTTGAAATCTGCCTTCCTGTCAGTGCTCAAAATGCATATGTACAGTTTGGGTAATTTCAGAAAGAAAGCTATTTAGCCTAGTCCTGGTACTCAGATATTAATTGACAAAAAAAAAGTCTCTTTCAAAATTTGATTATATTACAAGAGTTAAAAAAAATCTTCATTTTCTGACGGTGATGTGATTTTTCTTCATGCTTTTACTTTCAAACTAATGGAAGGTCATTAATTTCTGGGTGTTATTTTAGGTGGATGCTTTTCTAATGTATGTTGTTGTTGTAGTAAAGATTTCCAAACACCTGATTTAAAATTTAATGTTGCCAGGTGTCTGTTGTGTCATTAGAAGAAATAAAATAAATAGTCTGAAAACTTCTACAGATTTTGTTTCTGTCAGGAGATCTTTTCTTAAACTAATTGAAAGTTCTAGGAGAGTTAAAAAGCTTAAAACTTACCCAGCATAATTTTCCTATTTTACTACATCAGTATTTTAGTACTTTTTAAAGTCAGATGTGTGTAGTACAGAAATGTCATTCTTGTGTTATTAGAGAAAATGTTAATGTAAATATTAATATTTTAAACTTCCTTCCCTTGATAAAGAAATGGTGTCTGCCTTGGTGTAAGAAGGTGGAGAAACACAGGCACATGACTAAAATATACCAAAGTAGTGTAATAGTTTCTTAAATTCCAGAGTATCCATTTGACAGAGATCATCATGAGGAGAAACATCTGCAACTGCAAAATGAATTCATCTTGTATAGACATGATGAAAAGATTACTAATAGAGAATATTTTAAATGCAGTTAACATATAATGTTTTTTTATTTGTCAAGCCAAAGTGTTTGTACAGTTCAGAAGGATCAAATTGTTCTGAAAAAGATATTGCAGCTTCAGAAATGGCTTAAATGAAAGATTGGGTACACCTACATAGGATATCATTGTTTCTGTTTGGTAAGAGTGTCCTCTTTCTAGTAGGACAAATTATTCTCCAGCTATTCTGGTGTTGTCAAAGGTACCCTGATTTGCTAGAAGCCAAATCTTTTGTAGGCAAGTGATACTTTGCATTCTCATACTCCATGACTTCTTAATTTTTTGGGGCAGATTTTTAGAAGAAACAACCTACTTTCATAGAATCATAGAATGGCTTTGGTTGGAAGGGGCGTCAAGGATTATCAAGCTCCAATCCCCCTACCACAGGCAGGATCACCAGCTTCCATATCTAATACTAGACCAGGCTACCCAGGGCACCATGCAACCTGGCCTTGAACGCCTCTAGGGATGGGGTATCTGACAGATACTTTGCATCTGTCTCTAGCAGATGGAACTCCTGCAGTGTCTGAGGTATGGGTCATGGGAATATTTCATGCTTTTTTTTTTTTTTTTAGGAATACTTTTCAGACATATGTAAAAATCATGTTGTCTTATTCCTATTTAATATTTCAGTTTGTACAGAGAAAGGAAGGGCTTTAAGCTCTGTGATTCTGGAAAAGTGAAGTTATTTCATCCTGCTGGCAGAGTAATTCTGTCTTCATTACCTAGTCCAAGGCAGAAGAGCTAAATTGTCTCTAAAAACATTTTCTTTCTTGTAAATGACAGTAAACCTTAAAGACAGTAATGTGGAAGTGAAGAGTGATCTGCGTGAATATGAAAATCTGGTGGTAAGGGTAAGGATCTCCCTGTGGTGTGATCATATAGGTGCACAACAGTTACACTGAAATCAGTGAAATGGAATGGGAGGAAGGAGGTTTCTACAACTTGATCTTGTCAACAAAGAGTGAATTGGACATCTTTGTATTCTACTAAGGAAAAAAAGCTTTAATAGACTATGATTTTAGAGTAAGATGTAGAATTATAGTACAGCACTGGATTCTCAGTAAATCTCTCCACTTTAAATTAGTTCAGTTAATTCAAGTTTTGGCAGTTACGATATGGCTAAAAATGGCTTTTTATTCAGAAGCATAGTTGATTCCTATTGTTGTTGTATAGGTTCCTGAAATACTAGTCAGTGGTATTTTTGATCAGCAATATTTTGGTGCTCATGCAGAATTTTCATTTATTGCTGTTCCTTCAAGTACAAAATGATATACATGTGCTATTACGGAGAAGAGTTGAGGTGGCATTTCACCTTAATAAATGCCTTTGACTCATGAAAAGTGTTGATGTTTAGCTCATAGCAGAAGCCAGGTGGAGTTTGTAGCATGCATACAGAAAACTTTATTTGGTAAAATTAGATGCCCTATGCATCATTTGTTTTGATAGTGGTAGTTTAATTCAGTTCTCCGTTATCTTGGTAATATGCTTATAAATTACAGTAAATGATTGTTCTGTAAAGTGCTCATTTGGCTGTGAAGAGATGCCTTGAGGACATCAATGACACTGGCAAATATAAGATTGTATGAAGTATTTGAAGGTAATACAAGCTTATTCACATAATTTGCAACCGTGCTTAAAATGTACTGTTCATGCTTCCAGAATCAAGATGTATCGTATAAAAGGATGATGCTTTGACTTCCTGTTTTCGCATGGGAAGAGGAGATTACTGCATTTCTCATGGCTATGAATAGGTCACTTGTCAGGAGCCAGAACTATTGATGTTCTGTTTCTAATCTCAGATCATTTCTGAAATTATATTACTTCCTTTTACCTTTAGAAAAAAAGGAACATATCAAAATAGAAACTCCAAATAAGGAAGACTAGCCTATATACCTGTAATTTTTTAAAAAATTATATATTCTTTCATTATATATATAAATTTGATACATTTATAAACTTACACTGAAGTTCATTTTGAACGTTCTGCCTCAGGATGAACAATTTGGTATTGACCTTATTGTCAGATACTGTGACTTCTGAAAATTGACATAGACTCGTGCCATCTTTCTCTGTGTATAAGAATCCATTTAAAATTAGACATGAACTCCACATTTTTTAGTTTTTATTATACCTATGGAATGTAGATATATTAAAAACTTAATGCATTTATTTTTACCTGAAGTAATGTTTTTCATTGTGCTGAATTTCACAGACAAATGTTGATTTCCAAAAAAGATGGGTTGCTGAGATACTAGAAAAGAATTATTAGGGCTGTGAATTTGACATACTCTGAACTTCCTAAGGCAAGCAAATTTTCACTTGCAGTGTGGAAGCTGCAAGTCTTTGTATTGCTAATCTGAGTTACATTGTTATCAACGAACTGGTCTATTTTTGATAATTGATTACAAGAACTGGAAGTGCAGTGCAAGGCATGAGCAAAACCTGTTCATTGGTGACATGGTATGGAATTTTCTGCAATAAAATTAGTTGTTTTCAATAAATTGTAGCTCAAAAATCAAAACAAACCACTTTCCTCTAAAATGCTGTTATTTGATATTTTAACTCATGTTTTAGCTGTTTGAAATAGAAAAATCTAATCCCATAGAGCATGGATTGAAGTCACTGATTTCATAGCTTGGAGTTTGATTTGCAGCTGCCTTATTTCTGTTAGAGCCATCTCTGAACTGTACAGTGTAGTGTTTGAACTATATGTGTCTACGTACACAGTTTGGACAGAAGTATGTTTATGGCACTATATTTGCATTGTATTTCTGAGTCGCCTGTCTTGACCTGAAGCTGTAGTATTTATTTTACAAAATACTCTAATTTCTTCCAGATGTTAAGATTATAGCTTAGTCCTTGAGTTCATTTGAAGAATATTGGGCTGCCTTCCAGTCTGTGAGTACCAGCAATGCTGAAGTGGTTTTCCTTTGCTTGTCCCAGCAGTACATGTTAAAGGATGCTGGGAGTACCCTCCTGCACAACCACTGGAGCACAGCCTAAGGATTTGGGGTGTGTTCCCAGGCTGAGGGACACAGCTGGACAAACACTGCAGAACACTGACAGGACACACAGCACAAGCATAGCACTGTCCCCTCCTGCCCTGGGGCTGGCAGAGCCAGCAGGCCCTGGTGCAGGCCCACAGAAGATATCCAGAGGCCATCATCATGGCCATGCCTGTCACCTCAGTGCTGCTGGCACCACATCTACGTGTGCTGGTCCCTGGTAGCTCTTACCTGGCAGCGTAAAGTGCTTGTTGCATGGAGCAACATCATGCAGAGATGATGAAGCACAGGTTTAGTAAGAAAATTGGACAGGGTGTGATAGTCAGATGCAGGATTCCTTCTGACTAGCCTTAGTATACACACAACCAGCCCTTTTTATGCCTTTCCCACTTTGTTCCCATCCCTGTTGTCACCTCAGCTGGTATAGCTCCACTGACCTTCTCCAGTGTCCTGGACCTTTAGGTTTGTATCTGTATCAGTTGCAAAGTCTCTGTTTGCCTGCTACTACTTGATAGCCCATCAGTTGCTGTAGTTCACTAATGGCACATGTTTTATGTTCAAATGTTTGTCTCCCTCCCTTATCAGAATTTGACAATAGTGAGATGACCAGGTTTGTAATCATCACTGCCTCCCTCATTTTTTGTTGTTAAGATTTGAGTCTTAGATGTTCTTGTTAATGGCTGCTTCAACTCGATATACCCTTAAAAGACACCCAAATTCCCCTCCCTGCAGGAGGGAATGGCATCTCCAGGGACTTGCTTTCATGAAGAAGAAGTGGTAACAAGACTATCTGATTAATGTGCTATTGTCTATCTCAGTATCACTTCAGAGATGTTTATAGAATGCTTATGAAATATGGACAAAGAAAAGAATGCATATGGTATATTACTATATTGCACTTGAGATAACATGGATTTTGAGTTTCAAAAAATGAGACAAAGTCTTGAAGCTAAGGGATGAAAAATTGCAGAAAGGAGTAGTAATTCTCATACACTGGAATTGGATAATAGGTAAGTTTTAGTGGGGGGAAGATTAGTTGGAAATTTGCATATAGAAAGTGTTGAAATGGAATCTAAACATTAGCCTTTACGAGCATGGCCTACTGAAAGAATGTATTTGCTTTTTCTTTTTCTAGTATCTGTTAGGGTTGGGGTTTGGGTTAGGGGTTATCTAGTATCTGTTTTTTGAAGCAGGCTTGTTCCAATTATATAAGAAAGATGTATGGTTTGACATTTTGTCATGATCTATGAGATTTGTTAAAAATTATGCCATTTTCAAAGTATTATCTCTAAAGTATGTAGTGTCAAACGTATTGGGACATTACATTTTGTTGTAATTCTCTCTGACATAGCAGTATCAAGTATCCAAATGAAACATTAATGTATTTATTTCTGTTAACGTGATTCTAAAGAAGTCTTATGTGCACTATGTATTTTAAGAAGTACTTATAAACTCTATGTAACTGTAAAGTAGCCTGGAAAAGTTTTCTAAGGTCAGAAGGAATTTTTATAGATTATGGGATGAATTTCTGACTTCTAAAGAAGTCATTTAATATGGCTGTTTGTTTTTGTTGTTGTTTTATCATTATTATGTCAGATAATATGAAGAGAGTATTTTAATTCATGGCATGTCACCAGAATTATTGGAGTTTGAAATGCTTGTTCAGCTTTTGGGAGAAGAAAAAGAGATAATCTGACTTCATTATGCCATGAATGGGCAATACTGTACAGTTAGTCTTTGTGATGAAGTGTGCATAGCTAGGAGATAAAGTCGGCTAGAGAGCTATTATACTATTACAATATATATATTATATAAATATATATTTTATTATATATTAAATATATACTTTATATATATATTATAGAGCATGTACTTCACAAGCAGCTTGTTTGTTTGCTTTTAGTGGCAGTAGCCATCATGGAAAGTTGTGAGATAGAATCTCTTTAAAGTACTGCACTTGAGCTGTAGCCACTTGAACTACATGAACAATTTTAATTTAAAATAAATACTAATATGATGTGCTCAACTTTATGGGCTGGTGCTGTGGAAAATCAATCTAAGCCAAAAAGCTATTTTGAATTTTTTGTATTGTATCTGTTGACAACAGATGATCATTTTTTGTAGAATAAGTATAACCTTATGGGATTTGTTGTGTATCTTTCGAAAACCTGGAAATACTGAGGTGGGGTGTTTGTTGTTGTTTGTTTGTTTTTGAAAGAAGCTCTATTTTTCAATTTAAAGACAGATATCTGTGAAGAGGTATGATAGAAGTGCTAGTCTATACATTCGTAAACATAGATTTGAATAGATTTGCATCTAATAGTTTAATATCCTTGCTGTATGATCCAAAAGTCTGTAAAAATATTAATGTATTTGTGGTGCGTATGTTGAGTATATGAATTCTTTTTAATCATGCAATTGTATTAATGTAAAATTTTACACGTTTCTCGGTAGATTTAAAGTTAGTCTTGAACGAATCTTGTAGTTTGAGAATAATTTTCTTCAATGTAATTGTTGATTAAAATAGAAGTAATTTGCATCTTTTTTCTCTGTAGGTATGTATTCTTCTTGGACCCATGCAATATTGATCTGGTACATCAGAAGATCAAATCTCTTGCTTTGTGTGTATCAGCTTGCCCAAGGAAAGAACTAAAAACTTTGGCCGATGTTCAGAAATTTGCAGAAACTAATGGTATGAAAAAAGCATGTCTATTCCCATACCATTTTTGTAAGATTGTAGAAAGATTTGTGCATTATCTGAAAAATGAAATCTCGACTAAGAAATACTGTTAAGCTTTAAGAGAAATGTTAGAGTTTACAGTGTTAGTATGTTTGTGTTCATGTCTTGGACAGTTTTGAAGGCCCATTCTTAAAACAGGAGCAGAAAGTATAATGAAAATTTATGAGAATGTCTAACACTGAGCATGTTCCAACTCTTACAGAAATGTTCTGATATTGCTGTTCAATAACTGTGGAAATACCTTCAAGAGGGCTGTGACCCCTTGGCATTTCTGCTGTCAAACTCCACTTGGAGCATGTCTGTGGTTGTGGGAAATTGTCCTGCTTTTATTCAGCCCCACAGTGCAATACCTTTTTGCTTTGGAGATTGTTTTTTTGTTTGTTTTTTGCTTTTTTAAACACTTGAAAAAAAAATAATAGGGAGAACAACTGTATTACCATATAAAATACTGTACTCCATCCCCAAAAGCAGTACTTTCTCTCTGCAGTAATGATGCTGATATTATCATTTCGATTCATATTTTAACACTATGCGTAATAAAATGCATGAGAGATAATCAGTTTTTGGACCATCCAAAACAAAGTAAAGGTAAAAACTTGAAAATAATTTGAGGAAATTGTCAAGTTCTTCCACTATTAAAGTGGAGAATTTTGTTCTAGACTTCACACCTGTTATTTTAAAATGCTATGATGAGATTTCTTCATGACTCAGCTAGTGACGAGCAGTGAACTTGATTGCTTTTCACAGACAGGAATGACATGGTGTTCTCTGTTCTACTACTGGTGATACGAGCACTTGTTTTTGTTTTTTTATTTTGAAAGCAGAATGAGTTCAAATGGCCCTAGAACACTGTTAGCGCTTTCAGGTCTTCCCAGTGAACTGTCTACACATCTTGGTATCTAACATGTGAATCAGGAAGCTTAATGTAGTGTGGAATTAAAGCATGTTACTTGAAAGTCTATGTTACTGTACAAACAGCTGTCTCAGCATAATGCAGGGGATAATTTGGGAGTGATGACTTCCTCATGTATTTTGTTTATGGTTGTCAATTTAAGCTCTCAATGTAAGTTAGTATTGCTGTAATATGGTATTACTCTTCACCTCTAAGTCTAGCTGAGTTTCTCTTACTTAGTGCAGGCTCAGTATATTTTTGTGTGGAGTTTAAGTGCATCTTGAAGTAATAAAAAGCAGCCTGTGTAACCTGTGTTACCTGCAATACTGTGTAACCACAAATATTGTTTCTGTGTTTCTATGTGAAGTCTTATATTAACTATGTCTGAAATATTTTCAACATAATCATTTTTTAAAGTATATAAAAAATCGCTCTTCCTAAAAACATTTTGTCTTGTCTTCATGATTCTTAGTTCTAACTGTATCTCCCTTAGCATTTTTAGGTTTTAAACAAAACTCACGAATTAATTGGTATCAGAGCCAATTGTTTCAGTTTAGAGAAGCTTGTCCGAAAGTGTGATATCTGCTGTTACAGCACAATAGAATCATTCATGAGTTCAAGCCCCAGTTTCCATTATATGATTTTGGGCTTTTCAAGACAACCAAAAAAAAGGGTACTGGACTAAGTCAAGCTTTCTTTTTTTAAGCATATGCTGTACAAAACTGGAATCACACAGTTCTGTGGAACTTATTTTCATGGCTTTAGTTCTGATTTATATGTTCACTAACCAGGGCAGGTTGCAAAAAGTTTATTTTTTAGCAAATAAACAGCCTACCTATTGAGCACCATAAATGTTATGGCAACACATTTTGCATATAGATAGTAAAATTTAAAGCATTATTCAATCCTGCAATAGCAAAAGAACATTGAATTAATATAAAAATTATAGGATTAATTAATCAGGATCTTTTCTCTGAGAGCTTTAAGAATAGCTTTAAGAACAGGTTTAAGCTACGTAAAACTATTAAACTATTGCAGACTATTTCAAGTGACAATAAATTCTATAAAAAGAATAAGGAGAAAATTTGAGAAATCTGAGAAATTTGAACATGTCTGCACACAGTTTAGTTGCAGTTTCTAATCTAATTATGTTATCAAGTTGAAGTTTGAAGAAGAAAGGCAAGAGATATGTGTTTGGTTTACTGTGACAGTCAGTGCTGAGTTTTCCATGCTAACAACTTCTAACGCCTATGAAAAAAAACCCACGCCTTAATATTTGAAAATGCATGGGCGTAGAATGCAATAAAACCTTAATTTTGATCTGCTGAACCTTTCTAAAAGCTTTAACCCTTCTACAGCCTGAGGATTATAGTGATGCTGAAAATAGCCTTTGTGTAGGTTGCTGCAAGTAATTTGAATAACCATTTTCATCCAGCTCAGATGTCCTATCTGAAGTCACCTTACCTGTCTCTACACCTTGCAATTTCTTCTTAAATTACTGCTTAAGAATCATTCTATTCAAAAGAAGTCTTCTGTTGTGCCTCAGCTCAACAAGAGTTGATATAGTAAATTCAGATGAAGAATTTTACCGGAATGTCTTTATGAGGAGCCATAATACAGTAAAACATATTGCAACATATTGAATTGTTTCATTATTTTATTGATATTAAGATATGATCGTTCAAATAGTTTAGCATTTATGGTTTCTTTCCTAAAATGGGGCAGGTACTTAACTGCTTACACACAGTGTCATAGAACTGCTACCCTAGGACTCAAAGCTTTTAGGGAGGAATTCTTTGTTACAGTGCAGTACAACATGTGTACGAATAAGCATGTAAGGCAGAGAAAATTCTTTCTTGAGGCCCGAAGAACATTTGGCTTCTTGAATCAGTAATGATGCACTTGCTATTCTGCTGTAATTTGGGAAAAAGAGATGATTTGGTGAATAGTGCTGCACCGTTTCAGGTCAGTAACAACTTCTCTACCCCACTTGGTTTCTCACTACAAGGTCCTGCATTTGCATTGCCATTGCATCTAAGGAAAAGAGAACTCTGTTCTTCAGAAAGTCAGGTTGATGTTCAAGAGTCAAGAAAGTGTGTCCCTTCAGTCTGTTGAGAGTGGTGATAGACAGAATACTAGTAATTGGTTGGTACCTCTTTCAAGGGGCGAAACAAGGAAGGAGAATGCTGGGCAGTTGGTTGAGGTCTTCAGCCTGTACAAAGATGCAAGCTGAAAATCTTAAAAATGTTTTGAAATTACTCCTGAAGCTGACGCAGCATTTACAGGGAATGTTTTCTACTGCTGCTTCACCCAGACAAGCTAATAGTTGACTGTATGGAGCTAATGGATTTTGCACAACAAAGAAATTCTGTGATGTGAACTGATTATTGGCTGATCTCTCCAAAACTTTCTTACCCAGCAGAACATTTCAGGCGGGGATTTGATGTTTTTTGTTTGGTCTTTGCATGTAAAAAAAACTGTGCATGCTGTCTATTGTTTCTTTTTTTACAGAAAGCTGATTGGTGCATGGCATTAGGAAACATTACAGTGGCCTTTTCAAGGCCTTGCCAAAGCATTTCTTAACATCCTTGAAGATGTAATTAATTTATAATTGTGAGAAATGAGTGATATGATGTCAGTATAAAAAAAAATATATGTAAAAATAAACAGCACTAAACAGCTGGCCAGAATTTCTGACACGTTTAATTAATATTATTTGTAATAACTAGTCTTTATGAGAACTGGCATTCATATATGTTTTGTAAATAACTACATGCAGATTTAGGAACCTGAAATATTTCTGTTCTAATATGTGTTGTCAGACATCTCCATAAGGAGAATTTTGTATCTAGACCGGGCAAGTTGGGGTTCAGGTAGACTTCAGAGCTTGAGGTGAAGCTTTATCAAGTCTGCTACTGTAACTGACTTGAAGTAAGTCAATAAAAGAAATCAAGCTGCCTGAACCAGAGGAGGGCATCTTTCTGAGCTCTAGGGGAAATCACTTTTTTTTTTGTCTGAAGATAATAATTTATTACACATAGTAATCAAAGTAAACCTTTACAGCATGCTGATAGTATTTGCCATAGAAATACCTTAGAAATAGTAGTTATATCACTGCCAGATTCTGACATTTTTCTTCTGTTTCTGTTCGATCTACTACTATTTTTCCCCTTAATAGAAGAGTCTTATTTGAAACTCAATCCCTAATTTTCCAAACGCCATTTGTTCCATATAAGTTGTAGGTATATGATTAAAGAGATTGTGAACCACAAGATCTTTGGGAATCTGAACGTATTAATTTTGACTGCCATTTTTTTAAACAACTTCTTTTTTTTTTTTTTTTGAGATAAAAGGCAGTATGGCTAATTCTGACCTTCGTATCAGAATTATTTTGTGTTCAAAATGGGCTGGAGTTAGAATGAAGCAATTTTCACAAGAGAGAGGGAGGCTGCTTTGGAGTCTTTCAGTAATCTGCACCAATACAATATTTTTGATTAACTAAAAAAACACTTCGGAAGGGGAGGAGCAGTTGGTAATGAATCTTGCTAATGCTATATAATTATTTAGAATTATATGAAAAAATATGATGACAGTGATAGTGGAAGAAAATATCAAATGTAATGGAATACCTGCACAATGAAGGGGTAGGAAATAATTATTGGTATATGTTTTGTGTTTTACTACAAACGGGTTATTGCTGCTTGGGAAGGAGATTGTGATGCTACTGAGTACAGTGAAAGAATTAGGGGAAGGCACAGAATTGTCCAAAAGTGTAAGATTTATTAATTGTTAAGAGAGGAAAACAAGAACCATACTACGTGTGAATTCTTGCTCTGTTGTCATCACAAAGGTTGTGTTACAGTCCTTATTTTGTGAATGTCATGTGACGGTACGTCCCCCTGTAACACCCAGGAGTTTAGATACATACAGTCTCCTCAGTTTCCTTCCTTTGAAACAGTGTACTCCTGAAAGGTACTGAAGGATAGATCGAAACTTGCTTTATTCACTGAGAACAAATCTGTTGTATTTACCTGAGAAGTCCTGACTACAAAGTGCTTCATCCAGTGCCATTTTGCTAATCTAAAGGCATCAGTAGTTTTCTGGTTTCTAGTATGACCCAGAAATTAGATTAATTTGTTACGTAAAATTCTATCTTCATGTGGCCTTTTACGTGTATACTGGAACCTTTTACAGCAGAAGTGTCTACAATATATAGGTATGTTTATGCAGACCTCTGATGCTTCTATGTTAATTACTACTTCAGACTGTATTCATATCAATGACTGAGATGTGGCGTTCTTATTTTCTCACTTGTTCATAGTTCTGATGCTAACTTGTGCATAACATAATGCTGCTTCATTCCTAAATGAAGCATCAAATGTGAACTACCTGCTTCTGAAGTGTCTTCGTTACTCCCTTGGCAAGTAGGAAACTGATCCAAGCCTAAACTTTATGTATTCTTAGTGCTTGCATTCTAAGTTGTTGACAGGATATAATTATAGTTGTCAAAACCTAGTGAATAAGGAATGAAAAATCAGCACCAGTGTATTTCCTTTCATGATAGCTTGAGACTTTTTCAACTTGGGAGGAATGAAGAGAAACTTCTGTTGGCAATGAATAGTAACTTACATTTTCTATGGAAACACTGCTTGTCATCTTACCTATTCTGTGTTTTTTGGCTGTAGAATATACAGCAGAATTCCTCACAGATAAATGATCCAGCATCTTAAGCTTCCATCTTTTTTTCTTTTTTTTTTTTTCCTTAAAAGAAATGGGATGATTGCACCCATGTCTGTGTTAAGGTTGGAAGGGTATCTTCTGAGGTACTTTGTCCCAGTCATGGCCTCAGAATATTCTAATGCCTAGAGCAGCTCTTTTTATAGATAAGCCATGGGACAGAAACTGTGTTGCATCTCCAGAATACCACCTAGTTTGTGAAAGCACCAAATAAAAAGCACTGTGAGACCAGAAGACTGATGTATTCATTGCTGGCCGGGCAGCTGTTAGTCCACATGGTTCAGAAGTATTTTTCTTTAAGGTTACAGCATGTTGTGCTCTCAAATTCAATCCATGTAGGACAGTTGAATGTTATTTGCCTAATTATTTCTCCAGAAGAAATATACGAACAGAGGTAGCAAAGAATTATTATATAATGATTTTTCAGTTTGTTCTCTGAATTCTACCTATAATGTTTATGAAACAATTAAGAGTGTTAGTAGTTTAGAAATAACTGTGATGTCTTTGGTAAACTAATTGTCTCAGCAAAGTAGATAACTGGAATTAATCTTTTAGCTTCTCCAGGCCTCATAAACTCAAAGAGCACAGCTGAGGCTGGCTATGCAAAAATTAGTCTCTACTAGCCCATATTATAGGAGTCTAAAGAAGCAAGTTCCATGGATAAAATTGAAGACAAGAGGCCCAAAGGAGCCCTAGGAGCAAGCTGTTTGTAGAATCATCATAGAATTCTAAAATGGCTTGAATTGGAAGAAAAACCTTGAAGATAATCTAGTTCCATCCTCCCTGCTCTGGGCAGAGTTGCTACCTACTAGATCAGACTGCCCAGGGCCCCATCCAGCCTGGCCTTGAGTGCCTCCAGGGAAGGGGCATCTACAATTTCTCTGGGCAGCCTATGCCAATGCCTTACTGCCCTCTGAGTGAAGAATTTCATAGAATCAGAGAATGGCTTGGGTTGGAAGGCATGATTTGCCATTGTCACATGTTGACTGTCCTGAATCACCTCTTCCTTTTGCACGTGTTTTCATCTCTCTTCCAGGAGGATCTGCTCCATGATTTTCCCAGGCACAGAAGTGAGGCTCATCAACCTGTAGTTTCACTGGTCCTTATTCCTTTTCTTACAAATGGGAGTTGTGTTTTCCTTTTTATAGCCAGAGGGACTTAACCTAGCAGTCATGACTCTACAAATATGAAGGAATGGCTTAGCAATCACATCAGCCATTTCATTTAGGACTCTGGGATGCATTTTAACCAGCCCCATAGATTCATACACATTCAGTCTTGAGAGATGGTTTTGTGTTCATTCTTTTCTTATAGTGGGAGGTATTTTGCTTGCCTGATCCCGTGTACAGGTTCAGGGAATTAAAAGATGTGGGAAGCCTGACTGCTAGTGAAGTCTGAGGCAGAGAACTCACTGACTACCTCAGCCTTCTCCGTATCCATTGAAGACAGTTCTTCCTTCTTGTCAAGTTCTTTTTTTTTTCCTTCTGCACCTTGGCTTTCCTGATCCCATCACTGCATGGAATTTTTTTTCCCAGTCTGTACATGTCTGAGATTGCTCCAACCAAGATGCAGCATCTTGCATTTGGCTTTGTTGAAATTTATTATGTTCACATGGTCCCACTTATCCAGCTTGTCCAGGTCCCTTGGGATGGCATCGCTTCCTTCATATCAACTGCAAGGGATGAGAGTCCCAGGCAAGAGATGGTAGTGACAGGCAGAGGCATCCACTGCTCCTTTGAATGACATGAGGGAGCATGCTCAGGAGGGTTCTGGGTTGAACTGACAACATGCTTCCAGTTTCCTCCACAGCCAGGGACTTTCTGGCTCATCTTCATTGACAATTTCTGCTTGAATGTCTGTGTGCAGATTATGATCTGGCATTCACTATTTCTCCCATTACATTTTTGAGTGGGATGCAAAGAGAAGGACTTTGAGATGCACTTCTTTTTTTGTCAGGTTCTCCTGTTCCAGGCCTGTAGTGAATCCTGCTTTCTCTTTCATCAGCTGGGATCAGTAAAAGTCGCAAGGAACCATGGTGTATGGGAACTGCTGAATCACAGCCTGAACCTCTGATTGATCACCTGAGGCGAGCAATGAGTCAGCCAAAGGAGCACAGGTGAAGGCAATTCACCTGTGCTGCCGGAAGGGGTGGAGCCTGGCTCCACCTCTCCTAGACCCATCTAAGAGCTGACTACCAGGGGGAAAGGATCTCTTCTGGAGATCTGCTCCTCTGGAGTTTTGCAGCAAGTCCAGGATGTGTGTAAGCATTCTATCTATTCTCTTTTTGTTACTATAACCTGCTTAGCCAAACTCACTTGTTTATTTCGTAATTATAACATCTTTATATTCATTGATTATACACAGGGCCTTCCACAGGTCACTTGTCTGCTTATGTGGTGTGGGGGCCTGTGTATATGTTACGAAAGCTGTAGCTGAACACTTGTAGCACAGAACAAGAAAACAGAGCAGACATCTCAGTTTCAGTGTCTTGAATCTGTATAGGCTTGTCCTTATACAGTCCCTCCTGCTTCTTCATGAAATAATTTCTACAAGTTAGATTCTTGGTCTGTATTCAAAGCAGAACACAGTTAAATATCTTGTGCCTTGTGTCTGTAAGAGATGATGCATATGTGACTGCTTCCTGCAGTGTACCCCCACCTCAAACCTCTCATACCAATAGCAACGTGTCCAGATTAAAAACTTCTGCAATATTATAGTGCCTTTTGTCCAAAAAGAACAATAATTACTTTTAAATACTCATTTTATTACTGTGATGTTAAATTTGTCTCATGTCTTTCTATCTAATGCAATGTTATCCACATAATCAGGATGCGTACAAATGGTAGAACTATAAACAGAGTTCAGATGTTTTCCCTCTGCAAGAAATCTAACTTTCTTCAGTGGTGTAGTTGGTGTTTTGGTTTCTGTTTCCCCCCAGAAATTTAGTCTGTAGAAGCAATACTTAACTAGTGTTCCAGAGACTGAATGGAATAGCCTTCTCAGCTGTTCTGTCTTCTCTTCCAGCCCATATATAGAGATGTTTTCATAGGGGTAGCAATATGCCAATGGTAAACAAGATACCTACAACTTCTACAAATAGCATGTTCACTTTCTATGAATAGTACTGGTTTGATGTCACACAAGCCAAGAGTGTTTCTCAAGACTCACAGTTTAACTTGTGGAAAAGTTAATAATATCTGTATTATTTAGATCCAGTTTGTAGAACTCCCTACTACTAAGTATTCATGGAGAGAAGACTTTGAGAATACGAGGAATAAAATGTACCTGTGGATCACAAAGGTGTTCTTACTTATGTAGCCTTTACCATTCTTTTTTACATATACAGAATCCTTGCACTGAAGAATTAGAAAGCAAACAAGCTTGGGAAGAAGCTCTCTTTGGATAAGCAGCTCATCCCCTTATAGCCTTTCTCCCCTGTTTCTGAGAAACCAGTGCTCCAATCTGACTTCGCAGTTGCTATATTCCTGGAAACACTGGTGTCAGTGTTGAGTATGTTGATCACAGACAAATGGGAAGAGAGCTGCCTGGGTAGTATATGTCCATTAGACACACGTTAGATATTAAGTAAAACTGAAATAATGTTTGAGTTTTGATTTTGGCAATTTGATATTTACAATACTGTACTGACTTGTATGTGTAGAATATTTAGCTTTTTTAAGAGCTTTAGACATCGGATACAGTCAGACCTTGTATTCAGCCAACTATATAACCTCTGCTGTTTGGTTCCTTTATTCCTTTCTCTGAAGTCTATAGATTAGTTGTATTTTAAAAATTTTTTTAAAGTTAACTGAATGATTATTAATGTAATAAATGTTGTATTATATTGTATTATGTTGTATTCATACACTGAATAATCAAGAAAAAATGTGGTGGACCAGCAGAGAAGAATGACTTCAAGGTGTTTTGTGTCTTTTACATGGGATCATGAATCAGCCTTTTACTCTTGAATTCACAAACTCTGGAAAATCCAAAACTAGATGGAAAACGTAATTCTGTTAACTGAAGTGTATGCTGGGCTTGATTCAGTGCTTCATTACAGGAGGAGCTGTAGCATAATGTTGCAGTTATAGCATGAGGCACTACAGAATGACAACCTGTATCAGTTTTGATATTGTTTGCAAAGATTAGGAATATTTGATTTTTTCCATCAGTCGTTTTTCTTTTTTTTTTTCCCCTCTCAACAGGATCTACTCTGTGTAGCTATGAACTACTGCCCTCAGAATATACTACAGACCCAAGAGCTGCCAAGTTGTGTCCTAAATATCCTGTTCCAGAGAGGTAATATTTACATCTTATCTGATGTGGGGGTGAAGGGAACAAAGACTTACTTTGCTTATATGCTTGAGTGTTCTTTAGAAAATATGCCTCAAACTTCTTGTTTTACAGATGGATTTTTTTAGTTTATTATTGTTGCATGTTTTTAAAACACATTGGGAATGCAACTCATAAAGGAAAACCTGAACTATCCTCACATGCATTAGTAAGATGACTGAGCTGATATCATTCAGTTCTCTTCTGTCTCATGTGACCAATACAGTGCTGAGTATCGCTGTTTTTCTACCTTTTACCCACAGCCAGCTGCCTTCCAGCACTACAGTTCAGGGAGCCATATGCGACTATGTCATTTTCCCTCTCAAAAATCCAGAAGTTACATGTCAAGTATTCACTTTTTGCACCTTGCATCAACTAATCAGCTGCAGCAAGTTGCTTCGTCTTTTAATTCTTTCAGTTCCCAAATGGCTAATGTGGGAATGCTCAAGAAGTAAAGAGAGTTTTATTTTATAAACAGATCAGTTTGAGTTTTATTGTTCAAAATATTATACTGGACTGCTTTTTGTGAAGTAGAGAGAAAGGATTCTTGCTCCAGAGACCCTGCTACTGTTAGCTGTGTTGGCTGCACTGGAAGCAGTTCTGTGAAAAGAAGTGATTGCACACCTTTTCATCAGTAATTCTTCTCAAGAAGAATCCAGTTCTGTTTTCTCACATTTTAGCTTTTCAAGCATATCCAGTAGAGATTGTAACTGCTTACTCTTGCCCTGTGCATCATCTTTTGTTACAGTTTAATAAAATTAGAAACTCTAATTTTAAGTATCTCTTGTCTTTATGGTAGGCTATCCGGTGAATATATAATTTATGTAGCAGCTGGAATTTATTTATTTAACTTTTCCCTACAGCAAGTCAGTATTCTATGCAACTAACCAGTGATACAGCTGTAATAGAAAAATGAAAATTCCAGTGCTGACTTACATACTGAAAAGCCTTGTCAGTCTTAATTGTTGTCATATATATTGACTTTTCTTACTGTGTGTTCCCATGCCATTCAGTCTGAATGAATGTAACTTAATAAGAAAACAAATAAGTAGAACAGTATGTCAGAACTCTAATGATACCATGTAAATTCTGTGGAAATGCTGCCTCAAGTTATTTCCGAAAAGCTATTGTGTCAGTGGTGTATTTCCCCTTTGTTATTTGGCATGAATAAAATGTACAACATATTTGAATATTTTTGAAATAAAGAAGTCTAAGCTTGATGCCCTCAGGCAGAAAAGGCCTATATTGTATATGTAATCCACACTGTTTTTCAGATTTTTATGGTTAAATTATTTGAGAAAATTGGTGTAATTTGGAGGGGAAATAGAATCCTGTGGAGGGAGGCAAATGAAAAGCCTGCACACTGTAGACTAAGACATTCTGGCTGAACTTACCAGCCCTCCTTTTCTTTGATTTGATCTGTCAGAGGTAGGAACCATCATCTAACTCCCATTAGGTCAGTGGAATTGGAGGTAGCTCAAGCTGTGAGGTTTGTCCCTTGATGTTTGATGACTACTTCTCATCTTGCAGTTGAGACTCCAGTTCTCAAGGGACTACAATCCACCACCTTGAAGGCTCTATGTACCTTTGACTTAGCGGTTCAGCCTAGCAGTGCAGTTAGCAATCCATGCTTCTGCTGCGACTGCCTAGAATCTCTAAGTCTCAGTGGATCATAACCTTTCTTTTTAGTTTTGGAATAGAGAACACTAGAAAAAAACCTATGTAGCTTTTTCCTCTAGTGTTTCTCTCTCAGTCAGCTCTGTGGAGCTGTACCAAGAGTCTGTTTGGTAGTGCTTATAGAAAACAAAACACTAGGTAGCAGTGGCATTTCAACCAGTCACCCTATACATAGGTGTACAGTCAATGAATATACAAGAAAGTTAGGCTAAACAGGTTATCATACTTGAAGAAGAATGGATGGAAAGGTTGCCCTTGTCCTGGGCTCACTGAGAAGACTCCAAGAGGAGCAGTCTCCGAAAGAGATCCTTCTCCTGTGGTAGTCAGCTCTTAAGTGGGGTCTAGGAAAGGTGGAGCCAGGCTCCACCCCTTCCTGTAGCACAGGAGAATTGTCTTCACCTGTGCTGCCAGGGCTGCACTCATTGCTTGCCTCAGGTGATCAGTCAGAGGTTCAGGCCATGATTCGGCAGTTCCCATAGAATAGGTTTCTGTGGGTATAATTGTGAAAGAAAGAATTATCTTCTGAAATTGAATACTTGAACAGTTAGGTAGAGGTCTTAACTTCATCTGCTGGCTTGAACTGTACTTGCTTTATCCTTCCTTAAGCAGCATATTATTATTCTGAGAAACTTGCAATTCAGTTTCAGTTTGCGATATACCAAGTAATGATTGAGAGGCATGCAAGATAGTACAAATCACAGGGAATAGATCTATTATTGCATTTTTAATTAAACAGGACACCTTGCCTTCCTTTCTCATTGAGACAGAACCGCTGAAATAGGAGCAGATCTCAAAAGATGAATACTCGGGAGTGCAGTTTCTTCAGGAAAGCTTGTAGGAACCTCATTTTTTATTAATTACGATAAAGTTAGAAATTAATTACTGCATAGGAAAATAGGTAACTGTGTAGTGAGAGTACTGTAACATGAGGAGTGTTAGATAGGTGATACAAAATGGTGCACAAAAAACATTCTTTCCAATTAGGGTGGATTTTGGAATGACATTTTATTCTGCTAGACTTACTTTTCAAAATTGGTATATTCTTATTCATATAGCAGAGATAATAGTTCGTTCCATACTCCCAGCTCAAAAATTGTGTATTGCTGCTGGTATTGACAGTGTTTTAAATACTCCCGAATTTGTGCAAAGTTGGAGCAGTCTACAGTAAAGTAAAAGTCAATTTTAATATTTCCTAGTATTAATGCTTATAATGAACTGTAGCATATGTTGCATATTCCAAATAGGCTGAGAGGATATGCGAGCTGTCTTTTAAATAGAGCTACCATCTATATTGGTTTAGTTTGTTTTTTAACAACACAGAATTGCTTTGCTGTGCTTAACTGCTGTCTTCATCAGTAACCAACAGTAGATTAGAATATGAGCACCTGCAGATGTGTTTATCTATTTGGCACACTGAGATTAGAACTGTATAATTTACAATTGTCAGTCACCTTAATCGTAAACCTAGAATCTATTAATTATCTAAGTCTGGAAGATAATCATAATTTCTCCTGAATTCCATGCAAATAATTACACTCAGGGTTTTAGGAATGTTGTCTTTTTTTTTTTTTCCTCTTCAAAATAAAAAGCAGCAATGCATAGGAAGAATGTGCCTAACACAGCTGATTTGCTCACAATGTGTTTAAGATGAAGGTTGGAATTTTGGAAAGGCTTGGGATTTATGAATAGTTATAGCAAATAGGAAATCATTGGTTTATGAGTCATTGCTGAAATGGAGATACTGCAAAACATTATGTGCATTGCTACTGCAATCCCCTGAAATCTTGTAAGGAAGAAACATTACAGAGGATGAAATAAATTTAACTATAAAAGATTGAGTTAGCACAAAATATATTTCTTTTATTGGATCAGTTTACAAAAAGGAGTGTATAATTAATGAAATATACGTCTGAACTGCAATTGAAAAGTTTGACACAAAGATTTAGTAGGTCACTTCGAGATGTGACGTCGCTTATGAGCCAGAAATGGGTAACACTTGGAAAACAAAATTACCCAATTTTCGTGTGAAGATTTTTGCTCTTTTACCTTCCCCTGATAGACTTGATAGCAAATTGTGCTGAGCATTCAAAAAAAGTTTAATACTAGCTCCAGTGTTTTGAGAGAGGATGCTTCCAAAGCAGTTAAGGAGTAATGAAATCATAGAGACATCATTGCATGTTTTTGCATAGAATGTAGTGCATTATTTTAATAAAGTAATGAAGCTAAACAATGTGATTGTAGGCTTTAGTAGAAGAATAAGTGTAGTATGGGGGAATAGTAAAAACATATGTATTGATTGGTTTTGCTTGACAACAGTTGTAAATGCGGGTGTCTTTAATTTCCAAATGTGTCCTTCTAAGAGTAATATTGTCATTCTGGGATTTCTTTGCTTCAAATGTGAGCCAGTACTCCACTTCAACATGTGTGAGAGGCATTGTTTCAGCTGCTGGTTCACCACGTGACGCTTGAATGAAATAGGAACGTACATTTTCTGAGCCTTACTGTTTATGGGTGGGAGGGTAATATGCCATTGGAATGTGCGCTCCAACTTCACAGGGTTACTTGTAAGAACGACATCATTTCCCATATAATCATCCTCATTCCAGCAGCACTTGTGCATTACACATGGTTTCTGGTTATGATGTTATGAGGGTGGAGTGGTTGCATCTATTCACCTTTCATTTGTGTGTTGATGTGGCATTTATATTAAGTAGGAGTAATTTTTTTTCCTGATTTTTTTTTTCTTGTGTCACCAGTGCACCTATTCCATTCTTCCATCGCTGTGCTCCTGTGAACATTTCCTGCTATGCCAAGTTTGCAGAGGCCCTGATCACCTTTGTCAGTGACAGTAGTGTCTTACACAGGCTGATTAGTGGAGTTATGACCAGCAAAGAGATTATAATGGGACTTTGCTTGTTGTCACTAGGTAATTGTTTTTCTCATTACTAGCTATTTACTGCAGTAGGAGATTGTTAACACCCTCTAATCACAATATGAGAAGAAAACAAACAAAGAAACATGTATTATAGCATTAAGCCCTTAGAAAATGGTTCAGAATGGTACATATTTTTTGACAGCTAGATGGCTTCTTCAGAAGCAATGCATGTGCATTCTTGTTTTTTTTTTCTCCTCTTCCAGAAATGGGAGATAGAAGATGTGGGACAGTTGATTAGCTAACATTAGTTTTGGTATAGTTAACAGAGCATCTGCATTCTCCTCATTTTTATTAAAATATTCACATTTTTCTTTTATAATATTCATCTGCCAACTGAAGTCCCTTTCCAAATAAAAAGGACAGAGAGGTGCACAATACTATCCTTCTTGTTTTGGTTTGTTTAATTTAAATTAATTGTGCAGGGATACTCAAATTTTATGAAGGAAATGTAATTTATGTTACTCTATCCTCCAAAATAAAAAAAAAAAAAAAAAGATTAGACTTCAGGCCTTTGAAAAACTCATCCTAAAAGCTATTAATTCCCAGCTGTATAGAGGTACTGAATGGTTTTTCAGTTAAAATACAGGCTTTCTCTGGCCTGTAAAGTGACACACTGCACAAGACTGAAGAGCTGTGGTAACAAAATATTGTAAATTAAAGTGGAATGCTAGTCACTCACGTGAATTACTTTCCTAATGAGTATACTCCTACTAAGTCTTTACACTGAGTATACCAGCTATAGCAAATGTGAGATGGAAAGCACCAGACACCAGTTGTGCGTATGAGCAGTGTGAGGTTAAAATAAAAGACTGCAAAGCTGTAACTGAAAAACAAGTCTTTCTGTTTTAATCTGCCTTTGTAGTTACAACAAATGAATAAATAAAAAGAAGAGGCTAGTTACCAGTTGACAGAAACAGAAGACCATTGAGTATCTTTTCAGCTCTCAATAGAGAGCTGATTATTGTTTTACCTTGTAATGGTAAAATAACTATCCAGAATATTCTGAAAATTAGTGGCTGAATTATTAGTGTTACTTTTGGGTTAAGAGTCGGAAGCTAGTACAGTGTTTTACATAGTTTTAACTTGAAGGAGAAAACTATGCGAGTTTCCACTTTTTTATATTTTCATAGTTAATTTACTTTTAAATAATTGGTTAGATAGCGTGATTCTCTAAGCCTGTTTTTAGAAGCTTACTACTGTATACAAATAGGTATGTGGAAATGTACACTGCTCCCTAAACTATAGATGGCTGACACTGATGATGTCTTTTTAATATGTAGTTCCTGAATTACAGTGGAACTGTATAAACAGAGCTTGTTAAATAACTCATTTTGAATGTTGAAAACAAACACAAAGTTGTGTTCTTGAGGAGGTGTGCTCATGTTACTAGACTCAAGTACTAACATGTCTTGCTGTCTGTTATGTCATTGTCTAAAAACATCTGTCTGTATGTACGCATTATGTTTTGTATGTAGTGTACCATGTACATGTACTTATGCTCTCTTTTGTTTTAATCAGCAGCACCAAAGCAGGAGATGTAGAGGTGCCTGATTTCCTTAACTATCTGTGCAGTGAGTCTGTAAGATGCAGAAAATAAATCTGCCTAAAAATTATTTTGAAAGCAGTCTGATCTTAGTGCAGTGGAAGAATTAGAAAGGCTATTCCTACTTGAAATAATTGCTCTGCTTATCTCATTTGTCTTTTTTTCTTTATTTTTTTTTTTTCAGTGTTGTCCATGATTTTGATGGTTATAATCAGGTACATTTCAAGAGTACTTGTCTGGATTTTAACAATTCTTGTCATTCTGGGATCACTTGGTAAGTTGCGTTCATCTCTACGTTTTTGAGTGCCTGTTCTCATATTTGTTTTCTATGTCTACAGACTAGCAAAATGCTGCTTTTATTTTGGGACTATTCCTTTTTGTTCAGCTTTCATTTGAGCCCCTTGTAATTGCAGTACTCTCTCAGATAGCATATTGCTCTATAGGGATTTTCTGTACTTCTTGCTTGGCAGGCAAGCTTCTTTTCAGCCTAGCTCGTGCAGTCCTAACCACTACCTTTTCCTTAACTTTGCAATCACATCAGCAAGCTGATCTAAATATGTTGATAGCATACCAATCCACTGGGTGTACTCAGGCATTTGGGAATCAAAGGGCAGCTGTTGTTTATGCGGCCTCAGGGTATCTCAGGACATGGATTTGTCCATATCACCGTGACACGTTCATAATATCCTTCAGTCCTCCTAGGGGCTATTGTAGGCCTATCCTTGAAGAGAGGAAGCAAGGATGGTTTTCTATAATTTCTAATCAAATCCTATTTCCATTGACCTAGGAAGTCCTGCATGACCTAGATAATGTATGAAGTAGAACCAGCCATGACATCTTGAGCATAACCAAAGATTGTCCTGTACAAAATGATTCTTAGTCTGCATTATCTTCTGTGAAGGTTATATTCTATATTTGTAATAGCAACAGATGTGTGATGTATGGACAGATGAATATAGGGAAGGAACAAGAATAAAGTCACTGAATTAGAAAGTACTAGCAATATGATTTTCAATTTGTGTTAGCAAGGAATTGGGAAAGAAAAAAAAAAAGCAGACCATCACTTTTGTTTTTCTGCTTACTGATCCCAGAAAACAGAAAAAATATTTTTTCTTTGGAAGCTTTGTTATATATTTTCTTTACTTTAAAATAAAAATTAATAAGAAACTCTTTGAAGACATCAAAACAAAAGCACGTAGTAAACATAGAGTTTAAAAACTGTCTTTAGGAGAATGTAAGAATACCTGTGTAGTAATTAAAACTGACGGTGGTTTGCCCAGCAGGATGTGATCATTGAAGCCAGTTGGTATAAGCTTTTGGGATTTCAGCAGAACTTTCAATACTGTTTCTCACAGAGTTCTTCTAGACAAAATATCCAGCTTGACAAAAAGATAATACAGTGAATGAACAACTGTCTGACAGGTTGCACTGAAAATGTTGCAGTAAATGGAAGACAGGGTAGGTAGGATTCCACAAGGCTGAGTGTTCCTGTAATGTTTTTTTAAATGACATGGGTTCAGGATTCGAATGCATACTAAGTAAGTATACAGATGACACCAAATTGAGAGGAGCTGTGGAATTCCGCAAAGACAGGGAGGCCTTGCAAAGAGATCTTGACAGGTTGGAGGGCTGGCCAGTCAGCAGCTGCATGAAGTTCAACAAGAGCAAGTGCTGGAGTCTGCACTTGAGGTGGGGCAGACCTGGTTATATGTACGAAGTTGAGAACAAGACGTGTAGAGCAGCCCTGGTGGAAAGGGATTGCAGGGTTCTGTCTGACAGCAAGCTGAACATGAGGCAGCAATGTGCCCTGGAGCCCAAAGGGCCAACCTTTTGGTTAGCAGCAGGCCCAGCGCTGCTACCTGGCGAGGGGAGTGGCTGCTCCCTCTGCTCTGCACTATGCAGCCTCACCTACAGCACTGCATGCAGGTTGGCTGCTGCAGTACAAGGACATGAAGCTATTAGAGAGTTTCCAAAGGAGGGCTGTGAGGAAGGGCTGTGTATGGAGGGCAGGTTGTGCTCAGCACAGAGCTGAGGGGAGCCCTCACGGCAGCTGCAGCTCCTCACAGGGAGTGGAGGGCAGCGCTGAGCTCTGCTCTGTGTGACAGCGACAGGGCCTGAGGGAATGGCATGGAGTTGTGTCAGGGGAAGGGCAGCTGGGGGACAGGGAAAAGGTCTGCACCAGAGGGCGGTGAGCACGGCCCCAGTATCAGAGTTCAAAGGGCTTTGGACAGTGCTCAGAGACATAGGGTTTGAGTTTTGGGTGGTGCTTTGTGGAGCAGGAGGTTTAATTCAATCCTTGAGTGTCCCTTCCAGCTCAGAATGTTCTGTGGTTCTAGAAAGGCAGTAAAGAAGCCTATATATAATAAGCAGTGAGCAGTACAATGGGATGCGGATGTGGCCAGAACACAGACAGCTTCTTCAGAAGTGGACTGTGGGAAAACTCAGATGGTTCCCAGTGCATTACCCATGCCCCCTTTTATTGAAGAAGTGGCAGCAGCACATTTTTTTTGCTGTGTGAATATTTGTGTTTACATCTACCAATTACACCTTCCTTGGAAGATCCTTATGAGTCCCTTCCAACTCAGAAAGTTCTATGATTCTTGGGTAACCAGACTGAATGAATGAACTAAATAACTTATCTTATTGTAATTTACTGTTACAATGTTCTAAAAAATTGCATCCAGACTGAAAAAGGACATTCTCTCTGAAATACACTGCTTATTCTTTATTTGATGCATGCTTATGAGGTGCCAAAAGAGCATCCTCCAGTTTAGAGCTCAGTAGAGTACCTTTAGCAAAGTCAGTGTGATCTCTAGATAAGCTTATGCAGATGATTCACAAGGAATAACAGAAAAGAATACTAAAAGGAGAAAAAAAAATAATAGCAGTAAAGCTTAGTTCATTGAAAGGCTGGAATCCTGTATTTAAAAACATTTTTAACTTGGAAGACAGGTAAAATATGCAGTTGAAGTACTGGTTTAAAGGCTAGATTTTCGTAACAGTGGTTAGAAGAAAGTATCATATTGTATTGGCCCCCTGACCTTTTGTTCTATTTAAACCACGATACCTTTCAGTGATGTTTTTACAGTGCCTGAAAGACAATGTCTTGATGCACGTGTAGTTCTGTCATTAACCTGAGGTGCTGTTTTCAGGGTCAAGACTTTTCCTTTATTTTCTGTAGATCTTCCCAGAGATTATAGGCTCGTCTTTTTCCCTTTGATATTTTGCATCCTCACCCAAAGTTCCCTCTTGGTTTCCCCTCCTGAATTTTTGCATACATCCTGTCATACAATTTCATCCTTTCTTCTATTGCTCTTTCTTTCCTTTCTTCAGTTTTACTTCCTATGTTGTCTGTCTAATGACTGCTGTTATCTAACTCCTAGAGTTTCCTATAAACTAGTTACATCACACACTTTCACCCTAAAACATAAAGAGCTGCAAATCTTTTAAGTGGGCATAGTAGGGTGAGATTTTGGAAAGAGTGCATCAAATTGAGAAGACAGAAACAGAGGAGAATTGAGCACTTCTCCAGGTCTTGCACCTGGGTCATGATAACCCTCCACTGTCACTACGAGCTGGAGGATGTAAAGACAGCGCACAGTCCTGCTGAAAAGGACTTGGGGATAGTGGTGGATGGCAGCTGGACATGAGCCAGCAGCATGGCCTTGCAGCCTAGAAAGCCAGCTGTATCCTGGACTGTACCAGAAGTGTGGTCACCAAGGCAAGGGAGGTGATCCTGCCCCTCTGCTCTGATGAGACCTCACCTGGAGTACTGGATCCAGACCAGTACAGTGCAGTCCTTAGTACGTAGGTGAGACATGGACCTGTTGGAATACGTCCAGGGGAGAGCCACAAGAAATGATCCAAGGGATGGATCTCCTCTTCTACAAGGACAGGCTGAAGCTGTTCAGCACAAAGAAGAGAAGGCTCTGAGGAGACCAGGTAGCAGTAGCAGCCTTTCAGTATCTAATGGGAGACTGTAAGAAAGAAGGGGACAGGCTCTTCATCAGTATCTGTGGTGACAGGACAAGGAGAACTGGTTTCAAATGAAAAGGGGAGATTTAGACTGGATATAAAGAAGTTATTTATGATAAGGCTGATAAGGCACTGGTGTAAGTTGCCCAGAGAGGTGGTGGATGCTCTGTCGTGCCTGGAGACATTCAAGGTCAGGCTGGATGGGGCTCTGAGCAACGTGTTCTACCTGTAGATTGTCTCAAAGGATCTTATCCAATTCATAGGATTCTGTGATTCTACAGGTTCATATTAGGTTATTCATTTGTTTAATTGAATCTTCTGTATCAGACCAGACTTGAAAAAAGAAACTTCTTATTTTCTTTGCTACTAGATGTGACTGTGTCACATAGAAAGAGCATCTTTAATATGACTTTTGCTTTTCACTTCTAAAACGCAGGTGGTACAGGAGTCCTGTGGTGGCTCTATGCTAAAGAACGAATGTCTGCCAGTGCTGTTGAGACTCAAATAGCCAAAGAAAATCTTCAGGCTCTCCTGATATATGCCATTTCAGCTACTGTCTTCACGGTATGTTTTTCTAGTTACCATATGATTTTCTTGTCTGACCTTTTTGTTTATTGATGTGGGAAGTTTATATCTCACAAGTTTTAGGAGTTTATTTCTCCTACAAGTTCTGCTGCAATGTCTTTTTTTCCTTCTTAGCATTGTTCTGTAATATTTTCTTGTGCCAGGAGGGAGCTCTTAAGTCTGCATCTGTTCTATTGTACTCTAAGATGTCTACAGGGACTTTCCATGAATAGCTGAATATGAAGCTCCCAATCCACTTTCATTTATGAGATTTTTGTTAGGCTTCCAGTTCAGAGGTACTTTGCAATTTCAGTTTATTTAAAAGTCTGCTCATATTTCTGAAATCACTTGTTCCCAAATTTCTTCCACTTACTCAAGGATTTTTATGAAAGTGCTGGCACAAACTGCCCAGAGAAGTTGTGGATGTTCCATCCCTTGAGATGCTCAGAGCCAGCAGGTTAGATGGGACTCTGATCAACATTATTTAGTGCTTGATTTAGTGGTTTGTAACCCTGCCTATGGAAGAGGGGTTGAAATTAGATGATCGTTAAGGTCCCTTACAACCCAAGCCATTTTGTGATTCTGTGAACTGAAATATTAACACTACTGAACCACTGTATGTTCTCTCAGGCTTGTTATTCACTCAGAGTCATTGACCTTGCAACTAAAAATTGTCAATGTTTGACTAACTTACATGACAAGTTCACCATACAATGTCCAAAAATGAATGTTAAAATTGTTTTCTTTGTTAAATCTTCCAATCTTGCTAAATTCATTGCTATAACAGCGTAACTGAGGGTGAAATCTGGCACGCTCTTGTAAGCCTGTAGCTGATGATGATTCCAAATAAAAATTTGAGGTTAGAATTCCCTAAATGTGTAATTTGGAAAATAACTTCTCACCAAAAGAAGTGATCCAGACTTTACATTTTGATCTTGTGCTCTCAAAATAGAACATATGTTAATTTTCTTTGTTTAAATATCCCAACTGTGCAAAGTATTTGCTTACTTATTTTTCAGTTGTCTAAAATATGATTTGTAAAACTTCTTCTTCTAGGTTATCTTGCTGTTGATAATGTTAATTATGCGCAAACGAGTAGCTCTCACTATTGCCTTGTTCCATGTGGCCGGCAAGGTCTTTATTCATCTGCCACTGCTAGTCTTCCAGCCACTTTGGACATTCTTTGTGCTTATCATCTTCTGGACATATTGGACCACAGTCCTACTTTTCCTTGGTACTACAGGTAAACAGCTCCCAGGCTTATTTTGAAAAACATACTATATTTAAGTTTTCACATGTTTGAAGAGATGGTAATGTAAGTGCTATTGCAATGCATTTGCTGTCTCCAAAACGTAAGTGCTATTGCAATGCATTTGCTGTCTCCAAAACGTAAGTACACTGCAAGTGTTCAGTATTTTTCAGATTATTAGTGATTATTCTTTGATTTTTCTACTGTTTGTACATGTTATTCTGAGAGAAGCTACTGTACTCTGAGTTTCTGCCTGCTGTAAGAGCATAGACGAGATCTTTGTTCGTGTTATGGTCTTGTCAAGAGCTCCTAGAATTAGTCAGTCTTAGAGGTTCAAGTCTTAGTTTGGTAGAGAAGCCTGGCAAATGCTTTTAAAATGGAGGATGCTTGTTTTAGTTTGCAGTGAATTGTGGACAATAGAGGCCATAATTCATCACCAAAACCTCAGAATTTTGAAAATTACTGCTATCATAGAGCTATTTCTGTAATGATCACTATGTATATTATATCAAGAATAAAACAGACAAATCAAGAATGAAAATATAATAAAATTATTTTTATTGGTACTTGGTTGATGTGGTTAGTCTTGGAAGTTCTCACTGTATGGTTAAAAACTAAAAACGTAGCAGCATTTTGAATATTATGCATATTATCAATGTTAGTGTATTTTTTCAAATGCTGTTGTATTTCTTTCTTATGAACTATTTTCCTAAATCTGACATCTGATAGCTTGAGTAGAATCTAGAGTGGTTCCTCTCTGAATGGTTATGAACAGCTAGTTACTGATTCTTTCTTATCCTCGTTAATTTCTAGGTAATCCTGTCCCAAATGAAGAAGGATTTGTTGAGTTTCGGATGGCTGGCCCCCTGAAGTACATGTGGTGGTACCATGTAGTAGGACTCATCTGGATCAGTGAGTTTATCCTAGCCTGTCAGCAGATGACAGTAGCAGGAGCTGTTGTGACGTACTATTTTACAAGGTAAGGATAAACTTAGCTTTATTGTGAGAGCCTAGAAACGCAATTAGGAGAAATAATGAGAGAGAGAGCTTTTGGGGAGAATACTTCCTGCCTGCCTGAAAGCTGGAGAGTAGTTGAATTGTATTAACTTGTTTTATATCATGTGAAGTTTTTTAATAACATGTTTTGCTGGTTATGGATGATATTCTAGGTGTTGAGGATTTGAAGTTTTATTTACCTTGCAACATGTGCATATTGTGAAAACATGGGTGATTGTCTACTAGAGAAGAATGCACCTAGAAGACTATCTTTAGTACTAATAGCTAGTGCTGATAAGCTCAATAAAGATTGAAAAGCTACTGGCAGCATTTTGTTGTTATTATTTTAATTGAAAACAATGGCATTTAAATTAGTTTTCGTTAGTCTTTCTTACTCCAGATTGCTCAGGGTATTAATAGATTCAATATTTACATATAGATTCTCACAAAATTATGTACAAATATTAAAGTGATACTAAATATATATGCATTAAAATTCCATATTTTATTGCATGTCCCCAGTTGGGTATTAGAGCATTACCCTGGCTATTCTGCATGTATCTGCTGGCTGTTCAAGAAAGCAATAGTAATGCTTAAGCAACGTTTTTTAACAATCTTCAGGCATTAAAATTTGGTTTCACAGAGATAAGACTCATTTCATAATCACAGGCTTGTCCAGATAACTTCATCCTAGCTTTAGAGTTTTGTCTCTAGTGTTTGAAGTTTTCTGAAGCTAAGGGTACTCAAAATGTACACAAAATAAGTGAAGATTATCTTGTTTAAGCCACTTAGGATCTACTTTTTTCCACTAGAAAAATGAAACAAAACAGAAACCAAACCACCAACAACAGAAAATAAACAAAAAAAACCCACTTGATATCAGATGTGTTATTAGTATTTCATGAGAAAAAAATGGTATTTCAGTGATCTGAAATACTATGTTTTGGTATGTGGAGCAGAACTGTTGCAATATTTTTGTTAAGGAAAAGAGTCAACAATTCTAATTATCTGTTTATCGCTTTTCTAAAAGTAAAATAGATAAAAATGCACCTCATTATTCAGGAATGAATCTTCAGATTTTTTCAGTCTTTTCCAAACAATATAAATGCAAGTTCTCTGGTTAAAGAGCAGCATGAATAAAGGGTATTGACACAGTATTTAGCGGTGTTGTTTAATTGAGCGAGCTTTTCATGTGACGGATATGGTTAAGAAAAAACTTGTAGGGATATCCATCAACCCTGCTGTATTCTTTTGATATGCTATGAAAAGTCTGATTTTTATTTTAATGGGTTTTTAAATAATCATATAGGTATTTTTTGAAGTGCATAATCACAAATGTTTAGTTTGAATTTTTTTAGTTGTGACTGTTACCTGAACTAGATTTGATTTCTTATCTGCCCGAATTCTTTAAAATATATCCAAGGCAAGGCAAGTAAATTAATTTTCTGTGGTGACAGAGACTATTTTTGTTAATGATGATATCCTCCAGTATACCAGTGAAATGCATCTGAGAAGTTGTTATCAAATACTGCAGGGTTGTAAAAAGTAAAGAACTATGAATGTATAGAGTAAAGAGGAAAAGTTTTACATTGCTGTGGGTTAACAATGCTTGTGTTTCATTTGCTTTATTGATTTATGTATTTGCCATCACCTGAAAGTGTATGATTTCACTTTTAAGTGAAACTGTCATTCCTTAATATGAATTTTAATTTAAGATAGCAATTATCAATTGTTCCGTACTGTTAGTCTTTCTTGAATTTTGAAGTACAATTCTAAACTGAAAAGTGACTTGGTATTAAGTAAAGGGCATGAAGATATTTCCACAGTAAGTATCTATGGAAGAATGTTTTAGATACGTTCGCTATTCATTCACCTTAGCAGGAAGGAGTTCTTGCAACTTGGGCAACAGCAGATCTCAACATTGTATGTGATGGAGTCATCACTCAGTTACATTTGCTTGACAAGGAGATAGTGATCTGGTTGCCTACGCGTATGGCTCAGGCCTTAACTTTCATGTGATTGTGTCCAAAGGGGAATTTGACTTCCCTCACCTGAACTCTAAAAGTTATTTAGAAGAAAATATAGAGAAAATCTATTTAGTCATAAATGTTTCATGGTGAAGTTGCACAGAAGTTATTTTCATATGATCAAGACTACTTCTCGACCTTTTTGAGTGAAACTTGCATGAAAATAGTTTTCTGTCAAGATGGGAACTCTTGTTCTTTTAATACATGGTTACTTGAAGATATAATAGGTAAATTAGACGTGCAGAATTGAGCCAAAATTGTGACTTGCACAGTCTATCAGTGTTTAATGTAGAATGAACAATATACAGTTGCAACTAGAAGGAGGATTTCCTTTTGCAGCCAGCCTGTTGGGAATTTGTAGCAATTCTGTAGGATGACATTAAATGCATGTTCATTATTCTATGTCATTCTTTTTGTCTTTTCAACAGGGAGAAAAGGAATCTGCCATTTGCTCCTATCCTGGCATCTGTTAACCGCCTTGTCTGTTACCACCTAGGAACAGTTGCAAAGGGGTCTTTCATTATCACATTAGTGAAGATACCACGAATGATTCTTATGTATATTCATACACAACTCAAAGGAAAAGTAAGAGAAATAGATTCCATATCCTTTCTGAAACTTAAAGCCAGATGTGCTTGCAGATAATTGAGTTAAACTTATTGGGGAGGCTGAAAGTGTCATTTTGAAATATTTGATCTTTCAAGGACCATAAGACTGAGAGTAACTGCTTGAGTTAACAAGTTAAGTATCAGTTACTTGAAACATGAAGTAATATTATTTTCTTAAGATTTGTTCTTTTTACTGTCTTTTTACTTTGCATCCCTAAATTTTATGCTTTCCTAGGAAAATGCTTGTGCTCGCTGTATGCTTAAAGCCTGCATCTGCTGCCTTTGGTGTCTAGAAAAGTGCCTGACCTATTTAAATCAGGTAAGACTTTCAGTATTCAAGTTTTACGTAAAGAAATGATTGTTTATGTGATTCGTAGAATGTAATATTAGGCTGACACATAATGTGTTGTACTTTGAAACTGAACTGGATGATGGTACTTAAATCTTGTCTTCATTACTGAAATTAAAATACAAGGATAACATTAGTCTTTGTTTACAGGTTTAATGGTGAAAGCCAGTACTGATCTTTGCAAAGTTTGTGTATCTCTTCTATCGATGAGATGGATTTATTTAGGGGTTGGAGGTGATCCTCTCTAAGTCCTCTGCAAGGCTACATCTGATTTTAAAAATGTTTGCTGTGAGAAGGGACTGAGCATTTTCTAGATTTAATATTTTATGTTTACACAGTTGAAAAGCATTCAATTTTCCCCATTTTCCCAATTTTTTACTCCTTCTCCTATTCCCCTTTTGAAAGATCTTTCAGTAAGTAAATCTTTGCTTTCTTCTTCCCAGAATGCATACACAGCCACAGCTATCAACAGCACCAGCTTCTGCACCTCAGCAAAGGATGCCTTTGTTATTCTAGTAGAGAATGCTTTGCGAGTGGCTGCCATAAACACTGTTGGGGATTTTATGTTGTTCCTTGGAAAGGTATGTCTTGGCAAGCTTTCCTTAGCAATGACTTGTACCTCAAATACAAAGTGTTTTAAAATTCCCTTTTCTTACCTCTTACTTTATTGCATCTACGCAATGTACAGAAGGAGCTGTCCAAAATTAGGGTAGGTAAGCAGATGGTATGCTTAGGTCAGGTAGATGATGAGTTTTTGCATGAATACATTTTTAGGGAGTCAAGCGAAGTGTTCCAGAAATTCTGTGGATGTGTTTGTTTTTGTAGTTAGAAATGTAAAATCTTATGGAAATGAGGCATTTCCTCTGAATTCTGCTCTCTGGGTTTTTGTTGAAAGTTGGCACTTTGTTGATCGCCATTTTTGACAGAATTGTACTGGAAGGCAGTATGGGAGTCTGCAATTAAGAACTGTTAGTTTAAGCGACAAAGTTACCTATACTCTGAGAAATGAAGTAGACTAGAATAATTCCTGTGGTCAGTCAGCTTTTTGTCTCTCTAGGAACTGCCCTATACTTGGTGCTGGTCAGACCATACGTCAAGTAGCATGTTTAGTTTTGGGTCCCTCTGTACAAGAGGGACATTGAGACTCTGAAGCATGTCCAGAGAAGGGCAATGAAGTGTCTGAAGGACATGTCTTAGGAGGATTAGCTGAGGAAACTGGGATTATTTAGATCGGAGAAGAGGAGGCTCTTAGGAGACATTAATGCTCTGTACAGTGATTTGAAAGGAGATTGTAGGGAGGCAGGGGTCAGCCTCTTCTCCTAGGTAACAGAGTCCTGATGAGAAGAAATGGCCTTAAGTTTTGCCATGGAAGGTTCAGGTTGAGTATTATGAAAAACTTCTCAGAAAGAATGGTGAGGTATTGGAACATGCTGTATAGGAAGGTGTTGGAGTCACCTTCTCTTGAGGTATTCAAGAACCATGTAGGTGTGGCACAAAGGAACATGATTTAGTGTGTGTGATGGTGATGGGTTGATGGTTGGACTTGATGTGGGACATATTTACTTAATGATTTTGTGATAGAGATCTGTAATCCAGTAAATTACTAGCTTTCTGAGGATTTATTTATTAATAATATTATAGCAAATAATTGCCATTATTTACTAGAATTTGATACTTGTCCAATTAAATCACCTGACATTTGCCCACTAGTTGAACTGAACTGTTTTTCTTATTACATTCTTCTTCTGTTAAATCAGAGTTCAGTGCACTGAGCTTTAATCCAGTAACAAATCAATGAGATGTGTGGAGAAGTAAATATATAATGAAAATATAAATGCTCTAGGGATCATAAAATATGTAATGCAGTTTTATGGAAAAGTGTTGAGGAAATGTGTTAGAGAACATCTCCTGTAAAAAATCTTTTTTAAAATCAGTAGAGAAATACACCAGTAACAGAAATGTTGAAATGAACAGTGCAGTTTATTAAAAATAGTATCAACTGAACAGTGTTAGGTTGCCAGTCCATCTTCTCTACAATCCAGCCCTGTGTTTTCATGATACAGTTAAGCTGACCTATTCTTCAGTTTGAAATTCAGCTGTGGTTCATAATAAAAGGTTCATAAATGTTAAAAATGTTGAGTATCCACAACAGTTGTTATTCTGAAAGATGAAGCTGGTACCTAAGGAAGTGCCTCTGTAGTTTTATGGAAACACATGATGTGCCTTATGTGTAGTAGAACCATTGTAATCTGACCTATAGTCAAATCTGATCATTTCTAATTCTGATCTCCTTTCTTTGTATGGAGACAAGACAGTAAAGACAAACTTGGAAGATGTTTTGGCTAAGTTGATTCCTACAGCAAAGTAAAAACTATACTATTGCCCCAAGCTTCACCCACGAAGACAAACAAACCAAAACCAAGCACAGTTGCACCTAAGTTGTTTAGTAACATCTTTATTAATAATTGGAAGAGTAATGTTCTTTTGTTGTAGGAATATTCTGTAATACTAGAACTATTACCAGTTGGATATAAGTATAATTGGACCTGAAAAATACCTGTTGTATTGAAGGATGTGTTTGAAACTATTTTGATTTTCATTTGCTGGACTAACAAATAAAAAGTCATTTCTATTCAGAGAGGTGGGGATCGAGGATGTAAAGATGCTATCATTGCTAGCATCTGCAGCCCCTAGTTGCAGGATTGGCACAGCAAGGAAAGCGTCACTTGAACTATGACAATACTAATGATACAAGCCTTTTGATTATTTGTTTTCCACTTCAGGTCCTGATTGTCTGCAGTACAGGTTTGGCTGGAATTATGTTGCTGAATTATCAACGAGATTACACTACCTGGGTGCTGCCTCTCATAATTGTCTGCCTCTTTGCGTTCCTGGTTGCTCACTGCTTCCTTTCCATTTATGAAATGGTTGTTGATGTCCTTTTCTTATGTTTTGCCATCGATACAAAATACAATGATGGAAGCCCTGGGAGGGAATTCTACATGGATAAAGTTCTCATGGTAAGTTCACATAGCTCTCTGAATCCAAGCATATAGTTCCATAAGGTGGATATTTCGAGAGTGCAGTGAATGCACTAGCTGAGTATAATTTTTTTTTTTTTTTTTTTTAATTTAGATTACCTCACTGTCTTATTCATGACTTGATCAGCCAGGAGTGGTGTGATGAACATTAGATAAGTAGTAAGGCCTCCCTGATTTGGCATTATCAATGCTGACTTAAGCTTGCTGTCAGCTGGATGAGCAGTCCTCATACAGAATCATACCTTTGGGTATCATTTCTTGTAAATGATGCAGTGCACAAGAGAAGGCAGCAAAAAAGTATGGAAAGATTTGCTAGTTGTTCTTTCCTAAAAAGTACATCCCTTGTGATGTGGAAGAAAATAAACATCAGAATATTCTACCTCACATACAGTTAGTGACCACATTGAAGTTTTTCTTTTCAAATGGACAGCAACCTGAAATATGTCATGCATAAAAGCTACTGGTCTTATGTTCTGTGCTGGAGCCTAAATTCTATGTCAAGACCCTTTGCACAGTTCAGATTTTGTTGTTCTGTCTTATTTCCTGTTCAGTCTAGCTGGAGAATAAGACACAAAAATTGTGCCCCTCAAATCATTCAGTTTCCTGATGAGTAGATGATTTCTTGATAATGTTTTACCACTTTAAGTGGCCCTTTCCACTCCCAGGTGTAGGCTAGAGGAAGACACTCGTGACTTCTTAGCGTAATTTCTTTTTCTGACTAACCTGTTGGAAAGGTCTGCCAAGAATTTAACATTAATTGCTGGTAAAACACTACAGAATTTAGGGTACATGGTAAAAGAGAGTGCTATCTGATGACTTGCGTTTTAGTACAGAGTAGTAGTAAAATGCAGCATGCTGTCTAAGAAGACAGTGAAGATCAATCACAAAAACATTGCAGTTTTCTTTAGTCAACAGTAGGTATCACAAAATGCTAGTAGCTACAGTTTACTGAAATTTGATACAGAGTGCTTGCCTTTAAGAGGAGAAAATAGATGAAAAACACCTCAGTCTTTGAGTAGGTAGTTTTGGGGAAAATTTGAAGAATGTGCATTCAGGGAAATCAGGGGAATAAACAAGACTTTGCAAGTAATTATCTCCAAGTCCCTCTGTTTAATGGTGTTCAGCCGCTACACTTAATTCTTAGGGCAGGGTTTAGTAACTGCAATTTAGTTTTGTGACAATTGCCCTCCTACCTTCCTTCCCCAAAAAAGGAGAACTTTGTGGACATTACAAAAGTTGTTATGGCACCCCGTGACACATGGCTGTTTGGCTTCCAATTCTTCAGAATTTGATGGTAGAGAACCGTGTGATGGCTCTTTTGATATTTTATGAACAATTTTAGCCAAAAAAAGTGGAAGAAGGAAGTTGCATTGACTTCTTGAGCAGTTACATCTCTGAAGTTTTGTATTTAGATTAGATATTTGAAGTCTGCTCTGAGAAAGCACTTTTCACGTTACTGCTGTTTTTCAGGAATTTGTGGAGAATAGTAGGAAATCTATGAGAGAAGCTGGCCGGGGAGGTGGAGCTGAGTGCAGAGAGCTAAAACCAATGGTAGGTGCAGATGAGGAGGTGGCCATCCTCCAAGAGTTTCACTTTTACTTCCTCTCCCTCTTTGTCTTTACTGACTGCACTTCTTCAGGAGAAGTTTTTGTTCTCTGTATCACTCAAGACGTTCTGCTTTTTCTGTTTGTGAGCTTGCCTATCACCTGGATGGCAGAGTTTTTGTCACAGCTGAGACCATCTCCTGTAAAAGTAAGATGAAAGGAACTGTGTCATATGAAACAAATGCAGTACCGTTTCATCAGGCTTAATAGTGAATGCTGTGAGGTATACAGATAGTCTTAACTGCTGAGAACTTTCAAAATAATATGACTCTGGAATTCGTTAGACTATTCTGACTTCAATCTACTTCTCATTCTTGAAATAAGCTATTTTTGTTTATCTTACAAACACTGTAAAAGCCTGAGGAATACTACTGAGCACATCCATTGATGCAAAGTAGAACCAGGCATTTAAAACTGTCACCAAATTACTTTATAGAGTGCCAAGGGATTGTATACAGTGATTCCTTTCAACCTGCTCAAATGACATTTCTCCCAGTTGTTTGTTTTTATTGCCAACTACTTATGTTGCTTGTCTCTTTGTGTGCTCTTTCCATCTCACACTGTCAAATATGCAGACAGTGAACAATGCATCATCTGTGCTTCCGCAGCCTGTCTTACTTATGATGTGCCTATTAGGAAGGCATTGCATGTCTGAGTAGCCTGGAATAAGGAACAGCCTTACATGGTACAAGTAACAGATAGGTGGATCAGTTTGGAAAGTGGAGAACTGAGAGCATATGATGGAAAGCCAGGCTGGGCAAGGTATGACTTGTCATCGTGCAGTATGACTTTGTGAAATACAGTCATCTTCAATCATTAATTTCTCAAAGGGGCCTAACTCAGTTCTTCACCAAGTGGACAGTCTGTTAATCTAATGGAATCCAAATAAGTGTATGCTAATAACTAGAATTTTTTTAGTTATATACCTTAAGCCATGTTGCATGAGCACTTTTTGACCTAGCTGGAATGAGTTCCTGCTGTAGAATTGATAGATGTGTAGCTTTGCGTGTTTTGCTATTTCATTATAGCATACCAGTTTCTAGATTTGCTTATGCCTAAATGCTTCTGTGTCTGTACATTTTAAAAACAAATTCTATGCTTGTTTACTGTTTCCTTCAGGGAGTAATTCTAGCTTTTCAAACAGTTACATTAAGATTTTCAAAGTGGTCTAACAATGAAGCTGCCATTAAAATGATTGAAAATTGGGTTTGCAGACCCTCTAGTCACATTTACAAAAATTATCCCTCAAAAATTTTATGTTTATGTGAATTAGTTGTTTGAATTAGAGATTAAGTGGTTTTCTGCTTATGCTTTCCTCACTGCTTGCACAGACCAGTACTCTGACCTGTATTTGACTTCCTAAAGCTTCATTACGAAAGCTTAGATCCATTTCCCTCGTAAAAAGGCAAAGGAAATACTAGCAAGTCAAGCATCTTTTTTGTTTTTGTAGAAACATGACTCTAGGCAATTGAGCCAGGCAGTGATCAGAACTCCTAAAACTGCTGGAGAAGTTGCTGAGCTCTTGAATGTCATGTGCTGAATTACTCCCATTTCTGGTGCTCGTTTAATAGTCTTGTTTGAAACGGATGGGGCCTTGTTTTTTCAAGAGGTCCCTTGTTTTGGGTTGTTAAACCTAGATGAATAAGATAAGTATTAGGTCCCCACTTCCTGAGAAGGGCTGTGCACAGCATAGGTAGTGGCAGTTATTACTTATGGGAAGTCTCTTGATATCTTGCACCAAAGCATTGATAAAGGCTTCAGATGCATCGGATTAGGATCATTACTAGGTCTGTAACTACAGCACCTGTAGTCCCAAAACTGGATGTTTCAAAATCAGATTAATTTTTCTTCAAAACAAACAAACAAAAATCCCAACAAATAATCTTTACTGTTTTGCCTGTTTTCTTGAAGTGGTTACTTTCTAGGCATGACAGCTAGTTCTAAATGGAGTGCCCTAAATGCGTTTGTATTTTAGATAGATACTAATACCAGAGGTGAGGAAACATTTAGAACATTAGGTCTCCAAAGAGACTGTCAGGAAAACCTTTCTGTACTTTCTTTATGGTTTCCAGTGACCCTTTTGACTCAGTTTCTCCTTGACCTATGGCATTTGTCTAAGACTATACTGTATGACTTTGTTTTCTAGGCCTCTGGAGCAAGTTCATCTTGAAACTAGCCAGCCATATTGGAACCCATTGACATTCCAAAACAATATATATATATACATATATATATATTATATATATATATATATAAATAATCAGCCAAAATCAGAGAAAAGGAACAGGGATTTAATACTTTTTTTAACAATTATTTTTGTGAAACATGTACTCTTTTCATACGGGTGGCTTTTACAAGCAGCTTTATCATTGTTCCATTTTTTAAAATTTATTCATTGTAGTCACAGAAATGTTGATTCTTATCTGCTTGATATTTCACAATCTGGAGGAGGAATCATTGTAAAGATAATTTTAATGATGATTGGGTTTAGAGACAGATTTCCAATGACATGGCTAATCTGCTGAGAGCTTTTTGTTTAGTTTGTGTAAATTTGCATTAAATTTAGGACAGCTACACATAAGCAAAACCTTCAAATCAAGAACAGTATAAAATTTAGCTTTTTAAAAGGTAGTTTTAGTGCGAGTTAATTCAGTTCTAACTGGTTTGTAAGCAGCCATTTTATTTTATGGCCCTGGCAGGGCCCAATTTTGTTTATCAGTATCAGATATCACAATAACCAACTCCTCAGGTATTCACATGTGTGGGAGCCCTTGTATCTCCTATTCAGCAGAAACTAGAAAATGGGGAATAATGATTTTTATATGCAATTTACTTCATGTTTTACCCTACTTACCCTCTTACCAATTTCTCCCCCCCTGCCCTGCCCCCAGATTCAGTAGCCTCCTTCAAACGTCAGCAGTGCTCCTTTAGGGACATAGATTCTCCATATGAGCAATTCAAAGAACAGATTATTAAAGCTCAGTCTTAGTCATACTCATGATTAATTCATGACTTGATGTAAACATGCTGAGGATGGAAGGAGAAATGAACTATAATACTGTACAAACAAGTACTCTATAGTTCATTTCATTTAATGTCAGAGAGGTTTGGGATGTGTAAGGGACCATTCCTTGCCTATTGTTTCATCCATATTTCTACGTACTGTAGCAGGTGGTTAAAACAGGAAAGGGCAGAGGTACATTTCTTTGGAAGTGTAACTGCCTGGGATTGTTATTTGAAGTCATCGAATAATGATAAGAGAACGTGTTTTGTTTTGTTTTTATTTAAAAAAAAAAAAAAAAAAGAAAAAGAAAAAGTGATAGTTGTATGGGTCTGAGATAATTGCATTTTTTTCAGTCTGGAAGTTGACCAGATATGAATGCTAATATTTTGTTCAGCCTAATGTAATGGTAAATGGTTAAAAGTGTATTTGCTAAGAATTCATGATCTGTCAATGCTATATAGTCCTTTTGTTACGATTTTTTTAAGAAAACTATTTTTGTTAATGTAAAGTTAATACTTCAGAGCAGAATTTTTAAACTTATTGCACTAAATATAAGCTCTGTACAAATAAATAATGCCTCAATGGTTTGATCACTCCATTCAAGAAAACCTTTTGAATGAGAAAAGCCCTTCTGTGGAAGCTTTGCAATGGAGTGGAGAGGTATGTCTAGTTAAAGAAGCTCAGTTGTACTTATGGTTTAAAGAGTAAGCAGTTCTCTGTGCTTCCTTTCAGAGGATCAGACGTTTAAAAAATAGTGTCATGTAACTAATCAGTGCTCTTACCTTTTGGCAATAGTGAAATGTTTCAGCTTTGCTTCTGAAAGTCATTTGATACTTACATTTGTTTAGTTTTCTTTTAGTAAGCCAATTAAAAACACTGTTTTCATATCACAGAAACCAAATTGTATGAAAAGAAAATAAAAATATGTTTAGAGGTGGTAACTGCTGGGGAGATGGGAAGACAGAATTACCTAGTCTTGCAAGCACTAGACACTTGTTTAACCAAACCACATCAGCTCCTCTGACATCAGGAGGGCTCTCTAAAGTAGTGAAGTTGTAAGATACATTTGTGTGTATATGTATGTTAACTGAACTAGAACTTCAACCTAGGATTCAGACTGGAGCACTGACTGGTGAGGCCTCTCAATGTGAGCTAGAAGTCAGACTATCTAGAAGAAGCCCTGTAACAGCCTTAAGCTTGTAGAGAGAAAGCATTCCTGCTGTTAAAGCTGTTGGTAAAGCTGCAGTTGCACTTAACACTGTTGTCTGTGTAGATCAGTGGAGTTTAGCAACAGAAATTTAAAAACTGGCTCATATGAATCCTAGAAACTGGATTCCAAGGCTAAGAGACTTCTCACATATACCCAGTTGCTTCCAGAGAACTGTAATTTCTGTCTTGTTGGAAATTATTGGAGGTGCTTTGATCAAAGCCTTGGATCCTGCTCATTTTGACAACAAATATCTGCCGTGACAAGTTCTGCAAGTTTGTGCTCTCTGCTTACTGAAAGTGGGAGCTTTTCTCTGCAATCACAATTAGAACTGCAATTGGAAACAAATTTTGTATTTTTGTATGACTTGACTGTGCACCATTTTTATAGCAATTTATCCTGTTTTAAGAACAAATTTGATTTATTTACATGGTGTTTAAGAGATACAGGCAACACTTTTCTATGGGTAGCTGTAAAGTTTAAGTGACAAACCTATATCATTACAGAGTTTTTAATAAAATCATATGCACCGTTCTTGTGTGTATCTGGCATGCTGAGCTTTTCAGTCATGCCAAACTGCATTCCATCAACATGCAGGCTTTCCAGTGGCCCTTCAAAGCTTTTGAATATTCTTTGAGATGAATTGCAACCAGACTACAAGCTGTCCTCTTCCAGTGTGGTCTTGTGCAAGGAGATAAGTAGAAGACTAGAGTCTAAAAAAAACTTTTCAGGACAAGCCTAAACTCTGCTTCCCCCCTTTAAAGGGAGTAGTGGAGAACACTTGAAATGTAAATCCGTAATTGGAGTAAAGGTGCTGGGGACTTCCAATTGAGATGGATTAAATACTCTTTTTGCCATCAGTATATGGACTGCGTTGTGGAAAGTAGTCTGCATCACTTAGAGTGTGCTGCACTGGGAATAACACTGCAGGAGGAGGAGATACAGAAATAATCTCGTTGGAAAGCCCACTGAACCAAGCAGTGCTTGAGGACTGGTGATTTGAGTCAGTGTAGTTACTGGTTCCCAGCATTTGGTTTCTGCAGACAGTCTGGCACATAGCCTCTAATCAGCTAGGTTCCAAAGGAAAAAAGCTTGCTGTTCTTTTAATTGTTTAATTATTTTCACTTTGTTATCCTCTGTCTTATTTGGAGGCTGAGCAACGTGTTATTGTTGCTTTGGCAGAGGTTTGAACTAGATGAGGTCCTTTCCAACCCCTGTGATTCTTTCAACCCTAAAGAATCTTTGTTCTTTTAGCTCTCATTTCTGTATTGCTCTTTCAGTGAAGGAGTACCGAGCGGCTGAGTGTCAGTTCCCCCTGCCCCACTTAGCCCATGCCTTCTCACCTTCCCAAGGCAATGATGTCACCTGGACTGAATGGGAGGGGGAGTAGGTGCAGAGCTGAAATTGAGATGTTTTTTTTTTTTGTGTGCGATACAACTCCATCACTGTGCTTGCAGTGATTAGGAGTGAAATGCATTACTTCCACAATTCCAGTGCTGCTCTGCAGCTAAACTCAGCACATGGTATGGCCAATTTAGAACTGCATCTTCAGCCTTCCATGAGCTTGTGTTCGTACTCCCACCTGCCAAAAACAAGATTGGGTTTTACATGTGGCCTTAGCTTGGTGCGGTAAGCCAAGGATGCTCAGTATAAGGAAGCATGTCCTAGAATGGACAACATCAAGTGGAAAACCGAGTACATACTGTTGTGGGGTTTACCCTGCCTTTCAGGTAAGCCCCTGCTCCCTTTGTGCCTTCCTTTCCAGGAGGACTGGGGGAAGAATCAGAATGTGGGTTGTGGTAAAGACAGCCCATTAAATAATGGGAAAAAATCAAGGGGAAAAAACAACACTATGTGTTGCAAAGGCAATCACTCACCACATCCCACCAGCAGACTGATGCCCAGTCAGTCTCTGAATAATGACTACTTTGGAAGACTCTCTCCCTACCTTTTTTTTTTTTTTTTTTTTTTTTTAATTTCTGAGTGTGATATTCTAGTGATCATGGCACAGAGTATTTTTTGTGTGGTTTGGGCCAACTTTCCCAGCTGTGTCCCCTCTCAGCTCTTGACCACCCCCAGCCTTCTCTGCAGGAAGGGAGAGACAGAGAAGGCCATGACCCTATGGGAGCACCGCTCAGCAGTGGGTTTGTACACTGTGTGCTACCAACACTGCTCCGATCTAAAACACAGTACCATATGGGCTCCTGTAACGAAAATTATCTCTGTTCCAGCCAAACCCTGTCCCCTGGTCCACTTACCTAACTGTTAACCCAAGACTCACTTCCCACGTTTCTGTACAGCACCTTCTCAGGGTGGTTACTTCTTTCTGAAAGGGCTTTTTTCAGAGTAGGCGATGAGTCTGCTCCACAGTGCTCCCTTTAGGGAGGGAGCAGGATATGCTGACTCTTATTCTTTCAGCACAAAATGGGGATGTAAAGCAGAAATGAGCCCTGTCTGTATCAGCGTCCTGGCAACTGAGCAGCCAGCGCTGAAGACAACATGTTTAATGTGCCCTCAGGGCCTGCACTTTAGTGGTTTGCTCTGAGTAGTTATGATGTATTCTATGAATGTATGTTACAGAGACAGAATAAATGCATGTAGCAAACATATACTCGTCATCACCATCCAGTGATCATTTGGTTCTGAACGCGTTTTACATGATGTATTGAACATGGCACAGTCATTTTAAGAAACATTAGAGTTTAAAAGTAGATACCTGACAGTGCACATCCCAGTTTTGTAAGTCATGGCTTTGCCTGTGCAGATACTGTTTACTAAATCTGAACATCTCAAGTCCATTGTTTCTTGAACAGCTTGTGTGTCACGCTATCACTACTGAAGTTCTGTTTCATCTTTGTGAAAAAATGTAGCTCCTTCCCAAAGGAGGAAACTCCTTCCCCTCCATGGAAAAAAGTACTATTTCACGGAACAAAACCCAACAGACTTACATGAAACATTTCTTGCGCTCAGCTTTTCGTTGGGAAAATGGAAGTTTACTCCAAATATTAAATTTTTTCAGTGCTCTTTCAACTCTTTCACCTCTGCTGTTATTTCCATCACATTACAAGAGAGATAATGGAGATTAGTAACTTTATATTTCTTGTGCTCTGTAGCAAATACTGTTCTCAAGATTTTTATTTTTTTTTTATATTTAGAGAGATGAGAGAAGAGATGAGTAAGAGATGAGTTTTATCTCTTGTGATGTAGGTCATACACAGAAGGCAGAATTTCTGGTCTGGGATGGAACTGTGAGGTATCTTACAGTGTTTGCAAGCTAATGCAACCAAGCCAAAGCTCTTTAGGGACCTTAGGATTATGAGAATATTTCCAGGGATGGTAGGAAGTATGAATCCATCTAAAATATCCATTAGGAGGCTAAAATACTTGGCATTTATTTGAGGGAAATCAGCTAAACCAGAACTACAGAAAACTAAGAAACTCTATCACATTCTACTCCTTTGTCTCACTGAAGCCATCATGTGATATGTGAATATACTGAGCACAGTTTGGTATTTTAAACATTTGGTAATTATGTGGAAAATTGTAAGGCTCCCTCCAGAATCGAAGTTGCAAGAATTTTGAGCTAAAGTAATAGGTAACTGCAGAATTAGCCAAATGTCTGAAGTTTCAGTGGCATCTCTGGCATCTCTGAAGTATTACGGTAGCAGTGGTGTCTACCACTCCTTGAGTGTGCCACCTCTCCCCTCTTGCTTGATTGAAACATGGGCAAACAACCACTTCAGAAAGGTCTAGAGTGATTGTGAAGCTGAACACTCCTGAAATCCAGCGAAAGCTGAGCACTGGCTGGAGTCCCTGTGAAACTCATGATTTTTAACTTTAAAATAAATACTGTGTGTGCTCTGGTGTTGGTACTGGATGGATCTGTCTCTGCTCAAACTGAAGAGTATCTCCTTAGAAAAACAAAGCAGCTGTGGGGTCATCTGTATGGAGGGTGAGAGGAGGAAGAACACAACAAGTTTGTTTTGTTTCTAATATAGGCCAGGGAGCAAATGCCGGAGGCCAGTGGAGCCGTGGAGAGCAGAGTTTCACAGGTAGAAAATAGTTCACAGAATATTCATAGTAAAGAAAATTCACATTCCATTTCACAGACATCTCACAGCAGCGTCCCCTGTGCCCTGCTTTTATTTTGCTCTTCAGAGCAAGAAAGGTGTAATCTTATGGAAAGGAATTATTTTTTTACTTTGGATTGTGTTGCTGGTTACAGTAACTGTGATAAGGAAAAAGGAAAATCTTCCAGACAAATGTTAAAGGCTTGACAGTTCTCAAAAAAGTTCTTGTGTTGTCATAGCCCATCAAAACTTCATGTAAAAAAAGAGTTTCTCATCCTCTTTCACTCACAGTTCTAACAGGGAAGTTAAACCCCTGGACTGGTTGAATAATGTACATTCAATTAAAATAAATTAACAACTGCTCCATTTTTCCAGTGGAATGCCACCTCCTTTTGGAATGGGAAAAATAAATGTGAGACAGTTTATTGTGTCTGAGAACTAGAAATGTTTTATACTGCAAGCTGTGAACGCAGGAAGAGAAGGGAAATATAACAGTGCTGATCTAATCTTAGATTTTCTGTGTAAACTGACATTGTGCCAGAATACCGATGCAAAACTGTATTTTAGTCTAAGAAATGTATAGATTTTTTAATGTATCAAAATAAAGTTTGTTTTTTGGTTAAATAAGAAAGTCTATTTGTCTCTGTGGAGTGCTGGGAGCCACCTCTTCTCATAGGAATGCTATCTGACAGCCTTGAAAGCAAGCAGAGTCTACCTAGGTCCGTGTCTTTTGTGCTCTGTGCCAGCCTGCCCTCTAGATGGGAAGCTGCAGCAGTGCTGTGCGTGGCTTCTTGTCTCCCTCACTTGTCCTGGTGCCAAGAAAAGCCATGCTATACAAGTACTTTGCTGGGCTGGGGGGGCTGAATGGGGTTTTGTAGAGCAAGTGTGTTTTTGTGTTGTCTTTCTTCTCAAAAATCTTTTGCTCCTCAACTTCTTTCTTGGGGGTATTAAAATGCCTCGTTAGCTTTATGCTGTATACGCAGATGAAGTCTCCCCCATGGCCAAGTTCCTTGGTCTCTCCAGAATGCAGGCTCCTGAAAGGTCCGGCCCACACTGATCCAGAATGCTTCCATTGTGCATTTGCAGAGTCTTTTGCTCACGGCCAGGAGACAGCCCTGTCAGGGCTGCTAAGGCTACCTGCACCTGACTTGCTAATGTGCTTTGCCCTACAGAGAAAATCTGGGGGGAATTAAAAGTAGGGAAAGGTGAAGGAAGTCCTGTTCTGTATTGTGATAGCTGTGCAAACTTTTCATCCCAGTGCTGCCCTGACTTAGGTGGGGCCAGCTCCTCTTTATGAAATGTTTTCTACATGTTCTCCACTCACTAAGGAGAGTCTCTGTTCTGCAGAGATGTTCTGAAGAGCTCAGAAAGCTACAGATGGGTGAACAGAAGCAATTCATAACAATACCTGTCTAATCTTATTAGCAGGGGTGTGTGCAAATGCACATTAATCCTCCTCTTCTTCCAATGGGCACACCTAGTTTCTGCTTTCTGGCTGCCAGTTTTTTTTAATAAACTAATATGCCAAGCTGAACAATGTTTTCTGCTTGTATAATTATTTACAAATAAAATTTACAAACCACATCAGCACTGCATTAACATAACATGGTTTAATTCACCTGGGAGCTGCTTCCAGCTCTGATGTTGAAGCCACTGTGGCAAAGCAGTGAATGACTGCAGTTGGGATGGAAAGGGCCGAACAGCCCTCTGTACACAGTCAGTTTCCCTGAAGGTGTGCCCCCTTGGCTGAGAACATCTTTTTCATGTCTGTTTAAAGGATGAGGCTGCGTAGCTTGGCTACGTGGGTTTGGTTGCCTGGAGCAGGAGAGGCACCAGTAGATGCTGCTTGTCAGCAGAGAAGGTCTTGGCCTTCTGTGGGGCTGCGACCTTCAGCATGTCACTGACTGAGTTCTCCCAGCAGTTCCTCCCCTCAAGCCGCAGCTCCTTCCTCCCACAGGGGGCACCACCAAGGAGCTGACCCAGTTTCAGTCGCTGGTATTCAGATGTTTAATGAAGATAAGCTGGTGCCTAGGGAAAGATTATTTAGAATTTCTAATTACTGTTTAAATTACGGGTGTGAAGTGGATGAAGCTTGCAGTCTACAGAGAGCACCTGCTCTTCTGATACCTACTGTCATACTCTGCACCTGACACTCATTTGTCAGCATGTAAGAAAATGCGCTGCGAGGGCAGACGTTGTGAGACCCTTGTTAAAGGAGTCAAAGGTGGAAGCAAAGCCGATGGCAGAAGCTCTGAATTGTTTTGATTGGCCATCCGAGCTGGCAGTAATCAAGTGGGAGGTAAAACAAATGGGTGAGCGGGTGTTTGACGCTTACGTGCTTTGAAGAAGGAAAAAACAAACCTGAGCCCTCTGACCTGGTGGGGGAAAAAAGAAAAAATGTGAGTCTTCCACAGTCCCAGAAGCAGCGAGATGTCACGTGATTTTAACTATTTTTCTGACAGCTCTTAGCTGTCTTCCGGTTCTAAACACAAAGCCCCAGAGGAGTGCAAGCCCTGGGCAAAGAACAACGAGCAGGTATTGGCGGTGTCGGTTGGAGCAGGGTGGTGTGGCAGGGCCTGCCATGTCCCTCCTTTCTGCTCTAGGGGGCAGCTCTGTGAGCGGACACAGCCTGGCTTCCCACGGCTGCTCAGCACCACCTGCTCTGGCGCTGGAGCCCACTGCCCACAATCCCTATGATTGCCGTCTAGCTGATGGGGGAGCCAAGAAGGTGAGTGCAAACCATATCAAATGCTGGAACATTTCTAGAGGAAGGAAAGGTGTTTCCAGGTAGGAGTTTGCTGCCTGTTTCATAATGCCTGATAGGAGGGCTGCAGGGGACTGCCCTGTTCTTGTGAGCACACTCCTGCAGCCTGCAGGAAAGGAAGGCCAGAGGTTGATTTGAACACTCAGGTGTTGGATCCATCCTCTGTGAAACAGCACAAGGTCAGGAAGCCTCGGAAGGGGCTGTGCTGCAGCACAGAGAGCATTTGGAGTTCTCACTTGGCTGTGTTGAAGCTCAAAAACTATCAAAGCATCATTTTCTCAAAACCTACAAACAAACAAAGCTACTAACAGACCCAGCACAGGGATGTGCACTTCTGAGCTTCCCAGAAGTCCATGAGAAGCAGCACATTTCTTTGCAATGTGTTTGCATTTGTGTTTGCATCTACCAATTACAGCTTCCCTGGAATAACAAAGCTTCTGCTGGCAATTAAAAAGAATTAGGTCATCTTTGGCTAGAATTAGGCATTTGCATAGAGCTATATGGGAAAACTGCAAGAAGACAGACAAGCCTCTATGGTCTGGGATCATTGGATTTGCAGCAGTAGGGGCTGCTGGAGAAACTGTCCTTTTGCATCTTACTTCTGCAAAAGATCAAAGCTGTCCTTGCTTCCTCTACTGAGAGAGACACTGTTAGGGGGTCTGAGAAGGAAAAAGGCACCGTATCAAGCCAGGACAAACACCATTGTGCTGTAATAGCAGCAGCACAGCAGGCGAGTGTGCTGAGCATGTCGCATCTGTATACTTTGTGTATGGTGCTTGATTTAGTGATTATTTAGTGGAAACATACTAGACCAGAAAAATGCGGCTGCTCTTGAGCCAAAGGGTTAATTTTTCGTATTAAAATGCTTCAATGACTGCTTCCAGATGAGCCCTGCCAACTTGCAGCCTAAGGCCACAGCTCACTACAAGGCATGGGCAGCATCAAGAGCCTAAACGGCAACAGCTTCATCGGCTATTCTGTTCCCTCCTTTGCAATCACAATATTGAAATCCAGGGGGAACTGAAAGCAGAGCTTGTTGGCCAACCATTGTAATGTGGCTGTGAAATAGATAACCATTGACTAGCAAGCACAATTAGCTAATAAGATCAGTGCTTCATCATAACCCCACTTCAAAGAGACTGCTGGTAGAGTAAATTTGACACCAAAATAGCATCACAGGAAATGCTTATTCCCTAAAACTGAAGGTGTGTCCAATTAAGCAATGTTGCAAAAAAGCCAGCAGTGACTTTCACCGCTGCCATCAGGAGCCATTTCTCTGCAGAATGCTGTGGACAGATGACAGACCTGTGATAGCCTCCTCAAGCAGCTCTCTTTGGCTCGGCTCACCCCTTCACCCATCTCACTCTGCTCTTTCCCCTGCCCGTGAAGACCAGTACACCAACACATCCACACGTGTTTTGCTGCAAACCATTTTGATGCATTTCTAGAAGAAGAGCTTGCTGGGGCCCAAGCAGCACACGGCTTATTAGGGAAGCTTTTTAACATCCAGCAATGTCTGCTCCTCCTGCATCCTGCAGGGATGAGCTCTGCTCCCTGGGCAGTGCTCCCACAGCCCTGACAGCAAGCCTAGTGCCAGGATTCCTGCAGCTGTGTCAAGAAATTTGCAACATGTTTTGGTTTTTATTTTACCTTATAAAAGCAAATGACTCACTTTTCTGTCTGTTCTGGCCCTCAAGCAAGCCATCAGCAAGCAGCGCATCTTCTGAGAAAGATAGAAATCATCCTGGAGCCTTCATAGGCACCTCCTGGGCCCGTGCTGCTTGCTGAGAGGATCTGCTGATGGGCAGAACATCTTCAAACTCCCGTTTTTGCTCCCACTGCTTTCATGCCTTCTCTCTCTCCTGGCTGGCTCTGGGCAGAGCTCACTGCAGTGCCTACCACAGCTGCTTTACAGTTTGGTGCCTTCCTCAGATGTTGTTACCGCCTGTTCATCAACCTTCTGATAGATGCTCATGGTCCCCATCTCCCAGAGGGCCTGGCTTCTGTCAGTGTTTGCTCCTCTGCAGTCTATGGGTCCAGCACCTGGCATGATTTCCCTGCTGGGTGCAGCCAGACTGTGAATGCCATGCTAAGCATGAGCAGGTGAGAATCTCACCTTGTGACTCGCCCAAATCTAGGTCAGGAGATGGCCACCAGAGTCCCTACAGTGGTAGTGATGATACCTGACCCTCTTGCTCCTGCACTTGCCTCTTGCAGCCAGCTGGTCAGTGTGGGATGTAAGGTGACACACCAGAGGTTGCTGTTCTCCAAGAAGAAGCAGGAAATCAGCCTTCAGGGCAAAATTTATCTGCTCCAGTGCATTTCAGTTATGGCAGCTGCAAGACAGGGTCAGAAAGTCATTTTGCACTCCCCAGCTTCTTGTGCATAAGGAGAGTTAGGCTCGTCATGCCTAGCTGCACCATGGTTTTTCCTGCTGCATCTTATTTGCTGTACACTCATGTCTTCCCTGCAATGCATGGGACTTAAAGGAGCCAGGTCTCTCATCACAGAATCATAAAATATTACAGAACCATAGAATATCCCAAGTTAGAAGGGACCCTCAGGGATCATGGAGTCCAACTCCTGGCTCCACATAATACCACCCAAAATTCAAAACCTGTATCTCTGCTGCTGCTGCTCATCTAAGGGGGCAACGCTGCCTTCTCCAAGGTGTGAAAATGTTTTCAATGATGTCACATTCTCGTCCCTGAGTCTTATATCCTTCAAGTCATCTTTTTTTTTTTTTTTTTAATCTCATCTACATCATTGCAACCTTGTTTTCTTTTTTCTTTGAAGGAACACAAGATCTTCATGCAGCAGGCAGCACTCACCTGTGCCTCTGCTGTCTGTATTTCTTCTCGCTTACTGTCCTGCCTTCCTCTTCCCCTGCACTCCATCCCAGGCATATGTCATCTCACCAGTTCTTTGCTGTCCTCTGTGATTTTCCCACATCAACACGAGTGGTCCCCAACTCTCCCCGTCTCAGCCCCTCCCTTCCCACCTCTCTGCTCCTGCAGCTCAGACCCTGGGTGCCGCATAGCCACAGCTGCTCACACTGACTCTTGATCCTGCTATCTGGTAATGTTCCTCTTCTGCTGCTCACTGTCTCTGTCCCTGACAACTCAGGTATTCTATTTGTCTGTCTTAGGGTCTAGACATCCCTTGGGGAAAGGAGGTGGAAGCTGTCTCTGCTCTGCTGTGCCCTAATAACTTAAGGTAGGCAGATGGACAATAGCTCCAGCCGGTGCCTGCCTCTTACAGGGCTGCTTGATGACCATGCTGTTCTGCTGCTATTTTTAGCTGTAATCTCCTTCTCCATTTAGTAACTAAATGCTGGTAACAGAGAACATGGCTGTGTTGCTGCTTTCTTGCATCCTCTGTGCTACCATTTCTCTCTGTGTATGCAGGTTATCAAGTAGCACTTGATAAAACACGGCCCCCACTCTTACGCAAAATATCACCCATGGAATTTCAAATGCACTTGCCTCTGCCTCCCTTAATCCTGCTGCAAACAGAGTGGAGAACAAAAATGCATTTTAAAGTGCTTTTAAGCATCTCACAATGAAACTATTTGAATAAGGACCCAAAAGCCTGATGCACTGTGGATTTCAACTGCTCTCTTCAAGTGGCATTCAGTTGAAATGGAAGGATGCAGGGTTATCACGTGGATGGCAATGATTGTCAGTGCAAGTGGTAATCTTAGCATTCCATCTAGAGACACAAGCCTGGCTCAGACCTGAGCAGCCCAAAGCTTTGGGTTTAGTGTGTGTGTTGACTTGCCCTGCAGTAAACACTAGGCTTTACTTGAAGTGCTTGCTCTCTTCAAGGAGGTGTAAGAAAGCTAAATATTACACTCTGTTTGCAATTCAGAGAACACAGGCTCACTGATTTCTGCAATGTTTTGATGTGCCTTTCGACAGAAATCCAACAGCACCTGAAAGTCACTTGTATCTTTGGTAAATAGCATTTTTTAATTAAAGCTTCCTTCTGTTAATGAATTTAGCAGGCACAGTGCCGCATGCTCTGAGGCTCCATAACTTTGTGTTCTTTGTTACTCAGCCCTCTTCTGAAAGACCACAGCTGAACCCCCTCGGTGCACAGACCAGCCATACATGCCAGCTCTTCTAGTTGCAGCTTTGATCCTGAATCAGTCTCACAGTGCCCCCTCCTGCACCAATGCTCAGCATCACCTTCTGAGAGCTCGGACTGAAAGAACCTGTGGAAAAGGAGTGCAGCCAAAGGGGCTGCTGATACCCAACCCTAATGGGAATGCTTGTGGGGATGCAGCACATGTCTTAGCATAATGCAGGTCACAACAAAGGCAGTGAAAGTGTTTGCAAATTTGCATTCCCCATGTCTTTGCTCTTCCCATCTCTTAGGGAGTTCCTCAAGAGTTCCCAACAAGTTCTGTAAACTCTCTGCCAAATAAAAACTGCAGCCACTGCAGGGGAGAACACAGTCCTCCCCCAGGATCCGGCAGAAGCCACCTTTTATATGCCTGCTGGTGATCAGTCTGTGATACCTCTGACCAGCAAATGGCTGCTAATCCAAATTGCATTAGCAGCAGGCAGCTGTTTCCTTGCAGGAAGACGTGCAGACCACACAGCTATACGCTCGAGGACAACTGCCTGCTTCCTGTTGCAGGACTCTGACCACAGTGTTACCCTTCTGGAGGAACACATTTCACCACAGAGAAGGTCACAGACCAGAATTAATATATGGAGCTGCACTGATCTTCACAGAGACTTCATCTACAGTCAAAGAGAGGACCAAATCTTGACAGTGATGTCTGCAGAAGTACACTGGCATCTGTTGAGTGTGCCTCTCCTCAATCCCTAAAACAGAAGGGATGTTATAGGTGCCCATATTTCCATCCCACATCTCCTGTGGCAACTGCCTTTGCATTCACTGGTCAAACTCCAAAAGCACACAGTGGGGACAGCCCCAGCAGAAGGACCTGCAGCTTACAGGAAACCTGTGCTGGAGCAGAGATGGGTCTACACTGGTCTCAGCCCTTGCTCCTCTCTGTGGAGCAAGCCAGCAGGTTGTGATGGGCATGGGATGTCTCAGCTGGTTGCGGGTTGGTTTGTCCTGCCAAGGGAGCAGGAGGCACTGTGGGGAAGGGAGCAGGACTGGTTGATCTAGGTGTATGATTGATATCTGGAGCACCTCTCTTCCTCTGCTGGAGATTTCTAGTGGCGCCAGGGACAGATCTGGAGATGGCTGTCCCTGGGAAGAAGGCATGCTCCTCTGGCTTTCTGCAGAAAAAGAAGTACACAGACATTTCACATGAGTAGCTAAAGTTGATGGAATCTTAGCCTATGAGAATGTACTTCAGATCTTCCATTTTTAAGCAGAGAAACTGTAACACAAGCCCAGATGAAACTGCTATACAGGCAAGCAGGAGCAACATTTTATTTGCAAAGTTTCCTTGTCTTAAGAACAAAAAAGAAGTCATACATAAAATAATTGCCTGAAGACAGAAGGAGACAATCAGGAAAAGGTAAAGTCCTTGGCCCAGAAATGTTATTTGGCAGTGTAGGTGGAATACAGAGGAGGTGTGATGAAGACTGTAAATCAGGAAGCTATTGGAAAAGCATGGTCCCTCCTAGGAGGCACCCACCTCGAACTGTACCACTATTTAAGAAAATTTTGTAGAAAAAATCCCTCCTTCAGTTTATTCAGTGGAAAGCTCGGGGTGAATCAGTTGTAGTAGCTGGCATGTGTAATTCCCACAACAGTTTCAGGCCACCTGCAGCTGCTGAGAGAAGAGAGAGGACCGCCGTCCAGGCAACAACTTCCTGCTCCATTGTGCCCAGGTCTCCATGCATGCAAGAGCTTACCCTGCACCGAGCCTTCAGGCTCTTCTGCCCTGCCCAACTTGCCGTGTGGGTCACACACTGTGCCAAGGGCAGCTTGCCTCTGTTTGATTCCTGTTTCGGCTCTGCACTACAACAAAGACGTTGAGACTCTGGAGAGTGTCCAGAGAAGGTCAACAAATCTGGTGAGGGCTCTGAGGCACAAGTCTAATGGGGAGCAGCTGAGGGAGCTGGGATTGCTCAGTTTGGAGAAGAAGAGACCTTACTGCTCTCTGCAACTGCCTGAAATATTGTGGTAAGATGGGGGTCAGTCTCTTTTCCCACTCAACTAGCAATAGGATGAGAGGGAATGGCCTCAAGTTGTGCCAGAGGAGGTCCAGGATTGATATGAGGAAAAAGTTCTTCTCAGAAAGATTGGTCAGGTTCTGGAATGGGCTGCCCAGGGAGGTAATGGAGTCACTGTCCCTATAGGTGCTCAAGAACTGTGTAGATATGGCACTAAGGGATGTGGTCAGTGAGGGACTGATGGTTGGACATGGTGATCTTAATGGTCTTTTCCAACCTTAATGATTCCATGATCCTATTACTCCAGCTGCAAACCAGGCAGGCTTTCCTCCTTCCAGGAATCTCACAGCAACACAGTGCCATCATCTCAGTTCTCACAGCGGTCTATCTGTCCCTGATGCACAACAACTTTGCTTGCAGGAGGTAGGAGGTTCATCATACCCACTTTTGTACTTTGTCAGCAAAGTGGGCATAGGTACACATAGAGTTTGTGCCTGCCAGCTGGCACTGGGTGACCAGGTCCAAGCACAGAAAGAGGATGAGGAGGTTCCGAGCCCATTAAGCAGCTGATCTTCACTAGCAAGCAGCTGCACAAAGCCTCTCATATCCTCCATTGTATGCCACTACCCCAGCTTCTCCTTACTGAGTGCCAGCTAAGGCAGCAGTGGGGCTCTGGGCACACCCTGTCTCACCACAGTCTGAAGACTGTGTTCATGATGTGCTTGGAGAATCCGGTATGAGGGAAGGGAGGACCAGAAGGCAAGCATGAAAAGCAGTGTTCCTTAATTTGTAGTGGTCGGAGGAGTGCAGTCAACTGTGCAGTCCTGCAAAGCGCAGCCAGCCTTGAACACTGCATTAATTGTGCTCCCTCTCTCCAAAAGGCAACTCTTATGCTGATCTCTTCTCTGGAGTGTACTAGCACACAGCCTTGCAGGTTAAAGCTCTTCTTTCTTCATCTCTTCTTATTTCCTGTTCCGTAACCCTCTATTAATAATAGCATTTAACAGTGGACTCTTTTACCCAGGTGTTCTTGCTTTTATGAATCCAAAAATCTTCCTTGGTTTGCTATTTTTTTCTTCTAATGTTTCTTCAATTTTTCTCATTTGTTTCTGCTCATGGCTGCAGGGCTTTTCAAAATTTGCTTCAAAATGTGAAGTGACTTCTGGGCTGGTGGCTCCAGGCCAGCCCTCCATTTGTGATGGCTAAGAAAATGTACTTATTCGCTCTGTTTTATCATGGGTCAAAGCTTATTGCAATAGCCAGTTCCACGTGAAAGGAGCAGCTCTGGAATCTGACAAACTGAAATGATCAAAGAACTCAACTTCCATCTTCTTGGACAGGCAACTCCCAAGAAATATCCTTGTCTTCATTTTCACGTCATGGGGTTTTTTATTTCTTTTCCTCAGCTCACGTGAACTCCCCTGGCTGCTCTTTATTTGGGAGTGTACATAAGTGTACCTTCTTACAGAGGCCTATCCTACATCTTAAAAGGAAAGAAAGAGGACTTTTACAGTAGCTAACCAAAACTGAGCTGAGTTTTTTTGAGCCTTACCTGACCCAACAGGAAGAGCAAGCAGTAGAAGAGTACCAAGAGTAGCAGGGCTGAAGTGGCCCCACATCAACCAGCACGCCCTGGAGCAGTGCCTCAGTAGGTGTGCATAGGAAGGCTGTGTGCAGCAGCAATACCCAGTGTATGGAATTTACAGATATGAGGATAAGACACGGGGAAGTAAATAATTGTGGAATGCAAAACTAAAATGGCATTTTGGAGAAAAAGAGCATGTGGCTAACTAATTGGCCTCAGAAGGATTTTGCCTTGTGACTTCAGAGCAGTTTCAAAGCAGGGTTGGGGAACATGCAGATAATGAAATTTGCAAAACCAAGCACCAGGAGCACACAGAGGCCCTTTCGCCAAAATCACAAACTAACTCTGTGTAAAGCAGGTGTATAAATAAAAATGCAAAATGTGTAATTGTATTTGTGTATACACATATAATACGTTTAATGTAAACTGGATACATGAAAAAATCCATGGATAACTACAGAAAACTGCAGAAGTTGCGTGAAGCAGGTGAGTAGTGCTGACTCTGAGGTGGTAAGAGCCCCATGTTAGCTTGTGGCTAAGCTACCTTTCTGACCCAGGAGTATGGCAAACCCTGGCCTGCTTGCTGCTCCTGACACCCCAGGCTGGTGGTATTCCCCAACCACACTTCATTCCATCCACTGGACAATGGGTGTGCTGAACACCAGCTGGCCACAGCATTCAGTCCCACACTGGAGGTCATTCGATCATACTGGGAGAGCTCGTGGGCCAGCAGGGCACCAGCACAGCTCCCCAAGGCATGCAACAGGGTAGAGGGAGACAACACCTAGACTCTGCTCCTTGGTGCAGGAAGGGTCTGTACAGGAGTCAGGCTCCAAGATCTCTGTATCAGAGAAGAACCACTGATGTCATTTGTCTGGCCTTTGACATGGTCCCCCCATAACATCCTTCTCTACAAACTGGAAGAGTATGGATTCGATGGATGGACTGTCTCACGGACAGAATCTGGTTGTGAGATCACAGCCACAGAGTGGTGGTCAGTGGCTCAGTGTCTGGATGGAGATCACTGACAAGTGTTGTCCCTCAGGGGTCAGTACTGTGCTCTTCAACATCATCAGTGATAATTGACAGTGGGATTGAGTGCACTCTCAGCAAGTTTGCAGATGACGCCAAGCTGAGTAGTGCCTCAACATGCCCGAGGGACAGGATGCCATCCAGAGAGAACCAGATAGACTCAAGCAGTTATCCCAAGAGAATCTCATGAAGCTCAACAAAGCCAAGAGCAGTGTCCACACCTGGGCCACAGAAGCCTCCATTAACAATATGTTGTGCTGGAGCTGAGATTAAAAGATTTTATTCTCCCTGTCCTGATTTATTACCAAGTGGTCATAGTGACTGATATGTCAACCACATCAAAGTCTTTTCCTCCTTCCTCATAATTCACTGTCACTAAGGACAGATTTGCCACTGATATACAGTACTTTATATGATGCAAACACATTAAAAATCCTTGGAGGGTTATGACATTCTCATTTGACATTTTGTTTACAATGGCATGAAAGTATCATTAAATGAAGGGCAATTCAAGTCTTGGTTCTTTTTTGTTTGTTTTTAATTCTAGTTTTCAAGAAGCTGAATGTCTTGTTGTATATGAAAATAGAAGTGCAGTAGATTTTAATGTAAATTACAGGGGAGGGAATCAATCATTTAAGTCTCAAAACACATTTTGCTCTCCTCCCTTTCTAATAGAAAGTCTATTAAGAAAATTCCCCAAAAACCAAAGCATTATTTTACTAAGTATACATATATAAGAAACAGTTTTTAGCTCAAAGCAATGTTTGTGCGTTCATTTCAGTGCCTTTCAATGGAGACAGTTGAAACAGTAAAGTGATTTCATAGCCACAGCTTTTTCTGTGTGTGCATAAATAATGCATTGTTTTGTTTCATTCAGCGACTGACTCAAGGTTGAAAAGAACAGTAGAAAAGCCTGTTTTCCTCTGTCCACTGTCCTCTGTTCTCAGTATGAATCAAAACACTGTGAGGAAGGCAGACCTCTACTAGTTTGGAAATATCAGTGGGAATTTTAATAAAAAATTCTCAGTTCAATTCTTTAACTGCAGCTATCATCCATTTTGTTTTGAAAAATAGAAGTTCAGTATAAAACTTAGTAAAATGAGCCATCATTGACCTGACTTCTGAGGATTTTATGTTCATCAATGTAATAATGTGATGAACCAAGTGCTGAAAGAGCAGAAGTGTCACCATCCCTTACCCAACCATCGTGACTCCAGAAAGATCTGGGGCTGACCCATGAAAACCCTCCCACCCCCTCACTGTTTTCAGGTAGCTTCCTGGAAGGAAAGCCAAGAAAACTTTTATTGTTACTGAATGTCTCCACCCTATATCTAACTTGTTTGAATCACTGGAATGGTCCCTCTGCTTTTCTGCTTGCTATCTGTCCATTCAGAAAGCTGTCTCCTTCAGAAAGACCAGGCACCTGAAAAAATACACCAGCTACTGCTAGAGAGGAGAGGGGGAGAGAGGAGAGGAGAGGAGAGGAGAGGAGAGGAGAGGAGAGGAGAGGAGAGGAGAGGAGAGGAGAGGAGAGGAGAGGAGAGGAGAGGAGAGGAGAGGAGAGGAGAGGAGAGGAGAGGAGAGGAGAGGAGAGGAGAGGAGAGGAGAGGAGAGGAGAGGAGAGGAGAGGAGCTCAGCACCATACAGCCCTCAGCTCACTCCCTACTTCTCCTGGGAGGATGGGGAAGAGAACTGGTAAAAAAAAGTAAAGGTCGTAGGTTGAGATAAAATCTATTTACTAAATCATAAAAGGAAGATAGAAATAATAGCAATGATAATACTATAATATATAACTACAAAACAAGTGCTGCCCAGTGCAATTGTTCTCCACCCACCAAGTGCTGCCCAGCTGCACCCCGCCCAGCTCCCCTCAGTTCTATACCTTTTTTCCCATGACACCATATGGTATGGAATATCCCTGTGGCCATTTGGATCATCTGTCCTGGTTCTGTTCCCTCACAGCTCCCTGTGAACCCCCAACCCCCCCACTGGCAGAACAGTATAAGATGCTGAAATACTGAAACATCCTTGTCTCAGTGCAGCACTGCTCAGCAAGGAGTACAAACACTGGTGTGCTATTAACACTGTTTTACTCCTACAGCCAAAATATAGCAGCATATCTGACTCTATGAAGAAAATCAACTCTGTCCCAGCTGAAACCAAGATGCTATAGCAGTTACCACAGCCCTTCTCATGTCCAACACAAAACAAATACTGACAAACAAATAGGCTGACTTCCTACCTCGCTGTTTTGCTAGCTTGCTTTCTCAACTAGAGATATAGTGTTAATCTCTAACCTCTTTCCATTCGGAAATACAACCTGTTGTCTCCTCCTCACATGCACAAACATATCTGGCACAGCGAATAACTTGAAGCACTGCAGTCCAACTATTTATGTATATACATACTTATGTATATACATATACATAAAAAACAGCACAACTGTGGGCTTGGAGCGAAAGGAAAAGAATCTCAGTGTTGAAACTGTCATGAGCTGAAGATAGTAAGATTTCAGCATGCAACCAGGTTATTAGGGTTAAATCTTGCTCTATGCTTCAGATATTAAACTGCAGCAAAACAGCGTGTTTAGTGCCAGAAGGAAGTTGCCCTGGGGCAAAGTCCTTCCTTCATTTTATTATCTCTGTTGTAAAGCAGTGTTATTGCAGAATTGTTAAAGAGATGTTTCTAATTTTCACTCCATGTACAGGCGGATTAAATCCAAGCTCTGCTGCTATTATTCTGTGATTAGCTAAGCAAGTCCATTCTTTGTTTCAGAGAGCTGAAGTGCTTCTTCCTACTACAACTTTCTTGCCAACATTTGCTTCCTTTGATTCTTCTTCCCATCGTGTATGTTATTGGCCTTAAGAGCCTTAACTTACAAGACGTTCTCTAGTCTCTCTTCCATTCTCTTAGAGAGCTTCTGCTCATACTTTAGATTTGTAGCCATCTGTCCATAAGACACCCTATCTAACATGGTTTCTGCAAAGGACTTGGACTAAAATCCCGCACGTGTTCCTAACATTGGTGGCTCAGCACAGATTATATGTTCCTTCTCAGTCTTGTAAGATGGCTGATAAAGTAAACGTGGACCAGAATGTTATTTGGAGACACTCCAAATTTGTTTGTTTTTAATCTGCAGAAAGAATGTGCAGTTTTAAAGAAATACTCCTATCCTGAAAGCATGCCATCACCTAGAAGATGAAATATCTCTGGACTTCAAAACTGCTTGTTACTAATTTGGTATGGAAAGGTATGTATGTATGTATGTATGTATGTATGTATGTATGTATGAATGTATGTATGTGTGAATGAATGACCAGGTGGCTTGTATTTGAGCAGTTTCAGTCATCATTCAGTTCTGGTTACTCATTCACCATCATCAGCCACATAGCCTAGCAGCTGCAGGCTGCTGACTTCCTAGTGGTGGTCTGAAACATTCAAGAGATTTCTGGGGTGTCCTCAAACCAAAGCCTATTGTTTGATTTCTTTTTCTGTTCAGGGCTAGCAAAATCAGCAGGTGTGCAAGACAGAGCTGGCTGCCCTGAAATGGGTAGCAAGTGGGGAGGTCTTTTTTTCTACCAGTAAGTGCGGGTGTATAACTGCTTGCTTCTCATCACAAGTCTTCAGTGACTGACAAGATTTTTCTACCTCTTCCTTTACATGTAGATTCTATTTGTGAGTTTTATAATGAGCACATAAAGTGAAAATGCATACTGCAAACTGAGGGCTATTTCCTTGAATTTCTCTCTGGATTCTTTAGGCCTGTGAGCTGTTAGCAAAGATGACAATGCTTCAAAACAGCAGGGGAAGTGTTAACATAGAAATGCATGCAAACAGTTCAGAACTGGAAAATAGCTAACTCTGGTCCACAAGAACATACCAACCTGGAAAATGCTAGTTTGGGGGTATTATGTGGAACAAAGGAGATATCATATAGCTGGAGTGTGCAATAAACCCTAAAATGTCAGCCAAGGCTCAGCCTGCATGAGGTGAGGTGGCTGCAGGAGGTCTGTGGATGATTCCAAGGGGCTGGAGTTGCACTCTTGGTGCATCACACCGCCTCACTTTGCTGGTGTTTCCCTCGTTGAAGCCTGGCCCAGGCTCATGCAAAGTGAAAAGCATCATGGAATGCCAGCCTTCGTGGCTGCCCAAGGGCTGCTGCCCTGTGGGCCTTTTGGGCCAGATGGAGGAACCACAGACACGACTACAGAGGGCTTGTGGAAACCTGAACAAAATGATTCCTGCACTGTTAGGCAGCAAACATTCCCAGCAGTGAGGGATTTCCATAGCCCTGATGCAGCAAAGCTTCTCTCCAACTCAGCAGCTGTTCTGAGGCAGCAGCTCTGTGAAACATCACCATTATGAAATTACGATTCCCCTGCGAGCACTGCGCTGGAACGATTTTTCTTTTTAAATTGGATTAGCAGTCACTGAGATGAAGCAAGGCTGCCTGCCAGAACGTCCAGCCGCATAAATAATGCTGGGGCACAAAGGCAAGCAGAACCCAAACCCCTCGGTGCTGAGGGGGCTGCCGCTGGCGGCTCTGACCTCCCCGAGGTGGACAGACCTCACTCTTCGCAGTAGTCCGAGGGGGGAAATCTCACCACCATTCATCCCTGCTCAGCGCCCTCCCTACGTGGCCGGGATTCGAACCTGCGACAAGGGTGCAATAGGGCCCGGCTCCGCGGCCGCCGGCTCCAACTGCGCATGCTCGGGTTGGCGAGGCACACGTGCAGTTGGCGTGCGGGTAGTGGGAGGGAGCGGGGAAAAACGCGCGTGCGTAAGCGTTTGCCTGCGCGCATTCGTTGTGACGCGAGGGCGGGAGCGGGCGGCGGCCCGTGGGCGGTTCGGGCCGCGCTACTTGTGCCGGCCGCGGGGCGCGGCGCGGCGCTGCCGCGATCGCCTGCCATGGAGGAGCAAAAAGTGAGTGATGCTGCCTGACCAGCCGTCCCCAGGTTCCGAGGGGCTCCGGCTGGCTCTGGGGCTGGCGGAGGGCTCGGGGTGCCCGGGCGGCCTGTGCGAGGCGATGGGGAGGCGGGCGTTGGGAGCCGGTGCCGCCCGGTGGTGCCGCTGTCCGGGGCTGGGGCCGTGCCTTGCGTTGCCGGCCGGGCGGAGTCAGTGGGGAGCAGGGCGATGTGCCTGGCCCGGAGCTGGGTGTCTAAATACGGAGCTCTGCAGAAAGTTCTGACTCAGCCCTTCGGCTTGCGGGCCTTCGGGCTGCTCTGCTTTCCCCTGCCTGGAAGCTGCCTCGTGAGCAGCGTTGCGTTGCCCGTGGCCTACATCATTGGGATTAGGGATCTTTGTTATCTTTCTTATCTGTAAGCATTTTGTGCTGATGCTTCATACTCACCGGTGTTTCTGAAGGTGAGATTGCTAAGCAGTGCCTCTGTTTGAGTCTGGGATTGCTGGGAGGATCCAGCTGTTCTGGATGCTGCGGAGTTGGTGTGCCTGGTACCTTCAGCCCTCTTTGGATTTCAGAGCTCTGGGTACAGTAGTGCAGTTGCAGCTCATCTCGGATTTCACAGCACTTTGTCTGCTAATTTGTTGCAGACGAATCAAACTCTGGCAACTCTGTGAACTTCAGTGTGTGAAAGAAGTGCTATGGGTTAGGCTAATGGAGGCAATGGAAGTGTGTCCTGTTTGAAGCGTGGTCGTTATGAGACTGAATTTAGGCTGCTTCAGAAGCTCCGTTTTGCATGCAGCCATGTCACAAAACTTCAGTGTGATCTTGAGCAAGCTGACAACTTGCTATTTAAACAGAACTGATGTAACTTTATTGAAGTTTACTTTTCAGCTTCAGCCAGATTTGCATCTGCTTCAACAGGTGTCATGCAATGTCAGTTACTGGTTATTCAGAGCAGGATATGTTGTTTTACTCTTGTACTGCCAGCAAAACTACAAGATGCTACATGTTGCACAGCTTCCTCTCCTCTTTTATGCCCTTTTATGTTTTCATTCTTCGTACATGAGCACATAGCACAAGATCTAATACATGTTAAAAAAAAGTACACTGGCAGTGACTAAAATCTGACTGTGTTCTGGTGACTTGTGCATTGGTGGTGTATTGGATCAATATGGTAAAGTTCTGGTAGCAGAGAGGCTGCAGGGGTGGCCTTTGAGAAGAGACCTGGGTTGTCCTTGTGTCAAACAGGGGAACTCCAGCTGGCTCCAAAATGTGCCCACTGCTGATAGTGCTTCTGTGGTAACATAACATAAGAAAAGTTTAAAGAAAAAAAAAAAAATCACTGTGCAGGTTCTCTTGTGGAAGAAGGGAGAAAAGCAGCCCTGCAGCCACCAAGGTCAGTGCAAAAGGAGGTCAGGATGTGTTCCATGTGCAGGAGACAGGAGTTCCCTGCAGCCTGTGGGAGAGCCCATGGTGGAGCAGCCTGTGTGAAGGAATGTTTTCCTCTCTTAATCTGTTATCCAGATTGGCAATAAGTTAAATTATACTTTCTCAAGCTGAGTCTGTTTTGCTCATGGTGGCAACTGGTAAATGATCTCTTTGTCCTTTTTTTAACCCACATGCTTCTTCACCTCTTTTTGTCACTGTGCCCCCCTAAGGAAAGGGAGTGGATGAGTGTCTTGGTGAGCACCTGGCCTCTGGCCAAGGTTAACCTGCCTCAGGTGGTTAAGAAAAGTACACTGTAATGTATTTTTAGGCCTCTTACATTTGTGTTTGCAGAAGGCGCGTTATTCTTCAAGTTTCATCATAATGGGTGGAATTTGTTTGGAGAAATTTGTGGTTTATTTAAAGAGTTCTGTACTGATTGATTGGTTGCTGTAACTTCAGGTGCGGAAAACCTTGTTTGCTAGTTTGCTTAGTTTTGCTGCTGTACGTTAGATCAATTGTTTAAAGGATTACCAGGCTTTCTCCAAGTGTAGATCTTTTCCTTTAGTCACACGCATCTATAAAGGCCAAAAGCATTGTTCAGAACTATGTACAAGAAGACTAATTTTTTTCTGCATGGTAGGACTGAGTAAGCCCTAAAATCCCAGCTGAAAGAGGATTGGGAGTTTTCTTGTTCATCCAAATTGACAGTTATGTTTATAGGATCTAAGGCTTAACTGTGGGCTGACATGCAAAAACAATTGCTTCTGGTTGGTAATGAATGTAGAAGCAGCTGGTTGGATGATTGCTTTTATCGGGCAGTCTGCACACAAAGGTGTCTTTTAAATATGTTAGACTTTAACCCAGTAATGAGCAGATTCTGTAATGAAGTGATGAAGACTTGCTGCACTCACCGTTTCTGCAAGAAACCAACCTGGCTTTGTTTTTGCACCTGACAGTCTGAATTCCAGGCATTGCTTGCAGTTGCATTATGTCTTTTACAGCATGCATTGTGGTAGTGTTGTGTAAAGCAGCAGAATTTTTACTTTCCTCTGATAAAGCGTGACAGTGTGCAGACAGGCAGTGGGCCACAGTGCCAGTAAATGCATCATAGAGGATTCTTTAAATTAAACTTGTGAGGAAGGGGATCGGGAAAAAAATGGGCTTGGGAACATTTAAAAGGTTTCTTAAAGGCAAGGTGACATCAGGTTTCACTGTAGAAGTAGATGCTGTCAAAGGGTAAAACTTTTGCTTTTTAGCAGACATGAAATCTTTAGTAAAGAGCTAAGAAATTGCTTGTGGGGAGGGAGGTGGAAAATGAGATAACGACCTCTGTGATATCTTTTAGGTAGCACACCTCAAAAACTGGCTTACAGGCTCCTCCATCTGCCTTGATTTCCTGTGTTGTCAAGTAACAATGTTAAGCATAGCAACTCAAAACTGAGTCTAGCTGAGTAATAAATCCTAATTACAATTAAGACAGCTTTCACTTTATTAACAAGCAGCGTAAACATAGTGTTGTAGATTCAGATTTGTTTTGAGAACTGATTTTTTTTTATTCTGATTTGTTCAGAATTTGAACTTTACAATACGACTGAGTTTTAAGTACCAATACTTGATGTATTTTATTAGACTTCAGGTATGAGGGTGACTTTTAAAATTAAACTTGTAGTCTGTTTTAATTTAAAAAACACGTGCTCAGCAATTTTTCATACATAAATATTTTGCAAATTTAATCTTCTGCTTTTTAATGGCTGACAGCAGTATATCACAGAGAACCATCCCAGTTATCACTGAGCTTTTGTCTTTGAGGTTGCTCTTAATTAGAGTACACAAAGTATTTACCAAAGTATTTCACAACCTGCAGAATAAGCTTACAAATAGCTACTAGCTTTACTCTTCTGATCATGTAGGATAAGCTGTTACTTTAGTTATTTATTCTTTTTTTTTTTTTAACAGCAGATAATGTTATTTTTTTCTCCTGGATTTCTTTTCAACTGCTTTATTTTCTTTATTGCTTCTCTCTCATTTGCTTTGCAAAGTCTTTTAGAGAAGTTACATAGGGCAGTGCAGTGAGTAGCCTGGCTGTTCAGATGATTTAGGATTGTCAGTATAATTAAAGTTATTTAATTTAATAAAATGCTTCTTAGGTCATTAATCTTTTTTTCATTACAAAACGTATCTTGTGATCTTGTATCAGAAAAGTTGAACTTGCAATTAGAACGTGCACGGTGAATTTTCACATGTTAAAGTGTTAAGCTGCAAAAGGACCTTGTAATCATTCCTTACCTGTCTTTGTAATTCCAGGAGACTCTGCAAAGGATCATCTCTACTCTTGCAAACAAAAATGATGAAATTCACAACTTCATTGACATGCTGAACCAAACAATACAAAATGTTCAGGTATGTTTGTTAAGATTCGTAGCCTGTATGTGGCGGGAGTGGCTTTTTATCAGGCTTTGTCAGCCTTAGACTGGCTGTGTAGTGCGTAAGGTGTGGGCAATGAAAATCAAATGTAAAATATGACTTTGTGTTGGAACCAAGTAGGAAAACATTTTATTTCCAAAGTTCTGCCTCAGCTTGGAAGGTGAAGTGGTTTTGCTTTTCTTGCAGAAAGCAGTCAGGGGTTTTGATTTGTTTGGAAGAGAGTGTCTGATTTTGATGCGTGACCTCGGATTCATGTTAGTTGCAAGTCGTCTGTTATTTCAGACTTCTGTTGGCTGACTGAAAAATGAGACCATCTAAACACTTGAGAATTCTTTGCTCTTTCCATAGTTAGTATTTGCGAATTGTTGGGTTAAAATCAACTGTTAAATCTAATGTTTAAAGCATTTACCTCTTAGCTGAGGTTAAGGTTTCTTTTATCTGTCAATAAGTAGTTGTTTCTTGCTAAAACTGAGCCAAATCAATTACAGAAAATGAAGTTTTCCAGCAAATCTTTAAGATGGCTTTCTGAGTGCAGTTTAGTTTCAATTGAAAATTCTTCAAGTGGAACTGTCTAATATCCTGTTTACAAAGGTCTGGGAGCTAATATATAATGGTGAGAGGGAGTTGAATTCTATGCTTTTAGGCACAGAATACAGTTTCCAAATGTTGGTTCTGTGTGAGTTTGAGTATGAGAGTTTTCGTAAATTGTAGTCTTCAGTGTGCTGATGTTATGCCTGTCTAAAAGGGGGCCCTCCATTTAATAGTTAGTGATAAAGTGAGGAATGATAACAAGGTATATTGTAGTCATGGCAAAGTGTATTTAGGCAAACCACATGATTTTCAGTCTAAAAGACAAGGAAGTCTGCATTGCTTCCACTATATAGATTGCAGCTGTTTTCAATTCTCTTCTCAGATAAACTCTTCTAATGTGATCAGTGAATTGGATGATGAATTTGATGCTCTGTATTCTGTATTGGATGAGATGAAGGGGAGTATGGCTAGCACTATTCAGCAGGAACAGGCCCGTAAAATTCAAGCTCTTCAGGTAAGCATAAAACATACTGAGATTCTTTGCAACTGGGTACATGGAAAAAAAAATTTTAAACTGATATTTAAAGCCTTACTTGAAAATGAGATTCTTGACAGTGTTGCAAGAAATAGAGTAACTACAAGGTAAATGTCTTTGTGGGTGTTTCTCTGATCTCTTCTGGTCTCTAGTCTATGTTCTGCGTGTTACTGTATATCAAGGAAGTGGTATAATGTGTAACTTACAGGTGGAGAAAGGCTCCAGAGGAGCAGGACACGCTTTCTATTTTCAAACTAATGAACGGGCTTCTGGACTGAGATTGCTTTGTTTCTCCATTTGGAATATGAACCTGTTTAATGCCTGAAGTGATTTTTTTGACTTTTTTTTTCCTGTTTGTATGGAAAAATGTATGAGAGTTGCATAGGAACATGCTTAGTGGTGGGCACCAATTTAACTTAAGTACATTTCATGGTTTTATGATTGTATGATTTAATGCAGGAGAATCTTTGCAATGGACTTCAGAGATACAGAAGTGAAAGTGCAGCTTCTTGAAATAGGTATAAAATCCATATATTTACAGTAGAGTGTAGCCAGGTAGCACTAGCTGTCAGAAAGTGTAGCTACATGGAGATATGTAGGATAATTAATTCTGTAAACAGAAGCTGTTTTTTTATCGTTTTTTTGTTACATGATCTAACCTGTATCATTCTTTTGCCTCTTAAATATTTTTCCTTATTTCCTTATACATGCAATTAAGGAAAAAAAAAAAAAAAAAGAGCCTTTTCTTAACTAATAACTTTAAAGAAGTTCAAGGCACTGTTTAATGCAAATTCCACGGGCCTCCTTACTATTCTGCTTTACACCAGTCTTTAAGTAGGAGGATAAAGCATTTCTGAATTTTTGAGTATACATCTTTAAGTTTTACTTTCCCATGTCCAGTTTTATTTTTCTCTTCATGTCTGCTTTAAGACCTTCTGAACATCCTCAACAGATGGTGGTCACGCACCTCTAAGTATACTCAAAATTTAAGTATTTAGTACTTCTCAGTGAATAACTTCTAGGAGGAATTCAGCTGCAGCTTACAGAGATTATTCTACCATATATATAGTTAGTGAAAGCTGAGGTTCATCTTGTAACACTTCTGGAGGGGAAAGCTATTTTGGTAGTCAGATGGTAGTTAGTCAGCTAGCTGTCTGACTTTACTGAGAAATTTTCTGTTAATTTTCTGAAGGTTAATCTAATTTGATTGAATGGTATGATTTAAACACATTCTAAAAGCTTGTTACTGCCTGGTATGTGTTGGACAGGGGAGCTACTATTTGCACTGGATGAGGATGAAAACAAATACAGTGTTGCAGATAACTGACACAGTTGTTAAATCACTTATTTATCTTTCAGCTTTGGCTATTACCTAACCTTTTGATCTAAGGGATGTTCTCTTTACTTGATGACAGATCAAAATTCCTCTAAGGTGCACAGCAAGAATGCATTTTCCTAACAGTGAACCTACTAAACCAAACTGACAAAAACTGTTGTGTTGAATGCATCAATCTAAACCATTACCATTGACTGGGATTAAACTTTGTATGAGGAAATCAAAAGCTTTCAGTGTGGTCTAAATTTCATGTTTAAGGGAACTTAAGGGACTTTCTTAATTTGTCCTGAAACATTTATATTGGTCTTGCACAGTAGTTTAAAAGACTGGCAATTTCATTTTTAAGCTAGTTTCACAAATTTTCTTGGATGTTAGTGCTGAAAATCTAGAAATTACTCTTATTCCTTGCTATAAAGGTAATTTTTTTTTTTTTTAGGGCAGTGTTTTTTATTAACACTAAAGTGTTGGATGGTTACAGCCAGAGGCTTATGATCAGTGGCTCTTTGTCCAGGTTGAGGCCAGTGATGAGTGGTGTCCTCCAGAAGTCTGTCCTGGGAGCAGTGCTCTTCAACATCATCAACATTAAGGACAGAGACAGGGATTGAGTGCACCTTCAGCACATTTGCAGATGACAACAAGCCAAGTGGTGCAATTGATAGGACAGAAGGAAGGGATGCCATCCAAAGGGACACTGAAAAGTGGATCCATGAATCTAGTGAGGTTCAACAAGGCCAAGTGCAAAGTGTTGCAGTTGGGTCAGGACAATCCCAGATATATACAGAGTGGAAGAAGAACTCCTTGAGATCAGCCCTGTGGAAAAGGATCTGCACATGCTGGTGGATGGAAGGCTGGACATTAGCCAGCAGTGTGTGCTTGCAGTCTGGATGGCTAATTTTACTCTGGGCTGCATCAAAAGATAGACAGCTAGCAGAGTGAGAGGTAATTGTCACCCTCAGCTCTGCTTTTGTGAAGTCCTATCTGCAGTACCATGTCCAGGCCTGGAGCCCCCTGCACAAAAAAGATGTGAAGCTGTTGGTGTGGGTCCAGAGAAGGGTGACAAAAATGCTCAAAGGGCTGGAGCACCTCTCCTACAAAGACAGGCTGAGGGAGCTGGGCTTGTTCACCCTGGAGAAGAGAATGCTTTCTAGTACTTGAGGGGCACTCACAAGGGAGACTGACTTTATATGAAGTCTGTTATTGATAGGACAAGGGGAATAGTTTTAAACTAAAAGAGGGCAAGTTTGGTTTAGTTATCAGGGGGAAATTCTGTACTCAGAGTGGTAAAGCACTGGAATGTGCTGACCAGAAAAGCCGTGGATGTGTTCCTAGATGTGTTTAAGACCAGTTTGGGTGCAGCCTTGGACAGTCTGGTTCAGTGGGTGACAACCCTACCCACAGCAGGAATTGGGACTGGGTAGGTTTTAATGTTCCTTCCATCCCAAGCTGTTCTATGAAAATGCTACTTGCTATTAAATTGCTTTGAGTTATTACAGTGTATTGTTACATGGATAGAAAGACATGTTGCATGGCTGTAGAAAAGCTAGGTGTAAAATGTGCATCTTGTTTGACCCGCAGTTTGTTTACAGTATTGTGGAGTGTTCGTAATTAATCTGCTTAGAGGGTGTATCCATAGTTAGTTATGTCCTTATGGACTACCTTATTTACTGGGAATGGTAGTTTGGACTAATTTATTTACTGGAAATGGTAGTTTATTCATGGGTAATTGTCAATTGATCCTCAAAAAAGTTTCTTATTGATCTTCTTTCTCTCTTCCTCTTTCCTTGCCATCATTCATTATACTGTAGTACTTCTTTTTAAGATACCTATGCCAATTGTAGAGCTGGATAGGAATAAAATGCCTTTTTTGTATGTTACAGCTACAAGTTCATTGATGAAGGACAATTTTGCAGGTAGAAATAAGAGCGTATGTGGACTTCAGCATTTCATAGCTTCTGTAAACCTAACATTGTGAGAAACACGCCTTAAAAATCAAATCTGCCTTTTGTATACCAGTTCAGCTTTATTTCCCTTTTGGGTTTGGAATGTGCTCTATACTACTGTGCATTTGTCAAGCACAGTAAAGTTCTAGTTAAAACTCACTATATATCAATTGACTAGCTAAGGTAACCTTGTAAGTAATTAAAGAGACATAGCAAAGCCATGTAGCTGTAACATTAGTATATAGCAAATAACCTTTTTAAATATGAATGCATAAAAATATTCTTTTTTCTTCAGAATCAGCTTAGCCAGTGTAGTAATGCCCTGGAGAGTTCTGAAGAGCTGCTGGAACTTGCTGCACAGTCGCTGGACATAAAGGACCCTGTGAAATTCTCAGAGGTAGAAAATGTTAAATGGATGTGTGTTAGGCAGGTGCTGGTGTTTGGATTAATTTCTGGTAGCTTCTGTGTTATGGTAATGGACTCAGCAGAGTACTAACTGTGGTGTTTAGCCTGGAGTGTTGAATTTAACTTGCTTTTGTCAAGATGGCCTATTAAGATGTGGTGTTCAAAGAAGTTTAGCTTGTGGTCAAGCTCAAATGTGATCATCTGAGAGTGCTCACAGAACTATATGAATAAAGTCCAGTAACTTTTCCCAGTTTAATTAGTAGTAGGGGCTTGCAATACAACTGCACATCTTCACATCTTGGAGCTTTAGTAGCTACATCAAAAGTACAGGGTAAACCTGAACATCTGTAGTAGAGCTTTTAACATGGACCATGGTGGACTCAACTTTGGGACATTTGTTGCTCTATTGCAGATGTGTGATGTTGATGATTGGGCAAAAAGAAGTCGCAGAGCCTCCGCTTAGTTCCTGTATAAGTACAGTTAACTTGTTACAGTTGTCTTTATGTTGCTCTAGTATCAGAATTGCTTAATGATACTTAGGTCTCAAACTTTTTTAATACTTTACACACACACACACACACACACACACACACACACACACACACACACACACACACACACAGATGTGGGGCCTTTCCAAATTGGTCCATCGTGACTGCTACTACATGCAATCTCTACTAAAATAGATGTTGTCTTATCTAGTGTGAGGAGGAAGGAAGAGGAATGTCTTTTTGTAGATAGCTAACAGTGTTCAGCAAATCTGTATTGGTGCTAGGTAAGTCAACCCAGAAAGCGATGGTGAAATAAATCCGTGTAAAACTCAACTGAAACCTTGTAGTAGTCAGCCTTTAAAACCATGGCAAATGCCTTGCTATTTGCCCAGCACTATTGCATGACACTTGCAAAGTGTCCCAGTATTTTAAATGCAGTTGTATTTGTTTTGCAGAACCTCATGAAGGCTATGGAACTCATATTTATAATCTGAACCCTTTGGCTTTTCTGAAAGATCTCTTGAAACTGAATTCAGGACAACTATTCCTATATTCCCCGAAACCTGCTAATTTATTTGTGTACTATAAAGGCTAGAGCCAGATCTGGACCTTGCACTGTGATTCTAATACAAATAATGCAAGCTTTATCTTGCACACATACAAATGATAGCTATATATGTAAAATATGCCTAGCTGGAAGAAGGATATATGGATATGTTTACAAACGAGTTAAACTGTTCCAGGTATACACTGACTCAATACAATGGGTTCTCTAATATAACTTGCTTTAATAATTCTCATAATAGTAGCAGGGTCAGCCCCACCAAATCCATGACCTAATTACTTTGTCTTTTTGTCTTTTAATGGGAACAAAAATGCAAATTACTCCAAAGGATTGGGCAGGAAAGCTGTCTTACATTGCCTTTTATACCTCTTGGCAACATGTGTGCTGTCTTGCTTTGAGTGTCGGTTTTGATTCATTTGCCTTGAAAAGTAACAATTCTTAAACTAAATGTCTTTTCTAGCACTTCAATTTGTGTTGTCTTTTCTGACTTGTAGTGATGTACAAAGATTGTTAACTCTTGATCAGCATGTAGAATGTAGCTTTGTATTCTCTCTAGGTTGTTTGTTTACAGATAATATGTAATGGTTTTTTTCCAAATATGCAAAGGCAAGTTATTGGAAGTTTAGGAGAAAATGTCTTTAAATTTGGAGTTTGAGGCTTAAGATACGGGAGTCTAATTCACTGAACTCCCAACATTTAAGAGCTTTTTACAGTAGCTTAAACTTAAAAGTGTCTCAGGTGTTTCAGGCATAGTAATACTGAATTGACTATTAGCTAGTTAAATCTACTGGACTATTAACTGGAATACCTTTTTTAATTGGCGTATGGTTTTTTTTTGGATCCTGCAATAAATCCATTCAAGAGAAACTAGCTCAAGACTAGGTTGTATTTTTTAGTGTAGATTTTTTTAATATACTTTTAATGAATTAGATTACCTGGAGGTCAGAGCATGAATACCAAACACATGCAAGAGTGCTGTGGTTGGATAGGATGTGATTTGACACTGCTGTGCAGCCAACATGAAATCGGCTGAGAACCCTTTTTTGTCAGTGGTCTGGAAACTAAATTCAAAGGAGTTAAGACAGGGCTGTCTTGCAGAGAAATGTGTTCACTGAATCCTGAATGCCACATATTCCACCAGATGTAGAGATTACAAGGAGGGGTTTGTAAGTAACAGTGACTTGTCTACAGCTGTCACATAGGAAAATCAGTAATAGTTCCAGTGATAACTTTGGTTGGTTATAAAACAAAGCTATCTCTTAAGCTAAATTATTTATGAACTATTGAATTATGAATTATTTGTTCTTTCTACTTCCCACTTTGGAAACATAAGATTATTTTTATATAGGAGGGATACCTTTTTTTTTTTTCTTCCCCCCCACTCATTTATACTTAGAAAAAAACTGTAGGTCCCTCATTTCTTTGGCTTGCCAGCTTATGTATAGTCTTTGGGAACGATGGTAGTAAAGATGAATGCTACTTTAGTAGTAGTGTTAACTCCAAATAAAGATTCAACAGGTCTCACTAAGCCATAGTGACTTCTACAATAATGCTTTTAGTTTGCAGTTCGTCTTGGTGAGGGACTGGGATTTTTGTCTTTCCAAACACTGGTTAAGATTTGTCTTTGAAATATGACGTTGGTTCTGCACCTTCTTCATTGTTATCACTTAAATACTGAGGAAAAACTGTGTTTTGTATTTTGGAATTTTGGCGTATAGTGACTGCCTTTTAGGAAGTGGTGTTGGAGTAGTGCAGTAACTTTCAAAGGAAACATGTTAGTCCTATTTTTTGTGTGAATATACAACATAGATAAGTCAAGTATGGCTGAATACCACTAAACACTTTGCAATTTAAATGGGAATAACAGTCATTAAATTTTACCAACTTATTCACTGGGCTCTTTTGAAATATGATGGAGAGTAACTTAACTGATGCAGAGAAATTTGCAGAGACAAAATTACAGACAGGAAGTTTGGTTATTTGGAGCTGGTTTTCTGTGGTTCTTGAGACTGATTTGTTTCCAGGTAATATACATTGTTGCAATTCTAACTAACACTATTAACATGCTTTATGGAATTTTTTTTATGCAAATGTTGAACTTGTTTTGATTCTCAAACCTGAGCAATAGAACTGAGATTGTTCTGTCTTCTTGCATGGTACTGCCTTTGAGACTTGCATGAAAATGCTAACTACCTTCTCTCTCTTCTCCCTGATGTGCCTCAAGGCTGCCAGACAGATCAAAGATAGGTACAGTACAAAGCCTACACTTTTTGTCTCTTTGAATTAGTTTTATCCTTGAAAATGCATTTATTTTTAAGGAACATAGTCAGCTTGAATCAAATTCATGGATTCTGCTTTCTTAAGTGTTCCTCATGACATCACAACTTATGAAAGATAACTAGAACTTTTTTTCTTCTTCAGTGTTTCTTGCTGGTTTCAGACCTTTCCTCCCGTGATAATAAGAGATGTTTAAACATAGGGAAACATATCTCTACTGCAAAACTTCTGATTGTTTTAGTAGCTGGTGGGTGAGGTTGAATAATATTTCAAGCTGACTCTGCTCCTTTAAATTGTGGTCAAGACTTGATTAATTTATTATCTCTTACAGACTTTTGCTAGCTAACTTCAAGTATTTCTGATGATATCACTGAACTGTTTTAAATTCACTATTTCTACTGGGTTTTCATTGTGCAGTGTCTTGAAACTACTGTTTAGAAATGGAATGTTTCTGTTTCAAAATAAATGCTAAGGTCATCTTCTTAAACTGAAAGTGTTAATTGTACTCTGAGAGTCTGACATCCTGCTTCAGAAAGTCTCCTATGTTGTGTGTAACAATTTGTAAGACCACTCATAGGGTTTTGCCTGTGTACTCCTGCTGACCAAATTGGTTTGCTTTGGTCAGCAGGAGTACACATCTGATATATCTTATGTATTTTCAAGGGAGAATCTGCTTGTCTAAATTGACTTGATTTTTATGTGAAGTGAGTAATTGATCGAGAAATCTTCACTTTTCCAAGGGTAAAGAACTGAAGTAGTTAACAAATCAGATGGATGGTGGCAGTGATAGGTATCTTAGCTCTTTAAAAGTTAATTAATACTTAACCGTTAATACTTTGAAGGTATTCTCTTATACTTTCTGTTTTCTTGAAATGCTCTGTAATCTTGCCTTTGAACCGATTGTGACAGGTTGTCTCTATAATATTGGTACCTCAAGAGAAGTTAGTAATGTTTGAAACTGACTTAATGTTCTGTTAAAGCTAATGAGAGCATTTTACTTTCGTAAGAGGAGATCTAGTCTAACAGTCAGGTCAGGTAGAGGAATCTGGCTGTTACCTGCCCATGCTGAATTTCAGGAAGTTAACTGTGCCTTGGGATATTATCTGTTTTACTGTGCTCATTTCATTGTCATAATTGTCTTGTGTTTCCCCAAACTATAATCTTCTCATGTTTGTATCTTTAATACGCACCTTCATATTTATTCTTCTTTCTTCACTGCCTAACATTTCAATGTTTTTTTTTTTAATCATTCTTTAATGTAACTGTAGTTAGCACATCATCTCTATTATATGCCAGTGAAGAACATAATAGAAGAACATAAAAGAACAAATAGGAAGTGATACACAATAGGTGTTCTAAAGATGTATCAGACCTGTGAGTGTAGATTGGGTGTTAGTGTTTCGAGTTGACTATCTGTTAATGATGTCTATTTTGTTGTTAAACTTTTCTTACAGCAGGGACAGATCCTTGTGCCATCTCAAATCAATGTCATCAGGCCATGCGGCAGAATTTGAATGACTTCTGTATTAAAGAACCAGAAAATAGACTTGCTCTTTTATTTTGGTCTAGTCCAAATAGTACTGAAGTGTCCTAAGAATATTCATTATAAGGTCTAAACTAAGATTCCAGAAGTGGAAATGGAGTAGTGCTTTGATATGTCTTATCAGACTGATCAAATACTTGCATGTTCCAGAGTTCTGCATATCTGCAACTTTGGCATTTCATCCACGCATAAGAATCAAAATCACAAGATTTAGGTTTTTCACTAATATTTACTAACGGCTTTCAAGCAACATTTAGCTTTAGAAAATGCATTCTACTTTAAGTAGTTAGTGAATCTTGTCCTTTTTGGACTTATTAAGTTTAATGTTTTACATTTCAAATTCCTGAATATGTAAAACACAATCTAATTCTGCACAGTTTTAGATTTTTATGCACTTCCTCATTTTGTGTAAGGTAATACAAGTTCTTTGTTTCAAATCAGATTCTAAGGCATTAAAGACGGGCTTGAAGTTTTCTCTAGTCATTTTTAGTATCTCTCTGTCTAGTAATGGAATCGCTAGGAACTTGCACTATAGTCTCTTTGAGACATCAAGACTATTTTGGAATCTGTGCTAAACAGTTATGAGACTAGAACATTTTGTAGTAGTTCAGAACATTTTTTGGCTAACAGTTTTAAATGAAAAATACAAGTGATCTGATTGCTATTTCTGAAACTGACTATAGGTCTTAATGCAAAGCATGTTTTGCTAATACTGCTTTCCTGACTGTAGAGTCACAATGGCTTCAGCATTTCGCATCTCTCTGAAACCAGAGGTCAGTGACAGTATGACTCATTTGATGGTGGACTTCTCCCAGGAAAGGCATGCACTCCAGACTGTGAAGTTTTTGCCAGGTAAAACTGTATGCAGTGAGTTTAATTTGTTACTACTTCAATAAATGACTACATTAAAATATATATATATTAAAAATGACTATATTAAAAAAAGAAAATCCTCATGCATCGATGAGCAATTTTTAATTGGATGTTAAGCAGAGTATCTTGATGGTAAAAGTTTTTCTAGTTTTTTGTTCATTTCTGCATAACGTGGCACTTCTGAGAATGATATTTATGTTTTTTCTGAAGTGGGAATACATCTTCCAGATCACCTTTTTTTTTTTTTCCTCTTGAGTTGTATGTTGTTCTGTACTTTATGAAACTACCTGAAGTTTCTGAAGACTATACCTGGTAGCTTGATGCTTAGTGATGCACTGAAGTCCTAATAACCTGTAGTAAATTGTGCATGGAACTTAAGCTATTAAGTTACTTATTTAAATAGTGACATTATATAAAATACATGTAATGGTTATCTACTATGATAGTGGAACTTTTGAATTTTCTGTTGTGTTTTAAACTGGCCTGTACCTCAGCACCACCCAGCCATTCGCTTTGCTTGCCTGCAACAATATGGGATAGAGAATTGAAAAAAATGTAAAAGATCAAGAACTTGTGGTTTGAAGTAAGAATAGTTTAAAACAAATGGGCTAGAAAACAAAGAAAACCCTACAAGAATTAATACAAAAACATATGGTGCACAGTGTATTTCCTTACCACCTACTGGCTGATGCTGTGCCAGTACCCTAGCAAAGACAACTCCCTCTAGCTTTTTTTTATTTGGACTGACACAGAATCATAGAATCATCAAGGTTGGAAAAGGCTTCCAAGATCATCTAGTCCAAACATCTACATATCACCAGTGTTTCCCTACTAACCCATGTCAGTTTGTACCACATCTAAATGTTTCTTGAACACCTTCAGGGATGGTGACACAGCCACCTCCCTGGCAGCTCTTTCCAGCACCTGACCGCTCTTTCTGAGAGGAAATTTTTCCTGATATCCAATCTGAATCTCCCCTGGCACAACTTGAGGCCATTTCCTCTAGTCATGCTAGTTACATGGGAGAAGAGGTCAACCTCCACAGATGGTAATGGAGAAACCTTAAAATGTGATGAACAACAGGAGCTGTTCTGAAGCCTTCATCATATGGTGTGGTATGTTCCTCTGGTCAGTTTAGGTCAGCTCTCCTGGCTGTGTCCTCTCAGTATCTTGTGCACCTCTAGCCTTCTCACTGTCAAAGCAGAATAAGAATCAAATTTTTTGTATATTATATACAAAAGTATAAACACTGCTCAACCGATGTGTTATCAGTGTTATTCTCATCTTAAATCTAAGACACAAGCACCGTTCTAGCTAGTATGAATAGCAGCCAACATGAATGTTATCGCATCTGAGACAGAATGCTATCACGACTGTTTGGTGATAAATTTAGATGACATATTCCAGTGTATGTTTCATATTTTACTCATTTCTTTCCTATTTTCTTTCCACTTTGCCCTTGACTCATACTAAGAATATATCAACAAGAATACTGCTGGCAGGGATGTGTAAATTTCTTCATCTGTATGTCACTATTCCAAATCTGTGAAGGACTTGGCAGCATCAGTTTACATTTTGCACATCTATCTTTTATGCTGCAGATACAGTACATAGTAACAGGCATAATAAATTATCAATATTTTTAATACTTAGCTACACAGTCTAGTCAGAAATTCCCATTTGTGTTCTTAGACTCTGTTACTCGTTGCCTTATGTGCTCTATATAAGGGAACAATCTAGATAATCCGATCACACTGTGCACACTTGACAAGGATGAGTGTGTTAAAATCTGATTCAAACATTCATAATCTTATATCTGGACAAAGATACAATTTAGTATGACCTTTCTTATATGCATGAATTTTTCTTCTAAAATGCAAAAAAAAAAAAAAAATTGATACTGTTTGGACGGTTTGTTTGTAAGCTGGAAAACTTTCTGGATACAGCTTTCTACTTTCTGTAGTGCTAAGCTATCAAGTAACTCTGGCAGTGAAACCTGATAGCTCAAATTTATATGCAAAATTGCCCTGGTGGTGTTTCCTGATGTGACCTAATGTGGGAAGGTGAAAACAATCTTGGTACTATGGTAAGAGCAAGACTTAAACTTTTGCTTTTTCTTCTGAGCAGCTTAGCTGCTCTCAAGCATTTTAAACCTATGCTTGGTTGAATGTACTTCCCTTAACCAAAGAGAAAAGAGTGCAGACCAGCAGTGCATCTTAAAAATATTTAAACAAGTAAATGTGGAAAGGTGTGATGTGCATAAAGCAAACTAGACCTGCTTCTAGTGAAGATGCTATATCTAGAAGTTGTTTGTACATAGACAGTAAAATTGCACATCTCTAAATGTGACTTAAGTATAATTAAAGTGATGCTGGTTGTTATTGGAAGGAATCACTGCAAAGAATCTCTTCAAGAAATAATAGATTCAATTGCACAAAGACAACCTAAATATAATTAGAAATTGGTTAATTGGTCATAACTATGTGGGAAAAATGCACAAGTCTTTGAGTAATATGAAAAGTGGTGTGGTATCTTTTTGACAAAATCTGTAGTTCTGCAAGTCCTGTGGATGCATCAGCACTGTGCTTTTCTCAAATGTTCCTGCTTGATATATTGACTTTAGGCCTCTTTGAAGCTTTTGTGAATGCTGAAACAACAAAAAAGCTTTTGCAGATCCCATTTTGAAAAGCTTTGAGCAAGAAGTGCTTCAAACATTTCAAAGTGCTTTAAGTCACTTCTAGCAAGTGACTTAAGTGCTTTTCAATTTCATGAATACAGACTTTTGTTTATAAACAAAACTAGTGCATCTTCTTTAGTAGATCTTCAGAATTCTCTCCCCTTCTTTTAAGACAAAAGATAAAGAGGGAAGAACTAGATAACTGGGAACTGGCTAGTGGAAACTATTTTACTGTTGTCTGTGGTGATGGAAGCAAACTAAGTGATAATGTTTGAGGGATATAATTGGTATTAATCAAAAGACTCAGAAAAATAAAGCTTTTTAACGTTACTCAAAACATAGGGTCATAACTCGGCTCGGTTCCTCTCTGCTCTTACATATACTTATTGCTTGCAGAAGAGGATTAACCTAACTTACTAACAAAACCCAAATCTGTGTAAAATACGATGCGAATGTTAATTCTGATATCAATGTTTATTCTTTTGTGCACATTAAGTGAAAGTTATGCATAGTCATTTATTGCGCTTTGATAATGGAATTTATTCCCTAGAAGAAATGAGTGTTAGTGGGCTGTAGGTGGTTTCTGAATTCTAAATAAGTACAAGGAGAACATACTATGTTGACTCTGTTTTCTCCTTTGAGCTGATTTGTGTTTTTGTTTTCCCGCAGTTCCTAAAGCTCCAGTGATTGATTTGGCAGCATGTCTAGTCATTGATAACTGTATAACAGTATCATGGAGAATGCCTGAAGAAGACAGTAGAGTTGATCACTTTGTACTGGAATATAGGAAAACCAACTTTGATGGACTTGCTCGTGTAAAAGATGAACAGTCTTGGGAACTGATAGACTATATTAAAGCTACTGAATATACATTATCAGGTAAAGGCTGTTTATGCTTAAAACCTAAGAATATTGATGTAACTTTTGCTTTGAAGCTTTGAAGAGTATCCATTTGTCTGTAGTATCCATTGTATGTGATGAAATGTATTTGTTGCATTTTGGTCTTGGATGCTTTGAACAGTAACAGCTCTTTCTCGTATGTGGAATATGATGTTTTATAAAAACTGGCCTTTTAAATTAAGTTCATAGTGATACAGTAATTTTTTTTTTTTCAAATTGAAATGAAAGACTGCAATATGAAGTAGATCTTAGTCTTGTAAAGTTGTCAATAGTTAATCTCAATTCCGTTTTCTGAACATCTACTTTTTTAGGTCTAAAGTTTGATACAAAATATATCAACGTTAGAGTACGAGCTTGCAACAAAGCTGTGGCAGGGGAATACTCTGATCCTGTGACTCTGGAAACAAAAGGTAAAATATGGAAGACTTTAACCTTGTCTTATATTGTAAGAAGCATAGAATGGTTGGAAGAGACCTTAAAATGCATCCAGTTCCAACTTCCTTGCTATGGTCAGAATTGCCCTCTATCAGATGAGGCTGCCCAGGACCCCAACCAGCCTGGCCTTGAGTACCTACAGGGATGGGGCATCCACAGCTTCTCTGGGCAGCTGTGCCAGGGCCTCACCATCCTCCTGGTAAAAATTTATTTGTCAACATCTAACCTGAATCTCCCCTCTTTTAGTTTAAAGCCATTCCTCCAGTTTGCCATGAAAAAGTCAGTCTCCCTCCTGTTTGTAAGCTCCCTTTAAGGAATGCAGTGAGATCTTCCTGGAAACTTCTCCAGACTGAACAAGTCCACTTATTCAGCCTGTCTTAGCAGAAGAGGTGCTCCTGCCCTCTGATAGTCTTTATGGATATTTTAGCTTTGTAGCTCTAGATTCTAATCATGGTAATTACTCAAAAAACAAGCAGCTCCAAATTGAGATAGTCTGAAGCTGATGGATCCTTGACGATGTTTTCCAATAAACTAGAAGAATTATTCCTTGGGAGTGATGTTTTGTAACAGAATGCAATTCTTAATTGTTCTGGTGGAAATTATGATTCTGATACTCAAACAAGTGCAAGTTCTTTACTATAATGGGCAAAGTTGCTGATACAAACAATAGATAGACAGTTGTTGATAGACAATTAAAATATAAATTATGTTACTTGTAAGCACTAAATAAAAACAAAGTTATATGCAACTTGAATGAAGCAGTGTGCATTTTGTTAATTTAATAACTATTTTAATACTTCTAAGCAATGGTCATTGTAGGGTGTTCATATTTTTAATATTTAAATACTTCAGTTACTTGCATTCCTTAATCCTCTACCAGAAACAGAGTTCTGATTTTTAGACTCTCTATGGTATTTTTCTACCTTAACACTGCATCTAGTTTACTTTATTCAGTAATCAGCCCACAGAAGCTCAACATCTGCATCTACACACTTCATGTTGTGTTTTTTTTTTAAGACGTGTGCTGTTGAGCTCCAAAATCATAAAATCTCAAATATACTTTCAGCATCAGACTATAATAGCTGATTGTATTAGGATACTCACAGAACAGTTTATTTATAAGTATCTCTAGGGGACTTAGCATGCTATATTCGTTTCCTTTTCTTGGATGAAGAAGTTGACTGCAGCAAATGCCAGGTCTCTTCTAGTTTCATACATCCTCTGTTTTCATATCTGTAATGGACTTTGCAGTTCAACTCTTATGTTTTATCCTGACAATTTTGTTTTCTGCACAATTCAGTAATTTTGATTGTGTAATCACAAATACCTCGTTGGAGAATCAGTGCTATGGTGCATAGAGAATGAGAATGGCTTTTTAAATCAGTCATAACTGTAAGAGTCTAAGTAGGCTGTAACTAGCAGAAAGTGCAAGTTGAATTTAATTAGTAACACTGCAGCATTATGAAGATGAAAAAATATTTTGATATAACCCATACACTAATGGTAGATTATTGTTCTTTAAGGTGCTTCTTACCTTGATTGCAAACATCTAACTAATAAGGTGATGTTTCTTGTGAGCAAAATAATAATGTTACAATTTCTCTACTAATTCTGTCTTTTTTTGAGTCTCCACCAGCGTGAGAGAATGCTATTTCACTTCACTGTTTCACATTTTGTCTTGACTAGCATTTGTGTTTGATTTGGATAACACTTCATCTCATCTGAACTTAAAAGTTGAAGATTCCTACGTTGAATGGGAACCTACTGGAGGTAAAGGCCAAGAAAAAGTAAAAGGGAAAGAAAATAAAAGCAGGTAAGAACTCTGTAAACATATGTATTGTCTGAAATGCATTATCTGGCAATTAAAAAGGGAGAGTGGGGAGAAATTAAATTGATGGTACAACAGTGGGACATGAGAAGAATTTTCACTCAGAAGTTTTTCTCTGCAAGGAATTACATTCTTTGTTTCTCCTCTCCTGTAACAGATGTAGAAGCTATTTCTGGAATCAGTCATAAATGTCTAAAACATTAAGTTGAACGTAAGTCTTGGCAAAATAAATTTGCCAAGGCTTCAGTCAAAGTTCTAAAATAAGATGAGGTAAATGTTGGGAAGTAACTGGTATTCAGCTCTAAAATTGTCCAGTAGTTTTGCAGATCAATACTTGTAAACAGACAGGTTTTCTACTATAAAAATAATTCAGGAAATATCTAGCTGCTGTGTCCTTTTGGAAAGCTAAAGTTAAGAATGAAATTGGTACTGTAAATAATGTTTGAATTTATCCTAACTCTTACTGGTAAGGAAAAGGTACCAATAAAACAAACCAGATTGTGGAAGATAACAATAATAGAACATACCTTTTAAAATGTTTTGGGCTCCTGGAGGTTGGCTTGTTGATGTTATTGGCCAAATCTGCTGCAAGAGCATGTTGCAGATTTGTCCACCAGGACTCCTACCTGTTTTTCTGCAGAATTGCTCTTCTTTCAGCAATCCCCCACTCTTTCCTGTTGTGTGGGATTCTTCCCCAGCAGTGAGCCTGGTGGTCAAATGATTCTGCCCACTTTGCAGTCCATATCCCGCTACTGAAGATATGAAGAGTGAGAGTAGGTCAACAGTCTTGCTAAAATAAAAATGTGAATGGTGTCCATCACTTTTCTGTTGCTCAAAGAGCTGATTAATTTTTCCTCAATTTTTTCAACTGGAACTTCAAAGTATAATCAACACTGCTTGAAATAATACATGAACAAATATGTTCCCTATAGGCATATACTGCCAGAAGTATGCTAACAGTGCTATTTTAAAAATGTGGACAATTTATTGTAATAATGAGCAGTTGTTTAATGAATACTTCTGTCTGACAGTGGCCAGAATACTGTGCTGAAGAGCAGTAAAAGGTGATAATACCTCATTCTTAGGACCTAACTAACATCTAGTTTTGTTGTGAATCTTTGCTAAATCCCTTTGCTTGATGTAGTGAGCAATCTAATAGCCTTTATCAGTAACAGCTTATATGTGCTTCATAAAATTCTTAAGAATTTGACTGTGTATTCACAGATTTTGTTTGTTTTCTAGTGACTGGAAAGCAGTTGTATAAGAGTACCTCCTGGTGTGCAGGATTTCTGATTTGCAGTAGAAGAATTGTGCCTTGTAGAGTTTATACAAAGACTCCTATTATTTACAGATTCATCTATACATAGCCAGTATATATCCGTAATGTATATTTTTAAACTTCTGCTGCATGGTAACTTAATGGTCATTCTTCCAACTGCACTTATTGATCACTTCTGAGAATTTTAAAATAACTTGATATTTTTAGTTCTTATTTTTGAATCCAGCTATTTTTTTTTGCTTCTCAACTTGTATAGTAATTGTCTTGGATCAGTAAAAACATGTTTTCATGTCTTCCAAGATCACAGAGTTTAACCTGATGGTATGTGTAAAAAAAATTAATGGCAGTTCTACCTACTGAATCAACTTTTTAAATGAGAAAGCATCATTTTTGTTATGAAAAGGCTGTCAAAATATTCCCTTATTCCTTATATAACTGTGTTTTCAGTTAAAACTTCTGTTATGATTGTATATTAGAACTCCTGTTTGAGAAATTACTTGTTTTGCTCTCATGTACTTATTCACTGGTTTAGTAGTTGTAGGATCAAAGTAAATGCCCAGGTCTTAATTTCTCACAGATATTACTCTTCTGTGCTATCCATCAGGAGGATATGTTTTTGTTTGACCTGAGCAGTACTGAAAAATCTGTGTAGGCGAAACAATCTCTGCCTATAGTTCTGCAACAGGAAGCTATCAATTTCTGCTGAACGAAGTCTAAAGCCTGCTTCAGAGATTGACTTCTTGCTCTTAAACCTTGGGAGTCTTGTCTCTTCTTCTTGTAGCTATCAGTGAAGGGCTTCCCTTGTTCTTGCTTTTGATTTGATAAGATATGGTCATGTTCAACTGTGTCTCAGGCTCACCTTTTCTTGCAGGAGATTTAGGATCGTTGATTCATACAGGAGGCTTTTCTTCCCTGTCTAAAAGTTCCAGTGTGAAATTAGTCTGTATTAGAGGGTATAAAAATTGAAGCTAACTCCATGGTTGGTGAAAAGGCTGTGGTAATAATTGTTTCACATGGCAAATAAACATCTTTTAAGGGCTGGAAGGACATGATGGCTGTAAGGTTCTTAGTGATCTGTAACACATCTGTAAGACGTTGTTATTATATTAATGTCTTGGACCAGACTGGAAGGAGTTTTGTGCAACCTGATTTAGAGAAAGGCATCCCTGCTTATGATGGAGTTGGAAATAGATGGTCTTTAGGTCCCTTCGAACCTAAGCCATTCTGTAACTTCTGATATCTGTCCTTAATCTTCTCCAAAAGAGAATGAATGTTGCTCAAAGTCTCATTTTTTCACCAAAGAAAACAAAAACTGAGGCTAACTGCTGTACTACAGATAACAATCATAGTCATAAGACCATGATTTTATTATAGAAGAGTGGAAGAAATACGTCAGTTACTCTATTAGCTAATAAAATCTGTGCTGCATTAGAAAAAAGGCACCAAACTGACTTACTGCTATAAAATTTGCTGGCTTTCCATTTCTGAAGGGAGAGGTAAGCACTTAAAAACAACTTTAAATATTTTTTTAAACTTTCATGCTTAATACTGAATGCCATTGTCTGAACTGGTAAAGGCTGTTAGATTTTGTTGAGAAAGCCTGTGCAGGTGGCCATTTAAAGAAGATCTGAAAGAAATTATACCAAAGACTTTTTAATGTATTCCTGACTTTGACAAAATTCTAGCAAAGAACCTGCTTTTCTTGGAGTCATTCTCTAAGTGGCTACACTTGCTTTCTGCCTAACTCAGTTATACCTAATCTTACAGAAAAATTTAAGCAGCTTTTGTTGGATATGCAAATGAATGGTCTGTATCTAAAGCAGGATGGATTCTGCAGTGTTTTCCTCTGAAATGATGCTTTAATTCTTGGTTTTGCTTTGCTTTGTTTTTTTATGCAACTGCTTGTTTCTTTTTTCTTTGGTAAGTAAACTACAAGTTTTCACATTAATAACATTGAAAAGCTTTGGCTGTAGTTTGGATTATTGCATGCTACTCACCTGGTTCATGTAGTTCTCGCAAGCAATTTAGAAGGTTGGCTAGTTTCTGATCAGTATTGCAATTTATATGCTAGGTGGTGGTGCTACAAATAATCATCAGTTTCAGAGCAATGATTTCTTGAAGGCTTCCTTGACTAGATCAAAATAAGTGAACAAGAAATTCTAGCATCTTTTTATATGATGGCTTAATACCAATCAGCTTTTGATTGCCACCCGACTTTATTTTAATTGTGATACTAGGCAAAAGGGGCATTTTCTGACCCTTTATGAAATGGTGTTTGAGAACAATTCCAGAAAGTTGAAATTAGTGTAGAATGAGTCAGAACAGTAACAAGCTCAATTTCACTGTACTTGTCCTGGATATTTAAACAATTATTATTACCAAACTGTAGCTGAACTAGAAAGTTAAAGGGAAAACATCCTTTTTTGGATATAAGCTCATGTATACTAGACTCTGGGGGTTGTGGATTTGGAAGTCTTCCTGAAATATGTCAGAACTAACATGCTTTCTATACTGTTTAAGTTTTGTCAGTGAAGTTAAACCTGTAAGCTACATAGCTGCTTCTGAGAAGTTAAATGTTTTTGCTCCTAATTACTTTTAAAGTAAAACCCAACATGATTTTCTGATTACCAAGGTTTAATGTTCACTGTAGTTTGCTAATAGCTTTCATTTCGTTTAATGATTAAATTTTTAGGAATTATATTTTGAAAGGATAACAAAGGTAAAAAAAAATATTTGGAAACATTAGGAAACCTCATGGGTTAAAAATTACTCTCTAAAACAACTGATTGCTCACTAATGTGTTCTCCAGTACAAAGTTCTCTGCATTTATTTTGTTATTAATTCCTAAGGGAGATTTTCTGATCATACTTAATCAAAAGCAAAGCCTTTCTTGACTAGGATTAGACTCTTAAATTTTTGTAAAGATTCCTATGGTGTTGCTGTGTGCTCCTCAGCACAGTGTGTTATGGCACAGCTTAATTTTGTGTGGTCTTTGAAAGACTTAATAAATAAAATTTCCCCTTGTTCAATATATATTTTTGATATTTAATTTCTTGAGGAGGATTGTGCTACATTAAATTCTGGAAGTCTTGCTTCATCTCTTTTAATTCTGCTTAGAATTGATTTTCCTGGGTTCTGTATCATGTGTGATCTTTGAAATTACAGTTATTGTTTTATTCCTTTTGTAGTTCTTCATTGGGTTGCACTCTTTCTTGGGATTTCTTTCACAGTTTATCCAAGCAATATGTATACTAAAAAAACCTGTCTTTAAGATAAGACTGGTGTTATTTCTCCATTCACTGACACTGAAATCTAGGTATCTTTGCATCAAGTATCAGTAGTGCATTCATACTCAACTGTTGTAGCTGGTTTATGTGTTTTATTAGAAATCTTATGCAAAAAATAAGCAGTCCAAGGTTCTGAGTATTCCAGGCAAAATACTGGTTTATGTAGAAGTCTGTGTGCCACACATCTATTTTTTTTCTCTGAACTTGTTACATCTTGATATTTTTTTTTCCTGGTTGTTGTGTTTTCCATCTCAGTTTTTGTGCATGTGTACTAGCTGACTATTAGATTTGTGTTGCGAGTGGCTGAACTTGACTCTGCCATTTCAGTAGCTTGTGTATGTTTTTTGTAACATAATTGGCTCTTGCTTAGGAAAACTTGTTTTGATGTGTATTGCTGTAGTAGTGTGCAAATCTTCAACGGTTCTTTTCTTAGAAGTGGTGCATCTCCAAAGAGGACATCTATTGGTGGAAAGGCCGCAGTGAAGGGCAGCAGAGATCGCTTTGCTGGTGAATCATACACCGTGTTAGGTAAAGTGAACTTCTTTTTATGACTTTGAAGTCAGATTAGATAAGAACCAGAGGAAAAATCTCAGTTCATTCAAGACTGTGTACTTGATGCTGCCCCACACAAGGGGTAGTCTTGCCTATTTAGCACCAGAATTGAGCTATACCAAGTGATGTCAGGTCTTTTGAAGTCCTCTGTTACAAAGCTCTTAGCTCTTAGTGACTGGCATTCACAGCTTTTCAACATGAGTTAATATTAAATGTATATAGTCTCAGTGGATGTAAATAAAAACTGTCTCCTTTTTCTGCTTTATATCTCTTATCTACTTATACAACATAATTTTTTGTTACTAGTAGTTCAGATTTTTTTTGTTTTGAAGTCTTTACTGTAAAGAAGCTAAAATAGGGGGAACCTAACTGATGCCTGTAGGGAAGCAAAAATTGTAAGACACAAATATAGCAACTAAATGTATTTTTTTAATAGGAAACAATGCTATTGAAAGCGGGCAGCACTACTGGGAAGTGAGAGCACAGAAGGACTGCAAATCCTACAGTGTGGGAGTGGCATATAAAACTCTGGGGAAATACGATCAGCTGGGAAAGACTAACATAAGCTGGTGCATCCATGTCAACAACTGGCTGCAAAACACATTTGCAGCGAAACATAATAATAAGACCAAGACACTGGATATACCTGTTCCAGACAGATTAGGAGTATACTGCAACTTTGATGGAGGTAAACTACAATTCTATTAAACTGAGCTAAAAAGCTTATTTGAATAATGGTGTCTAGCTGAAGCAGTGCAAGGCAAAGTAGTACATTACTGATGCTTCTGATTGACAGTCTCTTATGAAAAGAGACAGAGCTGTTCATGTAATAATGCTTATAATGTCAAATGACCTGAGATCATCTATGTGACACAGCTGCTGAGAAATTTTAAGTTGTAGAATAAACTAATTCTGTTCCAGGAAAATTATTCCAGGTGTTTTCCTGGAAAAGTACCAAATTTGCAGGAAGTTAGACAGCAGCAGCATTAAACATGTATTTCAGCTTGCTTTCTGCCCCTTTCAGGTCAGCTCACATTTTACAATGCAGTCTCAAAGGTGCCGCTACATACCTTCAGAATGAAGTTTACACAGCCATTGTTACCAGCCTTCATGGTCAGTATCCAAAACTTTGATCCATTTCTAACACTGAATATTCACTTTGCTGAAGACTAATAGTTGTGCTTTAAGGGTGGAAATGTGGATTACTGCTTATGATGAATACTTAAATGTTTCTTCCTTTTTTTATTTCACACAGTGCTTACACTATACCCTGACATTTCACTGAGGCAAACTCATGATTTACAGATGTCTCAACTATGATAAGACACTTCATCTTTATAAAAATTCTTATAAATTCATTGTGTGTTCTGTTAGCAGACGATCCTGCAACAGTAATTGAACCAAACTGATGCAGATGAAAGCCCAACATGCTAAAAGCTGCAAGAGCAGATATCATGAGATAAAACTAGATTAAATGCATCCCTCTGAAATAAAACATTCTAGCTTTCAAATGCAGTGAGATTTTTCTTGCTAGGCATTTCTCTGGTCTGCATGGCTTTTTTTTTCTGCCTATAGGCCAATCAACGAAAACTTGCTTTAACTGTGAAAATTCAAATCTGCAAAAATGCAGGGGAAGAGAATAAGTTACTGCATACTTTTTTTCCTTTAAGGGCTTTGAACAAGTGGAGTTGGAGGCCTCAGCTGCATTATAAGCTGCCTACCAAGCACATCATATTTGGGAAGCAGGGTATAGGCCTGGGAGAACTTAGGCATCTGAGGAGGCTGTCACTTTAGTTCATAGTAACAACTCAGGTGCCTAGACACTGACCTTCTACGTCTTGTAAACCAGCCCACAGTAAACATGGCACTGTAATTCTATTGTGTAATTAGGCTGATTAATAAAGATTGCCCAGGCAACTTCTCATCATACTTTACTGTCAGACATACCACTACAAGTTGATTATGCGTTGCTACAGCTGACTCATAAATCAATTCTTAAGACATGCAAGCGAACACTTACTTGTACAACTCAGCCTATTTGTTTTCATCTCATACAGAGTTTAACAGAGTTTAAGTTACTGGCTGCAGTCTCTATTATGCTATTGATGTTAACTTGAATAAAGTAAAAAAGGCAAGCTGCTTAATTACAGCTGTTGTACTGAAATTTATTTGTGCAATTAGGTACACATTCTTTAATATCATTCAGTTAGAGAATAGGTGTCCTTTACAATGGCAGCCTGAATCTCCTCAAAACTGTTTTTTACACTGACCTATGTCAGTGTTTGCATTCACATAATTCTGTCATGTCACATTGGAACAAAGTACTGCTTTCAGACACTGGAGAACTGTTGTATATTGGTTGTAACTGTCATTAAGTACTTGCTGTTAGGATATCAGTCTTAAATATAGAAATTTTTTTTATAAACTTAGTTGGAAAGCATAGAACGTGTAGCATCTTAGATTTTATGGTGTAATGCTAGGGCCCTGGGCAACCTAATCTAGTGGATGGCAACCCTGACAATGGCAGCAGGGTTGGAAATAGATGAGCTTTAAGGTCCTTTCCAACCTGAGCTATTAGATGATTATTCAGAATTGGCTTCTGATTAGAATGTTTCTGTGTGTGATGACTACAGAGAAAGAGAAGACAAATGCAACTGTGGGTTAAGTTTTGTGTCAGTGCCACTATGGGAAGGGAGAACAGAAGTATAATTGCTTCATACTGTTTAGATTATTCGTGAATATTTTTTTTCCCTTTCTCTTTCAGATCTGGTGTGGTGGTCTTGCAGTAAGTACTGGTTTGCAGGTGCCAAGTGTTTTCACTGCACTCCAGGAAAATGAAAATGGATTAAGCAGATCAACTAGTAATCTAAATAATATTGCCCAGTAATGTCTATTGAACACTTATATTGTTGAATGTTTTTTCAGCGCAGCTTCTATGCGCTGAAACTTGAGAATTGGTTTGAAAAATGGGTGGGAAAATCAAGAGCTGTGTGTAGCTATGTACTTTTCTATTACTGTACTTAAGATTTTGTTATGGACTTGAATATTAATTTTGTTACAAATATTTTTCTATGAAGAATATAACAAATAGTATTTTTTTAGCTCTCCTAGCAAGAATTATTTGACTACAGATTAATACTATTGGTCTTCCCATACAAACATGAGATATAACAAGCAGGCATTTCAAAAGAATATCTATTCATGTAAGAGATTGTGGGGTAGATATGAAGAAATAAAGCAATCTGTGCTTTTTTTCTGATTTAAAAAAAAAAAATCAAAAACTAACACCTAATTTATTTTTGGATTGGTAGTCATATATTTTCTTTCACAAATCACATAAAATGATGTTTTTTTTTACCTCAGTTCTTACCTGGAAGTTTAATAGTAGTCAGATGATTTATTAGTGGGAGGGCTTAAAAAAAAAAAAAGGCATGTTATATTCTTTGTGGAAAGAGTTAACATTTCAGTGAGAATTATTTGTATATCATTGACTGTTTAAAAAAATCTACTTGCTTCTCTCTAATCAAGTCCAATAGCTTAGAAATTTTTTCAGATACATATTAGAACTGCTTTGAAAGTAATGCCTCCTAGTTTATTATGTTGGCCCACAGTGTCAGAGGAGGTGGTATGTGTCACGGAGTTAATTAGATCAATCTGTGCCTGTGACATAGGGGCAGTAGGCCCCTGCCTTCCCACCCTCCCACCCTGGCCCCACAAAATGGGAAGGAAGGGAGAAAAAAACAGTGGCAACAATCTGAGTGCCAGAAGGAGCTCTGTTTCAGTACTGACTACTTCAGAAGCAGCCCAAATCCCCTCATACGCAGCTAAGATCTCCTTTTCAGTTGGAGTGTAGCCCTCTTCCAACCCCCTGTAGGCTCGACTCCAGAATCCCAGAAGTCGGCCTCGGGTCTCTCCTGAGGCTCTTTGCCACAAACTCCAAGTAGGGCCTTTCTCTCCAGCAGCAGTGTAGAGGATGTTCTTTACACCCTGTCCCATTCTTACTGGCCCTAGTGCCACAGCACGGGCTATCTCCTGTTTAATCTGTTCAAAAGCCTGCTGCTGCTCAGGGCCCCATGTAAACTCATTCTTCATTCGTGTCACATGATAGAGGGCTCACAATGAGGCTATAGTTTGGAACATGCGTTCTCCGAAAGCCCACTGCGCCCAGAAAAAAATGTGCCTCTCTCTTGCTAGTGGGTGGAGACATAGCAGTGATTTTGTTGATCGCATCTGTTGGGATGTGACAACGGTCATCTTGCCACTTTATACCAAGGAACTGAATCTCCTGGGCAGGTCCTTTCACTTTGCTTCACTTAATAGCAAAACCAGCACACAGAAGAATTTGGATTATTTGCTCTCCTTTTTGTGAAGACTTCTGCTGTATCGCCCCACACAACGATATCATCAATGTACTGCAGGTGCTCAGGAGCACTGCCCTCTTCCAATACAGCTTAGATCAACCCATGGCAAATGGTCGGGCTGTGTTTCCACCTCTGGGGCAAATGGTTCTAGGTGTACTGAATGCCCCTCCATGTGAAAGCAAACTGGCCTACATTCTTTGGCCAAAGGAATGGAGAAGAAGGCATTATCAGTGTCAGTGGTGGCACACCATTTGGCTGCTTTTGACTCTAGTTCATACTGAAGTTCTAACATGTCTGCTACAGCAGCTCTCAGTGGGGGTGTGACTTTATTCAGGCCATGGTAGTCCACCGTCAGCCTCCATTCTCCACTGGCTTTACGCACTGGCCATATAGGGTTGTTAAAGGGTGAGTGAGCTTTGCTGATCACTCCCTGACCCTCTAGTTGATGAATCAACTTATGAATGGGGAGCAGGCAATCCCTGTTGGTGCAGTCTGTGCACCATTTTTGTAGCAATTGGTACCTGTTGCTCTTTTACTCGTAGCAATGCCACAACAGACAGATCTTCTGACAGGTCAGGCAAAACAGACAGTTCTTAATGTTGTCTGTGTCTATAGCAGCTATTCCAAAGGCTCATCGATACCTCGTAGGATCCTTGAAATGCCCCCCTTCTGAGGTAATACCTAGTATACATGGAGCCCCTGGGCCAGTCACAGTAGGATGTTTTTGCCAGTCCTTACCAATGAGGCTTATCTCGGTCTCCAACACAGTCAATTCTTGACAGCTCCCAGTCACTCCAGAAATATGGATTGATTTTGTCCCTTCATGACTCAAGGGCATCAGAGTGCACTGTGCACCGGTATCTACCAGTGCCTTATATTTCTGTGGTTCTGATGTGCCAGGCCATCGAATCCACACAGTCCAATAAACTCTATTATCCCTTTCCCCCCAACTGAGGGCAGGGCCCCTCTATTCATTACGTGTGGTAACTGAAGCAACTGCACTGGTGGTTGATCTGCTTTGTAATTATCTCACCCGTGCTTGTAATACAGGAGTAGCTTGGTCATGCCACTTCTTCATGTCTTCTACATGGTCACGTAGGTAATGCCACAAGGCAATTTGGGATGTAGCATTCTTTACTGGAGCCAGAAAGCGTTTGTCTTTAACAACTGAGATTTTTGATGGTGCATGTGAGAAGGAGGGTTCATCATCTTTAATTAGTTGGATTCACATTAGTTTGATCAGCTCCTTCATTAGACTTTTTTGATTATCCTGATCTTCATCAAGCATTTCTGATGCTACGACAGGTTTGTCACAATTAATCAGTAGAGACACTTGCTCTTGCATTTCATTCAGTTGGTCCGTTATTTATAAGATGGCAGAAATGGAAGTGTAAGTTGGGGGTCCTGTTGTTCATAGTTTGGGAATGTAAGAATCAATTCAAAAACTAAGTGTCTTCTCTGTTGGTCCTTGTATCTGTCAAACATTGCCATTAGTGTACCGGTGTATCTGTCTGGTGCTGTTGTTGTGAGTTTCTGCCATATATCAGGCGTCGTCCTCACTCTCTCAGGGTCGTGGTCTTGGCATGGGTGGTTAGGAACAAAGGTAGGGTCATACAACATTTCCACCCCAGCTATTTCCCTCAAATATGGATACCCTTTTCAACTGCATCTCACCTTTTCATCACAGGCTTCAAGCCATCTTTGAAGGGATACCTTTCCTTCACGGCTATTAACACTCGTTCCCAGAGCATGGCAGCCCAATCCAAACATCGACTAATTCCTCTGTCAATAGCTGTATCTCTGGCAATGGCTCCTAGTTGGCGAGCTTGATTACCATCTAGAAACAAGCTACTGGCCCTGCTGTCCCAACAGTGAACCAACCAGAAAATGAGAGTTTCATTCGGGCACCATGTAAACTCCTTTCTTGAGCCTTGGATTTCAGTCATCTTCAGAGGCCGACGAGTAGTAACAGAGACTTTCTCTTCATCACTCTCTTCTGCATGTCTCTTAGTTTTTCCTTTTGCCTTTCCCAGTGATGGTGATTCTGAGGAGGGTCCCTCACCTGGATCTTCCTCCACCTCCTCCTCCGCTTCTTCTTTTTCCCATTCTAGATGCAAGGACACTCGTTTCCATTTCTTGCCTTCCACAGGAGCAACTGATATTGCTAGTGGTGTCTCCTGTAATTGATCGGTTTTGACTTGGAGATTTTCCCCTTTGGTTTGAACCTCAGCTCAGAAACCCTCTCTCTCCAGAACAGTGTTATATAGGGCATGGTAAGCACAAGCCAAACCCCAAATAAGTTGTACCTCCTTAGATTTATGTAAGCTGTACCGTCTCTGACTCAAATACTGGCTTAGTTTCTCAGGATCCCACAGGTGTTCAAGAGTGAAATCCCATGATATTGCGGGTCCCCATGCCTCTAAGATCTTTCCTAAACCTCTCCATATTCCCTGCCAGTCAGGGTTCTCTGGTTTTAGAGGAGATTCCTCCTTATCATGAGTGTATTGGAATACATTCAGGGAAACTGATAACACGCACACCAAAATGAGCATTAATTTGAGATTCGAAAAACGTGTGACAAACTGAGAAGAAAGCCTGGAAACTGGTCTGAACATCATGTTGTTTGTAAAATTAATTATTCCATTTGGGATGTAGTTGTTTGTAAAATTAGCCATTCCATCTGGGATGTGAATGTCAAAATTCAAATCATACCACATTGCGTATAGGCACCATGCAGGTCTCCATCAGTGCTCTTATTTGGTTATATATGAACACAATTCCACAACAAGCAATTATGACATTGATAATTGGCCAGTAAGTTGCAAGTAACATCATGGCTTTTAATCCCTTACACAGTGCCCCCACGATAAAGAGTGGGTTCATCGCTGGTAGCTGCTAAAAAGGGATTAATGAATTGGAGCTAACAAGAAGAGGGAAAAAAAAAAAAAAAAAAAAAGGCACTACCCAGACTAAGCAGTGCTCAAAGTTTACAAATATCCCAGAATACTGGCAGTACACCTGCTCTTTCAAGTTCAAGTTTTCCAGCACTGAAACCTGAACTACTGATAATACTCCCTAACGAAGCTAAGAGCAGAGAGAGAGATTCGTTCCAAAAGCTAAAAAGTAGCTATGCCTGCATTCTCCACCAGCAATCTGTCACAGAGTTAACTAGATCAATCTATGCCCGTGACGGGGGTAGTAGGCCCCTGCCCTCCCCCCTCACACCCCGGCCCTACAAAATGGGAAGGAAGGAAGGGAGAAAAAAACAGCGGCAACAATCTATGGAGGAAAACTTATTTTATTAACTATGATATCAGAATGCAAGATAACACAATATAATATAATCTAATTGAAATTGAGACTAATAAATCAAATAAGGTAGGAGAGAGAGAGTTCCTGAGACCGAGTCAAACCTGAAAAGCTTGGAAAGGCTAGGAAAGCACCCTCCAGCACCCACTGCCAGGCAGTAAGAGACCGCCCCACCCAGAAGGGCCAGACTTATGTGATGTATAGGGATAGGTACCTGGAATTGAAGCATTAACACTTTAATTCCCAGTACACTACATGATGTTTTGATGCGGAATACTGAAAATAAAAAAAAAAAAAACAACCATAAAACGATGACAGTATGGTAGTAGAGGTTAAGCATGGGAAGGAATAACCACATGCATCAGTATAGATTTGGGACTGGCCTGCTGGAAAGGAGAAAGGAGATCTGCAGAGAATGCTATGGGTGTCCTGGTGGACAACAGGTTGGCCATGAAATAGTCATGTGCTTTTGTGGCCAAGAAGGCCCATGGTAACCTAGGCCACAATAAAAAGAGTGTGGTCATCAAGTCAAGAGAGGTGATTTTTCCCCTCTACTCTTCCCTGGTGAGGCCATGTCTGGAGTAGTGTCTGGTTCTGGGCTCCCCCAGTACAAGAAGGAAGGGGAAACTACTGGAGAGAGTCTAGCAGAGAGCTACAGGGATGATTAAAGGCCTGAAGCATCTCCTGTATGAGAAGAAGCTGAGAGACCTCTGACTGCTTAACCTGGAAATGGCTGAGAGAGCATCTTATCAACACTTACAAATATCTAAAGGATGGGAGTCAAGAGGATGGGCCCCAGCTCTTCTTGGTGGTGCCTAGCAACAGAACAAGGGGCAACAGGCACAAGCTGGAACAAAGGAAGCTCAGTCTGAACATAAGGAAAAACTTCTTAGCTTTGGGAATGGCAGAGCACTGGAACAAGCTGCCCAGAGAGGTTGCGGAGTCTCCCCTGGAGATTTTCAAAACCTACCTGGATGCCTTCTTGTGCAACCTGCTGTAGGGAACCTGCCTTTTCAGCGAGTTGGAATCAATGGTCTCCAGAGGTCCCTTCCAACCCCTGGTTCTGTGATTGTGACATAATCCTTAAAGGAACAGCATCTGAAGCTGTCACATAGACAGTTGTTACTATCCAAATCTCAAGTATTTCTTCCTTATTTCTTTAGTTTTTTATTGCAGTGAGTATCTGAGTAGAGCTCAACTGCAAAGATGTCATTGTCATGTGAGATTTGCATGCCTGGGCCCGGGTGGTGTTTAGAGAGAGAAGGATTATGACGGTTGCTTCTTATTTTGAGACTTATTCTTTAGGCTGTGGTTAATAGGCATCTAAAAGGCACTAAAAGCCAAGTGCCTTTTCCTACTACCCAGTCATCTGCTTGGTTTTGGATGTCCAGCTACAGTTTCTATTTAAATTTACCCTACTATAAATATTAATTTTTCTTTCCAGAGGAGAAAGTGTGTAATGAGAAACAACCATGAGTAATCTCTAACTCTGTAATGAGAGTGTAATAAGAGAGGTCCCAAGGCTCAGTACTGGGACCGTTTCTATTTAACATCTTTATTAATGATCTTGATGAGGGGATTGAGCACACCCTCACTAAGTCTGCAGATGACACTAAGTTGGGAGGGAGTGTTGATCTACTTGAGGGGAGAAAGGCACTACAGAGGGACACAGATAGACTGGATTGATGGGCTGAGTTTAACTGTATGAGTTTCAATAGGGCCAAGTGTCAGATCCTGCATTTTGGTCACAACAACCCCACGGAACCCTACAGGTGTGGGGAGGAGTGGCTAGAAAGCTGCTTGATAGAAAGGGACGTTGGTGTACTGATGGACAGTCAGCTGAATATGAGCCAGCAGTGCGCCCAGGTGGACAAGAAGGCCAATGGTATCCTGGCTTGTATCAGGAATGGTGTGGTGAGGAGGACTAGGGAAGTCATCCTGCCCCTGTATTCATCATTGGTGAGGTCCCACCTCGAGTACTGTGTTCAGTTTTGGGCACCTCAGTACAGAAGGGGATATGGAGGTGCTGGAGCAGGTCCAAAGAAAGGCAACAAGGTTTGTGAATGGCTTGGAGAATATGCCCTATGAGGAGAGACTGAAGGAACTGGGGATGTTCAGTCTGGGGAAAAGGAGGCTGAGGGGAGACTTTATTGCTCTCTTCAAATATCTAAGAGGTACTTACAGTGAAACCAGGGTTGGTCTCTTCTCACTGGTGACAGGTGACAGGACGAGGGGAAATGGCCTCAAGTTGTGCCAGGGTAAGTTTAGGTTGGATATCAGGAAAAACCTCTTTACAGAAAGGGTTGTTAAGCACTGGAATAGGCTCCCCAGGGAGGTGGTTGAGTCACCATCCCTGGATGTGTTTAAAAACCATTTGGATGTGGTGCTCAGGGACATGATTTAGCGAAGGGTTTTAGAATTAGGGTAGTATGGTTAGATTGCTGTTGGACTCGATGATCTTTAAGGTCTTTTCCAACCTGAGCAATTCTTTGATTCTATGAAGAGCACTGCAAAGGGAGGTGATGTTCCCCTGCTCTGCTCTGCCTCTGTGAGGCCCCATCTGGAGTAGTGAGTCCAGGCCTGGGGTAACCAAGCAGAAGAAAGATTTGAAGCTCTTGGAGCAAGTCCTGAGGAGGTTACGAAGTTGATCAGAAGGATGGAGTACCTCTCCTATGAAGAAAGGCTGAGGGAGCTGGACTTGTTCAGCCTGGAGAAGAGAAGGCCCTGAGGAGACCTCATTGGAGCCCTCCCATAGTTGAAATACAAACTTTTTACATTATCTCCAAGTGATGAAACATGAAGAAATAGTTTTTAAGCTAAAAGAAGGGAGATTTACCTTAGATGTCAGAGTAATTTAGTCAGAGGGCGGTGTCTGGCACAGCTGCCTGAAGAAGCTGTGGGTGCCCCATCCCTGGAGGTGCTTAAGGCCAGGTTGGATGGGGCCCTGGGCAGGCTGAGCTGGTAGGGGGCAGCCCAGTGCAGTTTTGGAACTGAGTGGGCTTTAAGGTCCCTTTCAACCCTAAATATTCTAGAATTCTATGATTTTAATTATGAGATTGTTTCAGAAAGTAGTAGTGAAACCTATAACGTAACCTTGATTATACATGAAGTTTTAAAATGTATGAGGGCTGCTAGGAAAGTAATGCCTCCTATTTTATTATATTGACCTATGGTAACAGAGGCAGATGTTGGTGGTATTGCAGTAGAGATTGAATCTTCCAGGCAATATTTTGTTGTCGTATGAGAGATGGCAGCAGAGGAGCAGTCTGACAGAATGGTGTCTGACTTGGAAGTGGGAGTGAAGCAAGGGTGTGTCATTGAATTCCTCCATGTGGAAATAGTGGTATCCACTGACATTCATCGACACTTCTGAATGTGTATGGAGACCAAACAGTGGATGTGAGTAAAGATGAGACAATGAGTGGTATGTTTCACCAGTAGCCATAGAGGGTCACTACTGCTAGAGCAGGTTTTTACAAGCCTGCATGCTGCACTCTTGCTCACAGCTAGAAAAAAATGCATAGCTAATGGTGGTGATTGTATTGAAAAAGTGTTTTGTAGCTCAGAATGTGATCTATCAAATAGTATTATCTTTGTATCTCTTGTAGTTTTCATGGACATAAGAGGCATTGCTTTCAGAGCAACCTATGTAATTTTTTTCTTTAATGCTTAGTTTGAAGGAAGCGTGAAGTATTTCATACTGTCATTTTTTTGACTTGCAAGTTTTAGTCTAACCAATGTTCTAAATTAACTTAACATGTGACTTTGTACTCTTGAAAGATAAATTTGTTACAATAGTTTGCACAGATTTCAGATCTTTGCTGCTAACAGCTAGTTCCATTGTTAGTGTTTGTGATTTTTTTTGTTTGTTTGTTTGTTTTCCAGTAAATGGGGATATGAAGAATTGCCTTAAGCACTTTAGATCTTTTTAGACTTTTTTTTGAGCTAGTGTCTGTTTTGACTTGAGTACCAATATATTAGTGATACAGTTGATACACTGTTTGTACAAAGTATATTAATGATATTTGTTAAGAATTTGCTCTGCAGGTAAAGAGAGATGCATGCAGCCTTTAGAGCTGCTTTTTCCCAGAGCAAGCTTCAGGGGTTGGAGGGGTGGTTCTTTGGTGGGGATTATCTTCTGTCCAACGCAGTAATACAGCTGGCGACTTCAATACTGAGCCTCCCTGCTCTGGAGCCAGAGACTGTTTGGTGGCAAGACAGGGGAGATCTTCTAAATGACCAAAATGAGATTTTACTACTACTTAGTTAAGCAGTTACTGGTAATAATTCAGCGTTAAAATATCTTTAGCATAACTTGTAAGGAACTGGAGGTTTCCCTTGAATGAATATAGCAGAAGGTTATCTTCATTTCTGTGAGAAGGTGCACGAATTTAGGAATGCGGATTGCAGAAAGGATGATGTAAAAGCATCCAGCTGAGAGGTGTTCCTTTAAGTAGCAAATTGAGAAGGCAGAAGGGGACTTGTCTTTCTTTCCTCATTGCTTTTTCTCCTCAAAGAACTGCACGAAGCTATGACACAAACCTCCTTCGCTGCTTCTCGTATTCAGACAGAGGAGGCAGACGTTCTCCCCAGGGGAACTCGGTCACAGTTCTCTCCTGCGGGCCGGGCCGCTCTGCCGGATCTCATCTCATCTGCCATCACGCTTCGGCCCATCCCTCGGCAGCCCCCTGCCTGCAGGCCCGTCGCCGCCCGCTGGAGGCAGGGCGCCTTCGTTGTCTCTCACGTGTGTGTGTTGCCAGCGTTTTGTTTCACTAAATAAAGCTGAGAGCTGATGCGTACAACTCAATCTATAGCACGCCGCCTTCGTTGCCGCGCGGACGTCCTAGGGCTGCGCCGGGGCGGGGCGGGGAGAGAACGGGGGGAGGAGGGAGGAAGGGCGGGCGGGGCGCTGCGCCGCGCCTCAGCGCCGGAACGGGTGCGCATGCGCGCAGCGGGCGGCGCGGAGCGGGCGGTGGCGGCGCAGGTAAGGGCGGCCCTTCCGTATCTGCGAGGGGCCCGGCGCTGCGGCGGGGGAGCTCGGCGCTGCGTCGGGGAGCTCGTCGCTGCGGCGTCCGCCTGAGCGCGGCTGCCGCGGCCCGAGTGGCGCCGCAGGGGCGTGCGACACCTCCCGCCTCACGTTTCCCCGCAGGCCGGCGGCGGGGCGTTGCGCAGCGGGGAAGATGAGAGGCGCGGCGCTGCTGTGGGGTGGCGTTGTCGTGCGGCCCCGGGACTGATGCAGAAGGTCAACAAGAACGTGGTGCTGGCTGTGCTGAGCCTGACCAGCCTGGTATTCCTCCTCTTCCAGCTCTACTACTATAAATTCTACCTGTCGCAGAAGGTAAAACCATCCGCCCGCCTTTGGCCGCTTTCCCGCAGTCCGTGATTGTGAATGAGGCCGTGGTGATGCGTTCCTTATCGACTGTGAAGGCTGAGAGCTGAGCTGCTAGCTGCCGTGACTTCGCGGCTTCAATAAGCTCCAGCAACGCGAAGTTGCTTTGCGTCTGGGAAGAGCAGAGCGCAGTCCTGCTGCTTTGCCGCCATGGTGCTTGCCTAACGCTGCCTGTGTTTGTCACCCCACTGTTGACCGCTGCTCACAAACCCGAGACCTGATCCTGCCCCCACGGCTCGTGTCGACCTATCTAAATAATAATAAACACAGCAGTAGGCTTTGGTTTCTCTTCCAGTGCTGTAGTTGGGTGACAGAAGGCATAATCATAAAGGGCTAACTGGATAAATGCCCATGAAAATATTGTTAAGAGATCACAAGCAGACATTCAGCTGAAACTTATTTATTTTCCCTTCTCTGTGTTTGATAGAATGGAGCAGTTTTTTCAAAAGCCAGAGGAAGCCAGTCTGGGCAAGACAGCACTAGATGGGTATGTACGTCACTGACTGCACAGTTCCATTGTGGTTCTCAGAGAACTTGCACAGAAATGCACGTGCAAGGCCTAATTCTCTCGCCCCTTTGCTGGGGAGTGCTTTAGCGTTAAGAAATGAGAGATACTTCTTTCACTGAGCGAGGTGATTACATGTTTCAAACCTGTTCACCCTGGAGGTGAGAAAGGGTTGCAGCCTAGCAGTCTTTGCATGTGCGCGCCTCTGCTGTGTTATACTCTTAGAATCAAATCTCCTTCTGACAGAACTTTTGATCTAGGCTTTCATGTGCTTTCAGACAGAGTATTGAGAAGATTGGCCTTTTGGCTTGTAGCTTGTTTGATAGTATCATTATAGAAGAGTGAGCAGGTCGCAGGGTAGTACTTCTTTCTTGCTGCACGCACTTAGCCAGCTGCTAGGTGGTCCTTCTTACCTGGGTATGCTGGATCATAAAGCTCTTCACAAGCAGGAAAATTATACGTTTCAGCATTTGCTACTTGCTGCATTCCAGCATTCAGGGCAAGTGTTTTGAGTGCCCTTACATACTCAAAATTGCATGCTTTAGTTTATGTGTTACTGAAGATGTGCTGGGTTCGTTGCAGCTAGAACATCATGTTAGTCCTAGGAAAGAAAAAGTCAGTTGAATACAAATTTGTATGTGGTATACCTAAGTACAGATACTCAGATACTTGTAGTTAGTATTTATGTACAGAAGTCTTTCACTGACAGATCTCCTGCAAGAACAGCAAAGGTGGTTAAGGAGAAGGAGTGCTAGGAGCTAATTGCCCTTTGCTTTGGATGCAATATGATAATGCTGCTAGTTAGCAAAATAGTAGCCATTTAAGTGCCTTGTTTCTGCTGAGCAGAAAGAATGGTGTTCGTATTAAGAACTGTACTTGGAAATAATCCAAATCAGCTGTTCTGTAGACTGCTTGCCGGCACGAAGACTCTTGCAATTCTTGGAGTTATCATCCTCTTTGGAACCGCTAATGTGGTGTTAGGTGATAAAGTCATAGTGGAGCTTCCAGCCTGCCATTCTGTAGGCAGAATTCTCTTTAGCTCTAACTTGATCTTACAGGGTTATCCATAATTGAGCAGAATGGTCTATGGTCCCTTTTTTTTTTTTTTTTTTTTTTTTTTTTTACTTTAGAGCTCCTTCCTTTTGAGTCCCTGCATGATGAGTCCAAACTACTCTATGTGAATGAATTTCTGCTTGATACCATGATCATCTCTTCCTGCTGATTTAAGTTCCAAGTAGAAACACCTGTTTTCCTGGAGAAGTAACAAGGAAAAAAAAGTAGACATCTTTGCACAGATTAGTCTCCTGTTCATCAGTCTGAACTGCTTGTTGTAATTATAGAAATAAGGGTAGCATATTGCTTGCCTTCTGGCTGAGTATAGTGGAAATCACTAAAGGGGTGGGCTTGCCTCTGCTTGTAGAGCGCATGTAGTGTGCTGCTCTCTCGATTATATCTGTTGATCCATGTTCTGTCTTCACTCATGTTTTTCTACCTCTCTGAAGTCAGAATCCTGTACCAGTATTGAAAGTTGGAAATTGAAATCTGTTTGGAGGGACTCATTAATTTCATTGTAAGAGTATGAGAGCTTGAGTTGGAAGACCAGGGTCAGTTTGGTGGACTAGTAGCTTGGACAGTAGACTGTTGTTTTCCCTTTTTGTGCCTCATCTAGAAACCCTGAGATATAACTAGATATAAAGCCTAGCAGTGCTGTTATAAACATTTTTTTTTTCCTTATTTTAACTGTACTTTCCATCATGAAATTTAATTCTTGCAGTTAAACGTCTCAGCTACAATTTTAATAGCAGTTGCAGCTGTTATTGCTGTAAATTGTTCCTGTGCCATGGACATTTAAATGTACTTGACCAAAATTCTCCTCTGAGTCAAGTTAGTAAATCCTCTCCCCATGCACAGGGCCTTCTTAGTACATATTTTACTCTTTAGGCAGTGTGGCCACAGCTGAATGCCCTGTGTTCTTCCTGCCTCCTTGCCAAATCATGCTTTGTGCACATTAGGCATCAAGGGTAGTTAGTGTTACTGATAGACAGTGTGTAGCGTGAAGCTTCTTTCTTATTAGTGGTGTAAATGACAGCAGGTGCTCAACACTGTTCTAAAATTTATCTTCTATTTCCCACAATTCCTAATAGTGATAAAGTAAATCATAGCTGACTTTGTCTCTCAGGAAAAGTCATGGAAGAAAGAACTTCATTTCCTTAGGATGTTTTGTAGTTAGAGTAAGTTTATTCTCTTATCAGCAGACTAAGCTAAGACTATCACATATTTTTTTGGAAAGACAGTGATTGATTTGTAATCATGTACAAAGATTTAAGCTTTCAGGATTCACACAAGTCTTGATTTATTTTTTTTTTTTTAATTGCTTGTTACTTTCTAAAGCCCTTCCTGTTTTTGGTTTAGAGTGACTGCATCATGCAGTCAGTGTTTGCATGAAACTTTACTGTTTGAGAGCATTCCATGAAGGATTAGTATTATACTTGTGAGCTGAAAATGTGGTTTTCTCGGTCTTTTTAGTGATTCTGTAAGGACTGTAAAGTTTCCTTCTTTCTCTCGTTTGCCATTCTTTATTATGGTTGCTGGGTGGTTGCCTTTTTTTTCCAACAGGCTTAGTCTCCGTCTTTCCAGCAGAGGTCTCTGTTGAACCTAAGGTGTTAAGCATAAACTCAATTGAAAACGGTGAGATAGGAGAGATCTGTTTTGTCTGCGTGGAGAATCAGCCACAACCAATTTGTTGCAATAAAGTCCAGGCAATCTGCGTGTACTTTTCAGTATTTACCATATGATCATTCTGTTAGATCCACAGAAGCGGATGCAAGTTCAGCACTTTCTGCAGAGTTGAGCCAGCCAGATCTGGTTGCTTCAGCCTTTTGCCAGCTAAGCTTCCAATAGCTCTAAGAATAGAAATATTGCAACCTTTCTGGGCATCTGATCATATACTCGGAAAAAATTCTGCTAACATCTGATTGCAACTTCCTATTTTCTAACCAATGTGCCTGCAAGAGTGCACCTCTGAGAAAAACTTGGCTTCATCCTCTCTGTACTTCCTAGTTATGCTGTTATTAAAGGCAGAACTAGATCTCCAGATTGTGTCTTCCTAATTCTGGTTTAACCCAGCTGTCTTTGGCGCTCTGTAGACTGCCCTTGTTTTTCTCCAGAACACTTAGGTACCTTTCTGCAGTTTCTCATGTTCAGTTGCCCCAGCCTTTCCTATTAGGTGAATTTCACCCATCCCATATGTCAGGCTTTGCCTTTGCCCAAATTGTCCTCGTTGTGCTTCCTGTCACCATCAGTATGAGTCACTGGACTTTTTCTTGGTCTCTGTGAATGGCAGTCCTGCCCTCTAGCATACTGAATGATCTTCTAGTTCAGTGTAGTCTACCAGATTTCTGAGAATGCACTCCTTGCTATTGTAGAGATTATTAATAAAGCTACAAGGCAGTGTTGATTAGGGCTGAACCCTGCTGAGATGCCAGTAGTAACCAGGGCTTGGTAGGGCATGGTACAGCTGATCCAGAGGCCTGTGCCTGCTGGTCAGCTGGTTCTCCATGCAGCTTCTGTTGCATTTACCCGGTACATATCTCTCCACTTAAGGTTCAGGGATACTGTGTGGGAGTAGGTCAACTGACTTGCTAAAATCAGAATGTGAACAGCATCCATTGCTCTCCCCTTGCTCATAGAGCTAATTATTTCTTCCATGGCAGCGAGGTCATTAGGTGCAATTTGCACTTGGCTGGCTTTCCCAGTCACGCTTTTGACATTTGTATGCTTACATGTGACATTACAGGGGCTTTTGCTCCAGAAGCTTTTTGGGGATTGAGATAAAGCTGACCAGAGTTCCCCAGAGCCTTCTTTCTGGAATTGGTATGAATTTAGCTCTTTCTAGACTCGAAATGTAACAGAGGAGCCTCAGAAGGGCATCAGCCAGTTCCCTCAGTACCCATATGTGTGTTCCATCTGCATCTGTTAGTTTATTTAAGCGCTTTCCAACTTGATCTGGAACTGGAAAAAATCTAGAGCTTAATTTAGAGGCTATTCCACTAATTACACCACTCTGAAGCGCTTTAATTTCTGGAAATTTTTAAGTGAATATGAAAGTTTTTTCCTCTAGTCTTAGAGATAGAGAGTGGGTGAGAGTAGACTGCTCTTCTGAAAGAAGAATTTCAGTTTCTGCAATTGTTTATGGAAGTAAGGGCACACTCAGATAAGATAAGGCACATTGGGTGATAAGATTTCCTTTTATCAGTTGGTCAAGAGTTAATGTACTGACTCGTGTACGCTTACAAATGATGTCTCTAACTTCTAGTTTTCTCCTCTGTCAAACAGCATGTGGTTAGGAAGTTCCTAGGCTTAATATCCATACACAACATACCAGTGTGTTTGATTGATCCTTTAATTCTGGGACTTATTGATAAAGACATTGAACAGATCAGAAGTTCTTCCGATGGTCCTAGTCCAGAATGCAAGTACTTCTGTGCTCCAAGAGACTTCACTACGTTTGCACTACTGGACAAAGCGTGGAAACATGAAGTGAGTTTCTTTTCTTCAGTTCACATAGTGTATTTTAATGCATTTACCTGTTCTAGGATTTTGTGTCATCATGCTTCCATGTTTGCATTAAGGACACAGAATTTGATGTAAATCTCCTAAGAGTGATGGTAGATGAAACTCTTTTAAAGTAAAAGGTATTCATTCAAGCGCCTTTGAAGTTTTAGACACACATGAGTTGTTTCTAAAGAGAATGGTAACCCTGGCTTTGAAGAAAGTCACACGGTTGATTTGAAAATAGGTATTGAGAGCCTTTGCTGATAACAGAAGATTCTTAAGAAGCTATCTGCAGTATTTGGAAGCAATTGTGTTAAGGTGCCATCCCCAAAAAGGAAAAAGAGATTGATATTTTAAAATGGAGGGGGAAATCTTTAAGCCTGTTATGTAGATAGAGCCATAATAAATGTTGAATCTGGAGATCTGTTGAGAAAATGCAAGTATTAATGTGACAGGGCTGGAAAGATTATGATAATCTGCTCATATACATTTATTTTAGTACATCTGTGTATTTGCACCATTTTGTTTTGTCACTTAGTATAGTAGCACCTGGTGCTTTTCTTCAGCAGCATGAGATTTTTAAGTGGATGCATTTAAAAGTGGATATATAGTAGGGGATAAAGGACAAAATTAAATCCAAGATAATTTCCTCAGCTGTGGCATCTGGAAATACATAAGGGATTAAATTATACAAATTACAGATGCCAGTGATAAACAGCTTTTTCCTTTTTCTTTTTTCATTCACGTCCCTCTCCACAGCCCCATCAAGAAATATTAAAATGATCTGTAGCCATTTTACTGAAGCAGTCCTAACCAAGCGAAGAGTGCTCATGCTCCGTAGTTGATCCGACAGTGGTTTTACTATTGTAAAGAAATTAAAGGAGCTGAAAATAAGATTGTGTAGCAGAATTGTAGTAGAACTCCATCTCCCCATTCCTTACTTTTACTATCTATACAATCCAGAGGATTAACTGAAAGGGTTGTCAAGTGCTGATTGATTGGTTCTTACCAGACAGAATTTCATACTTTTGTTTTAGTGAAAATAGGAAAGGCAGTGGCTTAACATTAATATATTTAAAATTTTAAAATCTGTTGATAACTGCACGAGTGCTTTTACTGCAGTAATGAAAATGGCTTTTAATTATGATAAAGATCATGGATTACACTTCATATTATTTATGTAGAGTTTCAACAAAGAGTTCTTTTGTTAATGCTACAAAATGCACAATGTAGTGGCTGAGAAAAGACTTACAGTGTTCACTGTATTGTTTTATTGACAATTTGCTGGCCAAAATTTAAGAAAAGGAAATACAGCAGTTGGTTGTTTCCTAATCTTTAGATTGTAACAAACTGTTGAGTGGTTGATGCTTAAATCTGATTAGAAAATGAAAAATGGGAATAATGTCAGTTAATAACTTTAGCATTCAATTTTGGTTTCTCTTCTGTTTAGCTTCTCTCCCTTTTTCTGCCTTTCTCTCTCTCCCATTTTTAGGTGGGACTTTTTAGAACTGCTGAGAAGATGGGATTCCAATGGCTAAAGGTTCTAAATAAGGACCCTCGCTTGGATGGGATGGATGACCTGTCTGGGACTGAAATTCCCTTGCACTACATTTTTAAACTAGCATCTCATGCCATTCACCTGGTGGTGTTCTATGAAAGGAGTGGTAATTTCCTCTGGCATGGCCCCCTAAGGCTCAAGCAACATATGGACAGAAAATTTGTGCCTTTCCGGAAACTCCACTTTGGTCGCTACCCTGGGGCATATGAAAAGTGAGTTCACAACAAAGGAGGCAAAAGGCTATAGCATCATTTCCAAAATAATTTCTTTCTCTTGTATATTAAGTTGACCTTTTCTATAAATTTTAAAATGAATCATGGATATTTTAGCTCTCGGAGGTAAATTTATGGAGGTACATCCAATTCTGGTTATTGAAAACAAGAGTTTCTCATCATTTATAAATGAGAAATGAGAGAGGTAAAGCTAAGTGGCAGGAGATACAGTAATAACTGGTACGTATTTGATGTTCTTCCTGCAATCTTATGCATCCAAGAGTTTAATACAGATATAGAACATCATTGAAAGTGGAAGGCAACACAAATCTGCTTAGTAATAATTTAATAAATGACCGGTGTTAAAGAATGTGTATAAAGTGACATTTATATCATGCAGAAAAGTAGCAACGAATACTTTTTAACCTAGATTTGTAAAGTGCTGCTTTAGTAAAGTGTTTGATTTTGTAAAGTGTTTGAAATTATTTGTCCCTAGTCTTATGCTTAAACTTTGCATCACATTGGTGAAGTTACTGTAAACGTCTGCCTTTTGTTAAAGCGCTTTCAATAGCAGTGCTTCAGAAAATACAGATGGTGGCAAATCTTGTTGCTGTTTTCAAAGCCTAGCACGTACCACTATGCTTTGAGAGCAGTATTCTTGTATGGCATGTGTTAGTGTCATGCTAAAACAGCCAGACATTTCACAGGTAAAAATAAATCTATTTGTGTTTTTTTTTTTCCTTAAAGCTGAGACTACTTTTTCTTCCTTTTAAAACACAGAAGCTATATGGACTGTGTTCCTAAACATTTAAAAATGACTGTGTAAGCTGTTAAATACCTCTTTTCACTCATTGTGAAGACTTGATGGTTTTTAAACTTCAAAGGCAAACAGCCTCTGTGGACAGGTTGAAATTTGATTCTAAAAGTCTGTCCCGTATTTAGACAACCAAATAACCTGAATTTTCAAGAGCATTGAACAGCAGATCTGAATAAATTTAGTGTAAGTTATGAATCAGTAAAGGAAATGCTGATCTGAAAAGGCAAGTATGGGCTTACAGGCACAGAATTTATTTTTAAATGAAATTTGGAAGGATATGAGGATGTATCAAAGCTTTTGTTCCTCTTTCTTAATTCATTTTGAGTAAGTTTGGACAGAGGAGTCACTGATAGAGTTATGTTTTAAGATTTCAAGCAGGGCTAGAGGACAAAATGGCTTGTAGTTTGTAAAGGAGTTGAGTTGAGTAACCTATTATCTTTCTTTCCGTGCAGGCCTGAACTTCTGCTTGTTTCTCTTGATGACTTAAAAGTTCAAATTCCAAAAAATCCATCCAGTTTTCTAGAAGAGATGTCACACTCTAGATTTCTTGAATGTAGGTACAGAGAAGCTCGGGCTTTCTTTCAGGTTAGTGGTAATCAAGTAGTGTCTCTGAGATATAATGCATATTTTCACCAGTTGACCCAAACCTACAAACAGTTCATCACTTTTCTTTTTAAATGCAACTTTTCACATGCATAAAGCTAACACATAGGATCTGGGACTCAACAGAATTCAGTAAATGGTAATAAATCAAAACTTTAACTGAAGAATCACGGCCTTTCTTTTTGATTTGTGTGGGTTTTTTCCCCCTTTTTCAAAACTATGAAAAGATGGGGTAACTAACCTGTCCACAGTTTTCTCATGATCTCACCATTAAACATATTTCATATTCTGCATCTTTGTAGTCTAAAATTGTACTTAAAACATTTCTCAAAGTTCTGAACAATCCTTACTTTTACATTCATTTGAGCAATGTATTGCAATACTACATTCCTAGTTCTGATTTCAGATTCTCTGAAACCTCCGGGCAGTAACTGCCACAGGTAGAGGAAGTGTGCTTGGGAAAGCATATTAAACTTCGATACTGAAATAAGCAGCTGGCTTCTATTTTGAAACTTACTGAGGTGTTTGTCACCCAGAAGCTGCTTGTAGCATCGGTTCTGAAGTCGAGTGGTCAGCGCATTGTTTGCAGGTTTGATTTGGCAACGTTTGCCCAGACTGCCTCTATGGTTTTGGCTTTTCTTAACAGAAGATGTTACTGAGCTGTAGTTGGCGTAGTTTTCCATTCACGTTGCTACAGTTATGTAGCAGAAGTTCCGAACATCCAGTTGTAACACTTGGTGGCGCCAAATAAACCTGTAATATGCTCAAATGTGACTACATCCCTGCTTTCCCCTAAACTATGGGTATTGGCTTCTCTGTGAGCAGAGTTAGGAATTGTGTGTGTTGTTACCACTATCTTTGTTTAATATACGTAGTCTTATTCTATTTTACTGTGACTTTACATTACACTGCTTTGGAAAAGACAAATATTGACATTTCAGAGTTGAAATTTGACCTGCGATTCCAGTGCATGTTCTCAAACTGAACTATGTGTATGAGAAAAGATAATGCCCAGGTATTACTTAAATAAATTTTCAGAGGTCATTTTTTCCTAAGATGCTGAAAAATGGATGGAGAAATTTGCTCTCTCATAACAGCTTACTTTTGCTTTTCAGGTATATCCTGATGATGCCTCTGTTGATGCAGTGGAATTCAGAAAAAAAGCAAAATCCTTGCTGCATTTGGCTGCCCTGATACTGAATAACTTGGGAGTAAAGTTCTGGCTGAGCAGTGGAACGTGCCTTGGTAAAACATTTTTAATTGATCTGAAATCTTAAACATTTTATCCTCTGCTGCATTTGTGATGTCACCTGAGGTTAGCAGCTGGAAGGTGGTATCTGTGAAGTGTGAAGCAGATGTTCTGTTTCAGCTTTATTAAAATAAGGCCTTTTTCTCTTAAACTGATTTCCTGATTTCTCTTGAGAAACTTGCGCCTTGGAGATTATGAGTGTATTCCAAGTAAAGCATTAAGGATTGCTATCAGTTTCTGTGTTTCTCTTCCTGGAAAGTAATTACAAGTTCTCTCAGTTGTGTGGCTTAAAATTTGCTAAGTGCTGGCTGGAAGATACAATGATGAACATATTTTTCTGATGTTCTTATAGGCTGTCACCTGATTTTCTTCCCATGCACTTTAATGTTTATCATTGAGCTTTTATGCAAATGTAATATCTATTTATATATTTTAAAACACAGTCTTTTAATAAAAAAAAAAAACTGGTAGAGTAGGCACTACAAGCTTTTAATTCTGTTGAAAGTTGAAAGAAGTATCTTTTCGTTAGTGAAGATCCTTTCCTTACTGAAATAGGTTGTGATAACTCACATATGAACAAGTCACATTTTTCTTTTTTTTTGGCCTAGAGAATATCATTTTCTGAATGAACAGTTACTGAAACTACATTAATAAAACAAACAAAAGAATGTCCCAGTTCTTGTCTTAGTGTTTTACAGTAGTGCTTCAAATCCATTTAAAGTAACTGTTGAAAATTGTAAGCATGGCTACAGCCCTACAACTGTTCATTTCTTGTTAGATTTGGACCCAGATAAAGAATATACTTTCCTGGAAGACATTTAGAATAGAAAGCTGAAAATATTTTCATTTTAGGAGTTAGTACTTTCACATTCCTGACTTCATAGAGAAAGGAGGTGCCTATAAGTGTGTTAGTCCTGTTTTCTTCAGTGTGATTGATTTGTTACTAGAGAAAGCAGAAGTCTTATTTATGACCTCATTTGAGGATTTCAGTCTGGTTACCCTTTGATAGGTCATTTTTGTACTGCCTTTGTTTTGTGATATATTTCTCATGCTCCGAAGTTAACTAATTCTTTTTTTTTCTTTTTTTCCACTTCTCAGGATGGTATAGACAGTGCAATGTCATTCCTTACAGCAAAGATGTGGACCTGGGGATCTTTATAAGGGACTACAAAGCTGATATCATTCCAGCCTTTCAGAAAGCAGGATTACCATTAAAGCACAAATTTGGCAAGGTACACTGATAAGGAAGAATTCACTTAATTTTTGTAGGTTAGTAAGTTTGAGTACTGCTGCAGTTCATTTACTAGAATGTAGTAAATGTAGAATTGGATATCTGAACTCTCCTCCTGTTTTACCTAAACATGTAGACTTACTGATTTTTCATGTTCTCTGGGATACTGTGTGAGAAGACACCATTCTTACTTCATTCAGGCTTCAATCTCATTTGAGGAGAGTGAATTTTACACAGAAGAAATTTTATAGAATTCTAGAGGGGTCTAATTTGTGTCAGTGCTGCTAGAGATACTTGAGATAGAATTTGATATTGGATTGTGGCTGATTGTAAGAGTGGATTGGTAACAGCTCTGAGATTATCTGTATCTTATGTGCAAAGATAGCAGAAAGTAAACGACTGCTTGAGGTGGGTGCTGGGCTAGTCCATTATCAGCTTATGCCTTATTATCTTTTTCTGGAGTGTAAGCTGCAGAGTGGAATGTAAAGGTAGAAGACAAACAAAAGCACAGGGATGTGAAGGTTCAACCACAATTAAAGTTATCATTGCTGGTGCTAGTGAGCATTTTTATTGTCAAAGAAGGTGTTGTCGTCGGTGTTAAATGAAGATACTTACTAATCACTTGCTTATTCACTGATATTACTCTGCTCTTTTATGTGAGTCTTTTAGCAAGTGGCATTCTCAGGTGGTAGCAATTTCTGTATGGATTGCAGTAGGCTGTTGTGTGACTTGTGTGAGGGTAGCTGGGAGCCTTAAGCAAGCCATTTTCTATTCCGGATGCAGAGCAAATGCAGCTGTAAAAGTTGATTTGTTGTGGTGTTAAGTGGACAGTACTGTTAGAGCTAACTAACAGTTTTGTGTGGCAAGCCATATCAGTTTGTGCTGCAGTAGAGTTAATTTTATTCTGAGTATCTGGTATGGTGCTGTGTTTTGGATTTGCAACCAAAACAGTGTTAAGGACATCCCAGTGTTTTTATCTCTTGCTGATAAGTGCTTCTACAGCATCAAGGCCTTTTCTGTTTATCATGCTTCCCTGCTAGCGTGGTGTTACACAAAAATTGGAAGAGGACAGAGGCAAATGCAGATAAACTGATCAAAGGGGTATTTCGTAAAGAAAGCTGGGATAAAGAAGAAAGAAGGGAAGAGTATTTGGAATTATGGCATTTGTCTTCTCAAGTATCTGTTATGCATAATAAAGCTCTGATTTCTTGGAATTGCCAGAACATCTGCCTGCCAATGGGAAGTAACAAACTAGTCCCTTACTTTGATGTGCCTGTCTGTGCAGCTTCTGCTTTACCAGTTACTGTCCTTATCTTGACCCACAAGTTTTCTTGCTCTTCTTCTTGCTCATCTTTTCCTGCTCCTTGTCTTCCTGGTAGTGAGAAGGAAAGTGAGTGAGTAGCTGTGCAGTGCTTATCAGCCTACTGGAGTTAGCTCACAACACAGGCACTTTTAAAAATCTTATTTTAAACCAATACTGTAATACCTTTTCTTTTGAAAGGGCTACATTTAGTTGCTTTCTAAATAGAGTGGCAGACTTCATGGCAATGAAAGGTCATCGTTCTCTACTTTCATCTGCTTCACCATAAGTATCTAAGTGGAAAATGGTTTGCTTTAGATTTCTGCCTTTCTTCACACAGCTCTTTTGTGTTCTCCTGGAAAATTGCTGGAGTTCTGGCTTACTTCCTGGGCACAATGACATTGCAGTTGATCATTGAATAGATAGCTCTTTGCGGCAGAAAGCAAGGAGATAGTGCCAGAGCTTTGGGGTGGTGAAGAGAAATCAGTTTCACTGAGGGGCAGAAAATTTGTAGCTTTCTCAAGGCACCAAAAATAAGGAAATATCTGTAGAAAATGCACTACTACACTTCCACTACATTATTGAAAATAAATTTGTTCCCTGAAATCTGCTGGCCTTGTGTTTTTATACTCATAATCTGTATTTCTGTCTTGCAGGTAGAAGACAGTTTGGAACTCTCTTTCCAGGGAGATGATGATGTGAAACTTGATATTTTTTTCTTCTATGAAGAAGATGACTACATATGGAATGGAGGAACTCAGGCAAAGTCAGGCAAGAAATTTAAGTATGAACTGGATTTATACCTCTAATTGGAAAGAAACTGAACAAGTTAGGTTTTAGCGTTAGCATTCTGTATTGTGTTTTTTTTATTTGGCAAAGTCTGTGCTCTTTGTGGCACACATCAGGGAGAATTAGAGGAGTTTTTGTACTTTGAGACTACAGAAGTGAAAAGAGAACAATACTATGCCTTACTGGAGAGGTGCTGGGCCTGTCGAATGCTAGTTTTCTTGTGAAATCTGAAACAACATTGTCATGTCATGTATGAGCCAGATGATACCAGGAGTGTGCAAGGGCTAAGTTAAAAATTTAAGATGAGAACGAAGTTTCTTAAACCTTTTTTTTGTTTTACAAACATGCTAAGTGAAAAACAAATCCTTAGGCATCTGTCTTGACAAGTGTTATGCCAGAAAGCCTCAGCTGTGCTTCCAAAGTAAACTCCATAGTTTTGGATGTTGTGGTAATGATCTGGAATACTTCATTGACTATAATGATGTGACAGGAGTGCAGATAATTATTACAGACCTTCTTGTTGTTCAAGTTCTGAGAATGGGATTTTAAATAGAATACCACATTTCTTGCTTCATTCTTTTCGGTGCTAAAACAACAAATAAGTACAAGAGCTTCTTAATCTATTCAACTTGCTGAATAGAGGTTTTGATAATTAGATTTGTTTCTTTCCATTATCCATCTTCTCCCAGAGACACTTGTAAACTGGTTGAAAGCCTTGTTGACTTACATAGGATATCATTATCTTCCACATTTTGCCTGAACTGCATTTGCTTTACTGTTAGCTAACAGGAACTGTGCACTGTCATCCAGACAGTGATAGTGTGTGACTCTTTGCCATACATTTATTTGTTCTGAAATGATAAACAAAGATTGGGAAGATACTTTGACAAGCAGAGTCAAAAGGTACACTTAAAAATAGACCAGGGGAAGAATTACTGGAATATTCCTGCATAGGAAATGTAATATGTTATGTAGAATACAACAGTTTTATGACTGTCCAGAGCAAGTAAAATGTCTTTTCTTCTTTTCTTTCTGTACAAGATCAGGGAGGATTTTTTATATGTCTTTTTCAAGCAGCTGACCATAAAGTTCTTTTTTCTGTACTTGTTTCATATCTGTTTCCATTCCAGTAAAGTTGACATCTCTTTCAAAATTGCATTCCACTAGCAGACTCTGGGACCCTCAATTTTTCTTAGCTGTCACACTTTAAAAATTTTGACTAGCTGAAGTAGAGAGGTCAGTCAAAAGTGAAGTGATTGTTTAGTCATGTTGAATCCTAAATCTCACCTGCTGTTCATTTGTATCAGAAGAGAAACTGATTGCTGCTGGATCATCACAAATCTGGAAGGTGGCTCTATTCAGAGATATTTATGCTTTTAATAAATGGAGAATAAAGTCTTTTTTTTTTTCCAAAAAGCTAAATATTTTTGCCAATGTATTTTCTACATATCTTACTAAATAAAAGTATGAAGAATGGAATTATTTCTCATTTAGTCCAGAAAATATTTTTCAGTAGCCATTTTTCTCTTCCTTGGCAACTGGGTTTCCAAGCCATACAAATCTTGCTATATGGTTTACATGTTTATGTATAGAAATACTCCCACAACACTGCAGAGGCAGGCAAACTCATAAATCCCCCGTAATTTTGTCTTTGAGATAACAAGAGCTGAAACCTCTTTCTTTGTTTAAAAGATTTGTGCTAGATAGTTTCATTCTTGGCACAGAATGTGTCTTTACAAAAACTCTTCACAATAATCAAATCTATACTGTATGCATTAATCCTTAAAATGAGTTAATTCTGTAACTGCTTAACATAGAGGCTTTTCTGTAAGCATAAAATCTTCTCTGATTGATGAGACTGAAATTGGAAGAAGGAATGGCGATTGGTGTATGTGCACAAACGCACCCAGCCCTGTCCAAGCCACTTGTAATGGCTGAACAATGAACAAGAATCCCAGAGGTGGGGAGTCTCAACAACACTAATATTTTTCATCAGGGAAAGTAAAGATTTGATTTCAGAAAAATAATTTGATGGAGTTTCTTACTGACTTTGAATTTGCAGATTAGGTAGTTTAGTTTAAGGAAAATGAACAGATAACTTAAAATTGATTATTCAGAGTTCATTTTTTGGAAGATGTATTATTTGAGTTGTGTGCTGATAGCTTTTGCTTATGCATGCATGCCCACTGCAATTCAGCTTGATAGATGAATGATTTCCTGGGTTAATAAGAAGTAAATATCTTCTTGATGATTATAGACCCACTAATAAAGTTTATGTATCTTGTTTTTTCCCTTGGTAGCTGGCTTTTTTTTTTCTCTTTTTAGTTCAGTTTAAAGCTAATTGTCAGTCCCTAGATATAAATTAAAAAGTGCTTGATCACTCTTTTTCACCTCCATTTAAAGCATGAAAGCAAGGGTGTTTTATTTTCTGAAATTGTTTGCTCAGCTTTTAGAAAAAATATTGGCTCTGTACTTGGAGGAACTTGCTAGATTTTTAATTCATGCAAATGCACAAGTCTTTTAACTCTTTTCTCAGAAGTGCTAACTACTTCCAATTCTTTTTTAACCTGTGAAAAATAATGTTGAGAACACTTTTCTGTGGAAGACTTAAGAAGTAATAGTGATCCTCTGCAGGAATGGTGCATACACTTTGGTTTAACATATAGGGTTCCTATCAGATGTCTTTCTGATCAAGCTGTCAATTTCTAGTAGTATCAGTGTATCTCTGGGTGGGGCCTACACTGAGCCCCCTGCTGAAAAGAACAGGCAAAAAACAGGGTTTGGTAGAATATATATTAATTTAAATGGGCCACGGGGGTTACAGAAAGTACAGAGTGGCAGCTGTATCTTAATTCTTTGCAGCTGCTCCAAGTCTGGCACTGTGTTTAAGCAGGGTTACTGAAGGCAAATGGAATGCTTTGTTTCATGAGATATTGAAGAAAGATAAAAACTTATTTATAAAAAATTATACCTTTGATTTCCACATCTGACTCACAGAAAAGTCTTCCATGCTGTATTTGAAATCTTCCTTTCCAAAAAAGTGTCAAGTATCTTGATATCCTTCAAATATGGTAGCTTAATTTCAGTTTGTAAGTGCAGAAGAAGAGACAGGGACTAATTTCTTTTACGTGAGAGAACAGCATGGGAGTAAACAGCAGTAGAATTAGAAGTGCTCCTCCTTGAGAACGTGTGGCAAATATTTACCAGCTACTGTTGGTAAAAAAAAAAACCCGTCCAGTTGGTAAATGATGCTTCATAGTTAGAAAACTATGAAATAAGAAAAAAATCTGCAAATGTAACTTGGCCACTCACTGCAGTTGCTCGCTTTCTCCGTGGATTGACTTACATGTGCTAAGCATGTCTTCTGCTGGTGTCCATGTCCTTTTGTGGTGCAGGTATCTCTTCCCGAAGTTTACTCTGTGCTGGACTGAATTTGTAGAACTCAAGGTCCATGTACCCTGTGAGACCCTGCAGTATGTTGAAGCCAACTATGGCCCAGATTGGAAGGTTCCTGTCAAGACGTGGGACTGGAAGAACTCACCATCCAATGTGCAGTACAACGGTGTCTGGCCTGTTGATGAATGGGATGAAGTCATTCAAATCTACTGAACATCTCTTTGCTCCCAGAAAGTGTCTGGTATCCTTGAAATTGTCAGTCTGTAATTTCCTGTCTCTCAACTGCTACTTTTGTAACTCCTCATCTGTTTCCTGAAGAGACATTTTCCATTTATTACAGATAATTTTACACGTTCATTGTGAGTTGTCCACATAGTTAAAGATTAAAGGTAGATTGTGGAAACTAAGGAGAAGGAAAGCTGAAAGTAAAAGTGTACAAAATCTTGCAGTAAATGTATGGCAGTTGACTATTAAAGCAAAACCCATGGCCAAGTTGCTTGATCTGGGGATCATCAAAATCTTGGGACCGTTCACTTCTCAAGAAAGATTGGACGGAAAATCCTCAAGATATTCTAGTTTTTTTTCCTGATTTTTTTCTTGACATGGATTTACAATTCTTAAACACTCAATTTGTGAGTCCCATAAATGCATTTAATTTGAGACTGATGTATTGCTGCAGTATGTGAGGGGGTTGCCTCTTCAATATTTCAGTTCAGAACCTGTGTGACCCACCTGCTCTGCATGTGTTGGGTTATGATGTAATATTAAGTGAAGGAAGAATCAAAAGCACAATCTGCATCAGAGATCTTCCAGTAACAGTTGTTTGGTTTTTTTTTGTGAACTAACTGCATGTATTAACAACAGGGAATGTTATGTGTTTTTTTCTCTGTTTCTTAAAAAACTTGAGGGTGTATGCTGCAGGAAAGTATTTCCCATTTAATACACCACCTGGTTTTGATGTCCCAATTGGTGTTCCCTCTGTAGGGGCTGAGCAGATCTTAGTGGACCATATCTGTCACTGCTCTCTAAAAATGAGGGAAGTGATACTTTTCTGTTAAACAGGGGCTCACAGAAGGTCAGTATGAATCATAGCTCTTTTCTGTAAGTGTAAACAGAAGTGTGTACAAATACCAACTGCTCCATCAAATTCGCAACAGCATAATTGGAAATGAAGTGCAAGTGTATGTTAGGCTTTGACTGGGAAAGGTGCAAGCCTGACAGCTCTCATTTCTGGTCACATTTTTGGTCAGTGAAATAAGCTTTTTTGTTCTCTGTTTTGGGGAGGGATAATAGCTTTCATATGAGCTTGCGTTCATATGAAATGAGCAGGATTGTTCCAGTCCTGCTGTGCAGAGAAGATGAGACCATTAGTATTACTTGTGAGTTAGGACTAGTATGTGATACAGACCCAGGGTTACTTATGAACTTGTATCAAAGTACTGAACATTTGTCTTGTTTTCTTGCAACAGATCTAGATTCCCTCTTTTCTTGTTAAAGTAGAAGGGCTATCAGCAATCTGCAGCTCTTCCACATGGCAAGATTCAGTGTATGGTTTGCATTCTGTCCGTGTGCAATTTTCAGCTCTGTATTCAGATACATACAGTTCTGAAGAGATGGAATAGCCGCTGCCGTGGGGCTGTTCCAGCGCTGTATCATTCCAGGTGCACTCTGGGTCTTGCAGTTTTCATCCTGGAGTGTGTGGCATACATTTCCCTGCTAGTTCTCTGTGTTCCAGAGTTCTCCTGCCATTTGAGGCACTGGAGTGAATTATACAGCTTCTGACAAAAACTTGTCATGTTGTCTTGAAGTGGTACTGTAGCTTTGCCTAATTAAGAAGAGCAAGATGTGACATCCCACTATTGCCATTTACTTGCAAACATAAACATTGCATCATAAGGGATAATTTCTCAGGTATATTTTTTTTGTATTTTGTTCCTTAGAATGGAAAAAGCCAATGTCCTCATGATTTTACTGCCCAGAATACTGTTGTCACTGACTTCTGTACTAAACAGTGTACAATCAGCCTGCAAGTTTTGCAACTGCAATCTTTTAAGAATCAAAGGACAGATTCTATCTGTCAAATTTTTGACTTCATAGATGGAAAGAATTTGTAATGAAAAAAATGCATGTCCTTGAGAGTGGATCTCTAAAATATTTGATGATAACTGTATATAAGTTATTCGAGTTAAAATATTTTCAGAAGATACAAATAAATATTTAACACTGATTAGAAGAATGAGATTCTAATTTACTGCTCAAGTTGTGGTTTCATGCTTTATTTTGTCATCTTGGGCAACATGTCTAACACAGTCATTGTAGTTACTGTGAAATATTGTAAAGGTAAAAATTTCGAGCTGTTTCTTACACTGCTTAGTGATTGTTTATTTTGAGTTGTTATTTTTTAATAAACTTGATGAGAATTCAGCTATGCCAGATCTGATTTGGCATTCTGATTTGATTTGCTGTGTTCTAGCGATGGTGTTTTATCATTACATTTTCATGCCACTTGCAATGGAATGCTCCCTGGTTTCTTCACAGTGGAAGCTCTTCACAGAGGAGCATTTTAATTCTTCATCAGCATTCATCTATACTCGCAGCTCCTGTTGCAAAGCTGTTTTTCAAAACACTGGAGTATTTAATATATTCTCCTTTAATGTTCCTTTTCCAGTGTCCCCTTCATCAAATAGATTTTTTTGCTTGAAAAAGAATGCAAAATAGCATCAGGCGTTGGTGCTTACCAGAATCCTGTGGCCTTTATTTTGCTTGCCGAAAATATATTGGTGTATTTGCCTTGCTTGTCAGCAGAGTAAGAACTTCCTCTGAATTCAGAAGGAGGAGTTGGAGAACCAGGAGCAAAACAAGTCAGCAGGCAGAGAGTAGAAAGTTGAACTGAGAAGGATAGCTTGCACCTGTTCCACAACATTTGTTGGTTCTCATTAAACCAGAACACATTTTTGACCTCATATGATTCCAAGATGATATACCAGATTGTTTCCATAACTGAGCACATGATGAAGTAGAGAACTACAAAGTTACGTTGCTGTTCTCAGTCCAGGGGTATGTTATGCATAACTCTGCAGTTAAATCTCAACAGCAGCAAAGCCAGTCTGCCAGTGTATTGACTGGTTCTGGAATCAGATTCCTCAGGCTGTTAAGAGTGCCATGGTGGACAAGATGACAAATACTGTGTCTTGAAGCACTGTCAGACTGACCTACAAGGGAGCCCAAGCTTGTATATGTTGCTGTTCACTTTTTTATTGTCTTCAAAATGTAAGCAATAGAAATCCATAACAAAGATGGTTGGAATAAGTTAGAAAAAAGGATCTTGCAATTACACAAGCACATTATACTTCTGCATGTCTTCTGACATGGTTGTGCACCCAGCTCATGTTTACTACTTGTAGGATTGTGTCCAAGGAGTGATGTAAACGCAGCAGAAACCAATTCTGTTAGGAGGCCAAAGAAACACCCAGATTTAGGCATTGGTTTCCTGCTATATTCTCCTGAATTTGCCCAGTCCCATATTCCTAATTCTAGTTCTGTTTTACCTTCCTAATTTACAACCTTCATTTTGAAGATGTTATGAGCAGGAGGCAACTTCAGAGTTCTCTTTACTGCATGCATTTAAGGTCTTAACCAACAATACGTGAAGCACTTTCATTTTCATGTGGCAAACAAAGCATGCTACATTTGTTCATTTGTTAAAGATTGCAGAGCTTGCTCAGGAAAGCCTAGAAGTGGAGGATAACAAAAAGTTTAAAGCTCTGCAAGGAAAGTTTGTAGAAACTGGCTGCTTAAGAGAAGGGCTGTAGGACAAGAGCTGTAGCACATTTCCAAAATCCGTAACAGGGTGCTGCAAAAAAGGAAGGAATGCATTTACTCTCTTTGCAACTGGAAGAAGATAAAAGTAAATGAGAGAAATGCACAGCAGAGAATTCTGGGGTATGTTACACATGGAAATGCACAAAGCTTTTTATTTTGGTGGTCACTAAGATCAGGTCATCAGATGTGTCAGCTTAGACTTAAGAATTAATTTAGCTAATCCTGTCTGTTAACTGTTTTCCATGATTTTCTACTTCTACAAAATTGCAGTTGAGATAACTGTTTGTGTTTGACCCTAAAAAAGGTGGTATTTCTGGAATCTGATACTGGAGCTGAGCATCTAAATAGCTCATAGTGGGAATGATGATGAAGCCAGTCCCAATACCACTGTGGAAATGATAAGAAAGTGCACAGTCTTAAACACATGAAAATTAGACCCTTTACTACAAGAATGCAGCACAGCTTTTTGGAAGGATATGTCTAAGGCAGATGGAGGCTGTTGGACAATCCTGCTACTCCTGCCCAGAACAGACGATGCTTTGCTGTGCAGGGCAATAAGCGTCGGAGGGAGATGCCATCCGGAAGGAATGTTCAGATAGCAGAATGATCTGTGTATGATTCATCCCAGACTTCTTTTAAAGCAAGGAATGGAAGGCAAACAAAACTGTGTAATGATACAGATATGAAAGAGTTGTGAAAATATGCCCCAAGTCTTTCTCTGCTGTCCAAATGAAAAATAAATTGCTGGTTTTCTTATGCCCTTCCCCTTGAAACAGACTCTGGGAGATGTTGGCTTCTGGTGTTAAAAACAGTTTTTGCTGCTTTAAAATTCTCTCCCCTTGTCATATGTTGTGAAGTCTGCCAGCTCAACAGTCTCTGCTTTTTGCTATCACTTGGAATTGTTTATTTTGCACAGATGAATGCGATATTGAAGGGATGGCATCAGTGTAATAACAGATACCTTCCTTCACACCAGCCAGTCTTCCACTAACAATTCTGTCCTTTATTGTATGTTTGCAGAACTCTCCAAGTTCACACAGCAACTCAAGAAACTCTTGTGCAAGCCTTACTTTTGAGGCTTATTTTCTTTATAGACATGTAGTTATATCACAATGTATTGCTGAATAAAATACAGAAAGTGGAGGTCAGTGTACAAGCACGTAAAAGAAAGATATCCTCCACTTGCATGTAAAGGCCTAGATCCTCAGCTTTGGTAAATAGGCACCAGCATCTGATTTCCATCTGTTGATGGTTTTCCCTAATGGCATTAGTTAGCGTAATAGTGAGTTCTCTATGGAGGCTTAGTTTTATACATAAATGTCCTATTGATCTAGCCTGCAACAGAGTACACGACGTAAGCACTGAATCCTATTACCAAATCCAAGTCACAGTTGTAATTAAGGAGTCTGGGTAAAGCCCCTCTCCTTGAAAAAATGAAGGGTTGTTGATAGTTTTGTTCTGAACAGAGGGAAATGAACACTTGTGGTAGCACCTGCTTTCCCGAAATAAATCTTTTATCCAGCTTAAGAGAGTAGTCAAATATTTTATACAGAAATAACTGTGAGAAATTTCATGCCTGTTGCATTGCAGATCGTGCTGCGTGCTCACAGCGTTCCCCCTCTGGCCTGAAAATTTATGAATACCTTCTTTAACCATCAGTGTGAATATTAGTGTGTACAATGCAAAGGAAATGTGCTTGGGATTCTAGAACAACCTGGCCGATAACTGAATGACTGTTTTAAAGGTCTGTGATGGATTTTTTTTTCTTCTTGTGTCTCTGAAGCAGAAATTTCCTATTTGACACTCCAAAATGAAACCTTTACAATTCTGAATGGAAGGTTGGCAAGGCTGAGCAGAAAGGACTCTTGCCTACTTGCCCTCATTACTGCGGTTATTTTTTGAATCATTAAAAAGCAGTTACTGCATCATTTAAAATAAAAACCCAGATGAATGATTTAGGAATGTGCTGCAGATGATGCTTCTCAAGTTGCGGTGGTTCATGAAGATGCTGCAAATAATCTCATGATTGAGTGCCTGCCTAAGGCACTCTACTGAGGTGATGGGGAAAGCTGTGTGCTTCGCACCATGTAAAGCGAGAGGCCTGCAAAATCTCAGGCTGGATTTTACAAATATATATTAGAAACAGGCCCAATCTGAAATGCCAAGAGCAGAGACTGCTTGAGTGCGAGCAGAACCTCTCCAGAACTCTGTGGAGCTCAGTCAAACAAGTTATGAAACACAGCTTCTTGGAAGGCTTTTACATCCAAAGATTTTGCTTTTATTTACTTGTAGGGCGGTGAGGCTCTGGCACAGCTGCCCAGAGAAGCTGTGGTGCCCCATCCCTGGAGGCGCTCAAGGCCAGGTTGGATGGGGCCCTGGGCAGCTGAGCTGGGGAGGCACAGCCCTGCCCATGGCACGGGTTGGGGCTGGGTGGGCTTTCAGGGCCCTTCCAACCCAAATCATTCAGTGATTCTAGGACTATGTTTCCATGCTATTTTTAAAATGGTGCCATCTCCATGCAAGCAGGTGGCTGTCTTTAGGTGAAGTGGAGTGAAATTGCTGCAGGTACCTGCTTGAAGGAGGACACAGGTTATTTCATTAAAGTTCAAGTGAATGTCTGTTCCAGTTTTTGTCCATTGACTCTTGTCCTACATAGACATAGACACTGATGTGATCCCTCTGAGCCTCCTCTTTGCCAGGTTGAACACTGCCAGATCTCACATCATCTTCATCATCTTAGTGGCCATTTCTTGGGCAGTCTCAATTATGTATGTCTCTCTTACAGTGAGGAGTCCAGAACTGAACAGTGCACTCTCAGCCTCACTAAGTCTAAGCAGAGGGGAAGGATCACCTCCCTTAACTTGCTTGGTGCCGCTTTGCCTAATGGAGCCAGGAGGCCTTTGGCCTCCTTTGTGAAAATGGCACACTCTAGTGTGCGCCAAGTCTCCCAGGCCCCTTACTGCAGAGCTGTTTTCTTTCCCGGTCCTTGTGTCTGGTATTGCTCCTCCCCACAAATAGGATTTCTCACTTCTCCTTGCTGAGCTCCACAAGGTTGGCCAGCCCCAATCTCCAGTCTATGGATGTCCGTCTGGATAGCAGCACAACCCTCAGCCACTCCTCTTAGTTTTCTGTCATCTTAATTCAAGCAAGGACTCACACATGGCAGATTGTATCCCATGGGTTTTGATTCTTTTTTATGATGACTTTGTTGCAGTTTGGATTTGATCTGCTATCTCAGCATGCAACAAATACATGCCAAGCAGTCCTGGCACTCTTTTCTTTTCACCAGCTCAGCCATTGCTTGCATTCCTGCCACTTCAAAAATAGTCTGAGACCCTCCTTGACATCAATAAAACAATTACAGCCCTTGTTAGCCAGAACAGACAGAAAAGTCAAAACTCTTTAGTACAGCAGCTTTCCCATAGAGCAACTGTTGAACTCTGTGGCCTCTCCTCTTGAGTTGGCACTATCCCCCATTCATCACCAGCGCTGCCTGGAGCTGTATCTCAGAAGCTCATCAGAGCAGCAAGAGCATCTACTATTGAAAAGTTGGTGTGTTTGCTCTTTGGACAGTTGTAATCATCTGACATTGTCAGCATTCAGGCTTGGTCACCCATTAGTAACAACCTTTCCAGCTGCACTGAAAGAGAGAGGCTTCTGAACAAACATGGAAAAGGAGAGAAGATTAAATAGGTGACAGCCGGTAAAGACAGGAATAGGCCAGAAGTATTTATTCCCAAGTATTTTATTTTGTGAAGCCATGATACATTCAGAGCAAGCGGGATGGGCCCTGTGCCCAGCTCCATGACTGACCCAACACGTCATACCTTATTGCCAAGGGAAATGTTTTGTCTATATTTATAAACATGGATGATACACAAATTTACTTTCACCTATTCCTTTCCAGCCCATGTTCAGAGAGAAATGCACAGAAACCCCAGGGAATCAGAAAAGACGGTGCTTGAGATAAGCCATGGTGTTCCCCAGCACACCAATGGTGATGTTGGCAGTTATAAGTGTATTATGGGCAGTGACTACAGAGCAGATACACCTTAGCAGGAAAGGACCAAACCATGCACACACATGCAATGTTAGCTCACATTCTGGTCCACAGAAGCACGAGAACAGTACAGCTCATGCTCCTGTATCCCCCCATGTAAGGGAATGCAGTGGGTTCAAACAGACGTAGTAGGTTCAAACAGATCATTGTGGAGAAATGGAGCCCCAAGCACCCTTGTTCTGCAGCCTGGACCCTTCTGCTGTTGTAGGACGTCAGTTTCCAATCCACAGTTATGGGTCTTGTAGTCCGAGAAATAACTGGGAAAAGGAAGTCAGTAGGATTTTTGGCTGTCAGAGATGACTCTGTGGTGTGCTTGGGCACTGTTTTTTTGCTCTGTGAGCCTGACAGAGACATGCAGCACCTCGGAAGTACAGGAGCACTATAGTGAGGGGCTGGGCCTGTCTTCAGCATAGAGCTCACAATGTGCTGCCTGCAGCATCTTTACACCACTGATGCCTTCAGCAGTCAGAGGATGCTTGCTGCAGCCACTGCTCTTCATTAGCAATGGCATTGCAATGTACTAAACATTTCTTCATTAAAAGGTACCTGTTGTTTTGTTGTTAGGAGCAAATGATTACAGCCACTTAATTACAAGAAGCTATTGAAGTCAGCCAATCCATCTTCTGCCCCTTGGCCCAAACCTTGGCTGCTTTTCCCTGTTGTACAAGTAGAGCTGTTAAAACCTACAGGCAGTGGTCCACAGTATCTCTTGTGAGCAACCCAAGGAAGGGCCCACACCACAGCATGGCCCCATCTCCCACATCTTCCCCAATGCCGTTTCTGAGTTCCTCTAGATGTTACCCAGTCCTTACTCCTCCTGGAGGCTGACACAAGGCTGGTTGAAATTTGGAGCTGGATGTTTTCCATTTTGGTCAGAGTGATGACTGGACAGATATATCTCCCATACCACTTCTTAAAATAATGTTTCAGCACAACTTGCATGAAGAACCCTGGGGTTTTGTTGCTGAGAACACGGCACTCCTTCCATAGCTTTGCACTGCTTAGCAGCGCTGGTTCATAGGAGAGCCACTGGCTAAAGAGGAGCCTTCTGACACAGCCAGCTTGTCAGGAAAGAGAAGGGACTGCCAAGGAGGTGGGAGTTCCCAGGAATTAGTACACTAGAGCCAAGTGTTTTCTGTGTAAGAAGAGGGAAAAAGACAGTAGAGAGAAAGATCATTTCTGCACAGGACAGAAACCATTTTAGGAGAAGACATAATGGCTTTGGATGGGAGGTAGTGGCCTCAAGTCGCACCAGGGGAAGCTCAGGTTAATTATTAGGCACAATTTCTTCTCCAAAAGAAACAATTTCATCTCCACTGGTGATGCAGTGGCACAGACTGCCCAGGGAGGTGTTGGAGTCACCGTCCCTGGAGGTGTTCAAGAACTGTGTGGATGTGGCGCTGAGGGATGTGGTCAGTGGGCATGGTGGGGATGCACTGACAGTTGGACTTACTTGGTGATCTCAGAGATCTTTTCTAACCTTAATGATTCTATGATTCTATGCAGAAACTCTTCCTTCCTCACCTGACCCTTGGCTGGCATAGAAAACAGGCTATTGGGCCAGCTCTGATGCCCTGGCTCCCAGCTGATAGCTCCGCATTAGCCAGACATAGCTGCCCTCCTGCAGAGGAGCTCAGCCTGTTCTTCCTCCCCCAGCCATCCCCCCTGCTCCTTGTCCTCAGTCCCTGCTCTGTACCAAAGAGCTGAGGCACAGGTTGGGGCTTTTATTTATGGGGGGGAGATGTCAGAGGGCTGTGAGTGGAAATGAGTTGTGCTGATAAGCTTTCTGACTGTATTTTGTTTTACTGAGGTTCTTAACAAATAATCTTTCTGCAATGCAAACCTGGCTTATCAGGCTAATGCAGATTGTCTGAAATCCTTATCTCCATGGGCCAGTTAGCTGGAGTGATCCCCTTTTCACAATGAATAGAGAATGAAGAGCTGAACACAAGCCCTCCCCTCCCTCCTTCCAATCATTGCCATTTACTGGCAGTGAACCAAGTGGCTCTGATTTCCAAACTCATAAATAACACAGGGGCTTTGGAGCAGAGCTGCCCTGTATTGCAGAGAAGTTGATCCATTGCACAGGGTGCCAGAGGGTGGGGGGCAGAGATGAAGGGGAGGAGGTGGTCAATGGTTTGCTGTAGAATTTAGAGAGGCATGGTCTGGCTTTTAGTGCTACAATATTTCTTCATTTTGCTCACTGTGTATATAAATTTCCTGTTCCTCTTAAGAGTCAGGTTTGTGTACCTGGGATTGAATGGCAGCTAAGACAGTTCTGCATGTACAAAAGTAATAGAACAATAAGAATGATAGAATCATCAAGACTGGAAAAGACCTCTAGGATCACCAAGTCCAACCAGCAGCCCTCTCCCACCATGCCCACCAACCACATCCCTCAGTTCTTGAACACCTCCAGGGATGGTGACTCCAACACCTCTCTGGGCAGCCTGTGCCACTGCATCACACACATTTCTGAGAAGAAATGTTTCCTAAATTCCAGCCTGATACAGCAACTAGTAACACCTGAGGGGAAGTTTTACTGTTCTGCCTGTTGAACTCCAAGAAATAAACATATAAAAGTCCACATCTGGGAGCACTTGATGGAGCAAGGAGATGCTGCTGTTATCTCCACATATTTTTTTGATCAGCAGTGATGTTCTCCCTGCCTAGAATAACATGAGACGCCCAATGGTTGCACTAGGTCCCAGACTTTAACCTCCAAAATACACAGAAGGCCTGTACTAAAGGAAGGGCCTGAATTTTATCCACCCTCATGTGCAAGTGCTCTCACTTCTGTTTTCATGGATTCACAGAATCTATTGGGTTGGAAGGGACCTCAGTGGTCATCCACTTCCAACCTCCTGCCATGGTCAGGGCTGTCAACAACTAGATCAGGCACTAGATCAGTTTTGCTTCTTTCCTTTCTGACTGTTTTTCTGCTCAAGAGGCATGGGTCTTGGTTCAGCTTTTGCTGCACTGGATCCTTACTAAGCTGCAGTTGTACAGAGAAGTAAGGCTCAGCGTGAAGCGGGCTTCCCACAGTGGGCAGCAGGCAGCACTGATAAATGCTAGCAGAGCTGTTGTCAGTCCCTCCTGGCACCTGGGCAGATGCCACTATGAAGGATTAGTTTATCAGCAGAGATGAACTTCCTCAAAGCAAGAGAGCTCTTGTAACCCAGGATGCTGTTTATCCCCCTGTATGATGATAGTTAGCTACTAAGGCCAGGAATACAAATTACACCAAAGCACAGAAGTGTCTTGGAGATACTTATACTGTGAAACACAGTGATACTGATGCTAGGCGGTATGTTGGACACCTTCTATGATATGCTGCCTTCCGCAAGAACCCAGTTTTGCACAAAGCAGGCCAGCCAGTGGCCAGAAGGAGCTCCTGCCTCCAGGCAGTCCCAGGTGTGAGCCTGAGTCTCTCTGCATCCAGTCCCTCCAAGAAAATGCCCTGTGGAGATGACTTTGCATGTGCTGATACCACCTGCAGCATGCCTCTGGTGCCCTTCTCCAGATTTTGCTCTTGTGCTTCTTCCCCAGAAATCAGAAGTGACTTTCTTTTACTTCAGAAGGAGAGCATAAATTGCAGAAACAAATGAGCAGGATGGCTTTGTGATGCTCTGCAATGTCCTTATTTAACCAGATAACTATATTGCATCAGATGTTCACACTGCTGTTGATTAGAGTGAGAAAGATACATTGCATTGCAAAGCTGTGGAGGTCATATCTGTGAACGGCAGCTGTCATTCAGAGACCCCAGGCAAATACAGCAGCCACGAATGAAGAAAATACCAGCATCTCCAGGACTAACAGTGTAGATGGAGCGTACTTCTGGAAGCAGAGGCTCACCATTAGTCTTGAGTGATTTTATCAGAGGAATTCTACTGGTGCTGTGTCTCATTTCCTCTGGAAACCTGAGCTTTTGTTTACTTGCAAGTTTCAAAAAGCTTTTCTTGCTTCCTGGGCTTACAGAAGTCCCTCTGTGCAAAGGAAAAATGTCCAATTCTTCAACATTACCTGGCTTTGATGTGAATGTGAGAGGGTCCAGCTTGTGCTGCCTACTGTTTTACCTAACCTGGAGATCTGTATTCCAGTTCCTTTCCATTCCCTGATATGTTTCTCACCTTGGAATTTCACTCCTTCCTCATGGGTGGATGTTTGGGTGCAGAACTGGCCTGGTTGAAATCCTTCTGGGCCTGGAATTCATCCATTTCCCCCTCCTTCTGAGAGAGCTCAGCTCAGTCCAGTCCACACTGCTACGTGATGCTGAATTTTCTGGAACATCCTCAGGGTGACCACGTCCACCTTGCACTTTCTTGAGGGCTTTTTAGCCTGCTTTCAGAGTCTGGACTGCTGTTCCATACAGAAGTCTGGGGCTGTGCTTGTGGGTGAGCTGCACTGCAGCCTTACTCCTTGGTTGGCCTGTTGCTGGGTTCTGCAACCATCACCTCAGCCAAGTCATGTGGCCAAGTGGCAGCTCATGGGCAATAAGACAACATGGCATGAGTCTTCACAAGCTCTGTGTGCTTGTCCCCATGTCATGGTACGGCATTTTTCTTTGAAGAGAGGTGTGAGCAATACAGCCTGATAGGCTGATTGGTGCTGTTAGAGCAAGATAGAGTCTGGTTTGCATCTGGGTGAGCACAGCAGAAAGCTGTGGTTCTGGCATGCAGAGGACTCTTCTGCCCAACTGCTTTCTGTGCAGATCTTGACGGACCCAATTGATTTCACTATGCAGGCACATGGGGGACATGGAGAAGCTGCCCATGTTCAAAGACAGTGTCTGCGTCTAGTAATGCCAATGGGCTTGGTTGCATTTTAGCATCCTCGAGGCGAATGCAGACAGATCAATTAGAGACCGCACCACAGAAAGCTGCAGCTTCTCAGTCCTCCCCCAGACAATAATAAAAAGATGCCCTCGCTTTTCTCCTTCCTTGAAGACCCCAGGAGAGAATTAGCTGCTGCTGCAGGTGCAGTCGTCCTGCAGGGTGGTGAGAGCAATGAATACTAAGGTTTTTAGCTCAAGCACACTAAGGCTGTTCAGCAGCCATTGGATAATCCCCTGTTAATCAGATTATGTAAATTCCTACTTCAGCATCCCTATCCCATCTCTATTCCTGCTCTCCAAGCTGGAAATAAAAGGCACTCTAAAAAGGAACATTTAAACCACAAAAAGGCAGTGTTGCTGAAAGGGATGGGCAGAGGGTGCTGAGATGTGGAGCAGCAGCGCAGGGCTTTGTTTCCAAGCAGGCGGGTGCTGCCGCTTGGGCAAGCACCAGAGACACCACCAAACCACGGGCCAGAGCAGGCATTGTCCATGTGCTCACCCCTCTTGCAGGGGGACTAACAGCTGGGATGATGCTTTTGGTGACCAAATCAAATGAAGGGACAGATAATAAAAAATGACTGTTGGCGATCTGTCCATTGAGCCTGAACATGTAGCACTGCATCACCTGAATCTGCAATTTGGCTGAGGGCATGCAAGGTAACGACATCCTCCAGCCCTGGGATTCACATGAGATGGTGTCTCCTTGAAATACTTGTGCAGAGCTCCAGCAATCACAACAGTGTCTTGCAAATGTCATAATGAGCACCACCCTCAAACTCTAGCTCACAGTCCTCATCTGGTCTCTGAGCCTGTCACATTTTCATCGCGGCAGGACTGCTATTTTTTCACAAATTGGAGTGGAAAGATGAGAAAGGCAATAGAGGTCAGCTACAACTAGCAAAGAGGAGCTTATTTATTCTTTGTGCGGCCACTGGAAATCACCCAGGAAGCTAAGCTGACCTACATTCTCTGTATAACATTCCTGGCTGAAAGCAGTCCCTTTTGTTTGCGACAAAGATGGAAGCTGCCCTCCATGGCAGATGCAACACATTGGAAATGAGCTTTTCCACTCAAATGGGGGGGATTTCCACTAGTTCTGCAATACTTATAGATGGTCAGGAGAGCTTGCTATCCAGTCCTCGTAGTTCTCATCTTGACAAAAATCTGTCTTCCCTGTGGAAAGTAGAAAGAGGTGTAGAGCAGTTGTACTAAAGATCAACGGAGTGGAAAGAGTGAGGAGTGATTTCTGCATGCCGTACACCATTGCTGCTTCACAGCAGCCAGTGAAGTTGCATCAGTTCACCTCAGCTATAGAGATGTATGTAAAACCAGTAGAAACTCTGCAATTGAAACATAGTACAATTATCAAGGCAGCAGTAAGGACATGCATTTATCACTGGCCAAAAATAGGATGGTGAATCTTTAAAAGTAAAGGAAGAAAGCTGTATTTATGGATGAAAATAGTGAGCATGTCCAAGTTTTCTATGTGAAATGAACTGCAAGATCATAAAGTACTTCTGAGAGGCTGGGGTTGTTGCCGTCTCCCTTCACAAACAGATGCATTTCTGGTCCTGCAGAGAAGCAGGGCCAAGCACCAACCTCTCCTTTGAGTTTTCCAACCTCACCCACTCCCTTAGTGCAGTGACCTGCACTCAGAAGAGATGTTGGGGAGACTCAGAGCTAATCTTCCTCCATCAAAGAGCAAGCCACATGGTTTCAAAGACTTGCACATGAAGGAAGAGAACTTGCTAGACAGCACAAAAGCCTGAGCACTCCCAGCAATCAAATGCATTGAGGATTTTGCTGGACATTTCTGGAAATGGAATCTCTTGGTCCCTTGTTTTTGCCATTGGTTACAGTGCTGCTGCAGGAGGCAAAAACGCTTCTATGGCAGGGACTCTCCTGGACCTATAAGATGGTCAGGAGCTCTCTTGACACTCAGCTCCTCATTCCTTTGAATCACTCCTTTGAATAATGCTTATGGGGTAGCTTCATATGGCTGCACACCACCTGGTCAGGCTCCATGTTGTGTGCCAGTGGAGATTCACTGAGATGAGTGTCTTGCTCTTCTCACTTTTAGGTGAATCCCAGAGAACTTTTAATGTCTGGATATTTCTGTGTCAAGGGGAAAACGAGCTGCTTGCCTCTTCCCCCTTGCTGCCAGTGTGTGGTTTAGAGGGGTCTGCAACTACTTTCTTCTGTGGCTAAGACATTTTCTTTGAGGTGAGTATCAGTGAGTTTCAGCATTAAAAAGGAAAAGATTTTTAGCTTCTGGAATTAAGCTGAAAAGTGTGGCCAGAATTTTAATCGCCCCCTGATGGGAGTGTTTTGTTAGCACTAATAAGAGATTCAAAAGGTTACAGAAAGCTGCAGATGATGTAAGTTTAATATTTCAGCAGTCTGCATGCAGCTGCTGTTCTGAGCCCCATGCAGACTCCTCCAGCTTGCTGTACTCAGAATCTATTGATCTAAATTTTAATTTCGAAGGGCAGACTCCCAGATGTGTGTAACTGCTTCTTATTGTTCCCATCTGTAAAATGCGGCTCTGAACTCACAGCAGTAACGTTACTGTGTGTTTACAGTTCCTTGCTGCCCTTTCTCTATCCATCATTGTATCCTACTTTCATCAAACTGAAAGAGGTCACCCTCAAAACAATATGAACCCAGGCCCACCTCCTGAAATTGTTGCCCATACTACGGCGGGGATTTCCTGCTCATCTGCAAGAGCTTTGTGGGGGAAATACAGTGTTTGAGATCTGGCCCAGCATGTAACGAACACTTTCTTTTTTTCTGTGTGACCATGGCTGCGCACAGAAGCTGCTTCTGTTGGCCTCAGAAGCTGTGTCACAGCAGGGCAGAGCCCTTTGCTCCAGCTTGTGCACTGTGCAGTCACATGTGCCAGGAGCAGATTTTCTACCTATTAGGAAGAAGAATAACTGGAATTACTCTCCTAGAATGTTTCAGGGGCTAAAATTTAAAGGTTAGCATGACAAATTTCCAAAAGGGGCACAAGAAACATAGTAGTGAGGATGTTCATTCTTTGCAATCACCCAAATACATGCTCTTGACTTCCTTAAAGAGGACAGAATCACAGAATGGTTTGGGTTGGAAGGGACCTTAAACCCTCTCAGTCCCATTGTTGTGCCATGGGACTGGTGGGCTGCCCCCACCAGCTCAGGCTGCCCAGGGCCCCATCCAACCTGGCCTTGAGTGCCTCCAGGGATGGGGCACATACAGCAGCCCAATGTCCCCAACTCTCACAGCTGCACAAGTGCTCCTCAGCCTTTTCTGTGCATCAGCACCAGGACTGCTCTCATGTGTATGTCTGAGGAGAGAAACTGGCCACAGCATGAGCAAGCATAGAGGCAGAATGCAAGTTACCAATAGTATTCTGTTTCTCTTCGACTTTCCACGAGCTGATTATGAGTGGTTGCTAAAAACCTAGATTTCTTTCAGCAAAGAACTGCCTCAGATTCCAAGGAAGATTTCAGGATGGATCCCTGCAGAAATACTTGTGAGAAAGAGCCCAAGACAGGATATAGCCTTTACTGCTTTCACTATAGTGGTTCCCTTCTCCCTGCCTGCCAGCTGTCCCAGTGTCCTGGTCTTAGCTGCAGGGGTGCCATTCAGAGGCAGCTGGGGCTTTCTTAGACCTTGGAACTTGCAGGAAGAGAAGGATGGGTTGTGACCCCCTTGGAATGATGAACCTGGCCCTGCGGAGGGCATGAGTGAAACCCATGTCTGACAGCAGCCAGAGCAAGATCCAGCTCTCTGCACTTACACATAAACGTGAACATAAAACAGCCCATGCAGCCCTTCTCACTGCAAGAACAGCCACTTTTCTGGATGGGTATTTTCTGTGTTTGGCCAGGGTTCGAAAACCCTGAGCAGTAGGGTTGTCCAAGCATTCAGGGATAAGCAATTTTAGTCTTGCCGTTTTCTGAGCTGGCCAGCCCCGCTGCTGCAGGCAGCGTGATGTCCAGGGGATGCCTGGCAGGCTGTGGGTAAGCGACGGGCTGGGGACGCAGCACAGAGAAGGAGCACTCTGCAACTTTCCAATGTAAATTACATGGAAATTAGGCTGTGTGAAGCCAAAGGCCCCTCTGGAATAGGACCTTTAGTTAACATAACACTTGTGCTAAATGAAGCAGTTGACACAGCTTTCAGGCTGTAGTGCCACTGTTAATTCACCGCATGAAAGGGCTGAAGCTCCGGCTGAGCTCCGCGGGGGAGGATCTGCCCTGCCGGGACTGAGAGCAACCGCGTCCTTCCACCGCTGGGACGCTCCGATTGCTGGGGCAGCCCTCTTAGCAGAGATGTGCAGCGCTTTTAACAGCTCACCGTGCGTTTGTACCAAGGCTGTGCCCCTGTTGGCTTGGGTCTGTGGAAATTCTGTGACTATTTTCCCACAAAGAGAACCGTTGTCTCGGGACACAGGATGAACCAGTCTGCATTCCCAACATGACTGTGGTGTTCAGAGGTCATCTCAGACATCCCCACACCCTCTGACCTTCTCTCTGGAGAGTCAGCCTGACAAAGAGGGGGGTCCAGGCTACATCAAGACCCCACAGCATCTCCTCTGCTGGCCCCGTGCTGAGGGGCACCGCTGCACACAAGGCTCAATCCTCAGTGCCTCCTTCCTGCAGTACCAGTCTGTGTTCTGTTTCTTGCAGTCATATGTGAACTTGTTGGCTGCTGTCACCGAGCTGAGAGGGTGTCCAGAAACATTTACAGGCTCAGAGCTGATTAAATAAATAAACAAATATTTTTAAGGAAAAAGTTTGATTCTTGCTACAAGCTCTTTCCATCTTTTCCCCGCAAAGTACATCTGACCCAGCCAGAGCTGTGCCTGGGCTAATGGGTACAGTCTCCCCTGACCCTACAGAAAGAGGCACAGAGTGGTGTCTAGGAGAGAAAAGGCAGGACAGAGAAAATCTCCCGGGAGATGCAAAGCAAGCTCCTGGATTGCTAGGACCAGTGGTGACACGCGCCAGACAAAGGACCTGCTATTCTATAAATGAGGCAGCCAGGACCAGCACCAGGCTGACTCCATCCAGCGAGAGCGAGCTCTGTGCCCAGGCACGGCAAGAGCTGCTAGGGAACGGGAAAAGGACGCTGTCCCTTCATCTGCTGTCCTGGTTTGCCGAGCCTCAAGCACCTGTGACCAGAAACGTAAGTGACAATTTACTTGTCTCTGTGCAGAACTGTATCCCATCTCCTGGGCTTACCTTGCAACTTTCCTAGGAATGCCGATGTTTCCTTTCTGAAACACATAGCAGGGAATATCTTCCAGGGAAGGAATTTCTGCAATTACCTTTCACCATTCCCTAGATTCCTCTTTATTGTCATGGCACTTCAGAATCTTGTCATCAAAAAGCTAATAGTAAGGCACCTTATCTCACAGAATAGTTACAGAAACGATTGCATTTAATCAAACAAAGTAACTGTATTCCCCTAATTTTGTGCCCGGAATTTCCAGTTCTTAGCATCTATTGAGAAGACTCAGTGAATCAGCCTCACACCAGGAGAAATTAGTTTTTGTTTTTACTGTTTTGGAAAGAAATGTCCTTACAATATGACCTTGCAATTACACATTAGGCAAACTCATTTATACCACCAGAAAATGCTGTAATCAGTTGTTGCATTTGGGTGAAATGATTATATAGAACATATAAGCTCCCTGAGAAATAAATGAATTCTACAGTGTTTGATGTTTGAAACAAATTATTTGTGAAAACATAGAGAAGCATACATTTGCCAGAATTTGTTGTATGATTATGAACTAGATAGACTGTGTGAAAATCCGATAAATGTGTAAATAAATTAGGATGTAAAGAAAGAGCTTCAAACTTCAAACCTCATGTACTTAACAACATCCCACTACTTTACTGGTCATATGCCTTACAGCTGATGTGTCTACACTATACATTACATTCCAAATTTGTCCCAGTTTAGTAGTTTACTTAGCAGGAGAAGTTTAAGGACATTATTCATTTAAGTTCAGCTGTAAAACATAAATAACTCTCAGACTTAAAAAAAAATAAAAAATAAAAAAATAATAATTGAAGCTGCACAATGCAGAACAGGTTAGTATTTCCAGGGCTAATGGAGCTGTACTTGCCTGAGATTGTCAATAAATAATAAAAGCATTTTTTCTAAGGTAGTCATCCATATTTTTCTTGCTTTCCATGAAACAGGAAAGGATGATACATGGTTTTTAGAACCCTTCTCCAGTCTGTGCCTATCATTTCAAACACACACACACACAAAAAAAAACCACAAAAGAATAAGCAAAACAGGGCCAAAATAAACACAGCTTGCTCTTACTGCCTGTTTGAATATATAAGTTTAGGTTGGATATCAGGAAACACTTCTTTACAGAAAAGGTTGTTAAGCACTGGAATAGGCTCCCCAGGGAGGTGGTTGAGTCACCATGCCTGGATGTGTTTAAAAACCATTTGGATGTGGTGCTCAGGGACATGATATAGCAGAGGGTTGTTAGAATTAAGGTAGTATGGTTAGGTTGTGGTTGGACTCGATGATCTTTAAGGTCTTTTCCAACCTGGGTGATTCTGTGATTCTGATTATTACAGTGGTCATAGCATGAGCAGACAATTCAGGAAATGAGCAGCTCACAGCGCCAGCAAGCTTGGAGCATAATCTGGGGATGAAATACAGGTGCCCACAAGAGAGGGCTGTGGCCATGCAGACCTGAATGCTGACCTTTCTATAAACTATATGCAGGTTAGCATTGTGACACCTGTGGGAAACCACAGTCCTTGTTTTGCATTGATTTTCTTTGGAAGCGAAGCTTTGTTCTGGTGGTATGTTTCTCCACGCTTTTGCTGACCCAATTAGTTCCTGGTATGATGCCGTGGTAGCCTGTTTTAAGTCATTTTTGGTAGGAAGGTGATGCATTGCACACAAATAATAACTTTTCAAACTTTTGCTCCTGCTGAAGCCAGAGACAGATTTGCTATCAGACTCAGAGCACACCTAGATAGAATACAAAAGCCAAACATCATCTTGTTTATATCCTAAAATACCATCACATCCACATTCTCCTGAGGCAAATGTTCCTTATGGCATTATCCTTCTCCTCTGCTCCTCACAGCTCCCCCTGACAGAGCCAGCTGCTGCAGACTTGTCTTCGCCGAGCTGAGAGACAGGTGGTATCTTATCATCCTCCATCTTTGTGTGGCAGACCTCCAGTGAGGATTGCCCTATATAAGGAGCTAGGAGATGATGTCTGTGTACAGCAGGGCTCTGCACACAAGTCTGGCAAAGAACAGAGTCCCTAAAGAGCACCTGGAAGAAGATCTATCTGTTTTTTTTCCTTCTGTGTCAATACTGTGGCACTGCAATAGTGTCCATATGTAATATTTGGGAAATTAACTCCACAGAGACTGTTTTTAAATGAAAACGAGTGGAGCTGTAATTGAGGCTTTGACTCAAGAGGGCCATACTGGAGATGGAATGAGGAAGACAGAGAAGATTTATTACAAAATGTCTCCCAGATCTTCTAGATAGACAGTAACATTTGTGCAAGTTTAGCCTTAAAAAACAATAATAATAATAATAATAAAAGGTAGCTAGAGTTCCTGGCCAAATGTCCCTTTCTATTCTGTGGTGCATAGCAAGCTGTTGTGTCCAAGTCAACACACTAGACATCGATTTAACAAGAACTGCTACAGCAGAATGGCATTTTTGCTTTGCATAGGGCTGTGGTGTAGTTCAGTTTTACTGCAAAGTAAAAAGCTTGACAAGTGGAAATCTACAGGAAAAATAATCCTGCATGCATGACATTTATGGCATGGTCTCAACCTCATATTTTCCTTCCTGCCAAATGTCTGTTGGGTGACAGCCCACTGCTTTCCCAGTCTACCTTTCCCAAAGCAGTCTTAGGCAACACAGCTGGAAGGTGCTCAAGCTCAAAAGCCAGCAGGGAAGGCTGGTTTCACTGAAATTTCAGTGGTGACTGATAGAGAGCAGTGAGCTTACTCCCCTGCACCTTCTAGGTGGGCAGCCAGGGCCAACAGGGGCAAGGCTGGCTGTGGAGAAACCTGCCTTCAGAAACTGCAATCACAGGTAGTTTGGGCAAGTACCCTTCAATGCAGAGGCTGCCTTAGCTTGTGACCGTTACAGTGCTCTGTTGAAGATGACTCCAGCGATGTGCCCTTTCAAACAGTCTGACAAGAGGACAGCGTAGCTGGGAGTGCTCTATAAGAGCTGCTCTTGGCTAGGAGAGCTCCAAGAAGCAGAGATTTCACTGTGTGCATTTTGTCCCATGTTTACAGACCCTCCAAAAGGTAAATCACCCTGTCAGTGCTGACTATTCATTATGGTGCTTTTGCTGCTCTGTTGCACTTTGTACTTCATGATTGCCAGAAAACACTGCAGAGGCATGAGGCAGTGAAAGGAGCCCTTGTTTAATGCTGAAGTAGCTCCTCTTCCTACACCTGGCTTAAAACAAAATGAAGTTCCCTTACAGATGTCTGGAATCACTCTGTGAGAGCTGGAAGCAAACACTCAGCTTCACCACACTGGCCCAGCACTACCAATGCCTAGTGTAGTTGGGCTACTGTGAGCTGGGCCTTTCCCCAGCTGGGTCATGCAAACACATAGATGCCTTCCTCTCCAAAAACATAGAATCATAGATTTATAGAATCATAGAATTGCTCAGGTTGGAAAAGACCTTAAAGATCATCAGGTCCAACCGCAACCAAACCATACTACTCTAACAACCTATCACTAGCTGAAACAGACTAATGATGGGCAGAAGGGACACGGAGGGGCAAAGAACTATTAGGAATGGGGACAGCAGCACAGCTCCTGATGGCCTGCACGGCTTTGTGGCACTGTGCTGTGCTGTGTCTCCCTGTGACTTGTTCACCAGTGTTCTGATAGGATATGGGGAGGTAGCATGTGAGGAGGATATGGGAGTACTGAGGGTAGCTGAGAGGAACAAGCTCCTAGAGGTGTGCTGCTCCTCCAGCAGTCCACTGAGCAGGGGCATGTTATTGCCCTCCCTTTCCCTTCCCCTCTTGGCCCAAGGGAAGTCCTTCAGACCTGAGCAAACAGAGCGTGGTTCAGCTGCAGAGAGTTCAAGATTATTTCTCCTATAGAGAGGAGAAAAAAAAGTCACACGTGTTATTGACAGGCAGTGTAATGTCCTGTGACATCCATGCTCAATCTTTGCACAGCACTGAGTTCTGAGCTCCACAGCTGGCATGAAGCTGAAGAGGAAAACAATGAGCTTCCTCTTTCTCCTCTTCTCCATGTTGCATTGATGCAAAGTGAACAAAGCATGGCTGTGGGCAGCTATATCAGAGATCTCTACTCCCCATAGCAGATCAGGCTGCCAGCACCTGCCTGGTGCCAGATCTGGGCACCACCTGCTGCTCTATAGTCATTTACCTCAGAGCTGAAGGGACTTTACAAAATCGATGTGTTAAATAACCAATTTTAACAGGCATGGGGTTTCTTCCCCTATGGAGTAACAGCATGGCATTACAGGTTTACTAGCAGCACTCCAATTCTTGCTGGCAGCAGGCATCTGCTGTCTGATTAAGATTTGCAGGAGTAGGTCTCCAGTGGCTAGTTTCAACATGGATTTAACTTCAGCGAGGTCAAAGGTATAAACTGAGGGAGGAACTTTCTCCTCCAAGATCTTTATTTAATAGCAACCTGCTAATTATGATAGAGTGCTGGGCTGCTGGGGAGTCCCCTGCCAGCCCTTGGACATTACATGCTGGCTCGGGGCCGTTTGCCAGGGAAGTCCTTGCAGAGATGATGCTCTGTCCCCAGGCTGGAGCAGCTGCTGCTGGAAATGCCTGAGCAACTCTTGCACGGAGAGAACTGCTGCCACCGAGGGATAGATCTTCATCCCTGCTATTGTTTAGTCTTTTGTCTGGTGACACTTGCGGCTGCATTAGTCACAGCCAGAATTTTTTTTTTCCCCTATTTTTGTGCTTTTCAAAAGGGTAGGCAGGAGGTGGGAAGAGCTTCAGTTATCTGTTCGGTGGGTGGCAGTGTTTTGTTTTTCTTTCGCTGGCTGTCAGGATGGATTCACTGCTGGGCTGTGTTTATGGCTCTGCACAATTCTCTTTACATGCTACAGATGTGGACCTCAGCTTATGAAGATGCACTTAAGCACTGCTTCTGGATTTGCCTCCCTGATCCCAGTTAAATCCTGTCCTCAATGGCAACGTTTTGAACTGCAGCGTTACTCCTCCAGTAAAAATGGTGTAACCCTCCAGATTTACATTCTTGTGAGCAGAATTAATCCTTCATGATCTAGGCAGGATTGCCTTCCTATTTTCCCCCTTCATTACATAAATGTGGGCTGCTAGCCTGTGGCTGGCAGAGGTGACCAGAAAGCACTGAATAATCCAAGTGTGCAGGTTAAAGCAATTTGTCCACAATATGTGGAAACGAGGTGGTGATTTCTGCAGAGATTTAAAATGGGCTGGTGTGCGATACAAATTGCATGCAGCCACCAGCCAATACATATTTTACGCACTGCACCAGGAAAGCTAAAGAATATATTGCTCAGACGTGCAGCATTAGCAAAGATCTGAAGCTGCACGCAATTTCACACTGAAAGCCAAGCCTGGGGGGAGGGTTGGAGAGAAAGAGGGAGGAGGAGGGAAGGAATGAGACAAAAGGAGTGGAAATCAGATGCTTTGTCAGTGAACTCGCTGCTCCTTGACTGGAAGGTGCCATAGTTAGAGAAAACTGGAAGGGTGTGTAGGTGACGATGTGAGGAATTAAGCTGTGCTGAAACGTTAACATTGGGAAGTGGTGGACCAGGCACATTCTTCTCTCACTTTTCCAGCAGAACCTCCCAGAGAAACAATGAGATTATGTGAAACTCCAAGACACTGAGGAGGAGGAGGACTGAGATTTAAGGTGGAGAGGCTGTGGAGGTGATTTACACCTGCGGGGACCTCCCTGTGGAGGCAGCAGAGCAGGAGGAGGCAGCGGGGCGGGGGAAGCTGCTGTTTGCTGATCTTGAACAAAGGTCAGAAATACAAGCACACACTTTTGGAGTGTAAAGCAGGCACTGGTCTCACAAAGGCATCTATTTGCTGACGAGGCTTGTGACCACAGATATAGCATTGTCCTTTCCAAGCGAAAGAGGAGGGAGACAAAAGCAGTGTGGTGCTAAGGAGCAGGCTGGGGGTTATTTCTCCACCAGTAACGCTGCAAAAATGACGAAGTGACATGCTCAGCTTGAAGCGCTGACCTGTTCTTCCGGAGTGCTGTGCCGGGTGCTATAAACAGCAGGAGGAAGGAGCCGAGCTTCCATTGGCATTCACAGCTGAGATGCAAACAAACAGAGCAGGGCAGCAGAATGATAGCACAGAGATGGAATACAGTCCACCCAGACCACTAGAAGAAACAAGGAGGCCCAAAAAACCTTCCCTAGTTTATAAAAAAAACAAAAACAAAAAAAACAAAAACAAAAACAAAAAAAACCAACTGCTTCGTACACAGATAAATTTATTCTAAAACAAGCAAACAAACAAACTGAACCAAACCAAAACAGAAAAGAGTGGAGAGAAGCGGGTGGTGCTCTGAATTTCATATGAATCCAAGCAGCTGCTTGGAAGAATAAAATTGTAATGGCAAAAATTTTGCCTTGGGGAATGAACATGCTGCAGCTGACAGAAGCACTGGAGGACAATGCTTGAAATCTGTTTTCCTGACTCGGCAGCATTCTTGCCTAAAAGGTGCATGCTAGCTCTTTCAGGTGGGTGCAAAGGACAAAGAAGGATTGTCCATAGTGCACAAACTCAAAGTAATACTCAGAGTAGGAAGGCAATTTAATTTTTTAAAAATAGAATATATTTTTTAAAAAGACAATCTCTGTTTGGATCAAGAAATGGGTCTCAATGCAAGTTTACAAAAATAGGAAGAACTCTCAGCCACCTAAAATACTAGAGCTAGTTTTTAACAGTAGCTGCTCATGAAATAAGCACATTCTGATCAGACAACTTTCTTGTCCCCTTAAGGCGGTGTAGACAACTGGGTTGATGGTAGTTTCAAGCTTCTACCAAAATAGCAACGTGGTAGCAGTGTAGAGGCTACAGATGAGAAGAGCCTGGGAGCACAGCCATATATAGTCTACATGAGCGCGTCTCTGATGGAGGTGTCTGAATGGCGGCTCCAACATGATTTATGGTCCTACAGCTGTGTTTGCCTGGTGATTTGCAATGAGTGTTAGACTGTGAAGTGAAGGCGCTGAGAGGGGACTTCCCATCTGCTGTGCATGTCTTGTCTTCCTGCCAAGGAAGACCCACTGACCTCTGTGTCACAGTGGGATTGCCTTACTCACCCAGAATTTTGCCACACGCTTTGATGAGCGTGAGCATCTCGCACAGCTTGAGGCTTCTTCACATGGCTACGGCTTCATAGCAGGGATCTCCAGTGTTTTCTGTTCTGAATGTGAGGAGTGCTGCCTCCCCTGCTTTGCGGCCCTCTGGGACTGCCCTGGGAGTGAGTTTGTCGATGAATACAAAGAGCCGAGGGTTTCACATGCATGAGAGAGGAGGTGGAAGCATTTGTCCTTTAGTCCCTTGGCTGTCGATAGTTTTCTCTGCTCCAGCTGTCTGCATGCCATTGGCATAAAAAAACCGCTTCAGAAATGGAAGAGTGAACATCTCCCACAGGGCTGTGAGACAGAAGGAAAGGCTCTTGAGAGGGAACTATAGCCACCAGATATTTCTGAGCAGAACTTGAGGGCTTTCCTGGGAAAGGGAAATGAGCAAGAACAGCAGGGAGGCCTGACAGCCAGTCCAAATCTCCCATGGCCTGGCAACGTCAATGAGCAGGATTAGGTGAATTCCAGAAGTTTTTGGCAACCTTTCTGCTAAATGGCATTTAAAACCACCCCTTGCACCTAGCACAGCAGTGTCCTGTTTCCAGGTCTGTTCTGGGCACTGGGTCCCCTTTATTGCTCAGCACTGTGAAGCAGCATGGCCAAGTAACATCTACATGGACTTTTGGAATGCCTGCACATTTTGTAGGCATCACATCATCCCTTTACAGCCTGTGAACCCTGCCCAAGAGCACTCATGGTATTTGTGGCTTAATCTTAGCAGATCTCAGAGGCTAAAATAGAACCCCGAATGTACTGATCTGGGGCATCCCTGTCACCAGCAGTGAGCCATCAGTACAGGCAGGGAACCAGACCATTTCTTCCCTGGAGAAATCTCCTAAAATAACCTAAAGTAATCCTAAAGTAATCATGTGTTCATTATCATCAGCTGTCTGCCTTCTGAAGGCCCCTGCTGGAGGTCCACCTATGTATGGCTTATCTCCTGCTATACTCTGAAACTTGAGACAGGAGGGAACAGCCCCAAGAAGGTGTGAAATGGGCCTTGATAAGCATGGGTGTTCTCTCATAGACCTGCTCACCTCTCCCTTCTTACCCTAAAGAAGTGCTCAGGTGCCCCACACAGCCTGCTGAGAGGACTAATGTGGAGGAGAAAGGGAGTTCTCCTGTAAGAGAACCTTAGGAGGCTGGAGAAGCTGGGATAAAGGCAGCGTCAAGGGGCTGTACAAGGAAATTAAACTCATTTACTCTTTTGTGAAATTTTATTGGACTCTGGTGTCTGCAGCTGCTATGCCTATGATCGTGGATTTAAATTGAGACATAATTTCTAGGACTAGGGTGAATCTGTGTGTGCAGGGCAAGGACATCAGCCACAGAGGACAACAATTAGGAATTCCTGGCATCATCACCAAGTGTTCACACCTGCCACAGAGGTAACAGCATGCTCAGAGCAGCAGCCCGCAGGAAAGTCAGGGATATCTAGCACTCAATCTCCATCTCCTTTACTTTACAGCACCTTGAAAATGACCAGGAAGATCTTCACCAACACCAGGGAGCGATGGAGGCAGCAAAATGTCAACAGCGCCTTTGCCAAGCTGAGGAAACTTATTCCCACCCATCCACCAGACAAAAAACTGAGCAAGAATGAGACGCTACGGCTAGCCATGAGATACATCAACTTCCTTGTCAAGGTGCTAGGAGAGCCAGGCCTGCAGCAGACAGCAGTGGCAGCGCGAGGCAGCATCCTGGGATTCTTCCAGCAAGCCCCATGCTTGCAGACTACGGAGGAGCTGCCTCTCATTGAAAGCTGTGGTGCCTCGTCTCCTAGCATGAGCAGCAACATTGCAGAATGCTGGTCAGAGACTTCATCTCCTTAGCAGAGAACGAGAGATGCAGTCCTGGTGTTAGTCTGATAGTCATTATCTTTGTAGGTTGCTTCTCTATGTATAATGATTATTTATTTGTATTTATTACTGCTTTATTTAAGTTTCTATTTAATGGCAAAGGAATTCCTTGGTCAGTTATCAACTGAAAGAGCAGAGGGAAAGCGGTCATGCTCTGGGAACTAGGAAGGACTCACTGCTGTAACAGACAGTTCTAAGCCAGAAGAGCCTCTGCCCTGACCTCCTCTATCAGTTGGGGCCATAGAAATCCATCCAGTGGTTCTGGCAGGGGAAGAGATTATTCTCCCATGGCACTTTGAAGAAGCACTCTGAGCTTAAGAAATGATGAATGTGCCACAAAACGTGTCCAAGAAAGACACCTGACCATGGTTAGTGAAAGGTTTTGAGGGATGTAGTATTTTCTCCAATCCTCCACTGCTGTTTCTAGTAGCCACCTGCACTCACTGCAAATCTTATTTCCAACTTGAACTTCTTTGAAAATACGAATCCTGACTCTTGAACCTGGCTACATATTTCTCTATCAGACTGGAGGAATCCCTAATATTACAGCAAAATGCTATTTAACAAAATTAAAAATTATCTTAAATCAAAAGTGTTGTTTTAAAATAAAGGAAGAGTCACAGATGAATTTCAGTGAAATCTGTGAAGCCTACATCTAGCAGTGACAATGTGTACATGAAGGAAGCTGGCTGACTACACTCCAGCTGCTATCAAAACCCATCAAGCAGGTTACTGGCTAAATGCCTTTGTTCTTCAACAGCTGTAAAAATAGGGGAAGCCCTTGTTCTGAGCAAGAGGTCTCAGGAAAAAGGCCTGAATGACACTCTCATAAACCCTTTATGGAACACAAATGATCAGTGCTCTTCTCATGCACAGGTGGGATGTAATGAGCAACATGCTCCAGTGCCTGTTTGGCACAGGCTGCATGCCAGGAGTCTTGGCAACCACCATGCTGTATTCAGGCAATAAGCAGGATGAGCAGAGTTTTGTGAGGGTGATCACTGCGGGTTGTTGCACACAAATCAATTTCCTGAATTATAACCTGTGTCAGAAAAGATTTGTCCTGCTCGTGAAAGATACAAAGCTGCTGAGAGCAAGAGAAAAAATTACTTTGGGCTCAAGTAGACCTGCTTCCAGGTCAACGCATGTTTCCTTTGACAAAAGTCCTTTCTATTTCCAAATTAAACAAGGTACATGTCAGTGTTCAGAAAAAAGCTGTTCATGGCAGGTAAAGAAACAGAGCGTCCACATGCCAAAGCATCTCCCTGGGCTGTTTCTTCTTATTTGTGACACAGGGAGCTGCCTTCAGGAAGCGGAGACAGGGCTTGTTTAGGTAACACATACAGCCCTTCTGCCTGAGGGTATTTGCCACCCACAGCTCAGCTGCATTTAAAGCTTCACCAAACAGCAGTCATACTTTTCTCCTTCCTCCTTGGCATCTTTCAGGGCTTCACCAAAAAAAAACAGAACAGGTTCTTGTGAAGCGCATACTGTGCTGCTTAGTGCACTGACAAAACAACACTGCTCATTCAGTCCAGGGTTGATGCTGTAGGGTGCAGGAATGTCAGTGGAAACCTTTGACCAAAAGAAAAAAAGTTCCAACGGTTAATGACCATTTTGTTTCTGAACATTGTGAATCTTCACTTGCTTATTCCTGCATTACTGAGCTCTGAGGGCTAAAGATGCTACAGGAGAGCAGCTGACTGGAAACACATAGGAGTCTTTTGCATGGTCTGTGCAACTAGCACTGCCTTCTCCCCACCTCTGCATTAAAGGTAATGAGCCAAGACCTCCTACTAGCTTTTAGATGAATTAGTCCTAATAAATCAGAGCACTGATTGGTAAGGTATGATGGTGTTCTTTGTTCTATCAGCCACTTGCTATCCTAAGAAACATGTGTCACCAAGACAAGTCAAAACATCTCATCAGCAGAATTATTGCCAGGGGAGAAGGCAAAAGGAAACCTATCAGTTCTGTAATGTAACATGCTTGTAATATTCCCTATCCCTTAAAGTTCCTTGCTCAGTATTGTTTAGGTTCTCATCAACATTTTCTTTCTTCTCCTTTTCCATTTAGGAGCTCCCTACTTTCACATCCCATGTGTATTTGACTAGATCTATTGGCCAAAGAGTTTTTTGTCAGGTTTTTTTTTTTTTTCCTTCGTGTTTTGGGGATTTCTTATCTGTATGATCAGGAACAAATAAGGTGCGCCTGATCACATTTTGCGCTACATTATGTTATTTAACATCTAATATATTCCAAATAAATCATTTAAGAAATGAATCTATCTTTGTCTGTGAAAATTTCTCTAAAATTTCATTTTACATTTGCATACTACTTGGCAGAGGATATCAGATTCACTGCAATGTAATTTCCAGTAAATATTCATTCTTCTATTCAGCTCTTATGCAACAACCTGGAAGTACTATCAGATGATGAACAACGTCAGGAATTCTTTGTTTTTTGTCCCTAATACTTTCTGGTGATTTTCCAACTCAAAACATTCAATGGTACTTTATGATGTGCAAGAGAGGCATTTTTGTACAAAACGTGCCTGAGAAAGATGTCCCAGGAGATTCTACGTAAAAATAATGAAATCAGTAAATGTGAACTTGAAGATATGTATTTATACCATGCAAGGCTATGTCAACTCAGAGAGGATCTTCTGCTTGCTGCAGGTAATGCCACACTGGTTGGTACGCTCAAAATTGTCTGGCAAGATAATGGCTCCTGTGGCATGGAGATCTACCACATCAGTTGTAGCTGGCTGAAAATGTCTCTCACATATTGTGGCAGTGGCAAAACTTTAGTATAAATGATGTAAGTGTCCCTAATAGTAAGATCCCTACTGTGTCTCCTACAGGTATCTAGTAGTGCTAAACTGGGTTGAGTGGCACTTTTTTCCTTTTTTTTTGGGAGGGTGGGGATGGGGGGAGGGAGAGGTGTAAGGTGAATAACATGGCTCTTAATACTGCATGGAAAACTAATCCATGGTCATCTTATAGAAAATTTTTGGTATCTCCAGATAGCAAATGGTATGATGCAAGGTTAAAGAATTAGTTATGTTTCTCTCCAACTCATGGTACACGCTAGCTTGAGTGGAGTGAGGTGTTCTCACATGCCTTTGTGAAGCAGAAATCCTTTCATTCCTTTACTCAGAATTTCCATCAATATCAACAGAAGAATATATCTTCACATTTCAGACTGAATGAGGATTACTTTTTTCAGAGGATGGCTCCCAGGGCTGCCAGTAGAGAAATGGCACTCTTCTGCTATTGTAGAACCTAGGGGAACTGCTGCCAGGAAAGCTGAATTTTAAGTTGACCACAGCACTCTAAGAACAAACCTGTTGTTCAGACTTGTGTTCATCATTTGGTCTTCCACATTCTCAATATCTGCTTTGTGGCTATGGGTCACAGCTGAAGTGCTCCTTAGAGACTGGGGTTGAGTAAAGAAAGAAAAATGCTGAGACCACGTCTTGCAAGAAGGCTCTAATGTTGTGTGAATTCTAGTGAGGGCCAGCCTGTGGTCAGAGGGAGGCCAGGCATAAAGTCAGGGTTTTGTCCTGGGATTCAGTGGATTCAAATCCTAGCTGACATGAAACACACCACATCTAGCACTGCATGTTGTGCAGTGTATACACAGATCTGGATGGTGCCTTTTTTGTTTTTTTTTTTTCCTTACCCAATGCGTTGTCCAGATTGGGAAAATTTTGCGGTAAAACATGCACTCAGCAGCCTTATTAGTTATAGTGAGCCTAAATCAGGGAGGATGAGCCTACAGTGGACTTAAGGGAGACCCACAGGATTCCTGAGTCAGTCAAAGTAAATGGCAAAAAGGTGTTATTTAGGACACTAAGATACATCTCAGCATCTTGTTCTGAGCTCGAAGTAGAAGCTGCAGCACCAAGGTGTTCCAGAGATGCACAATTAAGCAAATATTTAGTAATTTACCTTCCTATATCTGTCTCCCATGAATTTATCTGCTGCTAGAGAATGATATGCAGTGACCATAGCTAAAGTAGTGTGAGCAAGGCAGATCTGACTTTTGTCCTTTGAAGGCTGGGTGATGAAAAGAGGTGGAGAGAATAGGCGACTTAACTACTGACCTGTGGGGCAGAGGTCACTTGAGAGCCAATCTTAAATCTAAAGGCCAAAGACAAAGTGTCAGAATAGAAATCCATCAGTTTTCAAAGATATAATCGTATTTTTAGTACAGCAGCTGTTATGAGAATTGAAAGGGTATAAAGTGGATAGAAGGGAAGAAGCTCAAACAAGTAGAGAGGTAACAGAAAGTAGACAGGTTACTCTGTATCTGATCAAGGGATGTATCTGGTTGGATTTATCATCATTGTTCTGTTGATAAACCACCGCTAGAGTTTTCACCACACTCTGGGTCGGTCCAGGTCTTTTCTGTGAGAAACAGACTCATCCCATTGTATCCTCTGCCAGCCCCCTTCCTATGTGTGTGAACAAGTGCATATCCCATTCCTGCATAGTTTGTTTTGCTGCCACATATTGCAAAACCAACAGTACACAACTGAGAGTTCTCTGCTAAGTTCCAGCTTTAGCATCTTTTGGAAAGAGATCCCCCTGGCAAAAGCACAGACAAAGAGCTGCCATTTTTGGAGTGAAAGATCTGGAACACAAATCTTATGAAGAGCAGCTGACAGAACTGGGATTGTTCAGCCTAAAGAGGAAGCACAGGGAAGACCTTATTGCTCTCTACAGCCACCTGAAAGACTGTTGTGGCAAGGTGGGGGTTGTCCTCGTATCCCACATAACAGTGATAGGATGAGAGGGAATGGTCTCAAGTTGTGCCAGGGGAGATTCAGGTTGGATATTAGGAAGAATTGGAACAGGCTGCCCAGGGAGGTGATAGAGTCACCATCCCTAGAGGTCTTTAAGCAAAGTGTAGATGTAGTACTTGGGGACATGGTTTAGCGGGCAATATTGGTAGTAGATGGGTGGTTGATCTAGATGATCTTAGAAGTTTTTTTCCAACCTTAATGACTCTATGATTCTGTGTCTGCAATTCTTCTGCTGAGTGTCAGTGTCACAAAAGAGCACAGGGGTGGCTCAGGATGAAGGATAGGAGGAAGTCGTTGTTGTGGGCCTCAGTATGGACTACGTTGGGCCTCAGATGTGTCTTCTAAATTTTGTGTTGGCAAGCAAAGCAGGGAGGCATTCACAGGTAGAAAGAAGAAGTTTCCCAAGACCCCACCTTTCTGTTCCATTACACCTGGCTGGTTCTGAACAACACTGAATAGCTCAGACTTGGGAAGAACCTTCACAGTGTTCAAGCTTAGCCATGAAATACCACTGTATGATGCTTAAGAAACCTGTCAATGCTTAACAGGGGTGAACCCAGGATGCAGATCATTGTTAGCAGTGAAGTTGGTTTATAGCATTGGTTTTCTTTTGGTGACTGTTTTTGGCAAATGTTAGATGTCCTGAGGCTGAGAGAGGCTAGGAACAGCCAATATTAAATCTCCATCAAATCAAAGAGAATTATTGTGTTCTGATATGTAGATATATAACCAGCTAAAATATGATCTACAGAAATCCCAGATTCAAGGCTACATTATTAAATTCAAGCTTTAGAAGTATTTACACGCACTGGAAAGATATGAGGACTTCAAAGAGGAAACTACAATGGCTAAAAGTACTCAGACTGGAAGGAGGCTATTAGACCTAGTAAACTAGGCACAGAAATTCAGGCCAACTGAGTGCGTATTTTACTGCCTGTAGGGTAAAAAATGCTTCAGAAGAAAGTATTTGGCCCTATTAAGAGCTGAGTAACAGCTTCTGATGTGATCTCTGTCGCTCTGAATGGGAAAAGCCCATTGCCAAATGTGAGGATGGCTGCTGGCGCACCAGAGCAAGTGAGCCTGGCAGGCTGCATTTGCCAAAAGCATTCAGCACTGGCACTGCTTTAGGTTGGAAATGTTCTCTTTGCTGCAAAGACAGCAGAAATAACTTGGTGCTGAAGGGAGCTGCCCTTTCTGGCTCCTCTTTTCCCTGTGTTTCCAGGCACAGAAGAGCTGCCAGCTGCTGTGTGGTGAACATGCCCAGCCAAAGCATTTGGCAGAGGATATTCTAGTCTCAAAGGACATGGTTCTGCATAGACACAATGCAAACGGGTGTTCCCCAACACCTAGATATGGGCATGAGGAGAAAAACTCATTACAGGCAGTGTTAGCAGACAAATGTTACCAATCTCTTTTGAACTGGTGAGCAGATTAGAAAACATTTGTATATATATTCCTCTCATCATCTATTAGACATTCGCTAAAGTTCACTTCTGGTCATGTGCAAATTTTGTCTTCAATATCTAATTCTTCTTTCAGATAAAAGGAAAAGAGAAATAACAAAAATGAAAAGGAAATACTTTTGAAAGTGAGAGAAAGCATGTATAATGAGTCCTACATGTCTGGCACACTTGTCTTGTGGGTGCATAAACTTCCTCTGTGTTACTTATATATATGTCACCTGCAGAAAACAGAACACTATCAACTCATTTCTGCTACACTTAGTAAATAAATCAAATTGTCAGGTAATTCAGAAAGCCCTAGTGCAGAGTCTCCTATTAATTTCAAACATTTCCAGAGTGTTTTCCAGCAGCACAGGCTGCTGAAACAATACATAAAAGTATTAACTATATTTTTAATATCTTAATACATTTTATGTTTTTGTTAACAATATGCTTGACATATTGATTGCCTACTTCTAAAGGTAAATAAGTGAAAATGATGGTAAAATGATTAAAAAAACCCTTTTCTTTACTTCTTCTCACTACATCATTTAAACACTTTGAACAGTTCTCAACCGTGTGCTGTTAAGGTAAATAGAAGCAGAAATAGTATTTCTTCTTGAAATCTACAGGTTTGCATCAGCCATGGACTTGTCATAAATACTGCCTGTAAGCTTGACTTCCTCTGATATTTATGTTTGCTTTTATCCTGCCTCTGAAGTACTGGTTCACAATAAAACTCTTGATCTTGAGGGCTCAACTTAAAACATTTCAGGGTTGTCATGAGTGCTTTTTGGGGTGCTTTCTGGGTAGGGAGCTTTTAAGGTTTACCTTGTAATTTCTGACCATGTGTGCTCTTAAGATATCTCAGAAAGATGAATGTGAATCCACATGGAAGAGCTGGCAGTGCAGAAGCAGCTCTGGAAGGCACGTGAAGATTTTTACTAAGTCAGGTACCTATTCATATTGCTTTCTGTGTATATAAAAATGCATAGTCTCTATCTGCTTTCAAAACCTGTGACTGTGGAATTGTGACTTCAGTTCTGTAGGAAGGTTCTTTTCACAGCAAGAGCAGAAAGGTGCTAAATAGGGCAGGCATTAAGGCAATCAAGCAGGTTATTTACCAATTTTAGCAATGCAAGCTCACTACAAGAAAAACAACAACAAAAAAAATAACAATAAAAACCCCCACCACACCCCACCAGCCCCACTCAGTAGACTTTTTTTGCTACAATGTCTCTTATCAGTCTCTTGCAGAGATTCTAAAGCTCTTTTCTTGATAGTGCAGATTACCAAACCGATCACCTCTCCATGATTAATAGAATCAATATTTTTTACTGTCAGCAAACCTTCATTCCCAATACAGATAAATCAATTTACAGAATCCTCTCCTCTCCTCTCCTCTCCTCTCCTCTCCTCTCCTCTCCTCTCCTCTCCTCTCCTCTCCTCTCCTCTCCTCTCCTCTCCTCTCCTCTCCTCTCCTCTCCTCTCCTCTCCTCTCCTCTCCCTCTCCTCTCCTCTCCTCTCCTCTCCTCTCCTCTCCTCTCCTCTCCTCTCCTCTCCTCTCCTCTCTTTTCCTCCTCCTCCTCCTCCTTTTCCTCCTCCTCCTCCTCCTCCTCCTCCTCTTTCTCCTCCCCCCAATTAATTCCTATGCTTTAATACCATCTAAGAGTCCTTAGTGAGAAGAGGATCTGCTTGCTATGCAGGTGCAAGTTTTCAGCACCACAGCACAACAGCAATATCACCCCCTTCTGCCCTCCTTAGGGTTTCTCTTTGTGAACCACTTTTTCTTTTTCTTCCTTTTCAGCTCTACAACCCCATGAAGCTAATCTGATTATGCTAATTTGTACTTCATGAACCCAAACACTGTAAGGGATCTGTGGAGGGTGAGCCAGGCTGGGGATGAGGGTGGTGAGGACAGGATTGAGGGTGTGGGAGGGGGAAACACACCATTGTCTAATGGGTTCAAGCCAGTTAACAAAAAAAGCTGTCTGTATTGTCAGACAAAGCACACTTTGGGTAACCCCTTGCTGCTCTTGACAACTTAGAGTGTTCCAAACTGGCCTGCGTTACAGAGCAGAAAAGGGAGCACGGAGAATATACAATGAAGGCACACAATGGAAAGTCTGTTTCCTGTTGAACGTTGCTTTTCTTTCTCCTTAACTAATCCTTCCCAGAATCTAGTAGTTGAAGTATGGTCCACGGATTGTTAGTCAGGTGGTAGCTATGGCACTAGACAGCTTCTGATACAACCTCATCTGTTCAACTAGACTGAGGCTGCACTCAAAAATTATTGAATAATGGGCAATGCATTTTCAGGCATGCACACACAACTGCAAATAGAAGCCACCTCTGCAGAAGCTGGCCATGTTCCCTTGCTTTCCAGCATTATCTTTGCTATAATTGAAATTGCTGAGGAAACTGTCCTTCAAGAATAGAGAAAATTGGTTTCTAAGATAAAAGCAACCTTATTGTAGAGTTTAGGCAATCACAGAATCACAGAATTGTTTAGATTGCCAGGGGCCTCCTGAGATTGTCTGGTTCAGCACTGTTGCTCAAGCCACACCACCAAGAGCAGGTTACCCACAAGAGCTTGTGCCAGTCGGACTCTGAATCTCCAGACTGGGTCTGTAACCTCTATAGGAAATCTATTTCCGTGCTTACCCACCCCCACAGTAAGAAAATATTTTCTTGTGCTCAGATATGTTTCAAGTTTTTAATTCATGCCCATTGCCTACCATCCTGTCAGCAGTCAACAATGAGGAGTCTAGATCCTTCTACATCACTGTCTCCCAATACACATTTTCACACACTGATGAACATTTCACACACCTCAGACATTTCATCTCCAGGCTGAACAGTTCCAAGTCTCAGCCTCTTCTAGAGAATATGACCCAGTTCCTTAATCATCTCTTGGCACTCAAATGGACATGCTCCAGTAGCTACTTCTCTCTCTAGGGAGCCTAGAAGTGGATGAAATACTCCAGCCCTGGCCTTACGAACCATGATGGTTGCATAGGACAGTGACAATGCTACAGCACTGGAGTAAGCTGATGCTTAGGACATATGCAACTACACTACTGCTTCTGCTAACTGTATCACAAATTTCAAGTATACTTTGTATTTCAAGTTGGAAGGAGGTATCTCATTTTCCCACATAACAAAAGTGCTGCCTATCAGTTGCAGAGATTAGGAGAGAGGGAAGGGAACATTGCAACACTTCCAGCAAGAGATGGGCCTGAACTTGCTGTCCCTAAAACTCTGGTGAATGTTGTTTGCCTTTTCTTAGCCAAAAGAATACTGGAAAATACTGAAGTATACTTTGTTGTTGTTTACTTTTTTTCTGCACCCATTTCAGGCAGAAATTCAGAATGGTGGTTTCTGAGAGACAATTCCTTCCTCTGCTAAAGATAGATTATTTGTTGCTGGGAGAGAAAGGGGGAAATTTAAGGAAGATACTTGTTCTACACTCCACCTTAGGTAGCATGCCTCTCATTTCTTCTGCAAAGCAGACTCTTCAGTCCTGCAGCCCTAAGCGGAATGTTTTAGGGCAACATTTTATGAAAACAAATGGAGGAATAAAAATGACTGTTTTAAAGCTGTCATCTCAAGTTCAATTTTGGACTCAGCTGTATTTGTACAATGTTTCAGGGAAGGTATTACATCTAGGATATTTGATAGGGCAGGAGACATCTTTTATCTTGCCAGCACTGCTCCTCCGTATCTTGTGATCTTGTTTGCTGAGCATGTCATGCATTACAACATGTAAATCAGTATTTAGCAAATCTAGCAGTAAACAAAATATTGAGTGGAATGACTAAGCAAAGGAGCAAAAAAAAAAAAAAAAAAAAAAAAAAAATCAGAAAGGCAAAATTAACACATTAAGTGCAAATATAAAAAATATGCTTTCTGAAATTACTACATGTTGATTGGATTTCACATGGAAATCTCATTTGTTTTTTTTTTTTGCCTGGGAAATACTGAAGCTTATAAGACATGAGCCAAACCAGTGTTTTTATAACCTATGCTACATTGCACATAAACACATTCCATTAAACAAACAGCATGATATCTGAGACAAAGTAATCCCAAATCCTTTGCTTCTTGAAGGCCAGATTTCGGAAAGTACCGAACATCTAAAGCCATGTGATATCCAGTCAACTTTAAAGGTCTGGGCTTTTGCCCTACTGATGCATCCAACACAGAAAATACTATGTATATAGCCGGGCTTTAAACTAGATTTGATGGGAAAGTAAATTCTCTGAGTGACAGAGAAGAGCCAGAGAACCCTGTCGCTTTAGGAAACAAAGGGGAAAACCTCCCCAGAGAAGGTAACACAGCCAATAGCCCAGCAGAAATACCTGGGAAGTACATAGTGTGGGAAATAACCAGTATGAAATGGAAGCTATGGTGCAGTTTGATAACTATGACCTAATTGCTGTCACAGAAATATGGTGAAATGAATCATACAATAATGATGAAATCAACAAGCTTTTTATAAAGGATAGGCTGGGCAGTAGGGGTAGCCAAGTGCCCTCTATGTCAAGAGGTAGATAGACAGCAAAGAGCTCCCTCTGAAAAACAGCTAAGATTAAGTTAGGAACTTTGGGTTAAAAACAGGGATCAAACCAATAGAGAACATTTGGTGATTGGAGCCTACTGCAGGATGCCTGACCAAGGGGAGCCCGTTGATAAGGCCTTCTTGTTTTAGCTACAAGAATGCTCACAGGCTCTCATCCTGATGAGGGGTTTCAACTCCTGGATATCTGCTGGGAAAGCAATATGTTTGCAAGCAATCTAAGAGGCTCCAGGATAACTTCCTGGTCCAGGCATCAGACAGAGCAACAAGAGGTGAAGTGTTACTGGACCTGGTGCTCACCAATGTGGAGGAGAACATTAAAGAGGTTGAGATTGGGCTGCTAGACCATACGCAGGTTGAGTTCATGGCCTTGAGAAATAAGGGCCTGGCAAAGAGCAGAGGCAGGACCCTGCACTTCCAGAGAGCAAACTTTAAACTGTTTAAGGAATTATTGGATGGGATCACCTGGGAAGCTGTTCTTAGGGATATAGGAATTGCACTGACAGATCTTTAAGGACACCCTTCTGAAAGCACAAGAGCTTTCCCTTACCCTGCTCTAAGTGGACCTTGAGCAGTGGTTGGTCCAGATGTACTCCTGAGCTCCCTTCCAACTCTAGCCACCCTGTAGTTCCGTGAACGGTGTTGCAACCTGTTTAAGTCCTGTGAAAAAAACATCCAGTGATACGTCTGGGGTTGGAGTATGAGTTCAAGCTCACTCTAGAAATCAATTCTGTTCTATAAGCACAGCTCCATTAAAGCACATAATGGACTATGCAGACGCTTAGTCCAGTGCTGAGACCTAATCAGGGATGAAAAACCTGAGCACTCAGGCTCTGAGTAACTCTGTTACTCAGATAATAAACACTTTTGTACCTCCACTTTGCAGTCCAGATTTGCATCAACCAGCACTCAAGGAAAATAAAGTGATGTTATGTTACGGGATAAATGCCTGTGTTAACTTCCTGAGCTTTCTTCTTGGAGGTATTTTTATCAAAGCACTTTAGCAAACATTGAACAAACAAACAAAAACTTAAGAGAGACAGGAGAAAGTGACCTGCTGGAGGAAGGTGGAAGGTCCACAGAGAAGGTATGGCCTGAGCATTCATGCATTCATTAAAAGCTTGCAGAAGAGAGAAGTAACAACAGACAAGAGCAGCAGACAAGACCACCTCACAGATGAACAGATTGTGAATGAAGTTCTGAGAGAAATGGGAGACTGAGACCTGTTCTAAACTACGACTAAATGCCAAGAGTGGCATGGATCAAACAAGAAAATAAGGAAGGTTGGGATATAGCTGTGAAGAATCATAATGAAAGAAATAGGGTGCAACAGAGAGAGGAAGGAGACAAAAATGTACTAGAAAATCAAAGTAAGAAGCCTGAGGGGGATAAGAAACTGTTGAGTAAGCTGAGGGAAATACAAGTGAGGCAGAGAACTATGGAGCAAATGGGGAACTGAACTGGAAGAGGACAAAGATCCTCTTAGGGGAATGACTGTTTACAAGGGTGGATAGTGATAGGACAAGGGGGGATGGTTTTAAACTGAGACAGGGAAGGTTTAGGTTAGATATTAGGAGGAAGTTTTTCATACAGAGGGTGGTGATGCACTGGAACAGGTTGCCCAAGGAGGTTGTGGATGCCCCATCCCTGGAGGCATTCAAGGCCAGGCTGGATGTGGCTCTGGGCAGCCTGGTCTGGTGGTTGGCAATCCTGCACATAGCAGGGGGGTTGCAACTAGATGATCACTGTGGTTCTTTTCAACCCAGGCCATTTTATGATTCTATGACTCTATGAAAGATAGCATTGTGGGCAAATGACCACAGATTATGAGCAAGGCAGAGTGACAGCAGACAATGAAGTGTCCATTTTTGTATGTAGCAAAGACCCAGATTTCATCCTGGATTGATTTTGCTTAATAGATTTGAGTTTGAAAAATCTAAGAAAAGTGAATAAACTAAATATAGCAACCCACAGAATATGAACATTTCTATTTGCCTGGTTTTGGAATGTGGGGTGCAAGTAAACGAGTTTTCAAACTAATGATTAAATAAGTTCTCCTCTTTTCCTAAGGTACCCTCTTTCAATTCCAAGTCAGTGTCTGTAGAATCCCAGACATTAAGAAATACAACACTAAATAAGCATATTCCATATTTAGCATTAACTTCAGCAGCAGGAAACCAGGTCATGCTTCCAAGCTAGGAACACAGACCTCTTCAAAAATTATACCACTTCAATTGCCAGAGGAAATGAATGCAACATTATTAATTGGGTATGAATACTCTAGTTCAAATTCTCCATGGCTTTTGTTTACGGAGTAACAAGTAACTAATCTCATGCTCTGCAAAGACTAAAGATGTGGATTTGGATTCACTTTGAAAACAGTTTTCTTTACCACTTCATTCTGCTACTGCCTAGTGTTACATAGTGGTTTTAGCTTTGATTGGAATGTACTAATAACAACTGACTGTCCAGGATCAGCTATGACATGCAGTAAGGCAGCTGTCAAGAACAGCAGACAAGCATGTGACACCTCAAACTTTCACAGCTGTTTTGGAAGTAAAAATGTGGCAACTTCGTAAATAGCTAGAATGTTGTCTGAAGAAAATTCAGAAAGCATTTGTATTAATTTATTATTATTGTACTGGAGAAAAAAAAAAACAACAACATACTCCTGCAAAAAAAAAAAAAAAAAAAAAAGAACTTTGGCACATGTGGAAGCAGGACTGCTGCTTTTTGTTGTTGTTGTTTAATTATTATAATAGTAATAATTATTGTTATTATTATCTTTATGTTGAGATTTACACTCATGCAACACAGAAGCCCAATGGTACCCTGGGCTCCATCAGAAGAGGGGTGGCCAGCAGGAACAGGGAGGTGACTCTCCCTCTCTTCTCTGCCCTAGTGAGGCTCCATCTGGAGTCCAGGTCTGGGGCCTCCAGTAGAAGGAAGCTCTTGGAGAGGGTGCAGAGGAGGGCCATGAAGATGATCAGAGGGCTGGAGCACCTCCCCTGCAAAGAGGATGCTGAGCTTGTTTAGCCTAGAGAGGAGAAGGCTTCGAGGAGATCTCACTGTGGCCTCCCAGTACTTAAAAGGGGATTATAAAAAGGAGGGGAATCAACTTTTTACAAGGGTAGACAGTGATACGACAAGGGGGAATGGTTTTAAGCTCCAGGAGGGAAGGCTTACATTGGAAGTCAGAGGGAAGTTCTTTACAGAGAGAGAGATGAGGTGCTGAAACAGTCTGCCCGGAGAGGTTGTGGATGCTCTGCTCCTGGAGGTGTTCAAGCCGGGTTCGATGAGGCCCTGGGCAACCTGATCTAGTAGTAGATCTAGAGGCTGGCAGCCCTTCCAGTGGCAGGAGGGTTGGAACTTGATGATCTTAGGAGTCTCTTCCAACCCAAGCCATTCTATGATTTTATGAACACAGCAGAATACTTATCAGCCCATTTTAAAATTTCTTATAAACACAATATTCCTTTTATCATCTCCCCACAAGAAATGAGGGGAGACCTCCTAATTTAAAATAATAAAAAGCAAAACAATACAAAAAAAAAAAAAAAAACCACTAAACCAATGTTTTACTAATACACAAAGTGTAACTAGCTTATAAACTAATGGCATCTTGTCACACTGAAGCAGAACCCCCAGCAGAAGTTGTACGTGAGGACCTGAGTAATTCAGGCGCTGCTGCCAGAGGCGCTGCATGAAAAGATGAGTAGGTGTGCTGGCACTTCAGAGCAGCTGCGTTTATTTACGTGAAGGGCAGGCACAGCAGCACGCATGTCTGCGGTGTAAACACTGCCACCACGCACGTGCCGCTGGCCCACATTTTCTTTCACCTCACCCAATTTTTGTTGCGGTCGTTGCCGGTTCGTTTGGCTCTCGTTGATCCCACCTGCTGGTAACGAGGCTGGTGCCTCTCCGTGGCACGAAGCAGTACTGCAAGGAGCAGAAACGATAGGCACTTCCACAGCTTGTGGGCAGAACACCCTGCCAGGAAACCCTCTGCTGCTGCACAGGAACACGTCAGCACTCAGCGGGAGACAGAACGATACCGACATGCTTTCCGCCCATCAGCTGTGGAAAGCAATATGCTGCTCTAGACAATAACTGGTTTTCATGTCTGCACTCAAGAAAGAAAGAAACCGAGCGCAAATAAAGATCAATCGGACAGCAGCAAACTCACGCTCCCTCCCCCCTCCCTCCGCCGGGATCAGACCCGGCCCAGCGCACCGCCGCTCCGCCCTCCGACGGCTCCCGGCGAGGGCCACGCTTTCCTCGAGCGCCCGCCGCCATGGAGCTGGGGCAGGTGCCGCTGCTCTTCTCCCGCCTGCCCATGTTCCCCTTCTTCGACCTGGCGCACTACATGGCCTCTGTCATGGCGCTGAAGGAGCAGCGGGGTGAGCGGCGCGGGGTCCGCGGGGAGCGGGGCGGGTCGCGCTGTGCCCCCGCGTGGGAGAGGCGTCCCACGGTGGTCTGTGTGGCGCACGTCGGGACGACGCTTCAGCCCCCGCTTGCTCTTTTCCAGCATATCCCTTCCACTGTCACTATTACCTTCAGACCCCCCTTCTCCTTGTCCTAAACATAGAGACCGCCTTGTGTTAGCGTAGCCACCTGTGGAGTGACTTCAGGCTGATTACCGTGCAGGAAACGGAGCTGGCGCTGTGGATTGTGGAGCTGACCGGGAGCTGCAGCGCTCTGTTTGCTTACTGAGAGCTGATTTTTGGTCACTTGTGAAGCGTGTCAAGGTGAATGTTTGCTTCCTGCTGAGTAAGTGCACTTAGCAGGCTATGCAGGCCAACGTAAAGTGCTAAAGTGCTGGCATCTTCATCACGGCTTGTTGCTACACCTGAAGTTGTTTCTGGGTGCTGACATGCAACACTTCAGTACATTTCTGCAACTTAAAGAGGAGCTTTCTATCTAACGGTGGTTAAAATGCACTGCCTCTAGATTTTCTTTTGGAATGAACGCCCAGGGGAGTTGAGTGATAGGAGTTGCTCTGCTGAGTGTAATGTAGCTTCAGTGGGATGTTACCTCAGGACAGCAAAAGTGATGGTTTGTGCTTTTTTTAAATTTAATTTTCAATATGGTAGCTGTAAAGTTCAGAACTTTAAGTATCCCCTAATACTCAGAATTAATAACAGTAATTACAGTGAACCTCATGCTGGTCTGTCGCTTGCTTGCAAACAGTTTGAACATTATACCACAGAATGATTAAGAATGGGAAAGACCTCCAAGATGTTCACATCCAACCACCAGCCCATGCCACCATGCCCATCAGCCACGTCCCTCAGTGTCACATCCACACGGTTCTTGAACACCTCCAGGGACGGTGACTCCAGCACCTCCCTGGGCAAGGAACGTGCTACTTTTGGTCTTGAAAGTCTTCTGATGCAGGATCCAAGTTATCTGAGGAGAACTAATGCTTTTGGCATCCTTTTTCTAACTTAAATCTGGCCTTAGCTTAATTCACACTATGTACAGTTCAGTTGGAATGCTGGGAAAACTTTTCTGGAAGTGCTTCTGGTTTGATCTTTAGATGGATACATGGTATGTATTCTTGTTTGCCTGTTTAGAATACGTTAGGAAGCTTAAAGCAGATCTTAACCTACTCACAGAATAAGCTGGCAAAGCTTTTTATTAATATCATCTAGAAATAATATTTAAAACTGCATTCAGTGATAATCTTTGTATTTTGAAACCTTATCTTTGCTTTCTAAAATACACCATTTGCAGGACTGGTGGCCTTTTGGCAGATAATATCCTGCATGGTTGTATGATGCCTCATTAGTTTTTCATGGTGCACTAGAGGACAAAAATAAATGACTACTTGTTTAAAAAACATGCGACCTACTTAAAACTCCATTTGTTTTCTGAAAGTTACATCCCATTTGTAATTTAGGTGCTAATATAGGCTTTAAATTGGAATAAACTTTTTTTTGTTTTTTTACTTGTATAGCGATATATTAACTAAGAAAATTCTCCTACTGGCCATCAGTAAAATCCTATTTTTCAGGAAGACACAGCACCTGGAATGGTTTCCTTTCCTTTAGTCAGTAATCTTGCCAAACACCTGGTGAGGTGAAGGAGGCTTTCTTTTCATTAGCTCTCAGCTTTGCTGTGTCTAGGAGAGGGAGGAGCAGAGGAGCACAGTTCAATATTTTCCAGGAGGTCACAAGTAAGATGTTAAGATGATTACTTCTCTGCTAATGCCAGGTGAGAAGCATTGTGCTCGTGAAGGAGAGGTTGGTGCAGGCCCACCTGATGATGGATGAAATGTAAGATTTCTTCTGCACCTGGTCTGGAGGATAGTAATTCTTGTGTGCGGAAACTCCTGTGATAATATGATTACCAGTCTTGCTCCAAAATCAGATTACTGTGTTACATTTGGTGTTACGTCAGGCCAGGAGTTAAAGTAGTGCGTAACACAACTGCTGATATATATTTACTAACCGCATCATGCCCTTGTAACTGTGATCCTGAGTGATTCGTCATTTATGGTGGCTGCTGCCATCATCCAGATTTTCTTGTTACTCTGTAAAATTTGGGATGCTTCTTCTGTACATGATCTCCTTGTGCTGTAATACTGCACTAACACTTAAAACTGGAGCAGTCTTGTTGATAGTCTTGTCTAAAGGGAGTTACAGTGAAAGTGCTCTCTGATTCTCTCTGATACATTTTCACATCCCGTTTTTGATAAGAACCTTCTTTTCCCATAGAATTCTTGTAAAATGATTCTGCTGGATCATTAAACAAATGCTACATTTCATTTTGGGGCGAACGCTAGTTTTCATCTTTGCTTTTGTGACCTTTAGCATTTGGACTATGAAAAATGCAGTTAGTTGAGGCAAACTGAGCCCTACGTCTTTATAAAGGGGAAGATTTGAAAGTGGCGAGCTCCTGAAGTGGAAGGAAATAATCAAAACAATGATTTCAAGATATTTTTGGCTTTGATAAAGTGTTTTTTCCCCTTAGTAATGGTTAAAGTTTCCTTTTTTCTTTACTCCAGCATAATCTGCTATTGAAAACTCTTCTGGTATGGTTGAATTGCAATTTAAAAAGCAATTAATTTTTAAGATTTTAAAGATGAAACAGTGAAGCTTTTAATAACAAGTGAATTAAATTTATTGTATTTCTTTGGGCAAACATTTTTGCCTGTTCAGGACTGCAGGTGAAACAGTATTTGCTCAACTACTTTGGGGTGTGCTTTTATTTTACCCAGTGAACATTGTTAGGAGGGTGTTAAGAAGAAAAAACTTGAATTCATAATCACTAAAAAGCAGAAATGGAAGTTGTAAAACAATCTTCAGAAAGTAGCTGTATTAGTACCCGTCCTGTTCAGTCAGCAGAGCAATTTTATATTCTTAATAAAAATTCAGAAGCAACTTGACAACAAATTTTAAACAACAAACCCTCTCAGACCATACTTTGAAAGCTGTTATGTACTGGTAGCAAAATAGTTAGGCTGAACCAACCCACAAAAGATGCTGAGAGAACACTATGTCATTTTTTCACTTTTATTTAGAGACTGTACACTTAATATCATAGGGGAAGTTTGCATTTAGCAAAGACTTCTCCCGTGAAGGCCTGCAGATTTGTGTAGGGTTTTTCGTGATCTAAAGGAACAGTGCAAGACTGTGTGACTTAAAAAATACTGTCTTTTAAAATGTAACACGATTCTCAGATGTTTGCTTCTATTTACATGTCTTTTCTCTTTGCTTTAGGAGCTGTGGAAGTGTCAATCCGCAGTCCAGTTGCTTGCTGGTTTAGTGCTATGCTTTGCTGCTTTGGTGGATCTGTTTTGTCTTCCTTGATGCTTGGAGAACCTCCAGTGGCATTTTTGGCAAAGACCACGAATATTCTACTGGCATCTTCAGTCTGGTAAGCGGCCACAATTGAGTCACATGAGTATTATTTATTCTGAGGAAGCTGTACTTTGACTGTAAATAGTAAGATTATATCATCAAGCTTAACTTAGAAATATCATGAATTTAGATGCTCTCTCTTCATCAGAGAAGTCACTGCAGCAAAATAGCTGGTTTGAACCCTTTCTGTAGAAGTGAAATGTTCATAAAAGAACAACTCTTACAAATTGCTTTATAACGAAAAGCTTGGTCATTACATTTTCCTTATATTTTTATGGTATTCCTTGTCAAACAGATTATCCAGAGTAAAATAGACTTCAGTTATTGCTTTCCTGGATACAGAGAGGTCATAAATGCCATCTGGTATTATCAGTGGTAGCTTCTGAAGACCAGAACATGGGTGAAATAAGGTTCTTGAACTTTTTTTCAGCTGGGGAGCTAAGACATGGATGTTCTTTCTTCCTTCCAGTGTCTTCTTTCTGACTTTTTTTTTCTGTCTTTTGCCCTTTCCCATATTGCTTTCCTAAATGGATGGGGTTATAGTGAAAGCCAATAGAGAGCTGAATGGAAAGTCAGGTATGTGAACATGGCAACAATTTGGCCTGTTTTGGAGTTCATAAATAGTACTGGAGTTATTTTCATGTGAAGGTAGCCTTGCAGTGGAAGTCAGTTGTTTGAAAGATCAGTTTGTTGCTTTCATCTTGAAAGGAATCCTCAAACTTAACAAAATTTGTGAGCAACAGTGGATTCCTATTTTACAGGAGTATTAGCTGCTTGAAATCTTTCCTTGTTGCCTCTTAAGTTTTGTGATTGCAAATCATAGAAATGAAAATAAGTGTTTACATCTACATGAGTGTATCTGTGTTAGTCTTCTGGTTTGCAGTGGAAGACGCAGACAAACTTAAGCAAATCAGTGAGATGAATAACCTACAATTAAATGTGTATTGATAAAATATTTACAGAATCAGCTTCTGGTTTATATTAGACTGTTATAACAAATAATACTTGAGTTAGGAGGTGTCTTATTTCCAGGTGGGACAGAATCATTTTCTTCAGAGTGTCTGGTATGGTGCTGTGTCTCGGTTCTAGGAGAAAAGCAAACTACAGCAGTGGTTGTAGTTGCTGCTAAGCAGTGTTGTCCAGAGCCAAGATCCTTCACAGCAAAGGGCCCAAGGAGCTGGGTTGTCCCAACTCCTCCAGCAAGTTCTGTGGCTGCTCCCACTGTTAGGATGGGCCTTGTGGCAACTCCAACTCCTGTGACAGGTCCCGTAGTTGCTCTGACTCCCTTGTGACAGACTCTGCAGTTACTGTAGCCCTTCTGATAGGCCCTGCAGGTGTTGTGACCCTTACAGTCAGCCCTGTGGCCACTCCAATCCCTGTGAAAAGTCCCATGGTAGGTGCCAAACGGTTTAACCTGGCAGGTGGCTCAGCACCACATAGTTGTTTACTCAATCCCTTCCTTACCAGTGGGATGGGGGAAAGACTAGAGAAAAACAAAGTAGAACTTGTGGGTTGAGGTAAAACTGTTTACTAAGATGGAGAAATGAAAAAGAGTAATAATTACAACAAACAAAAAAAAAGTATGTACGAATATATGAATATATATAACAGGTGACGCACAAGCAATTGTTTACCACTCCCTTACTGATACCCAGCTAGACCCTGAACAGGGGAAGAGAGTGAGATGAACTCCCAAGGCCTTCAAAACTCCTACGACTTGATGTCATATAGTATGGAATATCCCTTTGGTCAGTTTAAGTCACCTGTCCTGATTCAGTTCCCTCCCATCTCCTTGGGGCCTTCACTGTCAATGGCCTTGGCTCTGTACAACACTGCTTCGTAGCATTCATAAACATCGGTGTGTTATTAACATTATTTTTCTTCTAGAACCAAAACATAGCATCATACCATACTCTCTAGAAAAAAATTCTGTCACAGCTGAAACTCGGACAGGACAAGTAAAGAGAAAGTAAATTTCAGTTTAATGTGAACTAATGTGACTTGCTGTGCTGAAATAAAAAATGAGGTTTTAATGAGAACTTATGAATGTTATGAAACTTACTAAGCTTTTAGTTTTGAGTTCTCTCTTCATTAGTACAATAACTTTAATTCTCGATCTCAAGTCACATGAAGCAAAATTCCCCAGATCACACATAAAACTGGAAAATGGGTTGTGCTATGCTCAAGAAGTGCTCCTAAATAGTCTGTAGGACAGCGACATCTACTGTTAGCAAGTTTTACTAACAGAAGTTAGAGGCAGAAATGTGGTGGAGTAGCAGTGCAATTTGAATTCAATCCAGTTACCTATGCTTTGATGTCATAAACACTCGTTTTGCAATTGTGAATTAATTCTGGTTAGTGTTGTGTATTGATCACATGGCTTAACTGGCTATTTGCAGTAGCCACCAAAATGCATGCTCTATATACATTTATGACATACCAGCTGAAGCTTGGTTGCTGCAGAGGCAATTGAATTTGCAATAGCAGATAAAGGAAGAAATTTAAGCAGTTCAAAACAATGCTAGAACTAATAGTGTGGGAGCAATACTTAGCTGTTACTGTAAATTCCAATAGCTTCCATGTATTTGAGAAAAAGGCTATTACATGCTTCAGTCTGGGAGGTCTTGAAGAGAAAAAGCTTTATATGTTTTCAGTGATAGCTCAAGATACTTAGTAAATTGCAGCAAAAAGAAATGCATAACTAGGATAGGACTTCAGCTAAATTGTGCCTTCCTATGGAGGAAGCATCATGGCATTCTGCTGTTAAGGATAGGCATTATTTCTGGAAAAACACCCAAGTGTTACTTTCTAATCTCAAACCAAGAAACATGACTGACTCTTCCTGGCTCTGCTGTGTGATAGTTGTTTTGATGGAGTGAACTAGAGAAAGAGATGCATCTCTATCTTGCTGCCTGAGAAAACTGGAAAAAGATACAGCCTTTGTACTTCTTGGTAGACTAGATTGAGCTCAGAAGCCTAAACCAAGAGGTAGGTATTTCTTTCAGAAAAATTTTAAGATGTAATCTTCCTGTCTTTTACAGGTTGTCTCTGCTTTCACTTCATTATTGCTGCTTTATTCCTTTTCTGAGATAATATAGATGCTTAAGCTTTTTTTTTTTTTAACTTTTATTCTGAGGAGACCTTGAGTGTCTGTTTAAGAGCTGAAATTTGGTTATGATTGAGGAGATAAAGTAAAAACATCACATAATCTAAACACAATTTCCTGTCAACTTAGGATTTCATTGTTAGGTACCTTTATTTTATTCTGAAAACAACCTGATTTTAAAAAAACATTAAATTTACAATATACCATCAGTTGTTTTGTTAACACTTTGAAGAAAGAAATGTACATGTAACTGGAAAGCTGGAAAACTAGAATCAGTGGTTACTAAGATGTGAAATGGGAAAATAGCTGTGCTTTTTGTCTAGCGTGACACTAACTAGAGGAGGCATTCTTGCTGCAATTACGTAATTCCATACACCTTTCAGGGGGAAAGCATACTGTCAGCACATAATTTATCACCCTGTCTTACTTCTGGGGGTAAAAAAAACAAACAAAAACAAAGTCAGACAGCAATTTAATAATTTGAATAATCTAAATATGGTATGTAAACTACGGAACCATTGCTGAAAGAAATTTCAGGAGCTGGACTTGATGATTCATGTGGGTTCCTTCCAACTTGGAATATACTGTGAATATTTAAAGCTCCTTCTGATTGCTTTAAGGAATTCTCAGCTGGGACAGTGAGGCAACAACGATAGTAATGTTTCATGATTTGGTAGAAGAGCTCAAACATGCTCCAAAGCATTTCAGATTCATTCTATCTCGGCAGTATAAGAAACTGAGCTGTCGGTAGTGTATCAAGTTTTGCTAGTCACGTTCAAGAAATATCTAGTGAATTTGTTAGCAGAAATATTTGAACACTGGTAACAGGCTTTCTCAATATGATTTTCAGGTATCTTGTGTTTTATTGCCCACAAGACAAATTCTACCAGTGCTTTGCGTTTCTGCCCCTTCGGCTTCTGGTTGCAGGAATGAAAGAAGTGACTAGGACTTGGAAAATAGTGGCTGGCGTTGCGCATGCAGACAGTCATTTTGAAGATGCCTGGCTTGTCATGATAGCTGTGGGCTGGGCCAGAGGTAACATGCATAACATCTTCTTCTGATGAGTTATGATATTTTGGAGTGGTATTTAAATACCTAGCCCTTCAGCATAACTCTAGCACCGTTCCTTGCTGTGATGAATATGATAGTCCTAATACAGTCTGTTATCCCCCCAGGGGAGAAGTCTGTGCAGCAGCCTTTCTGCCTGGATAAGGGTGACACTGAATGACTTTGAGGGAAGTTCATCTTATCCTTTTAGAAGGTCTTGTGAGGACTTCTAGGATGGGCAGTTGGTGGCAATAAAGAAGTAGATCTCCCACGTAGCTTCACTGCTGTCACTAACCTTTCCAAAAGCATGTGTCCTCCAAAACGTTTTCCTTACACGTGGCTGAAGAAGAGAGCTTGTCATCTTAGCTTTTTTATTGCTAACATGAGCTTATTTTAAACACAGGAATTACCCTTCTAGCCTGCATGCTGTCTGGAATCTACCTTCCTAACAGCTATATTTATAGTGACAAAGTAAGAACCGCTTCAGGTTGTAGTGCTGCAGATCTTGAATCTATTTGCTTAATGCTGCTGGGCATTGGGAAACAACATGTGTTCATATAAAGATCTATCGTATAACTTTTTCAGTTGATGATACAGATCAGTCTTACCAGCCAAAATCTCTAGTACCTGGTTATGTTTTACCTCTTTGTAATATAAAACACACATCCATCTTCTCTTGTGGAGGGTCCTCCTATTTTGTACTACTCACATTCTCTGTACTATATTTCTTGCTAACGAGAGGAATGGAATAGTATAAGCTTCTGTAGCGATTTACTTTATCAATTTAGGCACTTGTTTGCAGTGATCAGTGTGTCATTTCAGATCACCACATAAAGATGAGCCTGGTGTTCTTCCTAAGTAGCTGAAGCTCTGAAGTTTCCTATTGATCACTCAAGTCATGTGAAAGATTGGATTAATCTCTTTAAGTCTAAGCTTTGGGTGCCACATTTGGCGCCTGGTTTAATAAGTTTTGCTGGAGGAACTGTAGGCTGTGCAGCAGTGGTAGCATGCCAGTGAAGGCTTACTGTTAATCTTTGGAATTTCAGGAGCTGGTAGTGGCCTAATCTCCAACTTTGAGCAGTTGGTGAGAGGAGTGTGGAAACCTGAAACCAATGAACTACTGAAGATGTCCTAGTAAGTTTTTTAAAAACAAATGTAATGTGTCAACTGCTGTTTTAATAACTTCCTGTATTGACACTCACTTCACATTTAAAAATACAAGAAAAAAAAAGGAAAACGAAACCCAAACAGAAATGTTTATAATAGATGGTTGGTATTTATCTTGTGAAAGACTGGCTGTTGATCTTATGTAATTTTAGCAATCTTTTGGTCATTTGGTGTTTGCAACACAAGAATACCAAATGGGGAAAAGTCCATAAAAATTATGGCTAAACAGTGGTTGGAAATTGTTGGAAAACATTATGGAGTAACACCGCCTTCAATCCAAAATGAGAAGTACCACAAATACATGAGTAAAGTGTGTTGTTTTTGTGCACATTCCGAACATCACCAGTATGACTTCCTTTGAACACTCTTACTTTCTTTGCCAGCACTTTTTCCACTAAAGATTGTGATTATTTGAGAAGGTGTGAACTGGTTATTCATTATAGCAAAAATGCAGCATGACTTCATTTAACAGAAAGTTCTCGTGTTTTCTGATTGCATACATATCAGCTGAAGTACCATCACGAGGAAGCTAGATTAAAGATGTAAATCATTCCATGTTGCAAGTCAACACAGCTATGTTGACAAAACTTGGTAACAAAGGTCTAATTCAAGCCAACTGTCAGCTGATTACACCTGTAGAACTGGTGGACTGTCACAGAGGAATGAGACTTGAACAAGGTCATTCTTTGACACCTTTGGCAACTGCTTGGAATAACTAACTCCTAGTATAGGGGAGGAATGTGTTTTTAAGTCAAGTCTGAGTAATGCAAGATTTGTAATTTATCTGTTCAGTAAAATACATATTGAGAGAAGAGAAAGAGGAACAAGTTGGTATGCAGAATCTAAATAAAAGCATTAGGATGTATTTTAATTTGAGGAGTATTTGTCAAATAGAAATTTATTGGCTGTATAAATCAGTGTTGACTTGATGCTTTTCTATAATGCAGCAAGCATGATAATATTATATTAAGTGAAAGCCATAGTTTAATAACGTTGTGGTTTTTTACCTTGTTACTGCAAGTATTTCTGTTTTATTCAGAAATAAGTGTGGTGCATGCTGAGAATATTTGTTTTCCAGGCCATGAAATTCCTCAGAATTATTTGAGAGAAATTAACATTGTTTGTTTAATTTTCAGTCCTGTGAAGGTAACTTTGATAGGAGCAGTTCTCTTCACTCTGCAGCACAGTCAGTACTTGCCAGTAGCAAGACACAACCTTATGTTTCTATACACCATCTTTCTTGTAGTTTCCAAGGTAAGAATCTGAAGGTGTTGCAAATAACTGATTTAAAAAATACCTTTTTTCAGTCCTCAAACATTATGCTACAAGTTATAAAGCTTGCTTCTAGGAGGGGTGGATGGCTTTTGCTGGAAGTCTTAAAGCTGTTTAGTCTTGCTTATATGAACAGAAGACCTATTCTAATATTGTTCAGCATATGGGGTAGGGTGGAATCATGAATTTTGGCCTCCAAGAGTTGGCATGGTAGGCTTTTATGACCACTAACTCAAACAAAGTTGATGTTTGTGGAAAGTAACTCTCCTCTGCCTTTTGCTAGCTGCTGAATGCTTGCCTTATATGTGCAGACATCTATGCGTTTGCAAAAGAAACTAAATAGGTTTTTGTCTGTATATGCATGTCACATATTATTACAATGCTGTAAAAATAATGCAGTTAATACATTAAAAGTAAATAATGATATTTTCTTACACAGCATCACTTAATTTCAGTTCTTGACTCATTTAGTCTTGTTCATTTCTAGGATGATGCTTGTCTTCAGGATTATTAGCTAATAAGAAATGTGTAGCCTCAGTGTTAGCAGAAATCCAGCAATTTTAAGAGCTTCAGAGCTGCTGCTGAATAGACTAGAGAGCAAAATGTTTGTTGTCAGTCTCACTTCTGTGAAGTAGCAGACAAGTTCAGTTCTCAAGAAGTTGCTTTAGAGAGACAAGACTTCAAACTAATGCTCACAACTCTTCAACTAAACAAATAAAGGCCTTGTTGTATGACACCAAAAAAGGTTTACTCTTAGAATGATTTTAGTAAATCTGTAGAGTTTTTTTTATGCACATTGCTTGTATGTAGCTATCTAAAAAGTGTAGGTCAGAAAGGGAAGTATTTGCTGATGATTTCAAGCTATAGTGAGCGTGTTTCTGTTCTTGATGGCATGGACTCTTGATGCACAGTTTGTAAGTTAGAAGTGTCATACATTAGTTTATTACTGAACTTTTTTTCAACTACTGTGAGGTCATTAAAACTTACAGTGCAACTTGACTGTTGTTCCTCATAGGTAACAATGATGTTGACAAGATCTAGAGCTTCTCCATTTGCTCCCATTGAGGCTGCATTAAGCCATATGTTCTTTGGCTTGCAAAAACCACCATCCAAAGTGAAGGGCGAAGGTGCTTCATCTTCCAATGGCTCTTCAGTCTGTGACCAGTCGTCCTCGGAGCATCCCCGTGATGGAGTTAAGAAGAGACAGGCAAAGAAAACAGAATAAGTAGCTTACAATACATGATAACCTGTGAAGATGCTTATATTTTAGATGAGGCTGGTGGAATTTTTTTTTTTAAATGAAATGTACGTGAGATGAGATTAAAGCTGTATAATATGGTGTCGTTTGCCTTCAGAATGTGTTTTGTATGCTTTTGAAATGTATTCAGATGTTTAAGTGCACGTTAGATTTCTAAGTCTAAAAGTTCACATTTTTATAGTGCTTTTAAGTTCAGTAATTTTTGTATTTATTAATAGCTTTAAATCCTTAGATGCTAAAATAACTTTCAAAATGTGACAGTTACCTTTGCTGTTTTTTTCTGGTGTATCACTTGATTCACTTCTCTTTTTTTTCTTCTTGATTCTCTTTGGATACACAGACTTGTGCTGCCAAGTGTTCACAGCACAGTGTCCCAAGTAGGAAAGCCTGATTAAGGCTTAATCACATTGCACTGTAAAACTATGAAAATGTACCATACTAATGCCTTTAATTACAAAAATAATGGAATTACTGTTTTAATTCCCACTACACTGGTCTAGACTTACATCATTTACTCAAGTCAACATTTTTTGCATTGTTTGTATTTTTCAAAATAAGAATTATCTGGCACTTTTAAAAATCTTTACAGTTAGGAAGTAGAAGCACTTCAGTATTGTGAGCTTACTTTGATGTTTTTTGTAAGCGTTGAATATTTAGCTATTTTTTGTGTTCCATGTGTGATTTTTTTTTTTAATGTTGTTTCTAGTGTTTTTCAATTTGGGATGAGACATCTCTTTGCCTGCACTTTTATCTAGGCACAACAAGTTTTTCTTCCTTTCAAAGTCAAACATTCAAACTTTAAAAAAAAAAAAAAAAAAAATACTGGACAGTACATATGCCTTGTTTATCACAAGTTATGCCCTGTTATACATGCTGTTAATACACACAATTTTCTAGCAGTTACCTCTGGTGCTATTGAGTTACTCCCAAAAACACTGAAAGTGTATATTACTGTTTGTTGCTATTTGCTGCATCCTGCTCATTGCATCTTTTTGCAGACAGTATGGAGCAGTTGTCTTACACACTTCAGAACCGAGGTTGCACAGATGTTTTATTTTGTAAGATTCTAATATTTTCACAGAAGTCTTCAATTTGATGTGCCATTTTTAGTACACATTAAACGACTTTTACAGAATGAGATTCTTTGTCTTTGGAGAATGCAGATTTGAAGAGAATTTTTGAATAAAAGGACAACGGTTAATCTTTGTGCAGGAGTGCCAAGGAGAATGTGGAGGAAGATGTGATTTGAAAAGGCAAAGTTCTAGTTCCAGGTACATATCTAAATTTAGAAAAAGCTGTCACCAGTGCTGTACTTAAAAAAGAATCCAAGAAATTTCTTATGCCTGTCAAGCTGCATTTCCATTGTAGTGACCAAAGACACCGACCTCCTTAGTCTGGAATTCAACTGTATAGCAAATGTATGCTACCTCAAAAACAAAGTCAGGTATTCAACACAGAATAAAAAAGAATCCTACTCTTGGGACAAAGTAGTAATGATGTTCTTACTGTTTTACAGTGAAAACCTAACCAGTTGAAAACACTTGGAGTCACGCTTGCATGGTGTCTTAGAGTTTTGATGTTAGGACTCATGGGTATGCAATTAGACTTGGAGCAGCCAACTTTCTGCATAATAATCAATTAGTTTATTTAGTAACATCAGCAAAAGTTGTTGTCTACAGTTCTTAAAACTTCTGGATGGATTCTTTAATTGAATTGAATTGTGATATGAAATTACACAGCTGTGAAGTGCTGGCTGATAACTGGCTGCTCTTATCCCAAACAAATGTGAAAATACGCTTAGACTAATTCTATTAGCAAGTTTACAATTTGAACAAAAATATATGGCTTTGTATTCTCTCTGTACTTAAAAACTACAATACTACAAAAATAGGTTTTCTTCTGTTTTACTGAATATTTCAAGGCAGATATGAAACATAATGTATTGTGTATTATTAGGAGAAGAAACATGTTATGCTGAAGGAAATTCTGCACCTTGAAAACAAGCTTTCATGTTTAAAGATCTCAGAGGCTTTTCTGTAGAATGGGTGTTCAAAAGAACTCCGTATTGAGTTACATGCAAGTATGATGGGGATTATTAAGCTATTTTCGAGTCTAATAATTGGTTTTTTTTTGTTGCTTTTTCAATATAAAAAGATAAGTAGTTGCACATGGTTTAAGCTGAATTCCATGGGAGGCTTTAATATAGTGTATCCAGGATGCCTTAAATAAAAACTATTTTCTGGCTTTCTTGCTGGTGCTTCTATATCTCTGCTAAATGTCTCATTGTGAGACTGGTAAGAAATCCTTTAAACTATTTTGTTTTGGGTAAAGAATGTCAGATTTGTCAGAACTGTGTATGTGATCTAGTTGCCTGCTCTAGTCTGGTAAAGTTAGAAATAGTTACTTTGTTCTCATATAAAGGCAGGCTTGAAAGAGTTCTTCCACCAGCTTACTCTGCGTTGGTAAGGCCTGTGCCTGCTAATTCAGTGGCTATTCTTGGTCTTCATTTCTCTTAAATATGCCCAGTTCCTGTAACTACAAGTACCATAAGATGTAATTGATGAGCAGAAACAGTGACTTCATTTCCATCTGGATTCTTCAGTATACTATTAGACAAAGTACAATTGCTGAAGAATTACAAACTTCTATCTTCTGTAGGAACATAAATTCACATATCTTAACGGCTGTGCTGGGTCTTGATGTCTTCCAACAAGCTAGACAGTGAATGAAAGCTTACTCAATGAATGCTTTTCATTTTGAAGGTGAATCTTCGTTTGTAAGGACTAAGCAAAGTCCTAAAAAAACAGCAACTGAGGAACAGCATTTGACATTAAAATGACAATTGAAAATGTGATCTAAATAGTACTTTGCATTTGTTAAGATAAAACTGCCCCATTAAGCACTCATCATCCCTTTGTGAAATGTGGGAAATCTTCCAGGTAACATTAGTGAATGCTTATGTAGAATAATTCTCAGGCAATAACAGCCTGTTGAAAGTGGTCTGCAAGTGGGTTTTATCTTCAGTCAACAAGGAGAATATAATGATCAAAATGCTATACCAAAGAAAAAACTGCTGGAGCCAAGTCTGATAAACTAGTGCATGTTTACATCCAATGTTAACTGCAGAGAAGGAATAGATTAGTTTGCTAATAAAATAAACATTTCTTTGAGTTGGAGCATGCTATCAAAGTGATTGAAAGAGCCTTACTGACTCTGTAAGCTGATAGTGCCAGTGGCCTGTGGTACCTAGGAGTGGACCTTAAAGGACTGAAGCATGAATCAACTTTGTTGTCACTGGGTGAAAGTTTGACAAGCTTTCTGATATTGTTTACCACTACAGATTATATATAAATTGGTAGAGCCACTTAATCAGAGTCACCTTCAATTTGTCAATTGTTTCCCTTCTGTGAAAGGTGACCACATCAAAGAGTTGAATACAGAGGTTAGATTTGATAGTCTTGGGTTTGGTTTATTTTCTGGCTAAATGTGGAATAAAATCACTGAGAGATTTTTTGACCCAAACCTCCTTGGTAAACATTCTGTTTTCTAAAAATTACATTAGTAAGTGGTCCTGGGATATCCTTTCAGTAAAATTTGTGTATGACTTTAAGATACTTGAAGGGAGATTGTTCTGAACAAGTTGAAGACATGAAGTAATATGGTTCTTGTGTTGACATAGCAGAATATCAGAAAAATCCAAGGTGAAAAAGTTAATGTTGTATTCAAGAGAGTACACTCTCATGACAACTCTCCCTCACAGTACGGATTTCCATCCTTGTTAGTATGAAAATTTGTTGTCTTATGAGTCACCTGTCTTGCACCAGAGCTTGGTTTTGACTCTCCCACAGTGAGTTGTCCAGCAAATAAGGTGATTTTCCCTTGATGTTTGCATTCTAGTTTATAAATGCTTAAAGCAGCAGGAGATGGGCTTAGAGCTTTTCCAGATTAAGTGAAAGACAAATATGAAGTGTAGTAAGGCTTCCCATTTTTCTAAGCAGATGCTGTTGCTTTAGTTGAGACATGTTCTTTTGCTTCAATCCAATTACCTCATATATTTTTAGGTCTCTTTAATTCAGTATAGCAGCTGAAAAGGGGGAGAGGTAACTCCACATGATATGTTTAGCTCATTGCAGACCTCACCAATGGTGAGTTTAGACATCAGTCTGATAATTTAGACTTCATGTTCCCTAGAATTTCATTCCTATAATTAGGGTACCTTACCCTTCAGCTAACACACATATGCTTTATTTATATACTTCACCTTCTGGATTAAAAAGTTCAGTATCAATTAGATTCATATGGAGCCTTCTCCAAGCATAATTCAGATGTCTTGTAGCTGGCTTTGGATTAGAACTGTCTTGCCAAAAGAGTAATTCCTCTGAAATAAATGTATCAGTCACTTTTTCATTCCCTAATCTTTACCTAAAGCTTTTGCTTATTTCAGACTGAACGTGGGTATATTTGGCAGGAATCATAATCAGTTCAGAAGTTCAGAAGAAACTGAAACATGAAGGATCTTTAAGAAAAAAAAAGTATCTCCCACAGATGCCAAATGCTAACGTATTTACCAAATAGCAACAAAATTTTCTAAGTGCTAAAAGCCCACACTTAAGAAACACAGAGAAGAAACTCATCATTTCTATCGAGAGAAGTTGTTTTGCATGGACAAGAGAAAGAAGTTTCCAAAATTACATATTGCTATGTATATGTTTTTGTCCTCAAATGCAAGCTGACCAAAGTACAACAAAAATCAGCTTCAGAGCAAACTGAAACAAGCTGAAAGTACACCAGGAGTCAAAAACAGGGAATAACTCCCAGAGATGCTATGCAGCATGCTGTTACCACAGCAAGAAGAGAAAACTCAGGCTGCTATCATGAACTGATAGTATGGTTCTTTGTGCTAGTACAACCTTACAGTTGCTGACCCAAGAGCGGAGACTACTTTTCTGAGCCTCTGGCTGGTCTATATGGATATCTGTGAAACCAGAGCATCAATGCTGTAAGGAAAAACAATGATTAAGGAGGTCAAGCTGGGTAAGACCCCTGGGGATATGTTTGCAGCATGAACTACAAGAACATGATCAGGCATTTCAAGTTACAAATGAGATGTGCTTCTGATATGTTTAAACAGCACTGATTTATTATTTTTTTAGCCCTGTAGTGTTAAGAACCAGGCTGAAATGATGTGGAGGAGAGTGGAATTATGTTTGAGCAGTTCAATAACATCAGAGAAATAGTGCATTGAACAAAATACTCTTAGTAAAATACATCCTTGCTTCTTGTCATGCAGTAAAGTGGTCATGTCAGGCAATCCAACTGTGGGCAATATGGAGCTTCTCCATGGACATCAGACCAGTGAAGCTACCAGATCTGTTATTAATGCTGAAAGAGCAAGAAAATTATTGAATGTCACCTGCATAGAGTCCTGACTGACTCAGTAAGTCAAGAGTGTTGGAGAAGAGAGAATATGGTCTACCCCAAAGGTCTGCAAAATCCTATGTGAGCAGGTGCACAGGAAAGGGTTTCCTCCTAATGCAGCAACAAGGCAACTGTAAGCAAAACTGCAGGCGATGGACTTGGAGCAAACAAATGGAAAAGACTATAGCTTTTTTGTGCAATGCATAATTAAGCTGTGGATTGCATAACCACAGGTAGTTGTGCGTGCCAGAAATGGGAATCAATTAAATATTGGTTCTGATTCAGGTAAGCCTCATCGTGTACTGTCAGGGAGAATATTATGGGTGCATTACACAGTATATGCTTGACCTATTCTCAGCTATTTCTCTTGGCATCCAGTCTTGGCAGCTCTAGCTAGCCAGGGATGGATGCAGACAGTCTCCTGCTAGCAAAAATTATGCAGCTGAGGTTCTTCCATTTGAGAATTTAGAGAGATCTGCACATCTGGAGCATGAAGAATTAGCTTCACCCTAGACAACTCACCTTCCATGACCATGGCATCTCCTCTACCATGCCAACAAAAGGCTATGGGTTAGAGAGTCCTTTGGGCTAACCCTGTATTGTAGCAGCAATGCTTGAGTTTGCATCTGAAATGTAGGCCCTTGCCTTGTTCGTGTTTCCTCTCCTATAAAATAGAAGTCATTCTTTTGCCTCTGTGCAGTCAGCCTGTTATCTGTAGAATGCTTTCAGGAGCTAAGATGAAAGCATATTCTAGATGCATGAATTATTACTTTTATTGTTGGGCATCGTTATTCTGTTGAGGCTTTTTTCCAGCTGAAAATGGATTTGACAGAAAGGAAATCTCTTTCTGCAAGAAAGCTTTACTGGTGGAAATTATTGTTAAATCTGAGTAACATAGAAAACCAATGAATATTTTCCTTCTAAAAAAAATGGATTTTGTTTTTTGAAAACTGATTTTTTCAAAGTTTAAGCTTTGGACTTTAACAAAGATTCTGTTTATTTATTTATTTTTCGTAAATTGCTTCAATTGCAGTTTATCAATTTCCTTAGGTATCAGCAGAAAATTTTAAGCTGTCCTTTCTTCAAGAAAGCACCCTTTCAGACCAACCGAGACTTTCAGTAAATATCTGCATTGTGCATAATACACATCCATCTTCTTTTCAGCTCAAAAATATTTCTGAACCAATCATCAAACTTCTGAAAAATTGCTATAATACTGTATTTTGACATACTGGGACAAAGGTCCTCACCTGTTCAGGTTTAGATCATGTGGCAAGATTACTTGCCTTGACAGATTGCAAATTAATTTTGTGTTTCCATAGTTCAGTCATAAAAGCCATTTATTTAATTTTCTGATGTAAGCAACATGAAAATACGTGTTATTATCATGTTGGAATGCCTCAAAAAATGAGGTTGAAGAAAATGAATTGTTGAGCTTTATTTACATTAGTCCTGTCCATTTTTCTATCAAATGTTAAGCTGTTATTAGGAGTACCTGTTTCAGCCTATTGCATTGTCTTATTAACAGATAGAGGATATTCATTTTCTTGACTTGCACAAACTCTTGCCATATTACTTCTCATTTTATAAGAACACAGCATCTTAAGCAAGTGGAAAGACCTTTTCCTTACCTGCCTTCTGCTTGGTGATCTGGAAATGCAAACACTCTTGAAGAACAAAGCAAAATGAGACTAGTGTTGGAAGAGATGTGGATGCAGTTCTAAGCTTCTGTCTGTAACAGTCTTGATAACCAGGAGGTGCATCTGTAGTGAAGGAAAGTGTGTCCTCTTTTTCTTCAGACCATGGTACTGGAACAGGCTGCCCAGATAAGTTGTGGATGCCCCGTCCCTGGAGATGTTCAAGGCCAGACTGGATGGGGCCCTGGGCAGCCTGGTCTGGTATTAAATGGGGAGGTTGGTGGCCCTGCCTGTGGCAGGGGGGTTGGAGATTCATGATCCTTGGGGTCCCTTCCAATCCTGGCCATTCTGTGACACTGTGATTCATGGTGCCCCTCTCAAAGGGTGTCAGGACAATAGCTTGTGTGACCATAAAACCTGGGAGACATCTCCCAGTGAAGTCAAGGCTGGAAGCCACTCTGTTGTGTTTAGCATTAGCTGAACACAAAGACTGGCCTTGATACCAAGAAGTGGAAGGCTGCGGTCACCCTACATGGCTCTCTTGCATCCAGAGTACCTTACTCTTTGGTACTCTGTTTAGTGAATCTGAACTATGACATGCCTCTCCTTTACTTGCATTATTTTGTGTCATACTGCTGTGATGAGTGTGCAGAAGCTTTGCTATTTAGCGTGCTCTTTTTCGCACAAAAGCATCCTCTTTCATACAGCCAATAAGTGCAGCATGAATTGGATGGATCAGGTGACCCCACTGTAATGTAACCTGTGAAATCGCCTGAACTGTCTGGAAAGCTTGCCATGAAGAGTTTTGCTATTATAACCAAACCTCTTTGTCAAAGGAGTTAAACCACGGAAAAGGCTAAGTCAAAATCTTCTTTGGTTTGATGATCACCAACTCTGATGGCACTTCAGTGGGGGAAAAGAAAAAAAAAGTCCCAAAACATTTAATATATTGCTCAATTAGTGAAATTGAAAAAAAAAAAAGTGAATTATTTTTCCAGCTCTGCGTGATTACACATTGGCAGTGAATTGAAGGCTCTAGATACATCTATGCTCATTTATAGATTAAGCCTGAACACAGGAGAGGATACTTGGAAAGATGCTGAAAGCATTTGTTTTATTCCCCTTGGGAGTGCAATTTTGCAAGGCAGCTCAGAAATTCTTGGCTGAGTATATGCAGTGAGGCACTCAGTGTCCTTGGCTCCTTGTCAGGTGAGAGGTGTTCCGGTTTTGCATGTGCCTCTGCTTTTAGAAGTGATCTGGGGAAGGGAAAGAAGGACAGTTCTCTGGAGCCATTACAGCCTCTTCTCTATGTGCATGTTTGGGCACATTTTAAAGCCTTTATTTCCTCAGCCATGAAATCTTCTTTGAGTGGTTGCATTCTGTCTTGTAAGTGCTCCATTTAGGGCTCTTCCAACATGTATTTACAAGCCCATATGGGTGTGCTGAGGATCCAGCTGGAGAATAGGCTCTGCCATAGCAGTTCCTGGCCCTATTTTGTTGTGAACATCTTGTTTCTCATAGGGATTTGGAGAGAGAATGAGCATAATGGGAAATGACATCCACAATTCCCAGTGACATGGACAGAAGCTGGATGCCTGAGTGTCCTTTAAAGTCTTCTTCTTCCTGTGGAACGAGCATTCTCTAAATTTTCTCTGCTAGTAATTAAGCCATGTAACTTCCAACAACACACTGCTGTCATTTTATGCTCCCTCTCTCCGCTCACTATTATCATCTGAGAGAGCCTTTATCCAAAAAATAGATTAAATTAACCTGTTCTGTTTTATATTTGTGGCTTGCTTAGTTAAACACGTTTCAACTGATGAACTGTAGCTTGTTAAGCTATAGCAATCCTTTGTCCATGCTCTGACTGGTAGATTTTTAATTGCCTGCTAAATTAATCTGTTTTCCCACCTTTTCTTACTTCCCTTTGACATTCACATTACAAGGTAACAATATGGCAATTATTTTTAAAAATAATGAAATGACTTTGCCTGTGAGACACTCAGTCTCAGGGGCTGTAGCAACGTAGAGCAGAATGTAAGAAACTGACATCCTGCAAAGTATGGGAGAAAGGTACAGAAAGAATGTGAAAGTAATGAGCCTGTAAATGCACCACATGCTTGATCTAAGAAGGGAGGAGTCATCCCGGTGTCAGCTAAGGCAGATGTGAATCTGAAGATCACAGGAGCGTATAGTTTTTGTGTTTCACGGCTAACACACAGATAAGGGAGAGCAAATACCTTGATTAACCTGCCAGTAGAGCGTGATGTTGCACTAGCAGATATCTCTCTTTGTCCCTAATTGTGACAGCAAGGTCCAGAAAGTGGAAAGTGTTATCTGTGGAGTGACAGCCCACTTGTAGGGCGAACACCTGCCTCACAGTGCTCAGCCTCATGGCCAAGCAGTCCCTCACCAGAAACTCAACTTACGGCTGTTGTCTACTGATGTTGAGAAGAAGGAGACGTGGCACCAGTGCCCTCTGAATGGTGTGAGCCATGCGTAGGAGAGAAGCTGAGCTTGTAGTGGAGGAGTACACCAGTAAGCCACCCTCTTCATTTTAAGAGGTAATCTCCATTCTGGTCTTGGCAATTCCAGTAGTTTAAGTCAGTGCTCCCATTCCTCAAAGCTGGTATGGTCCATTGTGTGAGCAAAGCATTTTGCCTTGCAACCTCTGCATCACCATTCTCTCTGCACATGCAGCCTTGATTATGTTTTTTAATTTTTCTATTTGAAAATATCATATTAAAAAAAAAAAAGAATCTGGATTGTTTCCGGACTCTTGTCTTTTCTGCCCCATTTCAGTATTTCCTGCCACCATCTTCCTAGAGTGCATCCAAAAGTACATTAGTGCTAGGATTTTCAACCTTCTCTGGCACATGGGTAGTCATACTAACAAAGCAGTTCACTCTGTGCAACACTGAGGTATCCCTGTCAGCCCTGAAAACAGTTTAGATTTTCAACTTGTATGGCCGAAAGCAATCCTGGAGCATCTTGCAAACAAGTGGTGGCAGCTATTCAAGGAGCAAAGGAACGCTTATGCTAAACACTGAGAGGTATTCAACATTTAGTGTAGAGAGTGAGATTCATGGAATGAGGCTTTGCCCTAACAATTTTCCTATAGAGCAGTCAGGCTGCTGAAACACATTCATTAAAATTTAAGTATGTCACATCCTGGAATTGTATGACGGCTTGTAGCTGTTCCATTTCTTTTCTGTCTTACCACACATGCTTTCAGACTGCACTTCTGCACAACCTGAGAGACATCTGCTGGTGGAAGGCACTGTAGCATCTTGCATGAGTACATACATCTTGTATGAGACACAGCCAGCCTGGACAGTAATGACAGAGATGGCAGTCACATCACAAGTAATTCAGGGAGTCTCAGGTTAACAGAAGACTTGTAGGTACAGAGATAGACACCCATTCCAGCTTAACCAACTGCTTAATTGTGTAAGTGCACATTTTGCACACAAAATTGCTGCTCTAATTTGGATGGAGCTGGGTGCATGCAGCCTACAGCATGTTTAGAGTCACGCTTATGCAATTATAAGCTACTCTCTGGCAGATCTGAAAGAGTCATAGGATAGGTAAGCTATAGAATTCATTGTTTCTTTTGTTAAAAGTAGGGACTGATTCTTATTTCCTTTCCAAAGAAGAAACAATCAACTACATCAACAGTTATTGTCTTTACAGATACAGTGCTAACTCGTTCTGGCAAATGACCTATTTCTAAAGCTGTCAAATTTTGTCTTCTCCCAAGCTAGGAAGATACGATGACTAAACAGTACGGTGGTCCTGGCTGACAGAACAAAAGCCTTGCATTTTATCTTCCACCCCTAAGCTGCTTGTTACATCAGTAAAAATAGATAAGGTGAAAGACAGCAATCAGCAGTCATGTAGTCTTAGACATGCACATAAGCATGTCTGTTTAACTGCTACTTCTAAGGAAGAGGTCTGCATCAGAATAGAGAGTTGCATATGGTTTAAATTGTATCCAAACATAATTTAAGTTGCTTATAAATAGTAATTTCTCTAACATGGCTATATGGTCAACCTATCTCCAACCATACACGCTTGGAAAAGTTCTGTTTGTTTCTGAAATTTGATGAAGACCAGAAATCTACACTATCAGAAGGACAGTCAGAGATGGAGATGGCTCTTGAGAACAATGCCAGCTCCATAGAACCATCCCTACAGCACGTTTTCAAAACAGTCTCCTCCAGACTGCGAGTATCTAGAAATGGCCTTGTGAAAAACTGTCTCCAGCAGCCCTTGTGCATCCCTGGAGTTGGCAAAATACAAGTTAAGTCACCTTCTTTATGTCTTCCTGTATGTACATAAAATTTGCCATGGTTGAGGTCTGTCTTTTGAGAAGCTCCAGAGGTAATTGCCTAGAGTTGACTTACAGAGCAAATGTCAGAAGGAATTAGCATTTCAGCAACTCCTTGGCCAACTCCATGTCAGTACTAAAATAGCTGACTGCCTTGTACATCTGCTGGCCTTACTTAGGAGGAACAACTCAAAGGTTTTTAGAAGCAAAATAGTTATCATTCTTCCATTACTTCCTGCCAGAAAGTTCTTCTGGCCCTAAAGTTTTCAAAGGAATGAGTGTCTTTATTTTTCTCTCTCCATCTGTCTCTATTTATAGCTTATGACTATTGGAAAATATGTGACAAGAAAACTCGGAGAGGAATGGATTTTAAGGCTTCAAGCTCAAATATCTTCTAGGGAAGGCTGAGCTGTTCTTGGTGAAAAGGACAAGCAGACAGCAAAGCCTGGAGAGGGAGGCGTGTGCCGTGTGTAAAGTACACGTCTGAAAAGGGAAAGCGATTACTTTCAGGAATAAATCTTCAGGAGAAGCAGAGGGATTCCCATCTCTCCAAGAGTTCATCTGGATTCCAGAAGCCTCCCTTGAAATTCCCCTTCAGATGTAATGAAACTCAGCAGCCTCTGTTTGTGGCCAGATTGAGTGCTCTTTCTCCTGTTGATTAGCACTGTTGATGCCAGAACTTACAGCGTGAGAAAATATTACTCAGCATCAGCGAGAAACACTCATTTCACATAAATACAACTAAGCTGTGTTCCATTGTCTCCCTCATTTTCCCATAATCATTTCGCCCACTGATGACTGCCTGCTGTAAGTAAAATGGCTGGATCTCCAGCTGGAGTGGGCTGGCAAAGTTGGTTCAAAGTCCTCGAAGTCACGGATGTTTTTCCAAGGTAATTAGCATACAGATGTCTGGCACTTGCCCTTAAACTTGGAGCTGCATGAACGTTATCTCAGTATAGTCAGGAGCAGTGCCTCCACTGACTCCAGCAGCAGTGGGCCTTATGTCACTGCTTAACTACGACCCTTTGGATCACTTCACTCTCTACAGCACTCAGGTATGTGCCAGATGTGATTATTCCATTGCTTGCTATTCGGGTTTACTGTGCAAAAGGTATTTTACCTTCACAGTCTCTTATTCCACCAGGATCTGATTCGAAATGCGTTGGCTTTATTTACAGTAGTTAACACTGCTCGTTCCTCCTGCTCCTTGTAATTTTTGAACGGGGTGTAAAACTACTTGTCCCAAAAGTGTGGCAGTACTTTACCTGAGAACTCACTGTAGGCAATGTCTGGTCAATACATTTCTGTGTGGCTCCAAAGTTGCTCAGCATTTTGTCTTGAAACCATCCCTCCCCTCTGCCAGGAAAAAAAATGTAAAAAAAATAAAAAGAAGAAAGAGCAAATCATGGTAAACAAGCTTAAAATATGTCTGTATCACACGGCTCATTTATAATGTGGCTGACAGGGCTAGCTGATCCCAGAGAAAATGGAGAACAGTGAAAGTAACTTCCTACTGCTGTTATGTCACTTTGATTTCCGTGTGTTGGTGAATGCACTCACTTTAGGTACTGGTGATGCTTCCTTGTTTGCTTTAATTAGAGGCAGCTCTGGTTCTGTGTCACTTTCTGGAATGGTATCCCGAAAGAGTGAGGTGTGTATACGTAATGTATCACCTGTATGCACACAATGGCTATTTGATGTAAAAATCAAAAAGTGTTGCCCTGCAACACTGTTTTAAATACTTAAAATAGAAGACCAAATGCTGTTTTCAGCAAGTATCAGCCGAGCAGACGGTGTCAGTGACAGATAAATTTGGCCTAATGCCTGTTTATTGTGATACTTGGTATTTTTGGCTAACTACATAAACAAATATTGTGGTATTACTCTTGGCAAACAGCATGAATACCACTCTTGCTTTATTCTCTTTGTCTCCACAAACACTTTATGGCAAGTATTCATCACCAAATAAAATATGAGACCATATACACTGCAAAACCCATTAGGTCATGTATTCTGGCACTTGGTTAAGCTGCAAGGTCTGCCACAAACTGAGCTGAGCTGTACACAATACTGACAGCACTTCCCAAGCAATGCAAGTCAGATATCTTTCCTCCTTCACACATACAGGTGTGTCCTTGGTGTGGTGGGTGGTGGTGCTGTCTGAGTCCTAAACTTATTCACCTACCAAAGACCCCTGAGGAAAATTTTCTTGTTTTTTTTCACTAAGATTTTTTTTGCTATGATTTTTTTTTTTTCGGGGGGAGGGGGGGGGAAGAGGAGGGAAAGGGGGGCTATGATTTTTTAAAGAGTATATACACCACTGTTATACTTGTAACCTATTTTCTACCCACCAACCAAGGCATTCTGGTTATCCCAGCATATCCCTAACACCTTGGGTCTCAGGAACCGAAGGACTGCTGCAGTTGTTGGTAATGTAGCGATGCCTCCTACCCACCCTCTCTCCTCCACTCCACTGCTGACACCTCAGGTACCATGGGTGCAACTGGTACAGTCTCTTCTCGGAAGATCTCCCTGGAAACCGTAAAACTTTGGCTTCTCCATCAATATTTCATTCTGCAGATGATGGCTCTGGCATACGTTCTTCAGTTATCAGAGCAGAAGACAAGTGGTTTGTTTTTTTCTTTTGTGCATGCTGAATCTCCTTTTCAAACAATGCCTTGGGGATATGAACAGGAACTTGACTGCAATCTCTTTTGATCCTGAAACTCCCACTGACTGATTGATAAATAGGAGACAGTCACCTTAATATACCTGTGGATATGACACTCAATTCTTGAAATCACCATGTACTAGAATTTCAGATGGGCTACATGCACAATATATCTTAGTTTTTAACTTCCACCTCTGTACTAAGCTAAGGCAAGTCCTAACGACTGGGATCATTACTGTACTCCGTGCATGTACTGGCTTATTTCAGTGTTTTTCAGTGTTTGACACGGCATTCAGGTTGGATCTCAGGAAGAGTTTCTGTTCAGAAAGAGCGGTGCTGCAGTGGCACAGGCTGCCCAGGAAGGTGGTGCAGTCACCATCCCTGCAGGTGTTCAAGAACCGTATGGATGTGGCACTGAGTGATATCGTCAGTGGGCACGGTAGGATGGGCTGGACTTGGTGATCTTAGAGGTCTTTTCCAACCATAGTGGTGTATGATTCTATTATATGATCAGTGGAAGGACTCCACCCAGCAGCTGATTGATGGTGAGGCCAGAAGTGACTGCAGGCAACCCAATGGCCAGGTCAGTTTTGCAGTAGTTGCAGTGGGTGGATAAGCAGCAGCCTGTGCTGTGTAGTGACACAGAACAGAAGTTAAACAAGAAATCATGCATTGAGGATCTCAAAATACGGATATGATGAGAAAGTATTTCCCAGTAGTGCCTGATGCCAGGGCTCTGCTTGAACACAGCTACTGACTGCCTGTAGACTTCCAACAAGTCAGACACTTGAGTGCAGACGCTGCTAATTCCCTGGTTCTACAGTTGTGCTGGATTAAAGCTTAAAAATTACCTTTGTTTAAGTACCCTGCAAGAATGGTGTTGGTGGGAAACTTGGCTGAGGTCCCCCATACTGATCCCTTGTCTACTTTGGCTGACTTGTTTTGATAGAGTGCTTCCTTCTCCCCCTAAAAAATGCCATCTGGAAGGCCCGGCAGCCGCGAGGCGGAGCGGCGCCCGGGGTGCCCTGGGCACGCCAAGCGGGTTGCGGATGCTGCAGAGCCCCGTGTTCGAGTCCGCGCTCGGAAGAAAACGAGACCATCATTTGGTGCGGTGCGGATAAACTCTTCAGGACAAATGCATTGAGTTGGACGCCTAGGCGGCTACAGCCTGAGGAGGACGGATATTGTGTGAATCGGTGGTGTCTGAGACAAAGAGAGGCGGAGGTGGGGCGGGGAAATATGAGGTCCGGCGCGCGTGGAAGCCCGCCGCGTGCTGCGGCCACCGCTCGGTTTTGAACTTTGGGCCGAAAGAGAGGAAAACTTCTGAGATTGGGATTTCGTTGGGGGGGAGGAGGGAGATAGAGAGCGGGGGAAAGGGGAGAAGGGGGCACTTTCCATCCCCCGCGGCCTCCCTGCGAGGCCACGCCTCGGGAGCGGCCCCAGCCCCCTCCCCGCTGGGCCGGGCCGGGGGGCGGCAGCGCGGGGATCCGGGAGGAGGGCTGCGGGCGGGGGGCGGGAAAGGAGCGGGGGATGGGGGCGCAGGAAGGCGGGCGCGGGAAAGCGCGCTCGCGCTGGCGCGCCCCCGGCCGGGCGGCGCCACGTGGCCGCGCCGCCGCCGCGCGCCCGCCGGCAGGTGGCGCGCGCCCGCCGCTGCCACCGCCCGGGCGGCCACCGGCGCTTGGCGGCTTCCCGGTGCCGCCCGGCCCGGCCCGGCCCGGCCCGGCCCGGCAGTGCGCCGGCATCGAGAGGGCGGCACCTGGCACGGGGTGCCGCTGCCGTCGCGCCAGGGATCGCGGCTCCCGCCCACCGCCTCACCCCAGGTCGCGGTCCGCAGGGCGGGAGCCCCGTGGCGGCGGCCGTGTGCCCAGGGTTCGGGGAGTTCCGTCCGTCGGCGGGTGTCCGCGCCGCTGCGAGCCCAACTCCGCGGCACGTGGTCCGGCGGCAGGGCTGCGATGGGCAGCGTGGCCGGGCTCGTTGTGACCACGCGTCTGGGTTTTGTTTGCTCCTAAGTCATCGTTTCCAAGTCCTGTCTTTTTTTTTTGTTTTTTTAAATTATTTACACTTCTCTAAGGATTAGTTTCTATACATCTCGCTTGTTTTTTATGTTGCCACTGGTGCTTCCTCAGTGTTAGGCTGTGTTATAATGCTGCATTTTCTGAAATCTTCTCTGTTACCGACCCCTGTTGCAATTGCCCACTCAGTGTGGATAATTAAGCTTTCTTCTTGGAAAAGCATAATTCACACCAACACCGTTCTCTTTTCACAGAATCACAGAACCGTTAAGGTTGGAAAAGACCTCTGAGATCACCAAATCCATCCCTCAGCTCATCCCCACCATGCCCACTAACCATTGTTCCTCAGTGCCATGTCTGCATGGTTATCAAACATCTCTAGAGATTTTTCCATACACCTTAGCATATGCATACATGCTATGTGTGTCATAGAGTCATGGAATCATAACATGGCTCGTGTTGGAAGAGACCTCAAGGATCATCAAGCTCCAACCCCCTGCTGCATGTAGGGCCACCAACCTCCACATTTAATTCTAGACTGTGCTGCCCAGAGCCCCATCCAACCTGGCCTTGAACATCTCCATGGACGGGGCATCCACAACCTCTCTGGGCAGCCTATTTCAGCACCTCACCACTCTCACTCACCACTCTCATAATAAGGAACTGATATCCAACCTACATCTTTCTCCCTTCAACTTAAAAACATTTCCCTTGTTCTGCTATTATCTACCCTTGTAAAGAGTTGACTCCCCTGGAATTGTGGAGTCTTGGAGGAGCTTTCTGCAGAGCTGCACAAAGTTCTTCCTTTCCAACAAATGTTCAGTCAGTAGTCGGCTTTCTTCTCTCCGTCCAGGAGCCCAAAAGCAGACAGCTAGTTGTCCTCACTTCTTTTTGCATAGGGCTGTAACGTTTCCATATGTACAAATTAGCGACATGGGTGGATTCTTATGGAATGAAGCTGCATTGGTGTGCCACCTGTCAGTTACAACATAACCTTTTCTCACAGGCACTGTCTAAGGCGCATGAGCTGGATGGTGGTTCTTGCAATTCAGCCAGATTTTGTTCCTTATGTGTTGGCAACATGCAACAGAGAAAGCCCTTTTCCCAAAATGCTGATTTTGCAAAGAACACAGGTCCAGCACTTACTGAAGAGGATGTTTTCTGCTAACTGCATGGCAGTCTTTGCTTGTTTTTATGACAAATTATTAATGTAATGTAGGCAAATACATAATTTCTGCAGCTCCTCAGTATTTGCTGTTCTCCCTGGTCTTGTCCTTGTAAATTCGATTTCACAGGCACAGTCTGTAATGCAGCAGGTGCCAAGTGTAGCCTTCTTGTTTCATAGGATCCAACTGACTGTCTACGGAGGATTCATTTAAAGAGTAGCACAGACAGAAATGGAAAAAAAAAAAGCAAAGAACAAAAAAACCAAAAAAAAAACAAAAAAACCCCACACACAAAACCCCGTTTCTTTTATACAGAAAAAAGAATGTTTCTCAAGTGGTATGCCTTTGTTTCTCATTTCAGGTTGTTGAGAGCCAGGTACCACCATAGAATCACAGAATCATTACTGTTGGAAAAGACCTCTGGGGTCACCACATCCAATCACCAGCTCATCCCCACCATGCCCGTCCCTCAGTGCCAAATCGACACAGTTATTGAACACTCCAGGGATGGTGACTTCTCCACTTCCCTGGGCAGCCTGTGCCACTGCATTGCCACTCTTTTGGAGAAAAAAATTTTTCCTCACGTCCAACCCAAACCCCCCCTGGTGCAACTTGACACCACTCTTATTTTTTAGAGTAAGCACAGACTGTTCGTTCTATCCTGAATAATCCTGTGGTGTTTTCCCCGAGGAAAGCCTTTGTGTAGACACACATCCATGATATATCTGCATGACTGAAACTACCCCCATAGAAAGATGACTTGAGTTGATGCTGCAGTAGTGATCAGGAAGGGATGGATGGTGGGTGAAACTGAACTACATTTTGGGATGGCTGTGCAGCTGGAATTCACATCTGCAGAGCTCAGATGCAGAGACTCTTAGATTAAGCAGAAGGAGAGGTGAAAACAGATGGGGTTCCAGCGCAGTTAAACAGAGGAGAAGTGCAGGTCTAAGGAGAGAATTAGCTTTTTCGTATCAGCACCCTGTGCTCTGCACCTTAGCAATGGGTTGAGTAGGATTAGGACTGTGTTGGGTTTGTCAGCAAAACTTTGAGCTGTCTGACTGCCCAAATTATCATAGAATATCATGGAATCATTAAGGTTGGAAAAGACTCCAAGATCTTCAAACCCAACCATCAGTCTATCTCATCATGTCCACCAACCACATCCCTCAGTGACAAATCCACAGGAGTTCTTGAGCTCCTCCAGGGATGGTGACTCCACCACCCCTCCCTGGGCAGCCTGTGCCACTGCATCACTGCTCTTTCTGAGAATTTTTTCCTCATATCCAACCTGAACCTCCCCTAGCATGACTTGAGGCTGTCATCTAGAGTCAGACCACTTGTCTTCAGTGAGGTGTGGGCACTGTAAGGAAGCTGCATGCTGAGTGAGGAACCCCCAAGAGGCAGCCAGTTGGAAACTTGCAAATGCACGAGGTTGTTGTGGTCTCTCCTCTTTGCAATGCTGGTGATGGACTCAGGTCCTTATAGAGGTATGTCCAAGTGCCTCACCCTGAACAAATGCTTGTGGTGGTTTTGAAGTGGTCAAGCAGAGAACACCCTTTGGAAATGAGTACAGCAGCAGATGGAAGCTGCTGTGTCACAGCTCAGGGCCCTGTATTCAGTAGGATAATGGCCTGCATTTCACTTCAGAGACTGATGCAGGGAATGCAAAAGGCGTTCTACCCTGACAGCCAGGATATGTGCCAGCTTTGTGAGTGGGTGGACGTGCTAATAGAAGTTGCTGTCTGAATTCACCCTATTCTTAACAACAGATAGAGGAAAGGCAGTGGGACACCCCAAAACCCAGGTTTCCATGGTGTTGGAGATGTCAGAACAGCTCACTCGATGTATGCAAGATGCATCTTGAATAAAGAATTTCTGATTAGACATAGGTGGAAATTCTTTACTCAGAGGGTGGTGAGGCCCTGGCACAGCTGCCCAGAGATGATGTGGTGCCCTATCCCTGGAAGCGCTCAAGGCCGGGTTGGAAGGGGCTCTGGGCAGCAGAGCTGGTGGAAGGCAGCAGAGGACTGGAACTGACTGGGTTTTAAGGTTCCTTTCCAAACGAAGCCATTCTATAATTCTACAATTCTATGCTCTGCCATTTTTGAGGAGTGAAGACTGCAGGGAGTGGCAGGCTGCACTGATGGCTGGAGGCTATGGATGTGATTTCGAAAAGTTGCTGAGCTGGTGAAGGGGCTTGGCCTCCATCTCTGCTTCTCCTGTTATTTCTTTCTCTCCCTCTCTCTCTCTCTTTTTTTTTTTTTTTAAATAATAAAACTGGCATTATAGTCAACATTCCTAAGTGCAGCCGAGAGCACTGAGCCTTTGCTCTCTATTCTTTAGAGACCCTAACTGTAATGTTAGGAGAAGTGATGCGGTACAGGTGTTCCTCTGCCAGCCTTTTTCCAGAGCATGCGAGGTTCAAGTAGCAGTTGTTGGTGAAGATGGGCTACAAGTAAGTGAAGAAGCATTAATTGCTTCTTGGGTGCCTGTTTATGTGTAAGACTTGACTATTTTAGCCTAAGTGGGAGGAGAATGGTTTTATGACCTTATAATTAGCATGTATGTGAGATTAACAGCAAGACTTACTAAAGCATTTCTGATAACAGTTTCCTTTTTTACATTGCTTAATTAAAAAAGAACACTTCAGCATGTTTTATAACACATCTTTAAATAAGCAAACAGACAAACCCAAATTACAAGGGATGGTCTAGAGGTCTCTGCTACTGAGATTCATGGCATCTGAAATGTATCTGGAAAATTAAAGAAAGCTGATGGTCTGGGAAAGAATAAGTTGGGCAGAAGGCAGAGCAGTGATACTTAGGAACATCTCAGGGTGATTATTAGATTAGCTTGGGAGGCACCAGGGTAAGTAAGAGACCCAAACTGGTTGTGGTAGGCTGACATGCTACAATATATCCTTGCTGTCAGCTTTTCTAATGGCAGTGAAGCACAACTGCTTTCATATATGTGGGCTGTGAGTTCATGATGTGTTCACCCCCTGCATCTCCCATACACATTTTCTCTTTCTTTTTTCTCTACCAGTGGCCTCTTCATTTCTGCCTCCTTCAATGATGTGCTTATAGACTTTTTTTCTCCAAAGACTGGGATTTTCAGGAAGCCTAAAGGGAATTACATGCCCAGCTGCCAGTGCATTTCAATGTGCCTCCAAATTTCACCCTCACATTTTTAGAGCATTCGAGCTGCTTGTCTCCTCACGTTGCTACTATTAGATCGTCAGTTTTCTTTTCAGCACTCTCTGACTTCGGTCACAGATGGCTGCAGCAGTCTGCAGCTATGTCTGGTCGACAGAACAGATGACACCGGCGTTGTGCTTGTATGTAATATTCCTAACAGGCGGAGAACTCAGATGGGGTCTGGTGAAACTGCTGAAGGACCTCCTGTTGGTCCTGAGATACAGTTGGGAAGCAAGGAGCTGAATGTTGGATTTTGCTTCTGTCAGTGTCTGAACGTTTCTATGTCTGACAAGTTGGAAACAGTCTTCTGACTTCTTGTTTGGGTTTGCCTCTGGTCGCCCTAGGAACCTGGCTTACTCACTTTTCTGAGAATGTTCTTCTTGCTTGGGTCATATCAAAAGAATCATACTGAGAAGACGGCTACCAACTGTTTCTTGGGACCACAGATCTACATTATGCTTTACAGTATGAAGCACGTCTCACTCTACAGTTTACATACTTTACCCAGAAACAAGACTTTATTATTGCCTTCTTGTTTTGGTGGAATGAACCCCCAGCACACCAACACCCAGCATATGCCAGTGTAAACTGGCATAAATCACTGCCATTCTGCCGGGTTTGAAAAGAATGATGTCTGAGCCAGGGTCATGTGCAGTCTGGTTCCTTTATTTTCCATGGGGATCCCTCCTGCTGAGGGAAATGAGCTCGTAATGGGAGATGCATGAGTACCTGCAGCTTGTGAGTACTCCTCCTTGGTCGTGTTTACCCTTTGCTTTCTTCCATCACTTTTACATGGCTTGAGACTGTCCAGATGTTTCTGGGCTCAGAGCTGCTGGAATTTTGATTGCAGCTGACATGTCGGTGTGCTGCAGCATCTGAAATGTGGTGAGAAGCACTTCTGTGACCTCTGAGGCTGGAGGCCTTATTGTGCTGACCTGTCAGAGGGAAATGTGGGAAGTGTTGTGCTCTTGAGAATAAAGAGTCCTGGCATCCTTAGTGTCTTCCTGGGAATTATGGCCTTTGTGAGAGATGTGCTTATTAGACTTTCTGGTCTTACTGCAAACAGGAAGATGAAAGAACGTGCATTTTTTGATTGCCCATTGCATGGCTTTGTGGTACAGATTGGAAACTCATCTCTCATGGATACTTTGTGGAGTTGTGCTGCTGTCAAGGGGAGCAGAGAAACATGGGTGTTTCTGCTGTCAGTACTTGTCTAAAAAGCAGTTCTGACCAACTAGGCGCTATTTCTTTTATCTGCAATGAGGTAGAGGATTGCCCAATGTAGAAGTTATGCACAGCCAGGGCTCAAGACTTTTGATCGCACAAATCTGTGTGATCGTAGAGAAGTGCCCAGTACAGGGTCTGTTGTGACAGGACAAGGGGAAATGATTTCAAACTGAAAGAAGGGAGGTTAGAGTGGACATAAGGGAGAAGTTTTTTACAGTAAGGCTAGTGAGGCACTGGCACAGGTTGCCCAGATAGGTGGTGGATGTCCCATCTGTAGAGACACTCAAGGTCAGGCTGGATGGGGCTCTGAGCAATCTGATCTAGTATAGGCATCCCTGTTCATTGCAGGAGAGTTGGACTAGATGACCCCTTATGGTCTCTTCCAATTTAAATGATTCTATGATTCTATGAGTGCCTTTGACCAGTACAGCGGACATACCATTTATTGAATCCACCAAGCAGAGGAGTCCGCTGATTTTTGTATACACCACTTTCCACTTCCTTCCTCAGGAGACATTTTTGGAAATATTGCACAAGGTGTTTATCACCATACATTTTGGAGAGAAAAATAAAGGCATTGGGGTTTGCTTTGAGCAGTGTGTGGCTGTTCTTCCTGGAGGCCGCAGGACTCCCAGATACTGTCCACAAAGTCTCCTTTGACATTTAAAGCTGTAAATGGCTTGGGGTCTGGCTGCCATGGAGACATGATCTCAGCCATCTGACGCACAGTATTTGAGCTCAGACAGGGACTTGAATCAATGGCTCCAGAAAGGAGGCAGCGGGGCATTATCAATGAAATGTTTTCAGCTGTAATGCCTCCTTGTTGGCCTACAGACTGTGCTTTCTTTGCAGCTACCTGGAAGGACTGTAGTCCTTGTATGCTTTGTCTGGATAGAGTGTCACAGCACTTCTATTTTTGCAACAGCTTGAACTGTGACTGAAGTTTCAGTAGGATGCATTATTTATACCTGTGGACACCAATACATATCAGAGGGAGGGAGGTGTGAATGTTTTCAGAAGCTGCAGATGGGGATTTTCAAACTAATAAGAGCACAGAGTACTCAGCTGCCACCAAGAAGCAGCAAGATGTGGGCACCAAAGTTCATTCCTTCTTTTGGGAGGGAGTCTCAGTTGCAATCCGTAAATAACCTTTGAATCACGTTCTTCTCTGTCTGCATAGCTGGAAGATGCTTCATGTTGTACAGGATAATAAGTGAAACACTGTTAACCCATCACACAGCATGCTGTGCGCATAGGATGGGTGTACTGCAGGAACAGCCAACAAGCAGCATTGCTGTCTTGCTGAAGTCTCCAGATTTTAGGACCGCCTCTTGTCTAAAATTTTAAAGTTTTAATGTAGACAAGCCTTTTATCTTTCAAATTTTTGACCATGCTTGGAGAAAAAGAAGCATTCTAACAAGTGAAGCACATTATGCTTCCAAGCATCTTCCAAAGCTATGCTTTAGCAACATCAGCTTCTTTTCTGAGACAGATGAGATGGAAATCATGATTATTTCTTTTTTTTTTTACTACTGTGTGCTCAGATGACTTAGCTGTCTAGAATTTTGCAGTCCACTCATATCTTAGTGGTTCTAATGAGAGGTGTATGAGTAACATTTGGGGAAGCTGTTTGTGGTAGTTCTTCATAATGGTAGTCAGAACAGAGATCTTAAAACAAAGGACTCAGTGTTTTACCAAGAGAAACCACAGTAACAGGTTTGAGTGTAAATGAGAGTTGTATTGCCTTCCATCAGAGATGACTTGAAAATAAAGTACTTTGATGGTAATACTGCAGATGTCTGCAGGAAACCCGGCACAGCCTTGAACACTGTAGTTAGATAGCTGTGCAAAAAAGTACATGAAGGGAAGAGCTAATGTGCAATACTTCTATTTAAGATAGAGGGAGGAAATAGAAATTGTGATAGCATGCTATTTCAAGTAATAATAGAAAGTACTTGATGTTTACATGGTGAATGGATCAATACTAATTCTGTAGTCAGGGCACATACAGTAGTTTGGATTATACAAGTGATAGATGCACTTGGTATAGCTGAAATTTCCACCCTGCAACATTTATTTCTCAGTGCGTGTTCGATGGAATTTTCCACCCAACTATCTGAAAGGATTTGCATAAGAATGGTGATGGAGCAGTATTCTTTAATGATGTGCTTTTCTTTGTTAAACTTCAAAAATGTCTACGATGCATGATGAGGTTCGGATGAATTGCCAAGCTAATGCTTTTATATTTTCTTTAAAGAGCTTATCTTCACTGTGTTGTGGGAGTTACTTTATATTGTTGTCATAAAGGCAGTAGCAGTAAAGCCGACTTTGTAGCAACCCTGGTAGGTGCCCCCTCCTCCTTTACCTCACGTCTTTGGTACTGCTGAAGGAGACAGATTGCAACACCCATTACCAAGCACCTGTTTGTCCTACTGTTAGCTCATCTGTACTGTTTCTGTGGTGCTACACATGGCATTACTCATGGCTGCACTGTGTCATTTTGCGTTTAAAGCAATGACCCTCTTCACATTTAATCTGGATCAGCCCAAGTTGCTGTACTGTTTGTGGAAACTGGGTCAAAGCCAGGCTCTTCCTAAGATGACGTCTTGATTTAAGAGAAACTCAGGATTAAACCAAACGTCCACATCTTCTGCTAGTGAAGATTTTTACAGCAGGATAGAGAAGACTCATTTTTTCTTCCTTAGCCCCTTCCAATAAAAGTCTAATTAAAAAAACAAACAAACAGAAACTATGAGGGCAAATCTGCTTGAAATGTGGTAAATTTTGGGAAAGCAACTTACACGAAGCAGTGTTTCTTTTCTTGGCCATGGGTCCAGTGAATCACCTTCTAAACTGCACCGTAGTGATGCTATTCACAAGCCTCAAACAGCTGGGAAAATAAAGAAGAGAAATGACTGTGAGGTTTGTCATCAAATCATTGCATGGAAGATTGAATTATTCCACTTTCATGACAGGTAATAGAGTGGGGCTAACTCAGCTCAGAGTGAAGACTTCTCCTGCAGTGTCAGTGTAATTGAGGAACTGTTTGGCTCAGTATTTTGTTGGATGTAGTTTATTATTATTATTACTATTATTGTTATTGTTATTATTACCTTTACTTATAATAGGAAGTAATTGTAAAGAAATTTTAACTGATTAATTTTTTCCCTAATCATCTGATGCTCTACTCTGATATAGGACCTCAACAATATATTTCAAATTGCATTTGATTTATGTTTCTGAGAAGATAATAGTAGCTGCATCCTATCATTCCAGCAATATATATGGGTTTCCCTGAAAGTAATGCCTCCTATTTTATGATGTTGGCCTGCAACATCAGATGTTGGTGGTTTACAATAGAGGAATACTGAATTCCTCCATGTTGAGAAAATGGCACCCACTGACATTCATCCATGCTTGGTGTATGTGTATGGAGACCAAACAGTGGGTGTGAGCACAGTGAGGCAATGGGTGGTGCATTTCAGCAGTGAAGACAGTGACAGTGGGTCACCTATCTGGTGCAGATTGTTGAGGGTGGCATGCAGGTTCCTGTTTGCTGTTGGCAAAATAGCTAGCAAATGGAGGTGACTATGTTGAGAAACAGTGTTTTGTAGCTGAGAATTTATTCTACCAATGTTTTCAATGTTTTCTTTCTATCTGTTGTGGTTTCCATGGAAATAAACAGGAGGCATTACTTTCAGAGTGATCTATGCATGAGAGTCCAGCACATCTCATGGGTCTGTGTCGGTATTCGGTCATGACTTAGAAGTAAGGACTGATACACCTTTATGTACTCTGCTTACTTAATTTCAGCCTATCTTTTGAAGTTCTCCAGATCCTTGGAATATCTTTGTATCAAGATGAGAACGCAGGTATCTAAACTGAAAAAAAGGAGGATTAGAGTAGTTTAATCTACAGCAGCATTTGTTTGCTTCAGAGTTGTTGAGTGGAGTGTACTGTTAGATGCCCTAAGCCCTCTCTGCCCCATACTGAACCATCCCAGCCCCACAGACCCTCCTCACAGGAGGAGCGCTCCAGCCCCCCATCCCATGGGCCTTCACTGAGTGTCTCTGGCTTATGGCACCCCAGATGTGATGCAGGGCCTGGATGAGGCCCTGATGGGTGTTGAACAGAAGGGCCTCTAGCTGCTAGGGCAGGCTGCCCGCTGCTTCTACTCCAGTTGCATGGTGTTCTTGTTGGCCACTTCCTTTATTTATGTACAAATATTTGTCTAAACTGTGTTTTTAAAAAAGTGTGTTTGTGCTGACATATAAGCCAGCATGTTTAAACCATACTGTCTATAAATTCATGCTTGCATTTGTTGAGTTTGTGAGGTGTGACCGACTCCCCACATCTCTTAAATCAGAACTGCTCTGACTCATCCATAGTCCATAGCATAACACAGCTTTCATCGTTCTGGAAATGTTTCTTGGTGGGAACATTTAGACTTAGAATCATAGAAACATTATGGCTGGAAAAGAGTTAAGATCATCAAGTCCAATCACCAGCACATCTTCAGCACGCCCACTAACCATGTACTTCAGTGCCACATCTACATTGTTCTTGAAAAACTCCAGGGATGGCATCAATCCCCATGGATTTGAGCTTGGGTTCTGCTTGTTAACAGGAATGAAGATGACCTAGGGGGCCTGATGGCCACTTCGGAGGAAGGGATGCTGCAGCAGTACTGATGCTAAAGCTGAATGTACGTGGAAAGAGCCAAGGACAGCTTTAAGACACACTTTTGCATGCGTATCTGCTATTTTATTTGAATTTCAGTTTTTTTTTTTTTTTTTTTTTAACAGAAAGTATGCCAGACTTGTTCCTGCAGAGCTCCCTTGTCCATGACAAAACTGCCTGTATGGCTGGGTTCATTTGTTACTTGCACATGGCACGCGTGCTCTTCCCACTGCATTGCTCCATGGTGTTGGGCAAGTTGTGCAGCACTGGGGTGACTGTGTTGTGGAGCAGGACTTTATGGGGATCTGTGTCTCATCAGATGTTGCAGAAATCAGCTGGCCCAAATTCTTCCTGCTAAAATGACAGCATGCTTAAAAATCTATGTCCAAAAAGCATCTAGTAGGAGGGTAGAAGATGAAGGTGTGTGTGCATTTCTTGCTAAGCTTTACACTCTAGTCTTAGTTGCTATTCTGCTACAGCTCTGTCTGACACCTCAACATGCCAGCTGCACTCATTTTACACAACTGAATCCCCAATTATTGCGGTTGATGTTATTTTGCCATTTACACCTGTTCTCTGGCAATGAACTTCTTGAAGAATATGTCTGGTGACTGCAGAGGCTGGTGAGCCCCAGCCACCAGAATTTTTTTTATGCCAGTGTTAGAGCAGGTGAGCAAATGCCTGTTCTATGTAATGTGAAAGGGTAGCAGGTCCCAGGTTGAAATGTGATTGCTTCAGATTTAATTGGCATAACAAGAAGCAGGGTTTTGACTTTGCAAGTTAATGTAGCACTGGCTATGGCAACCAGCTTGGTGCTTCTTTTCGTTCTGGACTGTATGTCCACTCTACACATAACGTTAACTTGGTTTCTTTTTTTGTGTTTAATTAACTAGTGTGGTGAGACTGAGAAATAACTGCTGCCTTTGTATTGAGAGAAGATATGGTATTTGTAAAGCTATTACAGTGAAGATAAAGCTTTATAACAGTGCAGGAAATAAAGCCCACAAAATTATTTGAGAAGCCACACTATCCAGAATAAATGTTACAGGAAGCATTAACCTTCCATAAAAATTCCTTTGCCAGTGAGGAATTTAATACACAGTCTTTGTGAGAGAAGATAATATACCTCAGTCGTGTTCTGAAATGCTTTATTTAAGAATTAAACATGAGGAAAACCTTGGTTGTCTGCGGTTTAGGATATTTGCTTTTCAATATTTAATTTTTTTTTTTTCCTCATTGATGCTTAGTGGCACGTAAATATGTAAAAAAAGGATGATATGTCCTGTATTTTATACACATACATGATTATTTTTTTTCTTTCTTTCTCCTTGTATAGTAATATCCCATGCACTTTTTTTCTATAATAGATACTTCGGTGGGGATATGATCACAGCTGAATTGCAAAAATTTGTTTCAAACTACATTAAAAGACACTGAAGTGTTTATCATGGCAATTTGGAACCAGAATTCTTTCTGAGCTGAAAAAAAAAAAAACAAAACCCACACCCTAATGAAAACAAAAACAAGAGCACAAAATGACACCACCAACAATAGAACAACAACGAAAAAACCTCCAATTATGTTTCTCCTGTTAAGAGGCTTTAGCTGGACAGTACTGGAGACAAAAGCTGCTTGCTGAATATGCAGAGATATGGCCAGTTCCTTCTCCTCATCCCATCCTGCCTCTTTCCAGCAGCCAGTTCAGCTCTAGCTCAGTGCTGGAACCTCTTCTCTAGCAAGGCAAAAGCAATGAGATGGAGGCCTCCAGCCTGCTTTGCCAAATATGTGGTACAGCTATGCACCCCCGCACTGGGCTGCAACCACGACTGAAGGTGTGAGATTTTCCTGTCTCAAGTCCAGCTGCCAGAGTGGTACAGTTTTAAACTCCACTTACTTGTGGAGTTTGTGTCTGGTCGAAAGATACTCGGCATAAGTTTTATTCCTTCCTTTTGGATGGGTGGACCAAATCAGTGGCTTCTCTTGCTGTATTTGGTTTGGCCTAAAGCTGCAGTAGTGTCTTGTGAAGCCTTCCTAAGAGACAAATGTGTTTTGGATTAAGGCAGTTAGAAGAAAGAATTTTGTTGCAAATATTTTTCGTTTTCTCTTTTTTTTTTGTATGTACAGAAAGACTTGCTTCGCCAAGTGCCCCTTTTGCAGTCTCTTGGATGTCATTTAGTCTGCTCTCCTGCATAGGAATGATCAGAGTGTGTTGCCTCTTGCTTCCTGACTCAGGTTTGATTCATAAATGGCTGTTAGAGTGTGTAGCTTCCCATAATGACTCCAAGTAGTGGGATATCCCGCGTGGGAGATTCCTGTCTACTGCTCCCATAAAACATTTCTACTGTGCACCAGTTCTACACTACTGATTTGTCCAAAAGATATAATACACCTTTGCATGTTGCCTGACCCACATTTCAGCAGAGACTGTATCCTCAGCCACATCTTCTGGAGCTCTTTGCCACCTTTCATAGCAAGTCAATTCTTTAGTTAGTAAATATTAAGATCTCTCTGTCCTTGGTGTGTACTTAGAACAAACTGCAGATAAAATGCTTACAAATAATGATCTTTCCTAAGTACTGCATGAAGCTTTCCAAAAATAGCTGTCTATAAGTAAAAATAATCCTGAGGTTATGTATTAATAGAAGATGCTTCAGGTCTTCTCCTTACTTCTGGTACAATAGAAGAACAAAAACAAGAGGTCTGAAATACTGCAGAGACTACTGATGTGAAGAGATCTTGGTCTAAAAATACTTGATGTCTTTTAAAGGGACCTGCTTTTTGAAAGTGCCTGTCTTCCAAAAATTGAGTGATTTTGTGATAGTTTGACACAAGTTCACGTAGTCTTTTTCATTGTCCTGGCCGGTTTTGTACTTCTATTATCTCACAAACTCTGCACCATAACATGACCCACCTAGCTGTTTTTTTTTTTTTTCAGTTTTATTTTAATGTTTTTAAAGTGAAAGAAGTTAGCACTAGGTGAGTTATTAATGTGAAGGACTGAATGCATAAGGCCATTTCAAAGCATCCCCTTCCCTTGAGATTTCGGTGGAAAAAATAATCGCTGTTTCATGTACTTATCATTTGGTACGGACTGCTTGTCTTGCTTGAAGGCCTAGAGGCTCTGAATGAAATTTTACTCTCTTGCACTACGTGCAGTACAAAAACTGTTGGATATCCTTTGTGCATTAGAGCTTGCATTCAACAACAATAAAGATGAAGGACAGGAAATTAGGAGTGGTTTGCCTTGCTCAGTTTTTTTTTTTTTTATTTTCCATGCCATCCTTTATCTTCCAGAAGTATCATGAGTGATGTAATTAGTACTCATTGTGTGCAGTTATCTAGCTTTATTTTCGAATGTGGTTCCATACTGATCCTTGCACTATATGTCCCAGCAGTGGGCAGGTCAGAGGAGGGTTTTGGGCACAGGAATGCTGAGGGCTGAAGCAGGATTTTGCCTATCTACATACTTGCTCTACAAGTGTTTCTGCTTGCAGGTGGGGAGCATCCCTGGGTAGTGGATGGATCACCTGAGAATAAAAGATCTGGAGAACCAGGTAATCTGCTCAGTATTTGGGTCTATGACCAAAGATACTGTCTCTGGACTCTGGTTATAACCTTGGCTGTACTCTGAGAGAAGTTTCACCAGTGACCAGCAACCTGATCTAGCTGTTGATGTTCCTGTTTCAGGCAGTTGGATTAGCTGGCTGTTAATGATCCCTTCCAACTCAAACAAAAACAAAAAGGCAGAGTAGGAGTGCTGTATCAGTGGGAAACTACTTGACAGAAGATCATGGCTCCACTGCATACTGTGCCCCTCGTTCTATTGAGATTTTATGCTGGATGTGCTGGATTGACAGGATCCAGCAGTTGCTGAAGATAACAGTGTCCTTTTCAAGTCAGACTGTTGCCTCGTTGCCCTTCTGGACTCCCATCTGCAAGACACAAAATGATTGTGCTTTCTTTAAGTTACACCAGCTATATACATTGTGTTATCAAGTTTCCCTCTTTTTTACCAGGCTGTAGACACTCTTTTTCTACTACTTTGCATGGGCAATTTGATCCTCTCTGTGCTCATGTACAGGGTCAGACCCCAGCTGCATTTGGACCAGTGTTGGCATCTGGAGACACATTTGCCTTTTAAGCAAGTCCCCTCCCAATGCTCTGCCTCTGCATGCATTTTTGATTTACTGTTTACTTTGCCAAGTATGTAACAAGAAGGCATCGTAAAGCCTTTTAGACACACTTACTCTCTACTTCACATATTCTAAGAGGTCTCGTAGAGATTGAAACTGAACAGCAGAAACATCTGCATACGCTTAACCTTGCTTCACTTTTGTCATGGCTCTGAGTGTTCTTTAGGCTTTGATCAGACCTTTTTAATCAGTCCAGGGTCTTTCCTCTCCCTCAATATCCTTGCACGTGCCTGCTTCTCCAGAGTCAGGAGTCTCCTCACATTCCTGAAGTCAGTTTTTGCATCTCTCTTCTCACTCTGAAATGGCTAATGGCTGAAGTGGCTACCTTATTTTTATAGGTATAGATCCTCTTTGTCAAGGAGATTCTTGGTTAGTTAACAAGACAATCCATGTAGCCTCAGGAGGAGATCTGTTTGTTAGACTTGAAAAACTGGTTCACCTCTACAGTAGCCATTTCTTTCTGCAAGGAACTCTGTCTCAATGGCATGGGTAATTATCTCTTTAAAAAGAGGGCAAATAACCTCCATTTTTTTAATAGAGTCTGCAGTATGCAAAATCCCTGCATGGCATTTAAATTTGCAGGTTTTCGAGTTTCCAGCCTTTGACCTGCTGCCTGTTTCTCAGCATCTTTATCCCATGAGGTATGGACTTCTCTGTCTGAAAAAGAGGGCAAGCTTTAGGCTCCTGAGAAGCTTCTAAATTGAGCATTAGATATTTTTATCAAAGACTAGAGTCAAACTTAAATCTGTCTTCAGTAGACAGAAGCCTCTCAGGACTGAAATCTACAATACCGAGAGATTTTTATATGCATATATCCCTTACCATAGTGTCCTATCTAGAAACTGCAATACTTCAATTTATTTGGTAGAGCTTTCTGGTGAATTATTTTCTTTCTCAATAATTTCTCCGTTTAAGATCCCTCCTGAGAAATCTTTACTGTATTAACTTCAGCTTTGCTGCATCTTTATCTTTAAATAGCTCTTTTAAATTTGCTTAGGCAAATCTGGGGTTTCGTCTGTCTTCAGTGGTATTAAAATAGTAGCTGAAGGGGGTGTCACCTGGGTAAGAAGACACACCACTAGACGATACTGTAAATGAGAGACAGATGGATCGCTGCTCAGAGACAACAAGATTATGGCTAGAAACCTGTTTACCTTTGCAATACAGCCACCAAGCTGAACAAGTCATCAGAACAGAACTGAGCTGAATAATGCATATCCCTACCAATCTCTAATTCTCTCAGCTGCAGAAGAGTTCTTTCACACCACAACCCCTCTTTAGCATGCTTACAGAGTTGCCTAAACAAATCCAAATGCTGGAAAGCACCTTTGGTATAAGTTTTGCTTTGACATTTTGTAAATGCTGGCATGTTGGTGGCTAGCTAACAGAAGGACTTCAGTCTTTTTGCTACAGCTGCCCTTATCATAAGTCCACTGACATACCTTGTTGTTTATGTGGTGTGGATGGGCTCTCTCTGGGCTACTAGAAAAGTTCCAACAGTATCTGCTTGTCATAGATAGGAACCAGGAGGACTAGCTGACCACAAATTGTAAGTTAACTGATATGAAATTTAATATAAAAACCTAACAGCTGCTCAGCTGAATTGAGCAAAATAAACACTGAAGACAACACCTGGTAGGGGTGTTGTAGCAGACACTGAACAGCTATTATGATTTGCAAAGCTGATTTTTGAACTCTAGAATATTCTAGACTGACTGTTTATGTATATCTTCATGTCTTCATGTCTATAGGTTGTGGGGGCTGAATTTTCCAGTTGTGAACTTACTGGCAGTCTTTGCAGATGAGGGTAGGTCTGTGTTTCTGTTATTTGATTAGAAAAGAAGAGAGAACATGTTATATGTCAGAGAGATAATTATTTATGCTTAGACTTGGAATGGTGAACGGACCTCTGATCTCAGTAGTGCTAATCTTGGCATAGATAATACTCAGCTTGAAGTAAGGTGATAAAGAAAAGTCTTCCAATAGCTTAGCAGACTTACAGATGCTTGTGTGTCTGTGAGGTTCAGGTTCAGGACAAGTCTCTGTCCTCACTACATGCGCCTGTCTTTCTTGGCAGAAGTATCATTGCAGTGGTCCTCAGATGGAGAACCTGATGGAGAAGCAGCACACTTGGATCCAAATCTCACCCAGGTTAAGAGTGTAACTGCTCTTATATTAACCAAGGGAGGGAAAGGAGGGAGGTCTGTGACCTAGTAACAAAACAGGATGGTGTCTTCCTCCTTGTTAAAGAAGGGAGATCGGTGCTTGGCTTCAATTGCCAAGATGGATTAAACACGTTGATCCTGGACTACAGGAGTTTGGCCTTTCCTTTTTGTTGAAGTATTTTCAGTATACTCAGTGTTAATTAGAGAAAGCCAATTAATTGCATAGGATTTTATGCTGTTTTCTCTTTGTTTGCAGGAGAAATAATGTTCATCATCAAACCAGCAAACAAAACACTGCATGTTTCTAGTCATGGTAGATAGAAGAAGTTCTGCTTAGTGTTGCAGTTCAGGTTTGGAACTGGACAAAAACAAAGAAAATCCCCAAATATTGTGGTTTACATGCCAGCACACCACTGGTACTTCACAAGAACTATAAAACCAAAGTCTATGCATCTTTTACTGTAGGTACCGTCTCTGACCTCACATTTGGTAGCTTTATAGGGAGCTTTGTATAGAACAGTTGTTGCTAAAACCTCACATAAGATACTGTCTTCCTGATCTAGTAATGAAGAGAACTGATTCTAGTGCTCTTCAAGGGAAGGAAGAAAGCAGAAACTGGGACTAATTGGATATTAAAATAGTTCTCTTTCAATGAACTATATTCCAAAGTATTAGCCAAAGAACCCTCCTTACTTCTGATGCAAGTAAATGTGTGTCTTGGCAGATCTGTCTAGCAGAAATTTGTCTGGGCCTGACTTCTGTACTTCCTTCTCTGAAGGAAAAGTGATGTGGCTGCAGTGGTCCTGGTTGTTCTCATTGCTCTCTTGGTTGGTGACTACTAGTTGGTCTAATTCCCTCTGGAAAGAGCAGTACAACACGGAGCAGCAGCATGCAGTTCAGGGGTGCTCCTAGCACCATGTCTTGTCTCTTCCAAAATGCAATGACCTCACCCTCTGTGAAAGAAGATGTTACAATCCTGGCTGATTCCTGTACATGAGAAAATGTGTTTTCTCATTGCAGCAGTCACAGAAGTAACACAAAACCAGCAGCCTGACAGCAGTCAGAGAGAGAGAGTAGGAGCTGCAACTCCACCACAAGGGCCAGGATGCATCTCCATACCCACTGCCAGGTGTGGGATCATCCAGGTATGAGTTTTGTTGGAGAACACATCTCCATCTGACTTCAGTGGGATCTTCCTCTCAAAGTGAACACTAGGCAGCCATCAAAGTGCTGTTTGTGAGCAAGATTCATGAACTAATTAGTCAGTAGGCCCATTAATCAGAAAGACTAGAAATATTTCAGCAGAATTCATGCTGTCAGCAAGGATGAGAAGAGCCTTCTCTATGACAGCTTACCTTGCATTTTGATCATTAGGCGATTCGGAGTTTAGCCCATCCGTCTTGTTTATCTGCCCTCAGGGGAAAATAATCCCTGCATCCCAGCCATCTCGACAAGTTTGAAATTCAAACATATTTTCAGTTCTGTCAGTAAAATATCAAATGGGCACATTCGGGTGAGTATTGACACACAACAGTGCCAGTGCCTTTTTTTTCCAAATGTGTTGTGAACAAATCCTTCCTTTCTCTGCTGCTGTGCTGCATGTTGTAGCTCAACACCATCTCAGGGAAAATGAAAAGTGGAGTGAATGCATAGGTCATTAAAAAATAGTTAAATTGAAAAATGCAAATTTTTTATAGCATCCTTCCCATGACATGCCAAAAGCCTTCCCCCGTGTAACTCCACCTTCTTGTATGTTGGGTGAGATTTATTGACATGACTCAAGTCAGAGATACATCTTAAAATAATCAAGCCAGTGTTTATTCTGGCTCTCCTTGCATCTTTTCCCCACATCAGAAATCCATCCAGAGCCGATGCAGTAAAAATTTCTTTAAGAGATATGTACCACACTGTTCATATTAAGTAGATCGGTCACTCTAGAATGTGTACACTTAACAAGGAAGTAACAGATGGTCTCAGATCTTGGTATGGAGTTGTTGTGGCTGCTATTTTTTCATTAATTGTTAATTGCTGTAAGTGGAAGCCATGCATCTCAGTCTGCCAAAGCCCAGAGATGGGTCTCGCTGTGTAGCTGGGATGCAGAGAGTAGAGCAGAGACATGTCTGCTTGTAAACCTGGGATGTGGTGAATTCATGCCCTTTGCTAGAAGGACTGTCTGTCACCTCCATTTTAGGGAGATGCAAAGGAACTTGTCTGGGATGGAAAGGAATTTCGTCTTGGAGCAGGGAAGGCTCCAAGACTCCCAGGGACTGGGAGCAATTTGGGAAGTAAAATGAGTTGTCTCTCTAGGGAAATTCTGTCTGAAAGGAACTGTTGGCCTACTTGAGGTCGTACGAATATGCATTTGAGACTGAGGAAGGCTGATGTAATGGTGATGTGGACCAGGCCAGGAATATATTTGGTTGTGCTGTATGCATATATTGTTTTGTATTTGTAATGCTACCAGGTGAAGCACTGGATTCTAGAGATACTGTTATCAAGTTCTGTTTGTCTGGTAGAGTGTTTATGGAAAAATGTTCTTTTAAATACCGTTTTTCTTGCCCCCAGAATGCATTTTTCACTGTGTTATTTACTTACCCTCACAAAAGAGAGTTACCATAGCAAAATCTTCGAGAAATTGCTATCACTGGTAAAAAAATGGACCTACATAATTAACCCTGTAGCCCAGCTACCATTTATTGACAGAATTATAGTTTTTTCCTCACTGTAATTTTTGTTTCTGCTCTTTTTTGTGTGTACTGTTCTTACTGCTGCATATACTTTCCTATCCATTCTTCAACTGTCAAAAGATACTCCTCCTTAGGCTAAGCCTACCTATGTAGTTTAACCTTGTGTTTCTTTATGGGAAATGGAGATTAAGGATGGCATCTGTCTGTTGCATATACATATCAAGTATGGAGCTTCATGACTGTTTTGCTGCCAGCTGTTAGAGTTGTGGGTATTGGTTATGGGCTTATGGGCTCTACTATCCTAAAAAGACTTCATTTAGCTGGGGGAGGATCTTCTTTACCTATAACTCTCTTTGATATTTCAGATAAAATAATCTGATTCCAGACAGTACATATAAACATAGTCAGTGTAATATATACATTGAGGTCCAAATGGCTTGTTCAAGTGATACGTAGCAGAGCTTAGAAATCCAAACTTTGTATCCTGGCCATGTTCCTGCCTCTGCTTTTCCATATTGCCTTATGAGCTGCCTGTGCAGTGTCACTTCTGGAGAACTTATCCTAAAACCATTGCATTTTTCATCTATCCTGAAGTCATGGTGGGTTCATCCAGTTTCATTCCAGGATGGTAGAAGAACAAACCAAAAACTTCTGACAAATATCAAAATATCCTTGTGTTGTCAGAATGAAATGTATCAGTGCTTCAAAAGGTAGGATAAAAAAATATGTTTTGACTTTTTAATTTCATATTATGTATTATAATGTAAAATAAAAAACTAGGTCAAAATTAATTTCATACTAGCACAAGCTAGTGGAGTTTTACCTGTAGGCTGTAATTTTTTTCAAAGTGAAAGGTTTCGTATATGTGTTAGAAGATACTGCTCTCTCTTTTTGTGATTTTTCTTATCAGTCTCATTATGCCTTTGTGTGATCCTTCTTTGTGCTGTACCTTACATATTGTTAGCATTTATTCCTTGTAGTACACAAATGCTGATTATTAAAAGTTTTCAAAGCATTTTTCATTTTTAGTATTACTTCTCTCCTTTTTGAAAACCTCCCTAGGAATTACAGGTTAGGTATGACTTGGAAAATTCTCATGTTTTGAAGCTTTAAGCAGTGCTGTTTGATTAGTTTGTGGCTGTCAGAGTGCAAACTGTCCAATCCAACATGGTGACTGAGCCTTCCTCATGATCTTGTAAGAGTGCATCAGTTCCCAGAGGTGCGTAGCTCAGATCTCTTCACTAATGAATAGGAAAACCCTGCTGCTGCTTCTGTTACCCTGAATTAGCAAGAGAAAGAAACATTGTAAAGTGAGGAAAAAAAAAAAGAAAGAGAAAATGACCTGCAAGACTGATGATGATATGGAACAAGAAAGAGTAGAAGGAGAAAACATTAACAATTGGTCTGAATAAAAAAGCCTTTCTTTATGCTTCTTGGAACTGCTTTATTGTTTGTTTGTTTGCTTGTTTTTCTGGCTTTTTTCCCCCTTTTTTCTTTTGTAATGGTGGAAGAATGTTTAGCATCAGTTATAGCAAGGGTTCTTTTTTTTCAATGCACTGTTTCTTTAAGAAGTCTTGCTCTTGTTCCATTAGCAGTCATTTCTTCCAGCTAGGTGCAATAATCAGTTGTTAGTGCACATTTTGACCATCTATCCTCAATTATCCAGTAATGCTTTCTCACATGGTGCACAGAAGGCATGCACCGATGGCTAATGCACATTCTGTTGGTTGCACTTCAGTGGTCTTTCATCTTTTCCTGTTGAAGCAGTCGTCATCTACCTGCCTGAGGTGTAAGTGCACTGAAGTCAGTGGAAGAAGAGTGATGCATGCTGCTGGTTCCCAGTTCTCCCACAGATGTTCTGGATGCCCTTGGGTGTCATGCCTACAGCTCTGTCTGCCTCAGTCTGTATCTGAAAAGCAATGATGGTATTTCCTTTGTCTACTTACCCTGCAGAGCAGCTCTTTAAGAGCTGTGGCCTCGTGAGGCTTCATATTACAGTGGTATAAGACAAGAATAGTTTTTTTTAATTTCGTTTTTAATTGAAGATTTTTTATTCAGTTTAAAATGTGAAGATTTTTATCATGTTATGGCAATCTGTAAAGATGACCAGTGTATTCATGTGGCACATACTGATTGTATCCCATATTTCTTTCAACTGGGCTGAAAGGTGATGACCTTCATCTTATCCATGGAAAGCTCACCCTTTTCTTGCTGCAAAACATACCAAACGTTAGTTAAAGCTGTAAAGGAGATGAACAATGTATTGGGACCATATTGCTCTCCTATCATCTGGCATAATGGTTTTCTTTTTGCCATTTAAGATTAAAACACATATGGAACTTGCTTTAATTTGTCACTTTTATTTTCTGAGTTACTGAGATCCAGCTTCAACTGGGATGTCACATTAATTCTGTTTAAAACTTGGGGAGCAAGCGGGTTGATTTCAGTTAACTGTGTACTGTATAATGATTCTGAGCTTAAGCAGTGTTATCTCCAGCAAATGTCTTTGCTACAGTAGTCATCTGTCTAGAGCCCTGGAGCAATTCGTGGCTTTTTTTACTCATATCACTTCACTATCAAAGCTGAAATGATTAATATTCACAGGAAAAGAAATATATTTTCCCAAAGCAAATCTTCCTTTCTGTTTCTGTTTGGTAGAACCAAGCCTTCTGCATACATTATATGGATCAGCTAGAACCGGTCTGAAGAGTGAGGATGTGTATCTGTGAAAATGCTGCAAACACATCACTTTGCTAATCAGAAAGGAATTGTTCATGTACTCACATTCCTACCACACTTACCTTTTATTTTCTGAGGCCAAAGTCCAGGGCAGCTTTTCGTCTTGATTCTCCTGTTGGCTGTGTTACCATAAAATCAAGAATGATACACTTGAACAGGCTGAGTTCCCATTGTGTGGAAGTGGGGCAAATGAAAATCAAATTGCCTCCCTTTGTCACTGTGAGAGCAGTGCTGCTCTGCACAATGTTTTTTGATGGACAACAGCTACCGTAGCTCAGCCCTGCTTAGCAGCATCCAGGTGCTTGGCGGTGCTCATGATGTGATCCCAGCACATGCTGAACCAGTTGAATTCACTAAGAAGAACCTCAATTTTCAAGGCCAGATGCTGGCTGAATTGTTCCCAACTGCTTCCTAGCCCTGAAACTGCTCAGCACTTCTAAAATAAGATCAATCTAAAATGAGTTCCCAGTAATGCATCTAGGGATGTAAGATAACTGCTATTTCAAAACAGAGAAACAAAGGAGGCAAAAGCTTGGCTCAGGTGCATGACATGGTTTTCCAGGAGTGTGCTTCAGGAGAGGCTTAAGCTGGTTTTCAGAGCCTGCTGTAATTGGTAGAAATCTTTAGCCTGATCATGAAGACTGGTAGATGACATCCCAGAAGCCAGTGCTTCGTGGGAGGAGAGCAGCTGGCTAAGGATTCATTTGTATTCTTCTAATGTGAAAAACGTAAATGGTCATTGAGGCACACTTCACCGTGCCAAGGCAAATTGCATCTCTGCTCTTGAGAATCCTTTGTTTTCTGCCCATTTCAGTACAAAGGCTATAGATAAGTATATGTATTATTTTGTATACGTTTGTAAATACTATCAATGTATTTTTTTGTATCTAAAAGTGTATATTTTTTGCTAGGTTTTATTTGATTTCAGTTAATTATTAAATGTCGGGTGGGTAATCTTAGTTTTATTTTATTTTATTTTATTTTGTTTTGTTTTATTTTATTTTTTTAATATTTGTACTTTGAGATGTCTTAGGCAGATGGAATGAAAGTTTCAGATGCTGTAATTCTTCCAAATGCAAAAGGTTAACTATTCTGAGGGGTGTCCAGTGCTTAGAGTAGAGTGGGACTCATGGAGGAAGTTTGCTACAGGCAGGAATGCTGCCAGAGAGGAGGGATGCTGTGCAGAAGGCAGACATTCAGAGGATGAGGTTCAGCAAATCCAAATGCAAGTTCTTGCACCTGTGTTGTGGCAACACCCACTATCAGTACAAGCTGGGGGATGTAATGATGGAGCACAGCCGTGGTGGAAAGGACCCGGGGGTACTGGTGGATGGCAGCTGGACATTGAGCCAGCAATGTACCCAACGTACAGCCCAGAAAGCCAGCTGTATCCTGGGCTGCATCAAAAGAATTCTGGTCAAAAGGGCGAGGGAGGTGATCCTGTCCCTCTGCTCTGCGCTTGCGAGGCCTCACCTGAAGTAGTGCATGTGTGGAGACACCCAACATCAGGCTGGATGGGGCTCTGAGCATCTGCTGGAGCTGTAGGTGTTCCTATTTATTGCAGGGGAGTTGGGCTAGATGGCCTTCCAACTCGAAAACAATTATGTGAATCTATAATTCTATGATTTAATTCTGAACCTGGCCAGGGCAAGAAGTGAGATGTACCAAATGCAACCTGTACCTGGAGAGCAGGAAGAGATGGGTCAGAGCACAGAGTTGGAGCTGAGGGACGTCTGTCTGCACGGCTGTTGGAGGAGCTGCAGATATTTCAAACTTCTGTGCTGTAGGATCCTGCCAAGTGGGTGCACCATGTATGGAATTTGTGCACGCTCAGTTGCCCCTCTGTAGTGTAGCCTTTGTTGATATTTCTGTACAGGATGGAGGTACTGTAAAGTGACTAGAGCATACAGGTTTCCTAGGGAGCTTACAGCAAATGTGCAGGAACCATCTGTATGGAGAGCTGGCACTGTTGGTCCTCATCCCAGAGAAAGAAAAATCCTCAGTTTTAGCAGATATGACTGTAAAATGGTAACTACAAAGCTGCTGGCTAGATTTTCAGACTGGGTTTATTTCCTTTTCAGGAGATGAAACCTCTTTGTCTCCATACAGGGATGTTACAGGAGGTGTTCTGATATGCTTTCACATCAAACAAGGGTTTAGTTTTGGGTAAGGATAGTCTCCAAGGACAGAAAATTTTTGGTTCAAATACTGCTGAGCTGGTATTAAGACCTCTCCACCTATACCTTCAGCTTGGGATGTGACCCTAAGAAATTTAATTGAGGCCAATAAAAATAAAGGACCGCCTCCACTGATGCTTGTAATGTTTTGTAGTGGCAGTATAAAGAGAAACTGCAAGATTTTGACCCTTTCTGTCAGTGAGACAGCAAATAACCAAAGCACATAATGCAGACAGCTATAAATCAATAAAAGCTGTGATCAATAAAAAGAACATTCTGTGTGGGATGAAACACATTTGCCAGAGATCTGGAAAGACAACACCAAGGATGTCTTCCAAGTCTTTGCCAAGTCCAGTGGAAAATGCTGGCCACTGGGACCTGTTACTGCAAGGGATGAAACACAGACAGAAGTGCAACTTTGCACCTCGTTAGGAATTTTGTGTTGCATTCAGAATCTGACTCTTCTGTGTGCAGAAACAATGTGAATGACTTTGGAAGGAGAACAATGCGTGAGAATCAGAATCACTGGAAAATGTTTCTTTCCAGTGGAAGCTAACATGGTTGGTTGCATAGTAAACAGCATCAGACAACCTGCGTTATGTCCTGCTGAAAGCACTAAGCCTGTTTGTGCAGCAAGAAGGCTTAAGTTTGGCCCTTCATGCTGTAAAGTATGAAATCACTCTCTGCTGATAGTGGAGGGGCTGTAAACGTGAGCAGGAAGCTAGCTGGTGTGTTGTAAAGGTCATCAGGCTTCCCTGTGCTGTGCAGAATGCACTTTTCCAGAATGTTTGTTGAGTTGAGGATGGGACCTGCAGTTGTGTTGAAATTACTGCAAATAGTTGTGTGGCCCTTTCCTGTGTTGTGTGTCTCTGGCATGCCTGTGAGAAAGCAAGGAGATGAGAATGCTGAAGGACCAATTCTCATCTTCACTGAGAACGCTCCTTTGGCTTTGGCAGCATAATTGCTATTTTTATTACTCCCTGAAGACATTTTTTACTTTGAAAAGGTGGAGAAAAAATGAGCTTTTACATCAGAAACTGTTTGTGTCTATAACCTTTCTTTTGTTGTTTGTTCTGTGGCATAAAAGCATTGGAACTCTAATGGACTTTCCAAGAAAGTAATTACCAAGTGTACATTCTTAAAGCTTTTATTGATATTTAAAAGTGTAGCTAAAGAAAATACAGTGACAAAGTATTAATCTATTATATTTTTGCATCAATACAAAGCAGCAGTTCATAGAAAAACTTCATAACTGTTATTTCCTAAGCACACAGTGGTAAAGGAGGAAGGAAAAACTGGAGGGAGAGGTTGTCCTGATATTGCTAAGGCTGTTGTTTAACCATTCATCTCTCTTGATAATGGTACTTGATCACGAACATTTTTATTTTCATTCATTGTAACAATATATTACTCCCCCTCATTTTAACTTAACAATTGTTTGGTTTTTTTTTTTTTTTTTTTTAAAGTCCAGAGAATAGCAGCTGTGTTCCCAGCGTCATTCCTTCACAGAAATACAGACTAGCAGGCTGGTGTGATTACAAGCAGCGTGACCCGCAGCAGTGCTTCCCCGTTTTGTCATTGGGTTTGGCTGCTGCTGTTCTTTTTTCCTTCTCATAATACTTTTCCCCTAATTGAGGCCTCCACACTCTCCCACCTCTCTGCTGCTGCCTCTTCCCGTAATACAACTCATCCACCCTAATGCATTTGCTCTTGTTGAAGTACATCCAGGAATAGCTTCCAGATGCTGTCATAGATGTCCATTTCATTATTTCTTCTGAAGGGATTTCACTTAAACATAGCTGCACCAAGAAACAGCAGGAGTCTATGCCTGGTCTGCATCTGCTCATCTAGTTCATCCCTATAGTCTCCTCGGCCAGCAACATAATTCAAAAAAATCCCACTTTTTTTTCCCTTTTTATGATGAATTTTTGGAAGTATGTGGATATGTTACCAAACACACAAACTTCAGAGTTCCTAGGGAGGTTAGATTCTAAAAGTGGTATAACCCTTCCAATAAGAAGATCTCAAAGGAAACACTAACCCCCTCTTCACATCATGGCTCTTGAGGTTCCAAAGAGGTGGACATTTATGCGTCTAGAAGGCTCTTTCATAGGAGCGTGAGTAAGGTAAGAGCGAGACTTCAGGCCATAAAAAGTAAAGGTGATTAGATGTCCAGTCTGAAAAGGTACTTATGCATATAATTTTTTTTTTTTTGTGGATCTAACTTTCAGTTACCCATGCCAAACACTTTTGCTCTGAGGGCAGTGAGGCCCTGGCACAGTACTGACTAAAGCCCCTGTCTGTATCTGGAGGATTTACAGTCTGGCAGGGATGGCATTTATCTCTTACATCTCCCCTGAAGACATTGCACAGATCAGCTCGTGCTCTTGGCACGTCTGGGAGGACCCAGCAGATCACCAGACCGGCGGTGCCATGTTGCTGGGCGCACACCGGGCAGCGCAGCGGAGCCTGTCAACAGCGCGGAGTTTTGCTCTACGCTCAGTCTGAAGCTGTGCCTGCCCGTGGATGGCAAAAGATGGGAAAATGTCAGCCAGCCTTTTGGTGCTACATGTTCTTCACAGGCTAGGGACCGCTGGAGGCAGTTCAGTGGAGCTGGGGTTGAACTGTCCTTTTAAAATCAGCCTTCGCTGTGCTCGGCGCTCCTCATAGGCTGTGGCATCCTCTGCTGAAAGCCCCCGAGGCTCTGCTGAGCTTGATGGACAATTCCTTTTCTTTCTTCCCCTTTGTGCTCTCTCACAAAGAAAAACTGCTTCTCTTCCAGGAAGAGGGAGTGGGGAGCGAGGGAGGAGGGACAGCGAGGAGGGTTTGTGCGTGGCCGGGGCAGCCCGCACCTCTGCACTCCAGCCCTGTCCGACCACCGGGCTGGATCACTGTTGGTATGGCAACGCATCCCTGCACTAACCAAACCGTGACAGGTGAGGGAAAATAATTATTCATCTCCACGTAACTAATGGAAAACAGAGTCCCAGAGGTTAAGTTTTCTTAAAGGAATTCAGATACAGATGTGTCCTGATGGTACTTCCATTAAGATATCCACGATATCTAGATGGCACAGAAACTAACGTACAACCAGATCCGAATCTTTAGGTGTCTTTGACAAACGTATCACTTGAAAAAGAAAAAGAAAAAAAAAAAAAAAGGAAAGAAATATTAAACGAGGGCTATTAAGAAGCTTTTGGCATTGTTCTTTCTCTGAGGTCTTTAAAGGGACTGTCCCAGGCGAACTGATCAAGAGTACAGAAGTTGCCAATGCAGATTAGGGATTGAGCCACACCTCTGGAATGTGAGTTGCTTATCTCTCCTCCACAGCATTGTTTTTCAAATAAAACAAAACCCAGTTACTCAGTCTGAGCTTCTCGTGGTGCTTGCGTGGACACTTTGGGTGCCTTGAAAGATCAGAAGCTATTGAAAAAAATTTTTGTAAGTGAATGAAAATTGCCTACATTTTCAATACTGTCTGTGGAAATGTAGAAACCAATGGACAGCATCATGCTTGTCCTGAATGTTGTTGGTCTCCATGCCCAATGGGTTAGCTATGTTTGTGTGCTTTGAAAAAGAATTCCATATGCAGGAGCCTGTTGCCTTGACCTGAACTTAGCAGAGGGGCATCCTGAGGCATTGTCACATCTTGGGAATGTGGCCTAGCTTTGCATCATTTATAGAGTATGCATTATTCTGTGCTAATGTGAAAGTAAGCCTTTGATCTCATTCCATTGCACCAAGCGAAATAGATGTAACTGTTGAATTCCTTCCTCTTTTATCATTCCTCAGTCAATAATACTACAGCTTACCATTCCTCCATCCCCCTCCTCCTTTATGCAGCTTCTTGGGGCAGTGTTGCTTTCCTTCTGGTTTTCAACCCTGCTGCATTCCCCATGCTTTCAAGACAGGTTTTATACAGGAAAAAGGAAAATACATTTCATAATGCAAACATGCCCTGCTCAGCACTTTCAGTTATCTTATTTATACGCTGCAGTACAGCTTTCTATGACCCAGTGATTACCATTTCCCAGAGCTATCATCATTTTAAAGTTTCCTCTGAATTGTGCTCCAGCAGATGGTACAACTCTATGAATACTGCTGAGAGCCCGATGGGAAGGGATGGGGCAGGCTGTGTACACACGCAGATCAGGCTGTTGCCCCAACAGCCAAGAAACATCTAACTTGCGTTGTTTCTCCCAGTGTTCAATTTCAGCTTGTGTTGTTGAGTACTGTCAGGCTGTTAGCCACCAGGGAAATCAAGGTGGTTGTTTTTCTTGTTTTTGGTCCTGTCTACCCGACTGATTCTTTCTTTATTTATTTATTTATTTATTCATTTATTTATTTATTTATTTATTTATTTTTGCTGCATAACAACTGGGCTGATTAATTCCAAGATAGAATACCAAATAAGTAAGAGTCATTCATTATATGCAGTATTCTAATAGATTTCAGTGTGATCTAAACTTGGATTGAATACTAACCCATTGATTGCTATTCAGTTGTTTAAGCAGCTGTGCTCCTAAGCTGAGCAATTGCACTGTGTCATCCTTTCCTTTCTTCCTTCGATTTCTACCTCCCTTTTTCCACTCTTGAAATTGCTAACCCCTCATCTATACATTTTCCTTCAGTGGATTGTATCCTTTGTGACTGACTACCAAGTATACAATGGAAATGGTAGACAGACAGCTAAAGTCATGAAAGATACCTTATCCTCATGTAATCGGGTGAAATTCCCATGGGTATTTCACCAAGCAGAGGAGGTTGTTATCATTCTTGTTGAGATGATAATAAAGAGGCATGATTTACTGCTTCAGTTGTTTCAAAGGTGTCATTTGAACCTAGGGAAGTGTGGTGCTGTTACACAGACCTGGACAAAGCCTCACAAAACAGGCAGTGCACATCTGTATCCCTAGTCAGGAGCTTTAAAAAAAAAAAGAGTTGATTATTTTCAAAATCTTGCACTTTTCTTTGACTCGAAGTGAAGATGTGGCTGCTTACTCATTGTGCAAATTAGACTCTTTTTAGCCTTCATTCAGTAGTATATAGAAGCTTGTATACATACGGATATTTATTTACTAATTTAATATGTGTATGAATTTTTATACATGTCAATTATACATTTAAGCACTTTCATAGATATCTAAGCTCTTTATCTTCAGTAGTGAATGAACCACATTTGCTTTTAAAGTTAAATATGTACTCAGAGTATCTAAACCTGAGTTAGAGGTCTGTCTTTAGGCTATAGGTTTACACCTTCTGGCTTTTGCCACAAGTGACAATCTGTCCTGGAACTGATTTTTTGCAGAACATTGGGAAAACCCTGCATCATTCGCTTTTTGCTGTTTATGCCTGCAGCCTTTTAATAATTCTTCAGGTCCATCTCCTTCCATAAACCTTGTAGGGAGGTTATTACAGGCGGCCACCTGACGTTGAGAACTAGGTCTGATTTAATAATATGAGAAGAATCCTCATTAAAGAAAAAAAAAAAAGAAGAAGAAGAAGAAGACAACGAAGAAGACTTAGCAGCAGGCCTTTTATTACACTTTGCGACTCAGATTGTATTGAGTTTGTTATGAATTCTGCTGACACTTCTGCAAGGAGTCAAAGTGGGACTGTATAGTGCTGGTAGAAAAAATTCCAGATCTCTTTCATATCCACTACTTGGATGCCAAAAATGGTTAGTGCCAATGGCCATTCTTGCTTTAACATGTTACAGAGAGGAAATAGCTGCAGGGAGAATTAGAGGAGAGGGAAAAATAGGCAGCTGGCTTATGGGTTAACTGTGAAAATACTGCTAGCAAAGAATTTTCTTTCTTCTTTTGGTATTGAAGCCCATGGATGATAAAACTGAAGTTCTACATCATAAATTCCCATTTGGACATTCAGTTTTGAGAACCTACATGCAGCATCCTTATCATTTTGAAGTTAAAGTCACAATCAGTAATGAAATCTGCTTGCTTTTCACACACTGAAATTAGCTTTGATTCTTTGCCTGAAACATATGTTTAAAAGGCAACATGCACATACTGTGCACTGACCCTATCAAAGCAATAAATACCATTGAAGTCATTTTCCGAAGCTGCCTACAGCGTTAGTTTATTTTTAATATGGTCCCTCTGAAGGAGTGGTGTAGGAAATACCTATGGGAGCTATTTCAGTTGTCTGTCTGGGGTGAAGTCCCTACCTTGCCCTGCTGAAGAAGAAAGTAAGAGGGGATACTAATTTCCCTTTATTGTTATGAGTGATAATGTTTAATTCATTGGATTTTGTTCCTTTCTAAGGAAAATGATATTCTGTTTGGGTGAGAAAAATGTTTCTTTGGTACTCAGTACGGTTTGAAGCAAGGGATGATGAAGAAGGGTGTTGTACCTGAGAATAGGGCTCAGTCTGTGACAGTTTTCCTGATTCCTTATGATAGCTGTTTAGTCTATTTACTTTGTGCTCTTTGTCCTGCAGTGTTATTTGGAGAAACCTCCTGCCTCTGGAGGTTCCTCTCATAGAACAAGAGGGATATAAACATGGACCAAATGACTTTGTGATCCAGATCTGCTTGTACGGTGCAGGCTGTGCTCTTGCATGCAGGTGAGGACCCACAATAGGTAGAGGTTAGTTTATTGTGCCAAGGTCACTGAGGAGTTTGGAAGCAGGGACAGTAAAAGGGCAAGACCCGAGGTCAGCTTCACACTGTGATACCACTTCTTTCCCCATTTTAGCACCTTAAAATTACTAACCCTTTCTTGAGTTTTGCCATGCCTGAGTCACTGCAGGTTCAAACAAAGCATTTACTGAACTGCATGAATTTTCTCTCCCTTGAATTTCAAGTGACATGAGCACAGTTTAGATTTTACAAATCTGAAAGATCAGTCCTCTGGCAAAGGGAATACATTTTTTGTCACTCATGGTCACAATTAGAATGACAACAAGGCCTGACTCCTCCATCACTCCTCTTTAACACTGTCAGCACCAGCTTTACCAGAATTATCCTGTCTGAAGCATGAATGGACCTATTCATTTCTCACTTTGTTTGACCTAGGACTCTAGGAATTGCTTAATAGCATATAGGCTGCCTTCTGTAAAGAAATGATTATGTTGAAAACTGGACTAAAAAATGTGCTCCCTTAGCCATGAAAGGTTAATTTTCTGTTTGTTTCGATGTGTTTGTAGAGTTGCTGTTATGCACTGTGCTTCTGAACATCGTTTCATGCTATATAATGAGATTGAAATCTGTCATCTTCCAGGCCTTGTATTTGTGTAAGAAAGTGCAAGAAGCATGCAAGAGAAGTATATAGTTTTAGGAATATACTTTGATTCAATTTCTTGCATTTTATTATGGCCAACACAGAAAATACTCAGATCTCATGCTGAAGACACGTTTTCAGAACGCAGTGGTTTTATTTTAAATGGGTCCCCAGAGAAGATGATCTCAGGCAGGAAAATGCATGCAGTCTTTCTGAGGAGATAAGAATAATCATTGCATTTCTACTGTGCATTTTTGTAATGCTGTAAATATTATACAAATCACAAGACAGAGATCATATTTGGTTTTCCGACAGTGGAAGTCTGGCCACCAGTATGGTGAAACAGCAGTCTGACGCATGAATTTGGCTGCAAGTTAACCAAAAGCCATCTCATTTTCTTAGCTATAAATGAAGCAGATGCTCATGAGCATCAGAAGTCTTGTAAGCTTAAGTGAATCTTGCCTTATAAGTGGTTTTCAGGAAAACAGAGGAAGCAGATAAAATCCATCTCAAGTGTAAATCTGAGATTCAGCTGTTAGCTCCCTGCTCACATGGCAGAGCCTTACCCACCTGAAACTGATGTGAGATCAGTGAAATTGTGGAGATAGGTGGGGAAGTCCTTCAGATGCCTCGCAATAGCAGGGACCAGTCGTCAATTTAATTTGGTGTGTAATGACTGTGGATCCTGAGCTCCCTGTTTGTGAACAGTTCTGTGGAGGAAGGTCATCATCAGCTTGCCCTTAATGTAAAAATGGCCATTGACATTCCTATCTTTCAATAATTCCTCCACAGAACTGCTGTATTGTTCCGCTGCAAGGCAAGCATAGCTAGCAAAGGTGGGTTTTGATCTATCATTGTTTTTGCACCTAAGCAGTGCAGGACCTGTGATTCATATGAATATCTTCAGAAGTTTCAGAAGCTGCTAGAAGTACCTTAGATATAAATCATTCATGTAGAGGTGGAAGAAATTCTGGGCATTGCTAGGCAATCATCAGTCACAGCATAACAAAACCAGCGTAGTTTTGTATTTCTTTGTATGAGTTTGTTGAGATGGCATGTGGGAGTTGCACAACGATGGACCAGCTCCTTACACCTAGCTTCTCAGGTGATGCAGTGCTCCTTGTGTTCATTGCACCAGCAGCCTCATCAACAACCTGGAACCAGAATGTCCTGCACTGGAAGAATCTGTTCTTGTTAGGGCAGGACTATTTTTGTGTGACATATGATATAAAATGATAACTAGATAATAGAATATAGATTATTTTGTGGAACTGTTGGAAATTCTTCCCAAAAGCATATTTTGTCAACAGATAATCATTTAAAAAAAAATGTGTTTTGAAAAACTGCTGGTAGGAGGCTTCCATTCTTCATGAATTCTCTGTATTTTCTAATTGAAAAGTAACAGAACAAAAGAGCTTGGTTGATATTCTATCCTGAAAACAGAGGCTATGGTATAATAAAACATTTTTTTTTTTTGAAAGAGATTGAAAATCAAATGCAATATTAAAAAAGAAAAAAAAGCATTTTAGGGAAAATAATATAAGAATGTAGAAGACAAGTGGTCAGTTTCAAAGCCAGCAAAATAACTTATTTTTTGATAAAGGAAAACTGCTCGTGTTGACTAATTCTTAAGTCCTTTACGGATTGATAGATAATATGAGTCTTTGTTTTGTTTTTGCAGCTGGATTTGTAGGCAGCCCTTTCAGAGATAGGCTTTCTTTCTGTTATTGTTTTTTTGTTGTATGTGGGTTGATTTTTTTTTTTTTAATGATAGACTAGGCGGCTTAATAGTCTGTTGCAAATTATCTTGATTGCAGTTTGTGATATTATTTGATTTATTGTTAAGTAGAAGTTACCAGGTTAAGGCTGTTGTTTTCATTCTTCCTGCAGATTTTAGTCTTCATAATAGTCTAAATCAGGAAACTGCTTCCAGGACAGGTACTGAACGTGTACATTCTATCAAAGCCAACCCCTACAGAAATTGCAAAAGCCCAGTAAGTTATCCAGTTGTTCCCTAACTTGACATGTTGCTTCCCTTCCCATTCCTTCTTCCATCATCCTACTGCAATACACAAAAGCTTCTGGAGACATTCTGTGCTGTCACTTAGGTATGTATAGTCTGTAAAAACTCTGTCAGCAGCTGCCATTTGAGGATGATTCCTGCTGAAGCTCATTGACAAAGACCCATGGGTTCTCTCCTGGCTTCTCAAACAGAGCTGCAATACTGAATCACCTTCTACAGATTCTATGGATTATAGATTCCAATATCCATAGGTTACTGTGCTAATAGATTACAGTTTCTATAGGTAAGTGAAAACCTGTACCCTAAGCAGAAGAGGAGAGGAACCTTATCCCAACAAATGAATAAACTGAAGTATATCATAGAAAAAGGAAAGGAAGAAAATCCAAAGAAAATCATGCCTAGACTGTCTGCTTTCTTCTTTGTCAGGATTAAAAGAGTGCTATCTTTAGGAACACACTTGTTGGGATAATGAAGATTGGGCATTTAGCAGCCTAAATAAAATCAGGTTCCTATTCCCACAGATGCATTTTTGTCTAGCGTCTGAGGCTTAGAAAAGGAGCATTGCAGATTTTCTTCTACCATTCATAGCAGGCATCTAAATGCTGATCTTTTTGAAGAAAAAAAAATCAAAAGAAGAAGAAACAGAGAAAATGAATCTCTTGTCAGTTTGACCCACCGCGTTATTTTTTGCGTTATTGATATATCTGTAAATTTCATCTGCCCTTTCTTCAGCATGTATATTTATGTATATTTTTTTTTCCACAAACCTGCAGTGCAGTGCAAAGCTAGATTTAAATATTTTCAGACTGACTGTACCCATCATTTGCATTCCACTGACTCATTCAGAGCAAAGACATCTGAGCAGAAATACAGCAGATAAAAGAGAAACCATTAATCCAGGGAAGATTACTGGCACAGAATCTTTATCCTGTATCCTCCCTGAAATGAGACAAAGATCTTACTATGTACATCCCTCTGGCTTAGCTTCAGAAAGTAAGCAATACAGTAGTGTAGACATTGGCACTTTTTAAAGGCACATTACATTGGACTGAAACTTCAGCCTTCTAACAGAGCTTATTACTGCTGAGGTGTGTTTCAGTAGCTGCTTTCTCAAAAGGTTCTTCAGCACCCCAAAACTGCTTTGTGGCTTAGATTCTGCATGTGGTGGATGAGACAATGCATCCCTTACCTAAGGGATGCCTTAAGTCTAAGGCAGATAGCATGCGTCTCTTGAAGAATGGAGACGGTTCTATAGCACACTGGTCATACACACATTTTACAGGGTTCTCACTCGTGCTGGCACCTCGTCCTGATGTGTGCTGTGAATGCTAGTTTGCTTTTAATGACCCTAATGAGGACAAAACTTTCCAGATACAGGTGCTTCAGCTCTGGAAGGGGATGGGCAGAGGATGTTGAGCAGGCTTGCCCTTTTCAGGACATGATCATCCTGGCTGACTTGGTGTATAAGATTTCAGAACATGGCAGGCTGCAGTTGCTTTTCCATTTGCTGATTGTTTGTCTCTTCCCCTCTCTGTCTATCTCTGCAATACTGGTCTTCAGCTACAAGATCTGAGGTATTGAGAACCTGGGAAGCATCCCTTTCTTCTCTGACAATACATGGAAACGCCACTTGTCACACAGTTCCTGCTCTGATTCCACTGCTGGTGGTCACTGTCCATCTCCTGCACGACCATTTCCATATGATGCTACTGACAAAACCTGCTGTAGTCAGCTAGATGTTCTAGCTGAAGCAGCCTCGAGAGTTAGGTAGCCCTCTGGAGATAGTTCTGTCTGCTTGTAGCCCTATCTTGCAACAGTTTGCATTCAGCTATGAAATTAAATTGGAGGAAATGATTTAGTTTTGAATCATTTGATTTAAATTGACAAAAGCTAAAAACCCTCCTGTGAGCTTCAACAATGTGGACTACTGTTCAGATGGGAAATGTAAATACTTAAGCATGGCTGATGAATTGGACCAGAAGTGCCAACTGCTTGAAGTTTGGATTCTCTGCTCTCATTCCTGATGATTTTGTTCCTTCAGAGCCCCTTGTTCAGGTGACAAGTGTTTTCCTTTTGTTGTGTCCATGTAGGGTGAATGTATATTAAGACTTCTGGAAAATGGCGTGAAGAACAGGAACCAAGACCCAGAGGAAGCTGGTTTCTAAACAATCCAGCATCCTCTTCCAGTTGAGAGCAGAAGAACATTCAAAACATGGAAAAAACCTTGCTGTTATGGAAAGTTAAGCTTACCAAGAGTAAACCATGATCTCTTTGTTGATTTAAGCTGACAAAAAGTGAGGTCAGAAGCAAATCTTGTTTTTTCCATAATACAGAGCCTAAGATTTACAGTGGCTTTTTTTTCCCCCTCATAATGTTCAAGTAATCTATTAAGCATGATTTGATTTCAGGTGTAAACCTAAAGGTCTGTCTTTCTCAGTATGAATCTCTTATTTATGGAGTAAATTTGCCTCTTTGCCTCTTTTTAACTGCACTTTCTTCTCCCGCACATATCAGTTATTTCTTCTGCTCCTTTTAGACTCTGTCATCCTGCCAAATATTGAAATAGGTTTATTTGTTGTAAAGGATATGAAAAAAAAAAAGAAAAAAAAAAAAGGATATGTCTTTCACTGTGCTCCCTTGCTCTTTATTGTTCCTTAGATCTTAGGCAAAACTACAGTCCTTGGAATTGTGTGAGTTCTTCACACTTCCTCCTGGAAGTGGCCCTTTTCTGCCTCTCCTCTGGGCATTGCTGGGAGGGCCTGTGCTTCCCATTCTCCTTTTGAACCACAGCTGTTTGTTTTGCATTGTGCCACATTTGTATAGATTTTGACCAAACGACATTATGGATGAGCGATGGGAAGAACAACTTGCAAGGGAACTTCAAGTAATCTTAGATCAGCTAGTTGTCAGCTGCATTGTGTTACTATAAAGCGTGCCTATTCCTCTACTGATGTCTTTGCAGATGTTTTAAGCTTCACATTAAAAAAAAAAGAAAAAAAAAAAAGAAAGTTTTTATACAGACACATTACCTCACCTAAGCTGGAGTCATTGTGCCATACGTTCTACATACAGTAAAAAAAACATTTCTCTGTTCCTCCTACGAACTTAGCATCTAAATGATCAAGACATATAAAGCTTTGGAAGTGAAGGAGAGGTCCAAGGTCACCTCTGCAGGAAAGCAACAGAACACATCTCCCATTCTGCAGTCAGGTGACAGTCTATCCTGTCTCTTTTATAGCAGCTTTGATAAGATGACATTTCACAAATCCCAGAAACAGACGCTGCCCATTTCCATACTTGCAGGAAGGGTGTCTTCAAGTGAGGAAGCTTGATTACAAAGTCTGCTGAGCATGTGAAGTAAAGAATGAAATATTGCGCTTGCCACAGCCCTGATTTTGTTCTTCTCTTTCATTATATAGAGGACATATGGTATGATCTTTGTAGCAATCATTGCAGCAGCTTAAAAACTGATGCAATAGAACATGTGTAGAATGGAACTATTTCTGCACCAGGAGTTTTTCTGTTCTGTGTGTATGTGTGCATGTGCGCACAAGCCTGTGAAATGCCTCATTTCTAGAAATTAAACACGTGGGCATGTCTTCGCACAGTGCAGGATTGGGGATAGAAATGCTCATCACTTGCAACAGAAAATGAAGTTTTCAATGCCATGCAGAAATCAGCCTTGAAATTCCTGTATTTCATTTAGGGTATCCCAGAGCAGTTTTGGAAAGCCTTACAGCCCTCCGGTCATGAGGATGGATAAGGCTGAAGAACGAGCTGCAGCTTGGTAGCTTGCACTGAAAGAGGAGCAAAGATCCTTCCTGCCTCTTGGTATAGAGATCGCATCAATGCCAGGAGCTGCACTTGAGAATAAATGGAGGAATAACAGATCCCTGCATGTTGCCATGGAGCTCTTCAGTCTGGGCTGCAGGCATACTGTAAAATATGGTACTTCTCTTTGTCCCTGTTTTAGGCAGTCCTAGTTAGTCTTGACTGCATTTTTGTGCTCAGCAATCAGTTTTATCCCTGCAGAAAAACTGTTAGCGATGATGGTCCATCTCTAGGGCTGCACTACCTGACCGATACTTGGACACTGGTGTCCAGACCATGCTTTACTCCTTTGTGCCTTCATCCTCCCAAGAAGTCCCTCACCTTCACAGAGCTTAATGTACAGAGAAAAACATTAATTTTTTTTTCTTAATCTTGGAGACAGTGTAGATGTTTTTTTAATTTGTTGTTATGCTCTTCTAAGTTTCCCTCTTGAGGTGTCTGTAACTTGACATTATGAACCTTCTTATTAAATCAACTGCTTCCTGAACACTAGCTGGTGAAGTGGAGGAAGAACCAAACATGTTTCAAGGAAAGCCAATACTGATAAGATGTTGGCCGCTGGCTGTCCTGTTATTGTTAGAATTCACATTTTCTCCCTTGAGTACAGAGCACCTTCTGATGGAGCGCTTCTTATATTGAAAAATGGCAAGCATTAAGAAGCCCGTGCCACTTCATCACTAAAATATTTACTACAGCTTACTCGCTTCCTCTCTCTGAAAGTGCAGTGTATTTATAGGAATATTCTGTAATAGAGCATCTTGTTCTGAGCAGTATTTTTGAAGAATAAGGCAATACTATGTGTGAAGGGGTGGGGCAGGACTCCTCTGTTGTCCCCTCCTGTTAGCAGGTGTTGGAAGCCTGCAGGGAGCTGCAGGAGCTGATTGACTGGAGCAGATTTGCTATGGTATGTGAAGTGTGTTAAGTCCCTGCAGGGGATGGGAAAGGCTCACTGAGCTGAGGAATTTGGGGTCTAGGGTCTCTGCAGGAAATTGCTAGGAAGGACCAACTTTAGGTGAAAGGGGACGTTTAGGTATTTTTTTTTTTTGTTATCATTAAAATGCCAAATCCCAGCAATCCATTGGCATGTAAGTACTATAGGTCAGATCTTCTACTGATGTGTAGTGGCAGGTTCATAATATGCTCTCCATAGCAGCTGGGAGTCTGAGACTGTTGGGTAGGGGAAGATTTCTTCCCAGCTTCATGGCTGTGTTAGAAATAAGGTCCCTTAGCTCCTGTCCAGAAAGCAAGAGTAATGGAAGATGGAGGTCACAGAAATGACAAGAGCAACTCTTGAAATCTAGTGTTGTCAGCACAAATGCAGCAATTGATTGAAAAGCATCTGCTAACCAGGCAGCAAAGAGCCCAATTAGAACTGAAATAGCATGAGGGTCTATTTCAGAGTTTTATGATACCAGCTCACGCCACTCAGCTAATTCTACGTTACAGTAATTTTTCTGCCTGGACTGGAATCAGGTGGGGACCAAGAGCAGACTTGGACTGAAACAAACTGAATACCCAATACAGGACTTCTCAGAGCTTCAGCTTTTAGCGGCATCGTAATAAGCATGCCCCAAAATGGAAAGACAAGCCTTTGACCTGTCTTCTGTATGAATAAGCACCACCATGGAGTATTACTGAGGACTGCTAGAACTTGACTGGATACTGTGAAGTCTGTTGGACTTGCTATTTCTCCTAAATCAGAAATATATTTGAGAATTGGCCCAACGGAAAGAGCATAAGAAGTTTTAAAGTGGACAGTATTTTAGGAAGGCATGATTAAAGTTGGACACAGGAGAACCACTTCAGGTCCCAGATACCTTGAAGCTCTGTGGGAGCTTGCCATATTATTGAGGGTCAGATGATTGTCTGTCCTGATCTCTGAGGAAGAATGCTCTCATCAGGAATGAGTAGACTGTGTGGTCTGCATTGCTAGGTGGACCAAATAAGAGTACCAGATGGGAAAGAGTGAGCAGGAGATGTTGGCAGACTGTGGCAAAAGTGACTTACCAACCCAGTGTTTGGCATGCCAAGAAGGACATGGTGTCTAAAGAGAAGACATCTTTGCAGACTCACTTGTGTTCTGCAGGAGTGCGCTAAGATTAGCTGTTTGGGGAACAGCAAATAGACCCAGCAATGAGTCAATTCACTGTGTTAAGCTCCATGGCTGTAGGCAACATTGATCACGTTGCACAGTAGTGGTTTCATCTTTCATGGGATCTAGTCTGACTCAAAACTTGCGACAAACTGTTCAGTAAGGGGCAGGGCAACCTCTTAATCAACATTAGCAGTGATGCAACATTGAACAGCAATTACATGAAGAATTTCTTTATCATGTAAGAATGCATAAAAGAGGTTTTTGATTGCCTGTGTCATTGCAGAAGCTGGGGTGGTTCCTACAGAAATCATTGTTAACCCTGGATATGTTCCAAGTAAAGAATTTTTAAGGAATCTTGTTTATGTTTGCATCTGCAGAATGCTTGCCTAGATAATGCTGAGTACAAAATAAAGAAATACTACGTGTGCCCATGGCACTGACATCTCAGTTGGCTTCGTGGTGAAATACAGGCACAGTGTGGCCCAGATAATAGGATGACGAGTAGAACTACTTCGTTGTCTGTTGAGCCCTCAGTCCCACTCAGGGCTGCTTTTTCTCTGTTAAAAGGTAAAAACTATGCACCACTCTTCAGGTTGTGCATACTGTTTTAAGAAAAAGTCTCCAGTCTCCTACCGATTAAGTTGAATGTGACATTCGTCTGAAAATCAGTCAGAGTTCACTCCAGAGATGTCTGCCTGTCCTAGTCAAGTGAAGGAGCGAGAGCACTGTTTATTTTGCACAAGGGCTGCAGGAAGTTGATGTGAACTTGGGCGCTGCTTACTCATGCTAAGTACCTCTGCATCTTGCAACGTGACAAGCCCTATTGAACCTGGAGGAACTGCTTATGAATTGAGGCATTTCTTACTGTGAGCAGAGGTGGCTGACTGTGTCCCTCATATTGTTGAGTGTTTTGCTGCTTAAGTCTCAATATAAATGCAAACTATTATCACTATTATGCTGTTGTTGCAGATACCTTCACTTGGCAACGGCAGTTATTTCTAACTAGCTAACATGTTTGGAGGTCCCTTAAGGTGTAATACAGCACTGTTGTAACTGAACTCTATATATCTGTTTGAAACTAACTAGCACAACTTAAGAATTAAATTAAACTGCTGCTGCAATAGAATAGAGTTGTGGTAAAAGCAGTTCGGGTTTTAGAAAAGGTCACGTAAAATGTTCTTCAATGCTGCATGATAGGTAGACAATGCCACCTTAGAATATCCAGTTCTCGAGTGGGTACTTTAGGAGCTTACATTGCCTAGCTTATTCTACATCATGAAAAAAAAGGAGGTTCAGTCATTTTATTCCAGAAAGCATTCTTCCCATCTCTTTGGCTGTCATATGTATTTAACTGTAGTGCCCTCAAGGACAATGTGTTGGATCAGCATGCTAAGGGCTACGGTCTACAGCCTGTAGTTTTTCATTTCATATTGCTTAAGAATGGTCCTCTTTGTTTCCATTTTGAGCCACGGCTGAATTCTTACATGTTGTCTGATCTTCAGGCTCAAATGCCCAAGAGAATAGGCAGCTGTGAATCAGCCCTCTGTGTGCTTGCTAGCAGGTAGTATGGCACAGAAGGCAGTATACTTCTTATTTCTTTAAATTGATAGGGATTTGATGAAAAAGACTTTAATAAAACAGTCTCATGAATGATTATTTTCTTCCTGCTGATGATTTTGAATTGCATATAGATATATAAGAACCTTTTAACAGAGCCCTATGGGTTTAAACCCAGACCTTTAGATTTATAATTAAAGCTTGTTGTCTTTATGCTATCCTATACCTTATGAGAAGGATCAGCTTTCTAATTATATGGTACTAGGAGGTCTGTCACATGCTTTCAGTTAGTATTAAGGTACACAGTTGTGCTATTTTTTCTTCTTCTTTTCCTTCTTCCATAGATTCTATATTATGTTTTGGAAATTTGACATCATGATTTTTTTTTTTTTCAGGCCAGATGTTTTGTCCTATTATGTTAAGTCATCTTGACATACTGCCATGAAATGGAAATAACTGCTAGTTTTAACTTTGCTCCATATCATTATTAAAAGGTACGTCTCATGCATCTTAATTCCCCATCTACACTGCTACCTTCCTCTCTCCCTCCTCTCCCCCATTATACTTCTTTCTTTTTCTCCTTAAAGAAGAAAGCATATTAAAATTTTCTTCCTGTTCTGCCTGAGTGGTTAATGAGGTTCTAGATAGCATAATGAATATGCAGTGCTATTGATTCCGTGTACGCGCGTGTGCATGTGTGCGTTTGTGTGTGCATGTCTTTAATCACAGCTGGAATGCAAAATCAGGCTCCACCTTTCAACTCTATCTCCATCATGCTGAGAGAGTGAGAGAGACTGAGACTGCTAGACAGCTCGAAAGAGATTGCAGCTCAGATGTCCTGGAAAACAGCAAATCCCTCAGACCTGGCAGATTCCGTTACCATGAGAACTGCAGATATTTCCATTGTGATGGCTTGCTCTAGCAGCCATCTGTTACACCCATTTGATTAGGAAGTACAGTTCAGCTTGTATGGGATTTTCGCTGCACCTTATCCCATGGTAGTGTACAGAAACTCTCTCTCTTTTTATATGATAAACTCAATGTTTTTAAAATGCTGTAATTTACTGAGGCTGAAGGCATTTAATGAAATGCTAGGAGGAGGTCACTGAGGGACAGTATCTCTGAGAAGAAGGAAGAGCATGAGATATATGAAGGAGATTAGTGTCCAGTATATAAATAAGATCAACCCAGAAATTAACTGTATTTAGCAATTCCTCATCCTTGCCAGAGAGAGGAGCTTGATATACAGACCTCATGAAGCCGCGATAAAATTAATAATTGCCTCCTGTTATTTAATCCCACTTCATATATATTTATTGCATGCATGCAATAAATGCGTGCAGCAAATGAATTTCAGGTCCTCTCCCCAGATATCTAACATGGTGCAGTGACTACACTGTATAACGATTAGATTAGCTCTAAAAATTTAATGGCGCTATTTGACTTTTCCTAGACACAGAACAACCTTAAACTTTCTTGAAGGTTTGCTGTAATTTACTGATTAAACCAATTGTTTGGACTAGTTGTGTCCCTTGGTGTAAATTTGTGGTGAAGGAAACTGTAATGGCACATCAAACGGATATAAAAACAAAGGAGTCCCCTTCAATTAAAACTCTCCAGACGTTCTTTCTAAGTGGCTGGCATTCCAGATTCAGAGTAATGTTATGCGTGGGGTAGTTGCCTGGAGTATCTTAAAATGACTGCAGGTCTTGTAAACTCAGTGAAGCTAATTAAATGCTCGCACACTGAAATGAATTTCTGATTGCTGCTCAGAAGGCATTGAGGTCAGCTCCTCTTTTCATTGCCCACACTTTATGGCCAATGCCAGATACTAAATAAATCAGATCCTCAGAATCAGGGGCTCTGTGTTTTTGTTCTTCTTATATATTCTCCCACCCGGCTGAACATAATTCCTTATCCGTCTTCATCTCAGCATGAAAAGTTTTCTCTTCTATTGTTTTTCCTCACATAGCACCAGATTACCATGGAGAAGACTATGATATCATAAGAAATGAATGAGCATGTTTCTCACCATGGGTGAAATATACATTCCAGACCTAATAAAGTCAGAAATCATGTAATGGGCCTGGTAAAATGAGCTGCTTAGTTCGTGTAAATATAAATGGTTCTTTAAGGCTCTACTTCAACTAAGCAAGTTCTTAAGCACTTTGCCGAGTACAGAGAGGTATACGAACATGTTTAAGAGCTTTTTATGAATACGGCTGGTATTTAAAGTGGTTTGCTGAATCGGGGCCTCAAAATGTGGAAAAGTTAGATTTCCATACCCTCTCATAAGAAAAGATTTTTTATTTGTAGATTGTCTTTACAGCAAATAAGAACTTCCACTTCCTGCGGCTTTCCACTGCATAATCCTCAAGGCTGGGCTACAGAGAAGAGAGTCCTTTTTTTTTTTTTCTCTCTCTCTCTCTTCTCTCTTCTCTTTTTATTTTTATTTTATTATTTTTTTTTTTTCAGACAGGGCACTTGTTTTATGAATGTGGTATCTGCCTTTGACAAGCAGCAGATGTATGGAAGCCCTGAAATCTGAAACAATAAATACCATTCAGAGTCTCACCACTAAACCTTCTTATAGTACTGCCTTTGTTAAAAGAAACATTTACAGGAATACCATCCCCCCCTTCCCACCCACCTTCAAGGCTAGGATCTGAACCATGTTTTTAAAGTAAAGGTTAAGTACCTGAGGCATGAACAGTTGACATACAAAAGAAACTAAAGTAAATTTATCATTCGTTTGCCAGCTACGAGGTGTGTCGAGGGCTTTTTCTCTCTCTTTGTAACGCATGAGAAAACAAACCTGGGAAGTGTATGCAAGGAATATTTCTTTTCTACACTGGAATGTTAACATTTGCACCTTCTGACTTAATACTGTATATTTCTTTAGAGTCATCAATCTCATGAGAGTCATCTTGCCATCTGTACCAGCATTGCTCCAGGCTTCCATATGAAAGTCCAATCTGGCGGTATAAATACTGGATAATGAAGAGTAGGTGTTAAAGTTTCTGACTGGAAGAAGAGTCTGTGTCTAGGAAGGATCTGAATTTGTGTGTTAAACAAACAGAATCTATGTTAACACGAAGTCCAACCAGAAATAACATGCGTGTTTGTCCTCCTGCCTTCTCTCACAATCCATGCCTGTTTCTAAATTATTTTCTTCAGCTTCTCTGTTTAGGAGAGAATACCCAAGATCCAGGAGAAAAATGTTCTCTGGCCATCCTTTTACACTTTGGAGATTACAAACAGGAGCAAGATGTTGACTTCCTGTAACGTAGGGTTCTTTTTTCCTTCGCTCTCCTTTTGCTCCCAGAAAGCTATAACTACATAGATTAGCAAAACTTTTGCAAGAATGGATGTAAAACAGATTTATCTCAGTGTCAGCTTTATCTGATCCATTCGGTCTTGCAGAGTTTGGATGGTTTCCTTTGTTACAATAACCAGCTTTCAAACATCTATATCCTTAGGGTATTAAATGTCAGCCTCTAGTGTACCGTTCAAGGATAAAAGATTGACAATACTGAAGTACTCTTTTTCTTCTTCTTTTTTTTTTTTTTTCCCCCTTTCCAGCACTAGCAGAGTCTTTACACTGCACACCACTGCTGACCCCAGAAATGACCCACAGGAACTACTGGCGAAAGAAGCGAAAAGATATTTCAGCTTATAGGCATTAGAAACTCTCTTCACTAATAGCCTTTTTGCAGACTTTTCAGATAGATTTCCTGTCATTGTGATGAGGATATATTTGTAACTAGGTCCCTTAAGTAAATGGTCAGTGGATAATTAATTGAACTAACTAGTACTTTCTGTATTGTATTTCCTTTATTATTATTATTATTTTTTTTAATGGAAAAAAATTATCTTCCTGATAGTGCTGTGTCCTCTCTGCTGGATGCGCAACTGTTTTCCACCTATACACTTGCCTCCTTCTGGCTGAGCCATTGCTTGTTCAAATAAAATTCAGGCACTCTTGGAATTGCTAATTTTTTTGTTTAGGTTGGCATCAGAACTGAAGAAGATCAGGGACCAGCCAACATCTTTAACTGTGGTGAGCAGAACTGATGTGCCTTGGATACAGCAAACAAAAACTAGAGGCCAGAAAGATGCCATTTCCTTTTTCCTCTCCTACTGATCTGCCACTAGGACTGCACTGCTCCCTCAGGTAACCTGAGCTTCATTCTACACAGCTCGGAAAGACGTAATGTCCTCTTCTATCTGAAGCTGCTTAGTCTGCCAAATACCTTGTTGTTTACCACATTACTAATGCACTGGTGATCCTGATCACGCTAGAAGCAGCAGCTCAGAAGATAACATTTGGTCCACATCAAGATTGCAGTGTTAGCAGTGAGTAAGGTAGAGAAAAAAATCTGTGTTGGAGTTAGAAGAGACCTTGAAGGGTCACCTAGTCCAACTCCCCTGCAGTGAACAGGGACATCTGCAGTTCGATCACATGCTTAGAGCCCCATCCGACTGACCAGGGATGAGACATCCACCACATCTCTGGGCAGCCTGCACCAATGCCTCTGTACAGCCAGCTACTTGTACAACCTTCACTGTAGAAGACCTTTTCCTTGTACCTAAACTAAATCTTCCCTCTTTAAGTCCAGCGGAGGGCCACAAAGATGGTGAAGGGCCTGGAGCATCTCCCCTATGAAGAAAGGCTAAGTGAACTGGGTCTGTTTAGCCTTGAGAAAAGAAGACTGAGAGGGGACCTGATCCAGGTTTATAAATATCTGAGATGTGGCGGCCATAGTGGTGAGGCCAGTCTCTTTTCAGTGGTACGTGGAGACAGGACGAGGGGAAACGGACATAAGCTGCAGCACAGGAAGTTTCGCACGAATGTGCATAAGAACTTCTTCACGGTGAGGGTGACGGAGCACTGGAACGGGCTGCCCAGGGAGGTGGTGGAGTCTCCTTCTCTGGAGATATTCAAGTCTCGCCTGGACGCCTACCTGTGCGACCTGGTGTAGGGAACCTGCTTTGGCAGGGGGGTTGGTCTCGATGATCTCTAGAGGTCCCTTCCAACCCCTACAATTCTGTGATTCTGTGATTCTGTGAAGATTGAAATCATTTTCCCTTGTCCCATCACCACAGACCCTACTAGGGAGCCTGTTCCCTTCTTTCCTAAAGCTCCCCTTTAGATACTGAAAGGCCATGCTCAGGTCTTCATAGAGCCTTTTCTTCTTTGTGCTGATCAACCCCAGCTCTCTCAGCCTGTCCTTATCAAAGAGGTGTTCCATCCCTAGGACCATTTTTGTGGCCCTCCTCTGGACACAACTCCACAGGCCCATGTCTCTCCTGTACTGAGGACTCCACATCTGGATGCAGTACTCCAGGTGAGGCCTCACCATTGAAGAGCAGAGGGGCAGGATCACCTCCCTGGCCATGCTGCTTTTGATGCTGCCCTGGACATGGGTGGCTTTCTGGACTGTGAGGGCACATTGCTGGCTCGTGTCCAGCTGCCATCCATCAGTACCCCCAAACTCTTTTCAGCAGATCTATGCCCCATCCATCATCCCCTTGCTTTTACTGAAATTGGATGTTGTCTTGACACCGGTGCAAGACCATGCGCTTGGCTTTGTTGAACTTCATGAGATTTACCTATTCCCACTGCTCAAGACTGTTTGAGTTCCTCTGGATGACATCTCATCCCTCTGGAGTATCAATCACACCCCACAGCTTGGTGTCATCAGCAAATTTGCTGAGGGTGCACTCAAGCCCACTGTCGATGTCACTGATGAAGATATTAAAGGATATTGTTTCCAGCACTGGCCCATGTGGAATACCACTTGTGACCGATCTCCATCCAGACATTGAGCCACTGACCACTACTTTTCTGAACTTGATCCAGCCAGTTCTTTGTCCATTGAACAATCCACCCGTCAAATCCATATCTTTCCAATTTGGTGACAGGATGTAGTGGGATACTGTGTCAAAAGCCTTACTGAAATCCAGATAGATGACATCAGTAGCTCTTCACTTGTCCATCAATGCAGTTACACCTGAATTAATAGAAGACTATTAAGTTGGTCAAACAGGATTTACCCTTGGTGAAGCCATGACATATTTGTACCCCTGTGTTTATTGTACTGTATCAAATCTGATCTGCAAATTATTGATAATATAATTATAATTCTGCTTATGGCAGAGTTCTCCTTGGCACTCCTATTGCACATTCTGCAGTCTTCTAAATAAGCCACACCAATGGAAAACTACAGCGAAGTTGAGTTAGATTTACTGCTATTTTTCACTCTTTGATTATGCTCTTAGCACATGGGTCTCTGACCGCTTTAAATATAAGCTTGCAAATGCCGTCCCATAAATGATTTCATCACCTACACAGCTGGATTTGAGACAGCTGTGGTATAGATGATGTTTTTGAGCAAAGTCTTCTTCCTCTCTCAGTGATCCTCATTTTTTCTGTTCCGGAAACACAATCATGACATTCATTTTGCAATCATTGGGATATTTCTCAAAATATATAGAAACAGTTTCTCAATGAATATGCAAACTTCTCCTTTTTCATCAAAGAGTATAAATTACCCATCAGGGAATATTGATAATTACTTTTGTTAATGTCTCTAAAATAACAAATGTGTGAAGCAACAAAAATCCTTTCATTTTAACATTATGAATTCATAGGTGAGAAGCATTGCTTTTTTAAGAGTGGGATGAATGTTGAACATAATTTTCTCCCTGAAGTAGTATCCATGGAACAGACAAAGGAAGGATGGAGCTGGCTGAATTCTTCAGAGATTTTGTTCTGACAATTATTTGCATGTATATTTAAATTTCTTTGTCTCTGCATGTCTTTGTCTCTGTGAGTTGAATGTGTCCACACATCAGTTGCTTTGAGGAATATGTGTGCTTTACTACATCTTTCATTACTTTCTGACAGAAAGAGTATTTCAAAGGAAAAGTCTTAATTCAGGCAGGTTGGTCAGATAAATGTTTTTGTTTGTCCTCAAAATGATGGACGTAAAACATGGACAACATGATCCTTGTCTCACTTATGCCATTGTAAATCAGGGTGAGCTTTGCTGAAATCAGTAGGTATAGCCTACTGTTTAAAACAGACTTAGGAAAATCAGGTATTTGAGTGCTGTGTCAGTCCTTCTTTCTTTCTGGCACTTAGAATCTCCTCTGGACCAAAGCAACAACAACAAAAAATCTATTAAAAAAATTTATTGGGGGAATCAAAATAATCACCTCTGAATTTTAGCTGCAGAAAGTTGCGATCCTTTGCAATTACTTCTCTAGTCAAGATCTTTAAACACTAAGTGTCCGTCCTTACACAGCAGCAGGAGAACATAGCGCACTCCTCCTTGCCTCCCATCCATCCCAGCTGAAGATGTTGCTGCTCTGGTATTTTGCAGTGTTAGACTTGTAGGTGTAGCTGACACAGCCCAAGAGTGCACTAAAGAAATTCTTGATTTGCTAGTGACTATTATTTTAAGTATTTCCTCCAAGGCAAATACATAAGGGGCTTTAGTATGTAGTGTGTGTTTAAGCCTGTCTCTCCCTTTAAGTCTGGAGATAGGTTATTTATAGGAAGCAGACATCTAGGCAATCTTACCCTTTTCTTCTGAGCAATGAAGGCAGCGAAGGTTGCAGTATTAATTGCTGCATCAGCCACTCTAAGATTTAATGTTTTTCCCCATTCTATAGGCAATGTATCTCTTGCATGATTTCCTACATAGTCTTCACTTTCACAGTCATCTGAATGATAAGCAACAATAATGTCTTTGGAATGTTTCAAATCCACGCATCCAAATGATCCTATTTTTAATCTCTAAACTGCTGTAGTGTGTGCTTGCTAGTGCAGTTCTGTTGGAAGCATTATGTTTCCCACCTACATATTTCCTTCAAATCAGTGACAGTGTACCCAAAAATAAATAAATGAATTTACTAGAACTTGACTAATAATACAGAAAAACTACAGGCAATGAAGGGCTCTCCAGATAAAATAATATACTTACATGCACTAGAGAAAACACAAAGTTTTATCAGAATTTGTAGAAAGAAGGTGAATGGCTTTGGGTTTAGGTCACTGTGTTAGAGGTGAAAGTATCTAAATTGTCTTCTCTGCTTTCCCACAGAGTCTCTGAATTGCTTTGGACCACTAAAATATTGGTTTTTTATATTGTGATTATATTATCTCTCCACCTCCACCACCACCTACTACCTCCACTTCGCTACCTATTTAAAAACAGAAAATGGTAGGAAAATCACAAAATTCTGAACAAATTGAACTTTGTAGATAATGTTTAGATATAAGCCGGGGTTTAGCAGCAACTGTGGTTTGGGCATATCGCTTGAGAAGATGGTACAGAGATGGATCTATCTAGTCTGACATCTTGCTACTACTTTCTTGTGCTCTAAGAAGTTCTAAAGTAGATAGATAAGGGCTAGCCTCTTTCTAAGGGAGCATGATGTATTTTTGGTTTTCTTTTTGCATCCTCAGACTAGTTTTCATATATGGTTTTTAGAAGGAGAGAGAGATGATTTTGAATTTCATAGTATGTTTAGCTTACTGTGTCCTCGCCTGCCAGCAAAGTCAGATTTTGGCTAGTGACATCAGCAAAAGAAGTAGTGAGACTTCTATCATCAAAGAATTGGAATATGATGAAGAAATTTACACTGTGATTTTTGAAGAAGTCCAGCACTGTAGGGAACCTTACTGTCCTGATGGCCAATTAGTACTGCTCCTCTGCAGGGTTGCCATTTGATGTCTCCTTTCTTGATGCACAGGTTTGCTTTGCTGCTTTTGTATAAACAAGTGCACTCCAACAGAGTTGCAAGTTGAGCGTGATGCCTAGTTTCTGAGTGATATCGTGTATTCTTATCAGCAGGCAAGAAGTTGCTATTTTGACTATAATTAAGAATCTGAAGTATTTTCCATCTTACCAATTTAGAAACGAGTTGTTGTAATCTGGTTTCATTCAATTTACGTAGAATAGATTTTAGCTCTGTTAACTAGCTAATTCTGGGGGAATTGAAAAGTCCCAGTCCTTGTAAGCACAAGGAAAGAAGACATTGCATTTGTTTGAATTGTGCTTAGCTAACTCCCTCTCTAACTGTGTATATGAGAGAAGTGAGTTTTAGTTCCATGTAAACAGGGAAAGACTTTTACTAAAACCAGGGTGAAATGAAATATTTGCTAATGTTATGTTGGTTTTGAACAGCCCTGCCAACATATGATTTGAAAGGGAAAGGGGAGCAGTGTTAATGATATGCACAGCTCCTTGAATAGCACAGCCCATGACTCTTCCTGAGCCCCCTGTTTGCTCTGTTTCTTTGGTTGAAGTCTGTCTCTTACCCACAGGGCTGTGTGGCAGGGAAGAAAGAAATCTACATCCATTTTCTGCCTGTTCATAAACGATATGTTAGTAGAAGATCTGACCTGATCTCGTTCTGTCTCAAAGAGTATAAATAGTTCCAGGACACTGTGTTGTTCATTTGTTTGTTTGTTTGTTTGTTTGTTTTCTTCAGGAACATCATTTTGTTGAGGCCACAGCTGAAAATTCATTTTCTTCCTTAGCTGTCCTCAGCTGATCCATTGGGATCTTCTGAAGATGAAATCAGAAGTGATGTCAAGCTTCACAGTTGCCATCCTGTGCAGGAATGGCTATGCCTCTTGTGGAGCTTTTCAGGGAATCCTCACACTCCTGTTCCTCCTCCCATGTATCTATAAATTCAGAAGACCTAGAATCATAGAATATGATCGACTGGAAAGGACCCATGAGGATCATTCATTCCAACTCCTGGCTCCACGTAAGATCACCAAATAATCAGACCATATGTTTGAGTTGTGCTGCTTCCTTGCAATTGGATGCAAAGTGCAGTGGGAAAAAGATTCGTCTTTTATTATCCCTGAATTCTAATGCCTAGGGTAAAAGAATGTCCAACCCTTGCCCACGTTTTAGGTGTTGCCAGCAGCTCTGGGAGAGTATGGGAGATAGGTGACTATGATTCTGCTGCTTCCTGTCTGTTACATAGCCAGAAGTAGCAGGTGCACATCCCCTCCACTGCCAGGACACCTCATTATGCAGACATCCCCTGAGGCAGGCAGCTTCCATCATGCTATCCATGCTGGAGCACTGTCTAATAACCATGATCCTGACCTGAATGCTAATGTACCTGTGACTTCAGAATGTTCTGTGCCTACTTCGTATGTTTCTCTTGAGGTTATCAAAGAAAGGTTTTTTCTTCCAGTGGCTGGAAGGAGTCGTAAGAGTACTTTTAGTTATACATGGAATTTTCAGAACGTCTGGCTTGGGTGTTTTCAACTAAGTCATAGTTATGGATCACAAATAATTGTATAATATTGGAAAAGGTATTGGTTTTATGTGGTACTTCAGGTTTCTGCATATAATCTCAGCATTGGTGCTGGACTTGTAGGCAAGCATGCAGTGACAGCTCTGAGCCTTCACATTCAGTGTATGCTTAAACTGTGAATGCAAGTTGTACTGAAAAGATCTAGTAGATCTAGTAAAGGATCAAGAGCTTAAATACTGTATCTACACTAATTGGCAAATGTGGGCTATTTTCTTCAAGACAGTTCTGCCTATTGTCCAGCACTGACGATATTACACGCTTAAATTATTTGATTGTTCTGTTGAAAGCAAAGCAATATGAAAGTTTTACATTGAGAAGCTCTCTTAGTAATGTAAGTAGCTTGTTATATTATGGGTTAAAAGAAGGAGATGCTTCTTGATCAAATAGCGCATATGTTGCTCAACAATGTCTAAATAATTTATTCTGGATTTTGATAAGGGTCACATCCAACATAAGTTGAGGTGGAGATCCTCAGTTGAATTCAGATCAGACTAACAACCTTCCTTAGCTCTTTCCTTTTACCAAATTGAGCATAAGTGGAACTGCAGTGTCTGAGTGAATGAATCTTAATCATAAGACGTTGTTTAGCAGCAAGTGCAAGCAATGGTGAACTCAAACCAGGTACAATTTGGGGTATGTGTATACACCAGAAATAGGCATATGAGTGAGAATAAAAAGTTTTGATTTTTATCTATCACTATGTCTGCAGGCGTTATGTATGCAGAAGAAGTGATAATTAGGTTCCAAGTACAGATGGAGACTCAGAATTCTCTAGGATAAAGCTTTTTACAGGCTTAGAACATCTCAACACTGTTAAGACTGCTGATGTGAATTTTCTGTTTACATCCAACAGGAAGTGTTTCAGTTTTTCTTGTTTGTGCAGATTCAGACAAAACCTTTTATGGTTCTTTGTTTTTGACTCAGCACTGGCAGCTCACTTTTCTGTTAGATGACACTGTAAAGATGTGACAATTCCTGTGGAAATGACATGAACCCTACACAGAGCTTCCATCCTGCTGTAGTTCCCTTCCACAATATTTATGGGTGGCAACATTTTCTTTGATCCTCAGTCCTTTAGAGTAAATAAAAGTAACACTAACTATTGCAGAAAAACACATTCTCCTCTAAATTATATCTTTTTTTGAGGTTAAAAGTATGTAATTTCATGAGGAACACTTTGGGACTTATCCTGCTGTGAAGTCATTGCTCAATTTCTCTCAGCAGCGGTAAGGTGCCCACAGTTCTTAAACTGCTGAATAGCCCCTGTGAAAGTCAAGACACTGGTATTGTGGATGACAGCTGATGCTGATATTGGCACACAGCTCATAGTGCTGTAACAGCTTGAGATTTTGCTTCAGGGTTCCCAGTGTTTGCGTAGTTCATATATGTCAGGCTCCTGGTTAATCATAGCTCACCGTATGGTGAATGCATCCTATTGACTTGACTGATTTTAAGCAATTAATTTTAAAGAGATGACAGTGTCTGTCTTTTGCTATTTTCCCTGCTCTAAAATAATAAACTAAATGCCCATGCTTTGGACCTAACTTCTACTGTAAGTGTTAGGCAAGAAGAGAGAAGAAAAGAGAGAAGACTGTTTTAAAGATGAATGCATGCTTAAAAACAACAAAGAAAAACATTTTCATGAGCCAAAAAAGAAAGAATCAGAATTGGAAAGATGGCCAGGATAACTTAAAAGAATATACAGTGAAAATAAATGAAGCCTAATAAATTCAAAAGGGATTCTTTTTTTGGAGTTGAAGGTTTGAAAAGCGAATACTGATTTTTGTGGAAGATTTATAGGCAGGACACACTGCCAGTCAAATGCGGAATAGTTGGAAGGAGAATGATTTTACTGAGTCAAATTGAGAGGCTCCAGCTCTACTAGTTGTCCTGGAAAAAGTAAAGAAGGGACACAGAAAGGAAGAAACTGGTTAAACAGCTCATTGGGTTCTAGTGGCTTATTATTACTATTATTTTTTCCAGGAAAATTATTAGGAAGTTGAAGGAAAGTCATAAATTGTCAGGAAACAGGCTGCTGGAAGGATAGTGCAAACAACATCATAAAACTAACTGCCTACAGAAGACAGTTTCATGTATTAATTACAGGTGTGCTGCTGAACTCAAGCTAAGATGTGAGGGATTAACAATGTAAAGGAGTATTTTCCCTGCCCCCTTCACCCCTCTTTCCTCAGTTTCAGACTGGCTTTGTCTGAACTATACAGTGATTCTGACAGTCTTCCTCTATTTTGGCTCCAGTTGCTACCTCCACCCCTAGCCTGGCTCAACCACCTTGTTATTAATCACGTTTGTCTGAGTGCCTGGAGACACCCAAGAAAGCTCAGTCTTCAGCTATTTGAAATCTGAGGGCTCTTCTTATTTTGGATCAGTCCCAGCTTCTCTTCCCTGACCACCAGCCCAGATGGAGATCATCCATCTCAAAATGTAATTTTTAAAGACTATATGGAAGTTTGAGCATAAACCTTTGATTAGAGCTGGCTAATACTGACCCACAAATAACTTTTTTTTTTTTTTTTTGCGGACAACATGTATATTTCTGTGAGAATGTGTGTGTGTGTGTTTCTCTGTGCATATTGTTTTTTTGGTGGTTTTGTTGTTGGTTTTTTTTCCCTCTGATAGAAATTCCACTTTCTTTTCAAAATGTTCCTTTTTTGTTCCCCCTGAATGAATTACTTTCCTCTTTTCAGATACCTGAAATGGGAGGGACAAGAGAATTCTTAGAACCTATTTTGAACTTTTCCAAGAACACCACAGGTTTTTGTTCACTATGCCTGAAATGCATCAGCACACAGAGACAAATTTCCCTCCCACCTTGGAAGACATTGCCATGTCCTTCCTCTACTTACCCTTTATTTTTCACAGTTTTTCAGCTACATATAGTAAGTTAGGTTCTCTTACCTTTTACTCATACATCAACTCATACATCATACCTTCCAACATGCTTATCTTTATCGCTGTTCTTTGTATTTGCTCTGTTTTATTGGCATCCTCTTTATATTGAGTTGTCCAAAACTGATCACAGTTTTCCAAGAAGGGCCTCACCAGGACTCTGTGCAGAGGAATTATTACCTCTGTAGCCCTGCAAGTAATTCTGCTCCACATCCCAGTATGGTATTTGCCTCTTTGTGCTACAGTCTCTCACTGTGAGCTCATATTTAATCTGTCATCCACCATCACTCCCTAAATAAGTCCTGCAGCACTTCCGCTTTAGTAATAAAAACACAGAGAAATGTTTGACAAAAAAGTAAAGTTATCCCCTTGAGTGATTCTTTAGAGAAAACCAAGGTTTTCGTATAGCTGCAAAGACACTGTAATGCAACCTCATGCCCTGCTTCCACATATCGGATTTTGCAACTCTAATGCCAAGAGTCAAAACAGATACAGCATTTCCTATTTGTACATTTTTTCTGAACGTTTTCTGGTAGCAGCCCTGGACTACCCAGAGCATTGATACAGTGGAGAAATGCCACATCTACTTTTAGAATTCATATCTACTAGATTTAGAGTGCAGAAATCCTGCTGTGCTTTATGGAGTTTGGATGTATGTGCTGTGAATGTTGCTTCAGTTACTTGATATTTTACGGAAATTGAGTGAATGCTACTGTATATGGGCAAAACTGGGACATGTCTTGACTCACAATTTTTACCATCTCCAGGTTTGGAGAGTTCTTCACTCTTCAGACTGGATTCCTTTCAAGAACTGCCTGTCTTTCTTTTCTCCTGCTGAATTTATTTGGAAAAACTTTGTTGATATATGAATTTGAAAAGCTCGCAGAGTGTTTAATCTCCTTTTTGGCCAATGATTTATTCTTCCAGAACAAAAATCCTCTCCTTTTTAGTCCATCTGATTATTCAACCTAATTAATAATTAAAGAACACTACTGAAGATTTATAAACACTGTTTGGGGAAATAGTGATGAGCACCTATTTACCTTCAGAGGGCTACAGGAATTACAATGTGTTAAGTTGTAGTATATTGCATATGAAGATAGTCTGTTCTTTTAGGACTCAGCCATATACTGTTTCTTTATGTATTGTGAATCAACCTAAGACTGTTAAAATAGCAACACGTCTTTCCTTATTTCTAAGATCTGATTGCCTCTTTCTCTGTTGTTCTCCCTGAAGGAAACCAAGCATCACAAACTGCAGATGAACGTTTCTTGGAAATGCCCAAACAGCCAAGCAAAAGAACTGAATATCTCAGGAAGAAAGACCCTATAAATATTGCAGAGCACAAGCATTCCTAAAGGGCTTCCTCATTTCCAATTGTAGCATAGGAGCACATGCTTACAAGGCACACCACCCTGAAATTGATAGGAGCCTTTCAATGTGGACTACGTGGTTTGTGTACTAAGCCTCCAGGTTCCTGCACTGAACTCTTGTTGCTACAAAGAGCTTTTAAAATTACATTTAAATTGGAAATAGGAATCTTCTCAGTCCCAACATTGGAGTAGAGTTGTTATTTCCCATGCCTGTCTTCTCTCACTCAGGAAGCTGCTGCAACCTGAAACCTTCTGATTGTTCCTCCTTCAAATGCCTCTCTCAACTGCCTGAACTCAACTATTTCCCTGTGAAAGGAGGGAAAATATGGGAATTTAGGCAAGCAGAACAGTCCTCATGCTCAGCCTAAAGAAGAAAGGTCAAGAGGGGTCTGATTTTCCCAGCCACTGAAAGGTGTTTACCTTCTCCCTTGGTTTTGGCACAGGAACCTGTAAAACATAACCCTGAATTCAGAAAACTGCTAAAGCAAAACCAAGGATTAAAGAGTGTCATCAGGTGTGCTTTAGGGCTCACAAGGAGGCACATTTCATCAGTTCAATGTCATATGGCCAGATAGTGGGGAGGCTACTTCTATATACAGCTGTGAACAGATCTGGAGTTTGAGGAACAGAAAGAAATTTTAGATGCTAAATCTGCTCAGCTTAGTAGAATGGTAAACAAGAGGGAACTTGTTATAAATATATGGGTTATATATATACTAGGGTGGGTTGAGAAAGAGCATTTTTAGTGAAGAACAGAACCTGTGATGGGAAGAATTAATTACAAGCTCTTTGTAGACACCTTTTTCTTACTGAAAATTAGGTGAAAATTCTTAACTACTAGAAGAAGAAGGTTCTGAAACAGCCTCCCAGGAGGGAGAAGTGTGCAGGGAAAAGCTCAGATAGAGTTCTGTCTAATTGTAAGAAGTATTATGTGAATTGAGATTTTTTGTCTGGACTTGAGAAGTGGTCTGAAGCAATGTGAATCAGAATGCATGGGTGACTTCTGGATGCTGTCTGTTTGTATTGATTCAGTTGATGTGAATGTGATGCATATGGCACTTTAAAACACTGAGAAGTTCGTCTCCTAAGTATTTATTAAGGTTTTCACAGAAAGGCAGTGTGATCAAAGTTGCAAACTGAGTCATGGTCACGTAACTTAAACAAGAACCTTGTTTGGATCCTGTTTGGAAGAGGAAAGAGCACTGGCATTTCTGTCTTGACTTTGAATGGGAAGTCTTGAGAGGTCCAGTGTAAAGGCAACAAGTCTGGTTGTCTGCCTTCACTTCGTAACCTTAAACTCAAATTAACAGTTGTCCTACGTGAATCAAAACATCAGAGTGGTTCCTAACTTTAAGCCTTAAAAGGAGAATGGCAATGTGGGGAACTCACAAACTCACACTGTCACACTCACAAAGTAGATAGCAGGAGTAAGTATGTGTGTTTTTTCTTGATTGGATAGGATGTCATCTGAAAATAAAATCCAACAAGTGAAGTATAGTGACCAAAAAAAAAAAAAAAAAAAAAAGCAAGGAAAGACAACTGTTTACTGAGTATTTTGCAGTGAACACCATACCGAGTCCTCCCAAATCTGAGGTCCTTCCAGTCTTTGTTTGAAACTAGTAGTATGGATTTCCTTACTGAAAAATGATTTTCCTCTGGGAAACTCATTGCAAGTGTCTGGAAGGAGAAGTTTCTTGGCCACGTATCATGTATTGCAGATGATCTGGAGCGGGACCTTTCCTGGTCATGTACCTTGTAGTGCAGATGATTTGGAGCAATATGGAGTTGCTTTGATTTCCCCCTTATCGGGGAACGTATCAGGACTCAAAAATAGAGCAGCTCTGACCATTACTGCTCTATTGCAGGCATCCAGTGATGTCTGCCAAAGGCTGCATTCCCTTGCAGAGGTCTGCAGCTGCACAGGACTTACTATAGGATGAGATTATATGTTCCTGCACAGTGCTCTTCCTTGCACTTCAAATACAGCTACTGTCAGGAACTGGACAATGTGAAAATCTCTCACTTCTTTTAGTTCAGTCTTTGGTAACTTCTCTCACCACCATTCCTTTCCTAGTTTGGAGACAGTTTGGAGCACTTCCTTCTTTTGTTTATTTCGCTAGGGAACAAATGGTTCATTTCCCTCTGTCCCAGCTGCACTGAAAGGTTTTCTAGCTTCTCCAGAATATATTATGCAATGCTGCAGAACAAGTCCTTTTTACTTTTCAACTCTGTGCCTTTACCATGTATTGTAATCTGTCTGCTCTGATTAGGTTCATCCTATAGAATCTCTGCCAAATTCTGTTTTATGCAGCAATGTTTAGTCTTCAGCCTGGGAGCTATGTACAGTCCTTTTAAGATGTTCATACATCAATATCAGTCTTGACTAATCCTGAGAAGCTTTGGACGGCAGGAAGAAGAAAAGCTTGAGGTTAGCTATACAAGTTTCAGGACAAACACTGCATTCTACTCTGGCTAAACTTCCACTGCTATCAATGAACATTAGGTTTGAGACTAGGGCTGCAGATTTTGTTTCTGATGTAGTTGTACAGAGCACTGTCTCAGCAAGGACTGGATTCTACTTCTGTTAGAGAGCTCCACTGTTGATTTCAGTAGGGACTCTACAACCCCACATTTACACAGAATATATAGCTTAGACAAAAATAGATTTTACCCATCTAATGCTTCTACATGAGAAAAACAAGACTTCCAGCATTTTATTTTCCATAAATATAGGTGAATTCCATATCAGCATGATTCTGACCTTAGTGATGAGAGAAACCTGTTGTTCTCTAATGAACATTTAGGGCATGTGGAATCCTGGCAGGCTGATGCAGTCCTACACACACAGTCACAGAGATCCCAGAGCAGCCCTGGAAAAACTATATCATGAGAAACTGCATAACTTTTTTTTGGTTTTTTTTTTTTTTTTTTTTTTTTCTTTGCTTGTTTGTTTGTTTTGCTTAAAACATCCGTCTGAGGAGAAACTGCAGACATTTTCATGTGAGAAACCACCTTAATTTTGTGACTGAGTATAACTGTGAGGTCTTTGCTGCCCACAATGCCCTGTGATAAGAAAGGATGGGTAACATCGCTGCCAAAGGCTTGGGGAATTAAGAAGCCATGGTTCCATGGGAGTTGTGTTGGCTGAGAAGGCCACTTAGCAAATTCCTTACTTGAGCATTCAAGGGCACTCTCTCGCAACTCGATCCTCACTTTTCCAAGCGCACGGAGGAGAAGAATGTTTCACTGTCCAGAAAGCACCCGGGCCTTGAGATAAATGAGAATCGAAACAAACGTTTCCATTCATATCAGGGGCCCCTCCTCACTAGCGTCCTCACTGATCTGTAAAAACCTTCTTTGTAAGTGGTTTCTAAAGCATAATCTGTGCTTTTAATACTGTTTGATTGAATAATTCCAATGTAAGGTTTGTTTTTTAAAGGTTTTCAGAAGTGTTGTAAGAAGCAAAAGTTTTTAATAGAAACCTGAAGCCACTGACTGAGGAAAATTTCCTCACGACTATTCCTGTTGTGGAGAAAACTGGAGGAAAATCAAGTCCAAAGCACTAAGGGTCATGTGAATAGTGAGAGTGGAATTCAGGGGCTTCGTTTCAGTAATTGCGGTGAAATTGCTCCCAGCAGAGGCAAGAGGAAGAGAAATTTTAAAGGTCCAAGCAGACAATAAAAGATCTCTGTGCCTTCCTAAAGCACCAAAGGAGACGTGAGTGCAGAATAAGCTTACAGAAGAAGGACTTTCCTTTTCTGGAACAAATTTCTCTTTTTTTCTCACACCCAGAAACTCATCAGAAACTGAGTGTGCTTTACAGGGAGCTGGGTTGGTTTTGTCTAAAGCCCAAGAGAGAGCTAACAGATCCAAAATGGTAAAAGTGAAATAAAACTTAAGTATGTGTATTGGGGGGGGAGGGCAGATAGTTCTTCCTTCCTTCCTTCCTTCCTTCCTTCCTTCCTTCCTTCCTTCCTTCCTTCCTTCCTTCCTTCCTTCCTTCCTTCCTTCCTTCCTTCCTTCCTTCCTTCCTTCCTTCCTTCCTTCCTTCCTTCCTTCCTTCCTTCCTTCCTTCCTTCTATCCTTCTCTTCTTTCCTCCCTTCTATCCTTCTCTTATTTCCTCCCTCCCTCCCTCCCTCCCTTCCTCCCTCCCTCCTTCCCTCCCTCCCTTCTCTTCTTTCCTCCCTTCTTTCCTCCCTTCTCTCCTTTTCTCCTTTCCTCCCTTTCTCTTTTAAAGAGAGTTTAAATTGATCTAGTGAAAAGTCACATTCACTCTTTGGTGAAGTTGCAGACCAAGGTTATGTTGCAACTACAAAGAATTTGGAAAACAATATGTAGTCTTGAAAAATGAACCATTCCTTCACATATATAACTTAGCATATCATCCTCGATCATAATTATAGACAGATTTGGATTGAAGCGATTATTGAATGCATTGTCCTTAAAGATAATCAGGGACATGACCACTAGTGACACTGTGATGGAAAGGACTAAACAGTGCAGTTCATCATCTCAGCCCTTGAAATGGCTGAGATATGCAAAAGTGCACATTTTGTCCAAGGGGTATAAATAGTACAAAGGGAAGAAGAAGGGACAAAAAAAAAAAAAAAACCAAGAAAAGGAATCAGGTGGCTTTGCAGACTGCTGTGTTTGAGGAACAATTTGACAGAGACAGAGCAAGATGATGATAACTTGGAAAAAGTATAATTTGTCATGATTACCTCTTTTTTTTTCCTTCCTCCTAAAGCAGTACAGTTTGCAGTTTGCACCCGTTGCAATTTATACCTGGGTAAAAAGATGGCTTGGGTAAAAGATAGCTTACTTGGGAGCATACTTGGGTAAAAGATAGCTTAGTAAAGTAAAGTATAATTTAATCCCTTCACTTATCTGGGTCCGCACTAAGTATTTTAGGTGTCTAGAAACCTCAGTTAATGAAGCCCCTTGCAAAAGTCCATTTAATGCCTTGTGGGTGGGATTCATTTCTTGAAGGACATCAAATAGCAGAGAGGGGATATTTCTGAGCGCAGTATGATTCAGATAATGCTATACTTCTTCATCCTGAGGCAAATGCCTCGTATACATGTTTCTTCTGCACTTTCATTAGTCAGCCCTGTCCACCTCTATAATTTTTCTACAGACAAAAACCATATATTTTATAAGTAATATGAACAGCTGATTATGTTGCTCTTGGCTACCGATGCTTTCACTTTGCAGGCTATTCTGTCTAAAGGTAATGGCACTGATGCGGCTGTCACTGTATATAAAGATGCATCTGTGAAAGAGGTCAGAGAAAATAGGGAGTTTATAATCCTGGGATCCTGGGCAGTTTAACTATCAGCTGGGGGATATGGCAATTGCCTGTTACTCTGCATTACTGTACAAAGGGGAAGAAAAACTCCTCAAAGGATATGGGTGATTAAAATGAACATCGTTTTTCCTCTTCAAATTTAATTTGTTTTTTTTATGTATCACTACTTCTGTGAATACTCATATTTATTTTGAATGTATGAGACATCATTTATCTGCAGTAATTTGTCAAACAAGTAGCACATACTTCAGGCTTTGCAGTTTATCAATAAAGCCCAGCTGTACATTTTAACCATCTATTTCATAACTCCCCCCCAAAATCTACCTAAAGAAATCTTTGGCACCAAGAATTTGTAGAGATCTCCTGAGTTCTTTTGGCTCTGGCTGGGAGAACAATTTCTTATAATTTGAGTTCTATTTAGATATGGAAGCATAACTTTTAAAATATTTTTGCTTTTTTCTCCACAGTTTTAGTTCTGCATCTTCTTCCTAACCTGAGAGAGCAGTGTGCATTATCTGACATCAGTAGGATAATGCACTGGAGGTGCTATGCCATACTCTGAATACTTGGACCCACGATATGCTCTTTAAAAGGCTTCAGGAGACATATTCCACTGCTTAAAAGGTTGCAGCATATCCAGTACACTGAAAACAATCTTTAGCTTATCTGCTTTTCATTCCAGGCTCTCTCCCATTTACTTGATCTTCTCATTTTCTGCTTCTGTACCTCTTCCACCAGCATGATTATTTTGGGCACTAACTGCCACTCAGATGCAGAATAGACCTTTTAATTAAATAAATGGAGTGTCCTGTTTCCTCCTTCCTCCATGCCTACACCAAGCAGTGAGCCTTCCATGCCTAGCAGGCCTCTGCAACACCTCTATGAACATCCCAGCCAGAAAAAATATCAGAAAATTTCAGATCCTGTTCTTGATGAGTGCAGTAATGTATGTTTTGCTTGAGAACAGTCTTTCCTTGTGGACATCCTCGGCAAGGATCCTGAGCACAGATATGGGCTGCTGAAGCATCTCGAAAGGGCTATCTCAGTGTCAGATCAGTGGCCTTCTCTAATTTAGAGCTGCCTGCAAGCTGTGAAGCAGCTTTCTCTGTGCCTTTTTCCTTTCCACATATTTGCCTTGTGCTCCAAGGCTCAGCTCCATGGAGGCATTTGAGCTCCTCACTCCTTGATACCAGTGTGAGCTACATGCCTACACAGGAAATAGATAGCAAACATCTGTTGCAGATCCTGAGATTCTGAATCTCTCATTACCATGTGTTGATGGTGACAGAATTGAAAGGGGCTTTCAGGCACTACTGTGAAGCAAATGTTTTGGTGGCCTGAGGCTGCTGAGATTTTGCTCCGCTCTGTGGCATTTGAAAATGGTACAGAAGAACGTCCTGTTTTACGGAGCGTGAGGTACATTGGTCCCAGTCTCCCTGCTGAGATGGGGCTGGGAATGCAGTGGAGAAATTGATTTTTCAATACTTAGTTTTACATACTGAGCTCCCCTCATGCTGGAGTCTGGATCATGTGTTGCTAATGGCGGAGACACTAAGTGTGTAGGGGAAAAGCCCTCCTTATGGCAAGCCACTGACTTGGGAGAATGTGCTATTTATTGTGTTATTTTTCTTACAGTTTTCCTTGTTACCTCACTCTTTATTTATTTTCTTCTCTTTTGGTATCTCTTCATTCTTCCTTTCCTTTGCTCCTTCCTTGTTGAGGAAAAAAAGTAAGCAATGGACCTTTTCCCTTATTTATTTATGAATTCGTTCTTGTATCATCCAGCTAAGCATCCAGTTAAACAATATGCACTCAGAAAGGGTTATTGAAAGTAACCTCTACATGTTAAGCCTCTGGTTCACGTCTGAAATTAGTTCCAGAGCAACAGAGGGAGGCTTTTGGCCTTGAACTGTGACATTTGCTGTGTTGAAAGAGACTTTTTATTTTTACAGTCCTTTTAACCTTCTGCTAGCTCATGGCCTGGATCTCCAGTCCTCCACAGATAATCCAGTCACTCATGCTTAGACAGAGCTAGAAATGTGCTTGAATGATGTCCCACCGGGACACATCTCATAGATTAGTGAAAAGGTAAAGGGATAAGCCAGATTTTTTGCTGGTGATGCCACCCATAGTCCTGTTTGCGCTTGTAAGGCCCACTTCTGTAATAGTGGGGCTTGTTCTCATGGCCTACCATGGCAATAAGACCTCCTTGTCTTTAGAAAATCCTCACTGATTTCAAAAGCTTTTGATGTTGGTGTTTCCAAGAAGGGATGGCATAACTTTATACTTCCTTTTAACCTCACTACAGTAGTTTACCATTCTTTAGGAGTTGGGTTTTTGAGTTTTTCTATTGTTCAGTCTTGAGAGTAACAGCCATAACCAGAAGTTGATAATTATTTTTTCTCTGAAGAGGTATGTCAGCAGTTGTTAAAACTGATGAAGTTTAGACTGGACCACTTGAGTAGAATCCACTTAGCTTTTTAGTTGCAGGGACATAAAACACTTGAACATGTGAAAGAAAAACTGTTGTTTTATCTGCAAGTAGCTTCATTGCTAGATATGGCAACAGGGAAGGGCCAAGTTGTACAGCATAAACTCATACTGCTACCTGAAGCCCTAGTTTAGGATTTGGGCTTAGGAAAATATGTCAAATGAGATACAGAATAATGTGGCTTCTTTGGATATTGATGTCCCAAATAATACTTGGAGAAGACTGAACCTGAAATACAATCTGGGGCTAACCTGCCCTCTTTATCTATTAATTATTTGGATGAAAGCTGGTCAAAATGGAAATTGAGGTCAGTGTCCCGTTTTACTAAACTCGTTGCAGTAAGTGCTCTTCAAACACATTAGTAAATGCTTTATCTTGAGAGTTTATGATCTAAAAACAAAAGAAGTATTATGGTGGGTGAGAAAAAAGAACCAAAATGGCATGGAAGTGGTCAATGGAAAGAGCTGCAGAATAGTTTGTTGTTATTCAAGTTTATTTCAGTGAGATGGAAACTCTGTATTGTTTAGTTATGTGTGATCTATTCAGACAAAGATGATTCTTTCACCAATCTTCTGATGCCGAGCCTTGGATAGTATCTCTTCACCCTTTCAGCAGGTACTGGAGGAATGCAACTCATTCCTAAATGTGCAAACAGAGGGAGGAAGGAGGAATTATCGTCTGCTATGGAATGTTGTCTGGCATGCTGACTCCTGTGCGTGCACGCACGTGCTCACACACACACTCATTTATGTACACACAAAGAGACCCAGAAGTTTCTCAGCCTCACACTAAGCCTCACAAAAGGAGTGTGTGAATTCTATGAGAGAGTAGTAATGATTTGATGGAGAATCCAACAACAGCTTGTGTATCATATTTGTGTTGGATGCTCAGGTTTCCAAATTGAATTTGAAAATTCGACAGGAGTTCATGTTGTCTGCTGATCATCTGTTTAGGGAGGAAGGAGACCATAAATGACAGAGGAAAAATACTTGCAAGCAACAGTAGTAATTAAAATCCAGGATTTAAGCATTACTACCCCTCCCCCCAGTCAGATTTGTCTAGGGAGAAGATAAATAACTTCAACTGCAGTCTCCATGCTTGTTCAAGATCTGAAATGTTTAAACCGGGTCCCAAAAGCCCATGCACATTTTTAATCAAAGCCTGCTCTTTTTTGTTCCATTTTCTACATAAATGTCCTGACTTGATAGAACACCAAAACCTCATTAAACTGCAATCTGTACAATACAAAAGATGGAAAATGAGCAATGCTATTTTAATTGTTGCAACTGTACACATACTGTGTTAGACAATTCATTCCCAGGTTCAAGGTTACACATGGCATCATAAGGAGTTCATCTCCTCCCCCCCTTCCATTGCTAAGCAGGGCTGGATTCTTGCCAGCACAAAAGAATCTGTAGTCAGCTCCTTCAAGAATGAAAAATATTTTTTTTTTTTCCCCCTGCAGGAAAAACCTGAAGAAAAGCAGACAGCTGCTAACTAGTTGTCTAGCTGTCTATTTGTGGACATTTTCTTTCATCTTGTCATACCTTTTGTGCTGTTTGAAATGTTTGGAGCTTAGACTTGAAGAACACTCAGTGGATTCCAGACTTGTATTAAAAGAAAGAAAAAGAAAGGCAGAAAAGTTCTGACAACAGATGTGTGTGTTTGTGTGTTGGAGCCACATCATTCCAAGCATCAGCTAGAGCATTGATTTTATTTTCATCTGAGCGAAGGAAATTTTTCAGACAAGAAAATATACTGTAATAATGCAGCTTGTAAGAAAAACACATACATCTAGAATACAAGTAATAGGGACGTGTTGTGAAACCTCTGCAGAACAACTAAAGGCCGGTTGGTCAATCACATCTGCTGCTCTTGTGGTTCTCCTCTTCTGTTTTCACAGAATGGGGAAAATCAATCTCTCACTAGGCAGTTTTCCTTCTCTTTGCCATCTAAGCTGCTGGAAGAAAGTAAGGCAAAAGTCTAATTAATGTCACCGATCTTTGATGAGCTTTAGATCAGGCTGTACAAAATGTGCTAACACTTCTGCTTGTCTTTTGCTATGCAGAGAGTGAGAAGAGGAGGAGCCTGGCTCTCACTCTGGCTTACAGGTAAACCTCTGGAGCTTCTTGCTTCCTCAAACTTACTTCTTCCTTCAGAATAAAGGAGAAAGAAGAAGCAGCTGATAAGTGAGAAAAAACTAGGAAGAAACACTTAAATAGTTACCCTCTGGTGAGGAACTCTCCTCACCTGCTTCAGCAACCCTTCCTGGCACCCCACACTGCAGAGCAGCCTTCAGGAAGAGGAGTGAGGATTTTTGACCATCAGGAAGCCTGGGCAGCAGCCTCCAAGGAGGGAGCTTTCTTGGAGGGACCAGAGAATCTCTAACCTGTTCCCACTGGTGTTTGTGGGATTTGTGTTAGAAAGGGAAAAATTCGTGTTCCCCATTCCCTCCACATGACTGTGCTTCTTCCTAGTGGGGCAGGTTGGAGAGATGCCATCGACATCAGCCATGGTCTTGTTGCTTCTCTGTCTGATCTCAGCTGATGGAGATAGAGCATACCTGCCAGGCTTTCAGTTCTTGAATCGAAGGTTTTGCCCTATTCCACCTGAAGTCTTTTATGCCTTTTCTTGCATCCTTCAAAATACCATAGCTGTGAGGGCAGCAAGCTGAATTATGCTGTTTTCTAGAACCTGAGAAGCCTGTTGGGTAATTCCTCTTGGTCCTGCAATAGAGATCGCCAGTTGCCAAAGCAAAGATCTTCATTTAAAATGGCTTCTCTCCTGCTGACTTCTCTCATTTTCAGCATGTGAAAGTGCAGAAAAGTAACTTGCTGAAGTGATCCTCTGTGCTCCTTTGTGCCCTTTGGTTTTACCTCTCTTTCTGCTGTGCCTTCTGAGGCCTCCTTGTCTGCATTGAGGCCCCATCATCTGCACCAGAGGATGTCCATGTCAGCAGTATGAGCTTTTGCAGCTGAAAGAGTTTGAGGGGAGTCACATCTTCAAGCCTTGGGTGAAAAAGAAGAGCTTTAAACAAGGGGATGGCTTTTCCTGCTGACAGCAGATGTCTTTTTGGAAACTCCTTGATTAGACCCTGAATGATCAAGAGGTTGAAGAGAGGTGGGAGATTTACATATAAAAAGAGACTCTACTTTTGGGATCAATTAAACTATTCAGGGTTCACGCTATCCCCTCTTTTTTTTCCCAGACTTTATAGAGCCTTTGCTAGGATTAAGTCCCCATCAAGTAGATTATCTTTACATAGAGGCTGGATCTAGTGTTACAGGCTCTTTATTATCTCTTCTTTGAGACTGTGCAGGCTATCCCCTTGAAGTTCTTAACCCTTAAAGCACTTTATCAAGTATTTATTTTTTCTTCTCCACAGGCGTCTGAGATGGCAACACTGGTATATAGATCCCACCTGTCCTTGTTCTCCATGAGAGCACCATCTCTCCCCCCTCATTCTTCTGCACACAAGGGACCCACTGAATCACAGCAGCATCAGACCCTCTGTTTCCTAATCCTTTTCATCTCCGAGAAGTGTGCACCGTTCTTGCCTGACTCGGGTGGGCTGCAAAGTTCCTCTTAAATGCAAACATATTCCAGCTGCTGGCAGCTTGATGCATTCATTTTGAGAGACTTAAGAAAAGCCATCAGTGGATTGGCGTGATGAAAAGGTCAGGACTGATCTCCTGAGAAAGAGGGAGATAAGAGGAACGCAGGATAGAGGGCTACAAAATAATGAGTGGCTTAAAGAGGATTCCTGCAGCAATGCTGTGTGTTGAGTATAAACAGTGTTTTTGAAAGGGCATAGTTCCTGAATGTAATCTTGCAATTCCCCTAACACAAATTCTGGAACTGGCAAGGTCTGGATGGACCATGGTCTGCTTTCTCTGTGCCTGTGACCCAAGAAAACTGCAGGAGCCTCCTTGCTAGCATGCATACTGTTGAGTCATTCCTTGTAAAAAGTGAGTGCCCGATTCCTGCTGTGCCACTTTTCCTGCACTACTTTCAGTGTCCTGATATGACCATCACTGCTGGACACCTATTAGGACCTGCATTTGTGAAGAGCATGAGATTTACTGAGCATGATTACCTAGACCATGGTGACCTTTCTTACTCATTGTTCCTATTATTGAGCAAGGAGCAATAATTCTCCTTTTTAGCTTCTTGTTCAGCAAATTGTCATAAGCTCTCAGCTTGCAAAACTGAGATTTTAAATGGCTCAGGCAGCATTATCCTGACTTTCTCACCAAAGTAGATCCACAGCTGGTGTTGCTTAAGTCATGTTCATAGTTCTGATCTACCTGTTCCACTTGCTTCCCATGTCCTTGCTCCCTAACTGGGCATGATGGAATTTAAATAAATGGAGCTGCATTGATTTTCCTGGCCCATCCTCTTCTGAGAATGATGAGATAGCCTTACTTTTTACTGACACTCCTAGCATGTCTGCTGACAAGTAAATGAAAAATATACTTTCTTTCCTCATATGCTAGATATGATTCTTTTGTAAGCATGCTTGCCCCGATCTGTACAGCAATGGTCACAGCCCTTCCTTCGTTGACAGGGGCTAGCTATGTGAAAAATGCAGAACTGAGCAGACTAAGACTAAATGTGCTGGAAATATAAAGAGTAGAATGGTCTTTGGCTGTGCATCAAAGAGCATTAAGGCATTCTGAAGCAGATTCCTCTTGCTCTCTGGGTTTAATTCAGAGGGGATTTTCTAGCTATAGAATCAAGCTCTTTACTGTGTTATTTCCTTCCTGCAGGAGCTGGGAAGTCTCAGGTTCTGCACAGGCCACAAAAAGCTATAAACTGATCCAGGGTGTGTAAGAGTTTCTGTGGAGATGACAGCAGGCCTCACTGCTGCTCCAAATGTGCAGCGTTGTTGGACCTGAGAGGCATCGTTCGTGGTGAATTCCAACAAGTGAGACTTGATCCCTTCTTCTAGATATTCACATTGCCTGTTCTTAATCAACTCATGCTTTTCTAAATATTTTTCCTCTTGATCTCCTAAAATAGTTTCCCAGGCTGTCTCTACTACTGACATTAACATTCTCCAGTCTGTGTTCCTTTTTATTGTGACTCTTTGTTTATTTTTTTTAAATATTTTTTTGAACAAAAAGCATGTAACTGCCTTATATAATTCACTTTCGAGTCATTAAGTCATTCCTCCTAAACACACCCTTCATGTGGAAACATGTAAGGGTGCTTCTCTGACTTTCAAATCCAGTATTGTCACCTAAACCTGTGGGGTGCTAACAGTGCTGAGTTCCCCCTGCATGCTTCCTGATGGCTGCTTATCTCATCTTTCCAGAATCACCACTCTAGATTAAATTGAATGTGACTTCCTTACTATGATCTGGCCAAGTCAAACTTACAAAATGATCAGCATTTACAAATAATGATAAGATCAATTTTATGTTCTCTGTTGTAAAGCACTCATTCTTACCAATGATCAAAGTACTTACTGTTGTTCCTTTCTTACACATACCTACTCGTTCACATCTCATTTACTTGCTAAGACCTGCAATTGCTGGTTTTGATGTTGTAAATTATTGGCTATTTGTTGCTTTCAAGTCTCCCTATGTTTATCCCATATTATCAAGTACTCATTAAAGCTAACGTTTCCTTTTTTAGAATTTGTTTACACATATAAATATGCCTAGCTTATCATTTGATATTGTCCCCTATTCCTTTGCCAAGGCACAGCTGGGTTCCTCTTATCTTATGTTTTAAACTAGTGAAGATGAGAGTTCATGAAAGATGAGGTGCATAGCAAACTTGTCTCTAGTTGTGCAATCAAGTGTAAGTATGGCTGCCTTTAAACAGAATGTGTTAATTCTGTGATCTCTGCGATTTTCTTTAATAGGGCTGTTGTAACTTGTCTCTTGCTACAGTGAAGTACACATTAGGTGTATTCTTAGTAATAAGACCACTCTTCATGAATATACACAGATAGTTCTGTAGCACAGGTGGGAAATGACAGCCCTGGTGCTCTGTAGGCAGGATTAAATTGATAGGCTTTTCTTGGACAAGCTGCTTTAACTGCAGTGGAAAGAATTAACGGGTCCCAAATATACCGCGTTCTGCTTATAATGCAATGGTTTGTGTCAGCCCATGCTACTGCCCTAGTGGGATGTCTAGCTGAACTATTCACTGGGATTAGGCAGCTACTGCATTTGAGAGGATGCCTTTTTTTTTGCCTTCTGACTCCTTCCTTACTTGCCCTCTGCTATTTCTCAGTGGTTTTTTTTGCATCCTGACCCCCCCCTTTTTAGTCCAGCTGTGCATATATATGTATGTGATCCACCCCGCAATGGGAGGAAGCCAATGGGAGACCCTGAGTAATGCCTTCAGTGGGGCCTCAGTTTGTCTGAGTGGTGGTACTGCTTAAGTCACTCTGTGTGACATTTTGTGCTTTAGCATGGGAGGCAGTAACACAGTGCATGAGATGGGGCCTCTCTATCAGGTTCAGAAGAGTTCTGTCACTTGCTCTGCACAGACTCACGCCAATCAAGTCCTGCATTTGGAACTGGAATGAAAATGTGATGTTTGCACAATTTCCACCTGTCTGATCGTTCTTTTTGAAGCATGTGAATAAATACATCAGGTTTAAAGACAGTGTTGAACAAGTACACACATGAGGCTTGAAATACATTCATTTAAATGAATGGGCAAAGTTCTGCTGACTTCAGCAGGGGGTTAGATCAGACTGGAGGGTGCATGTTACACCAACGCCGAAAAGTATATTTAAAGTGTTTGCTAAAGTACTGAAATGTCATCACCTTATGAAAAATTTTAATCACTTTTTCATTGTCATAGAATCATAGAATCGTTTGAGCTGGAAGGGATCCTTAAAGGCCATCTAGTCCTGTTCCCCTGCAATGAGCAGTGACACCTACACTAGATCAGTGCTCAGAGCCCCATCCAGCCTGACCTTGAGTGTTTCCAGGGATGGGGCATCCACCACCTCTCTGGCAACCTGTGCCAGTGCCTTATCCTCCTTACTGTAAAAAAATTCCTCCTTATATCCAATCTAAATCTCCCCTCTTTTCATTTGAAACCATTTCCGCTTGTGCTGTCACAACAAACCCTGATAAAGAGTCTGTTCCCTTCTTTCTTGTAGCCCATTTGGTACTGAAAGACTGCTATCAAGTCTTCTCAGAGCATTCTCTTCTCCAGTCTGAACAGCCCCAGATGTCTCAGCCTATCCTCACAGGAGAGGTGTTCCATTCCTCGGATATTTTTGTGGCCCTCCTCTGGGTGTGTTCCATTAGGTCCATATCTCTCCTACATTGAGGACTCCACACCTGGATGCAGTACTCCAGATGAGGCCTCGCCAGTGAAGAGCAGAGGGGCAGGATTACCTCTCTCATCCTGGTCAAACTGCTTTTGATGCAGCCCAGGATAGTTTTGCCTCACAGTAATTTCTTCTGGGCAAGCCATTCGGGGGGAAAAAAAAAAAAAAAACAAAAAAAAAACAAGCAGCATGTAGTCAAAGCAAACATTTTCTGATACTGGTGTGTATTTGTTAATGTGGTTGTTCATATTTTGTTGACAGGACCTGCTCAATCTCTGCCTTCCATCAGTCATATTTTTCATGTGTTTAAGCTCAATCAATGAAACAGACTCCTGTAACACCACCTGCTAATGCCAGGTTACATTTTATTCTAGATGAGCCATGCAGGGAGGTAAAGAATATCCCAACTCCATAGTTACACTGAAGTATTGCATCTCCTAAGAAGCTAATGAATGAATGGTTGTGGAATAAGCAGAAACGGCATCCAGAAAGTCAAACTTACTTAAGGTAAGGTAAAAGTACTTTGTAGTCAAGAAATTATTTTTGGGTCTCTTCAGCTTGCTCCACCTTCAGGACAAAAGACATAAAGCTCACTCTAACCACTAAGATCAGATGAAGACATTTCTTTCTCTTCCTTCCAGCCAAGGGGCAGCAGAATGACCCTCTGGTGAGGTGAGGGCTGTCCCCACTGAGGCTTTCCAGTAGAGATCACCAGTATCAATGGCAGGTAACACTGGACAAGCTGCTTTCCATCTTGGTGGCCTGAGTTGTGCAAAGGTTAGTATTAGGGTCTAGAGAACTTCATAATAAATAAAAGTGAGGGAGGATGATATTTTATTTAAATTGTGTAAATTAATTGAGGACACATATTCTACCTCTCCATCCCTAACATAACTGAAAGCTGTTTTTCATCTGTTCTTCTGTGATGAAATGAAAAAGTTGTCTGTTAAGAACCTATCTGGAGAGAAGAAATCCCACCCTAAAATTTGCTGGATTAGTGGCAGATCCAAAGCCCATTGAAAACAATGTGGTGAGTTTAGCAGGCTTTCAGTTCCAGGTCTAAGTGTCTGATGCTCTGAATAATGTCTGTGATTATTTGTGTACTTCTCTCCTCTGATCATAATCTCTGCTTTTCTGCCTTGTGCTCTTGAGTCAGGAGCAGCAACACAGCAATTTGTAGGACTTACTTAGGAAGATAGTAGCCTTGCTGCAAAGTTGTATGTCTCGCTGTCTGCATACTTGAATCAGCCTCAAGTGACCATGTGAAACAAATGTGTTGCACAGTCCCATCAGATTTCTTCTTTTTGCTCAGATTTTACTGCAAACATTTAAACAATTTTTGTTCCTCCCATAAACCCTTATTTCTGCTGAAATGTGGAAACAGTAGAACTTCTTCAGCTTCTTTGCGAGCATCTTACACTGTAGTTTGCAGCAATGGAAAGCAGACATAAAGCCAACTCTCAACCAACTGATGGCAACTTTGGCTTTTTTGGCTTGTATGTAAATGGCCTAAGCAAACTCAAAGCAAAAGAGATTCAGACCCCGTTGCAAGTTATTGCTAAATTCACCATTTTATGTTTTCTTGGAAAAATCAATTTTACACAGTTTGCATCTAGTTTTGAATGCTTGTATTGTACCCTATTTAATTTGGAAACTATTTTCTGTGGTCATGAATTTCTCCCTGGAGTCTCTTTCCAGGTAATCAAATGTTAGTGTCTTTCTGCACTTTGGAGATGCAAGTCTTCCTTTTATTAAGTGCTTTGTATTCCTAACATGATGCTCATTCTCACCGACTGGGTGCTTGCCTCCTACTGAGAGACTGGTGACTGAGAATTGGAAACTGGCTATGATAGTAACTGAAGGATGTTGTAATCGTTCTCATTCCATGAGCCAGATATATTCCCAACTTTCCTACTTGGAGGGAAGTGTGTGAACTGTGATAACAGGAAGGCTTATAAAATCACTGCAATCTAAGTAACTATTACTATAAGCTATTTAAAAGGTTATGCCTGATTCTCCCAGGTCTGAGTCCAACACCCAGTGAACCCCTAGCAGGAATCTCTTGATGGTCTGTGAAGAAAGCTTGATCAAGTTCACATAGGACAATGTTTCAGAGAGGCACAGTGATATTTTCCAGTATATCCAGAGCAGAGCGTGATTGTGTGTGTTTGTATTAATCCCTTTTCAAGTTGCATGTGTCACATCTCTTCCACTGAGGACAAGTCATGAATAAGGGAACAGTAATGCCAAAAACATCGAGAAATGCTGTGTCTTGAGCAGAGTCCATCCAGTCCCGGAGTCACAGGTTATCCTGCTGTGCAAACAGAACAGAGGGGCAGATGTTGGAGGACAAACTACTTTCCCGTGGGGTCCCCTTGAACAAAATGCAGTCAGGTCAGGGTTGTCAGAAGTGTGCTCTAAAAACATTTAACCTCAGCAGCTGAATACCTGTGAACCTAAAAATGCTGGGCTCTGCCTCTGTGCTTAAAGAGCTCCTGACCATAGAGGCCACCCATCCTGAAGCTGTCTCTGTCAAGAGACTAAGGAAGGAACAAAAGGAATGATGGCAATTTGCTTCTTATCAGAGGAAGTCTACTCCATGAATGACTCACAGGAGTAATTATCTGTCAAATTGTCTCCATGTGTAGGAAGAGTCTGCATTTCCTTTCCTCAATCGCAAGTCACTGTGGTTAGTTACCAAGCTTGTCATTACTTCAAGAGGATTTCTTTGTTTCTTGGTGGATTCTTGATGCTTAGGTAAGGAAGTGATTCTTGGAATGAGTTCTAAAGTCCCAGTTTTGTGGTCCAATATCTTCCAAAAACCTGCAGGAACAGAGAAGCCATATTAGATCAGAGCACTGATTATTCTCATTTTGATTTTGACAGAGTCAAACCACAAATTAATAAGTGGAGAGGGAAATATCCAAAATGCAGTTAGGCAATTGTATCAAACTGTGACACAAGGCAGAACATATTCTTCCTAATCCATGTGAGCTGTCCATATACACAGTAAATACTAGAGTCTGTCTACCAGTCTTGTAAAGCTATTTTGAGAGCTGTTTGAAAAAAAGCAGAAGGAAAAATGATTTATTTTTTTTTTAAACTTCTCTCATTCTTGAAAGAAGATATTTAACAAAAGTTTCCATAAAGGATAGAGTTCTCAACAAAGTTCACTCTGCTCTTTGTTGTTAACGTAGCCAAGAGCATTGTTTACAGCCATCAAGGCACTATTGTCACAGGAAATCTACAAATGATGTGCAGGTGGCCTTCAAAATTGGTGTTCACATGTTCATTAAAAACATTACTTTTCTTTCTCCTTAAAATTTCTGCCTGAAGTTTTGCCTCCATCCTACATCAATCAACAATACAGAATATTACCCATCTCACTTCCATCTTTTTATCTGATTCTTCTGTGAAGAACCCTGGCCAGTGTGCTCTGTCGTTTGCAACCCACTACTTGTAGCTCACTTTTTTTCTTTTCTTCCAAGAGAAGTCATCAAAGGGGAGTGAGAGTTAACATCTAATGTGGAGCACAATCACAGACTTCAAGGCCACTGTTGTCCGACTTCCTGTGTGACTGAAACAAGAGAGCACCATGCCTGCGTTTATCTTCATTCTGAGGAAGAGAATCACAGTAGCTATGGCAGCAATCAAAGGTGAGTGGAATCACCCTTTTTTCATTGCTCTGCAGAGTGGAATCCAGAAATGCTTCCCTTTGCCACAGGAGAGTTTTTTACCAGGCAGCATGTGTTTAAGTAAATAGAAGGAGGTTTACCCTCCGAGGTCGTGTGGAGTCATTCAAACTTGAGATGGGTCCAAGGTGTGGTTTGGAAGGAAGTTAGATACACTATGCCTTCAGCCATGGCAGGGAATGTGGCCCATAAGTCAGCAGGAAGCTGGCCTTGACATGTCAGGAAACCCAGAGCCATGGAAATAACACTGAGTAGATGAATGCTTCCCTTTATTTAGCAATGCTAAAGCTCTAGTTGTGCAGCTCATTTAGCAGGCTTTCTCATATCAGTCCTGGTTAATGTGTACTTGTGCCAGAGAGTAAACAGTAGTTTCAGAGCATCCAAAAGAAAGACAAAGACAGAGTAAACAATTGGGACTGTCTTCAAGTGAAAGCAATATTTTTTATTAAAATATGCCATATATGTATGTTGTCTGAACATGATTCTTAGGTGTTAATCTCATCTTTACAGTGTAACTCTGAGGTGAACAGTAGACAGGTATTGTCTACTTATGTGATGAAGAAATCATATGAGATATTTCCCCTTTTCCTCCTAGCACCAGCTAGGTGAAAACATGAAGGACTTTAGCCTTAAACCAAATGTGCATTGGGAGCTCTGGATTTACAAATAAATAATTTTACCTAGAAATTCCCTCAAAGGTGTAATAGCACCAGGAGGTGTTTAAAAGCAGAGGACATACAAGAGTAATCTTCTGTTGGCAATGCTCAAATGATGTGTTGAAGGAACCAGCTTTGCATCAAAGGAAGAAAGACTGTTTAGGACAGAAAGCTGAGAAATAAAACCAGCATACATACGAAGCTCTAGGGAGGTCATTAGTAAGGCAGGATACAACTGCCTGAGCTGGAGTCAGAGCAGGACACAGGCATTGTTTGTTGCTACACGTGTGAAAAATGCAGTGGGATCCAAAGGCATATATAAATAAGTAAACATATAAAAGGAGATGTGCACACTGTTCATCTGCACTTCAGTTTTCACTTATCATCTCAGTGTGAACAGTGTACCTGGATGAGAAACAAGAGGGCTGAGAGGAAGGGAAAGACATCAAATATAGTTCAGATTGTTTTCTGATTTTGTTTCCCCTTTCTTAGCTGTAGTGTTTATGTGTCAGGAATGCATTTAAAGTGTATGCAAACATGGCCTACCCCTTGCATGTCCTCAGAACAGCTGAGTGCACAAGTACAAGCTTAAATTTTGCAGACTTAGTCAGGCAGTTTCAGGTCTCCTTTGTTTAAAATCCTGTCCCACTGTGGTTCAGACAGCATTTGAGAAAGCCTCCTCGGTATCTTCTTGTTTATGAAGACACCCCAGGAAAGCAGCATTATCCGAACTCCACTGGAGGGAAAATGTACTTATCATTTAACAGGCACGAAGAAATAGGTAGGTCAGATCTTCTGCTGATGTTTCTCCAGCAGCTGAGTTACAACAGCAAGGGCTTGACCAGAAGTAGCTCCACTGAGTTTAAAGTCAATAAAAGAGTGCTGCTTTACATCAGCTGGAGATCTGACCACCTGCCTCCCATACCCTGGCTGTACCCTTAACAATAAACCAAATAAACAACAAAAAGTCAGCTTGATGCCCTTTGGGCTTTTTCAGACAGTTCATAAATTTATTTTACTGGCTGCCCAACAGAGATCACCTGCTATGTTGAAAGAACAAAGAAATTAGTCTGAAGACTGCTAAAAAAAACCACAAAGGAAGAGTAGGAGAAAAGCCTGGCACTTGACTGACATCTTTGGTGAGGGCCAACTTTGCCACATAAACAGAGGAAGTAGCCATTCTTGCTAATTTCTTATTTTTATAAAGGTCATGTCACCACTTGGCCTGCCAAACTTGCATTCCCCCTGACCAGAAAAAGATGTGCTCATTGCCAGGATCGGAGGAACTGGAGGGAGGAGTGAGTTTGGTTCTCCAGCCAGCCGCTTAATTCTTCAGGCCAGATTTTACTGTTCGACTCTCTGGAATAAACTCAGTGTTTTTTTGTTGTTCGTATGATATATCTATATTAAATGAATGTTCCTGTTCTTCAATTCTCTTTTACTGAGATAGTCTTTTTCTCAGAGGTGGATAGCAAACAATACTTTCCCTTTTGTCCAAACTGCTTCTGCATGTCCATGGGCAGGATTCCAGACCATGCCTAAGGAGTACATTGAAAAATATACCCCAAAAAATAGATCTTGGAGAAAATTGCCCACATAGAAATAACTTTATTAGGTTTTGGTTGTTCTCCCTCAATAAAATGAAGAAATTAAGGGGGGAAAAAAAAAACAAGGAAAAAAAAAAAGCCTGCCAGGTCAGAGGTTTCAACACACTATAGTTGAATTAACAATAATTGAAATTTCTGTGGTGGGGGAAGACCTACATTGGTCTCACTCCAGGCCACGTTAAAGAGAAAAGTCATCTTACAGAAAGCCATGGACATATAATCTCATAAGATCTCTTTTGGCTTTCAGTTTGACAGGGAAACTGCAGGAACATATCACCAGACTAAACACAAAGAAATGAATCTCTGTCTATCCCCTCCCAATTGAAGTTTTTTACTGCAGCCAGTGAAGACAACCTTTCATCTCTCCAGTGTGGAGCTGTATATCCAGTGTACATCATGGCACCTTTTTGTAGGGAACACTAGCGTAAGAGGAAAACATCAGCCTGACTCACTAGAGGGGAACTTAGTTTTAAACTGTGCCTTGGGCAAACATGAATGACGTGGTTATTTCCTTCTGCCACCTTATTCTAAGTTACCACAGAAAATGTTGAACAGTATGCAGTTCTGATGATTTGTTTTGGTAATACTTGATCACTGCAAGAACAGTACAATTTCACTTCTGGAACCAAATAAAAAGTTGGCAACACTCTGATGTTGGTCAACTTGTCTCCGCCAATAGCATGGCACATCTGCTGCTAGTGTGTGTTTTAAGGTCTTCTCTTTCAGAGAGCACACTAGGAATTGGCAAAGAAGAAGATGAGGCTAGTGGTGTCTTGTCCTGAACGACAGTCCTATTGTTCCAGAAAACACTGTGCCCACTCTGGTTGTAGAAAGAAGATAGAAGGTTTGTGAATTACTTCTCCTTATTTTAGAGTCATTAATGGAAGCCTCTTTTTATAACTATTATCTGTTTTTATGCCTGCACATATCTTTGTTGAATTGTGCTTTTTGTGTGTTGCAATAAGCATGATCTTTCTGCTTCTAGAGTGCAAGAATCATTATAGTTATCACTAATATGTGCTGAAGTTGAACACTATTTTATTATTTTCCTCAGTTCTCATTTCTGGTGGAGCTGTGCTTGGCCTCAAGTATAACTCAGCTTCCAACTTCTCGTAAATGGATAGGAACCTTAGATATGGATCCAGATATGAATGTGTTCCTCTGCTTTTGCCCATCCCAATTTCCCTCATGAAAAAGCATCTTTAGAGCTTACTGTTGGTTGATGTCTGTGATTTTTGGCTGCAATCAACATTTTTTATTCCTTTCTGGAATAAGTGTCTGACAGTTAAGAAAAATGAGGTCTCTCTCTCTGCACTGTGTCTTAGAGAGTGCTCTTCTGGGCTTTCTTATTTGCAAAAGTCTTTCCTAGTCTGGATGGATAACTGTGGGAATGAGAGAAGAGTTTAACACTATTGAAGTTGGTATTTTCCTGCCACGTTTCTTCACAAAAGCTTTCTTTTACTCTGAGTAGCTCTGGTGGTATCATTTTGGTGACTGGAAAGGCTGAAAGACTGGAAGATTTGAGGTCTGGCAATTTTATGCCACTGTATTGTGTACTAATTCTTGATGAATCTCTGTATCTCCATTGGCATTGGCATTGCTATATCATTCTGCTCATTTTCTGCCTTGTTCTCTTTTATGGGATATTGGCCCAAGGTCTTTCATCTTGCATTTCTGTGTTTCTGCAGGATAATTGCAGACTGACCACAGTATAGAAACAGCAACTGGCCTACAGTAACTGTCAGCTGAGGAAATGGGTTGATAGGAGCCCCATGAAGTTCAGTGAAGGCAATTACCACACACTATGTCAGAGGTGAGACAGAAATGTTGGTGCAGCAGGACAAAATGAGCACTGCCATGGACAGAAAGCCCCAAAGCAAGAGGGACCAGAGGCCTGGTTCTTCCTGGGGTGCACAACAACAGGATGTGGGGACAGCTTGCAAATTTTGTCCCTGGCATCTGGTCTGACCAAGAAACAGGTTGCCAGAGAGGCTGTGGGATCACCATCCTGCTGATCTGTTTTTTGTGGGGTGGATCCTAGACCACTTGAAATCCAGTCTGATCCAATCCATAACTAATGCGTATAGCACCAGCAGGGCTTGCTGCTGTCACTGGTGGTTGCTTCTGCAATTTTTACCTCAGACACTTTTCTAATATCTTTACTGAAATCAAATATCTTCAAATACCTTTTCATTTGGAAGCCTTTAACTTAGTGATAATTTTCTTGACTTTAATAGCAGTCAGAGAATAGCTTTTTTTTTTTTCTTCTTTTTCCTCCAAGGAATCACCTCTATCATTACAGATGAGCTTATTAGCTCATGAAATGTTCTTGCTCGAAGTTCTTGCATCACTACTGCCAGGCACCAGCCCTGTGGTGATCTTGTGCTCATATGGTTTCCTGGTTCCTTCCCTGAGGCTTCCCCCAGAACTGACAGCAATAACTGCCACAAAGCTCACTGTGAGATCATGGCTGGGATAATTTGGTATCCTGTGGGTAAACTGAAAGATGGATTCCTGATTGTGAGAATGGCTGCTCCAGCATGTAAGTAGCATCCTTTGTGTTAATTGACAGGTAAGGAAATTGAACAGTTTCTTCACACCCTCCTTGCTACAGATTTCTTTCAACTAAGCCATTTTATTCCTTTTTCTGAGGGACAGGGAGAAAATGCTGTTTCCTTGCTGTTTCAAGGCCTTAGGGTTAGAACTTCATCTTTGGCTGTATTTATGTTTCTACATCAAAGTAGGCAGTAAAAAATTAAAACCATCAGGATAACATAATAAAAAAGAACAAGCCATTTAGGAGGAAAAAAAAGGTGGGGGGAGGGTGCAGGAGAGAAAAAAAAATCTATATTTTGTCTTTTAGGCCCCTCGTGAGGAATACTAGTGCAGAAAAAAACTTTAGGGGAAAACTTGAACAATGGACCTCTCCTACCCTAATTGCAAGTACAGCAAGGATGTCAAGTGTATATCTGAGAGACAGAAGACTGCTTTGTAAACATGAGCAGTGCTCATGAAACAGACAGATGATAGCTGAGAGTCAATCTGTAGCTATATCCATCTTGAAGAAACCTTATCTGATGAAGTGAACTGTATCTGTAATTCTTGATCAATATATTTTTGTTTTATCTTCTGCTGAATGGCCTTGCTGCATTTTATGTGAAATTTGATTGTATAAGCAGCTTCTATGTTTTGGAAACATTTCCAGTTTGGGAAAATAAATGGAGAAATGGGTGATGTCTGGATTTCACTCAGGTTAAGTGAAAAGCACCTTCTGAAGTATTGAACTGCTGCAATTAGAGCTGGTTTGCCCCTGCCCTAAAACAAGCTGTGGCGTATGAGAGAGTGATGAAGTGTAGCTGGAGTTCTTATATGTTGGTCTCCAGTGGCAGAATATCAGATACTTTCTGAAATTTCGTAGTTTAGGATTTAGGTGAGTTTTAGGTGAGTTCATAAGGAGTTTACTGGATATAGCCACCATTTTCTTTATTGACGTTGTGAAGTGAAGGATAACTGCTTTGCAAGTCAACTAAATTAAAACTACTGTATTAGGAATATTGCCTTTAAGCAAAATAACTGTGTAACACACACTTGTCAGAAAGATGTTAAATTTACAGGAAAAAAAAGTGAACAGGTTAAAGATATTCAGGAAAGTTAAGTGCATTCAAGTCAGCAGGGCCTGTTGAAATTCACCCCAGAGTACTTCAGGAACTATCTGAAGTGATCTCTGAACTATTAGCAGTTATCTCTGAGAGCTCATGGAGGATGGGTGAAGTCCTGGAGGACAGAAGAAAAGCAAACACTGTACCTGTCTTTAAAAAGGGGAAACAGGAAGACTTAGGGAATTTCAGGCCAGTCAGGTTGACTTTGATACTGAGAAAAAATGCAAGAGCAAATTATTGAACAATCAATTTGTAAACACGTAGAGGAAAATAAGGTGATAAGAGCCAGCATAGGTTTGTCAAGAACAAATCACATCAAAGCAATCTAATTTCCTTCTTTGACAACTGGCCCAGTGGATAAGAGGGAAGCAGCAGATGTGACAGATTTTGACTTCAGTGAGGGTTTTGACACACATCCACCTGACATTTTAATAAGTAAATCGGAGAAATATGGCTTAGATGAAGTTATTATGTGATGAGTGCAAAACTGTTTGAAAAATTGGACTTATTGGTAAAGCAATTATCAATGTTTTGTTGGCAAACTGGGAAAACTGTGGTTTCTTATCAAATAAGATATCACAGAGGTCTGCCTTAAGTCCAGTAGTATTCTACATTTACATCTTTGATGACAGAAAATGTAGAAAACTTTTAAAAATTGCAGGTGATACTGAACTTGATAAATTGAAGAAAGAGTCTGAAGATGAAGTAAGATGAAATTCAATGTGGACAAGTGTAAAGTATCACTTCTGAGGAAGGAAACATCAAATACACTAATATGGAATGGAAAACAACAAGTTAGGAAGCAGTTTTCACAAAAGAAGTTTAGCAGATAGCACAAAATATGAAATTCAGAAATACAAAGTTGTGTGATGGGATAAATTGTTATAAATATTCATAGTTATAAGTGTGAGTAACTGAGAAGCATCTATTTTGTTCTCTGGATAGTGAGGCCCAACCTAGGAATATTATGTCTGTGTCCAGTGGTGATGTCAAATTATCGTAGATAATTTTGATATCTTTTTCATTTTGAAAGGAGAAAGAGCAGTGCTTAGAAATCAGGAAAAGCTGAAATAACTGGCTCCTTTTGTTGTTGTTGTTGTTTTTAATTAAAAAAGGCATAATATATATCAACAATACAAAAAATGTTAATAAGAATGTTATAGAGAAAAGGACACTTACCTGTTCTCCATGTCTAAAAATGTAGTGAAAAGAAACGGATGGGCAAAGCTGAAGCATGGGATACTCAGATTAGGTGTAATTCAGATAGATTCTCTTGTTCTCTGGAACAAGGTTTCTAAAATACTCCAGAATCCTTGCTTCAAATCCTTAAAATGGGTCAGACAGACATCTGTCAGTGATGTGGAACAAATGTCCTCTTGAGATTGCTTCTACTTTTACATTCCTACAATAATTCGTACACCTAGTCAAGAGGAAAACCCACATGAACCAAATAAGCAAGAATTGCATGCATACACATACAAACATACTTTTCCTCCCAAACCCCCAACCTTTCTTTGAAAATCTGTTTTCCTATCAAAAATTTCTGTGCACTTATCAAACTGATGTTGTTTCTTCCAGTCCCTTTCACCTGCATGTCCCTCAAAACAGAGAAAAGAATCACTCGTCACTTCATTTCTGTATTAAAGATTATGGAGACAGATAGATCTGACTTCTATCCAAACAACTAATCCAGTATGTTGCTTTCTGTGGGCTGACTCTACAAATGTATAGAAGCAAGCCTCCAAAGCCATAAAAGTCTTTTTTGAAACTATCTGTTGTAAGCTGCCATAAGAAGTGCTTTGTTGTTTTACTCTCTGTATTTTTGATGAAGCTACAGTTTGAAAATGACACTTTATAAATATGCCTTCTCCCCTTTAATGATAAACGTGGGACAAACTGGATGATATTTTCATGAGGTTTTATTGGCATGATTTTGAACTGTTTTGTTATTTATGGGAGCATCCTAGACAGACTGCAGCAAACACTCAGCATCTTCTTGTTATGTTTACTGTGTGAACCACATGCATCTCAAAATGTAGTCTTGAAATATATAGCGAGAAGAGGGAGCTTCTTTTAGGTTTGTAGGGCCAGAAATCTTAGTCATCAAGTGCTGATTTGTGTGAAAATTATAACAAGAAAAAAACACTGTTTTAAATGACTGATCTAAACTAGGTACCTGAAATTTAACTGCAGGGTTTGCACACTGCACTGCAGTGCATGACTGCTAACTCAAAATAACACTCAGAGCAGAATGTCTTCTCCTGCACGTGCTTGCCTTTGTGATCATACCTGCATTAAAAAAAAATTCAGGAAACCTTTTCTTAAAGGCTATGAGGTTGTGACTACAAATAAAGAATTGTTCATCTTGCTTTGTAACTGGGATTATGCCCGTTCTATCTCCATGAAACAAAGGATGTTTAATTTTGCATGAATGGTAGTTGGGCAAGTGTTATTTGGTTCCTTGATTTGAACTTCCTACTAGATCTGGTGGGTGACAGCCTTCGACAAGGGTCCGGGGTCCAGTTTCAGTTCCCTGGAAGTAGGTTAGTTAGGTTAGTCCAGGTCATGTGAGAAGTTTTTCTGTGCATTCAAAGACACGCAAGACAATTCTGCTTGAGTCAGGTTCATGCACAATGCTAAGGCTATATCCATGTGGTGCTGTGTTTCACGGATACCTAAATGCCAAGGTCAATAGTGTAACTGACCTTCCTCTTCTCTATTTTGGTCTGGCCCTGTTCTTATTCACGTATGTCTTTAACACATATGCTTTAGCTTTCCCTGAGTATTACAGTCTCCTATTACCTCTTGCAGCTGAGAACTGGTCAAAACTGAGCATCCCAGGCCCTATTAAAATGTCAGCAAGATTTTACACACGAGTTAAGTCCCACTTAAAGAGTATTTTGAGACTTCACTGCACTATGTAGAAAAATAAATTTGCAATTACTGACCCCTCCATGCAGTCCATGTAGTATACTTGGGGTAGTAGGAAGATACACCATTACTCACATTCATTAGGAGGCCCACAGCACATAACTTTTAAGAGGGAGTTTTGGGGTAGAAGGTTTTGGGAGGTCATTGGTAATACTGTCATTAACTTGCCATTGAGGAGGTAGGACCATATTTAGAGCCACTTTCATCCTGCTTTTCGTAATCTAATAGGTTTTATATTTTCATTAGCTACCACAAATGAAAGATTTGTGGTAGTGTGGAACCAAAAATGTTCTCCTTATCACTTGCAAAAGATGTTATTAAAGATAAAGTAAAATAAAACTTCCTGGATCTAAATATAGGCTGGACTAAATTGGCAGATTTCAGTGTGTCTGCTTAGTAATGGAGACAATGCTGAGTGAATTTTACATAAGAGGAAAAAAAGCTAAGTAAAATAATACAAAACCTTGTCTGAACTGCAGCTGAAAATGGAATACAGTTTTCCCTTCTATGATAGAAGGTTGTCCTTGCTTTCCCTCTCAGTCAGCCAGCCAGATCTTCTTGGAATACATATAACCCTGTCTGAAACACATCTCCAGCCTATTCCGTGCTAAAAAATTTCAATCACAGAAATGAAAAAAAAAAAAAAAAAAAAAAAGGATAAATAAACAAAACCCAGTAACACTCCCAAACTAGCTCAGTTCCTGAGGTTTCTGTAAAAGATGTAACCTAGATTCACAGAATAATTCTGGTAGGAAGGTGTAACCTCTAGGAAATCATCTGCTCAGGTGTTCCTTACAGAGCAGATCTAGCACACCCGTCTCCCATTATAGATATCACATTGCAGATATCCTAATTTGTAAGGGTGATGTCAGCTAAGATCAAAGATCTCTTCTCATTTCCAGCATAGGCCAGAAGAGGTTATGAATTTATGAAGTCTCTTAAATGATCTCACCGAGGCAGAGTTTCTTATCTAGTGCCCCTCATTCTAAACCCTCTGTGTTATGCCAAAGGGGAGCACGCAGGAGTCTGGATCTGCACTCCAGCTGGGACACAGTGTGTCTCTGCCTATTTCCAGCGCCTTTCCCAGCTCCTACCCAAAGCTCTAAAGGGACAGATGGTCTCTTCTGCCCATTTATTTGGTTTCCAACAATTACTGCAGCACAAACAAGAAGGGGACTCTCATCCAGACACTGCAAGACTGTTCATTAGTAAGGCAGCACCAATGTGCATGTGGCAGCCCAATTTGTGTCTTGCTTTCCACTGTGGCTTAATTCAAGTATATCCTTTGAGCTCACATCAGTAAGAGCAGACATTCTTTTTTGTTGAGATGAACAGCCCATCTGTGATAAAAAAATATATTATTGTGGTGATATATTTTAAAGAGAACTTCAGTGTGAACAGCTAATGTTGTTTGAAACAAATTATATTAATAAAGCAACTGAACTTGTAGTATAGCGCTAAATACAGAGAACTGTAAAGAAGTTACATGATGTGGGGTCATCAGTTTAGTGGTCTGACACTCACACCTTATGCATGTCTCTTAATTTCCATTGAGTCTCACCGTCCTTCTGTAGAATGAGGTTAACTCCCCTTCCTCACACTCCAGTGGAATGTCACAAGGGTGCAATCCTCTGGCACTGAGGAGATATCTGACAGTGAGGTCTGTATTAACACTTCAGGTAGCGCTTCTATTTAGGGGCCAGCAGACTGATAGCTCCTTGTTGTGTGATACCGCAGTGCTCTGTCTCCTTGTTTTGGTATGTGCAGTATCCTACTTGTGCTACATCTCAGTGTGCTGGAGAAGTGGTACAAGTCACAGCACTTTCCTTTTCTGTCTGGCCTGCAGCAGTGGAGGAGGGTTAGGTCTTGCTGAGGTGTGACTGTGCTGCAGAGTACGAAGTCAAGAACACTGAAGAACTTGAATAGAGACTTGCATCATATTGGTGATGCCAGACTTTGTGGTGGAAATGCTCCATTTTTTTGAAGATAAAATACAGAATACTTTCCAGAGGACTGCAGGAAGGTAAGCTTGCTATGCCTGCAAAACACTTCTGCACTCCACACTTCTGACTCAACATCAAAACAAACCTCCATCAGAATGAAAAGATTTCACCATTTTTCTTGTTAAATGTCTTCGTTACGTGTATTTAGGGTGTGCGAGATATTTTCCCTAGTTTATCAATGCCTTCAGCCTCTCAGCTCTACAAAAGGTTATTATGGGCTCATTGCTGATTCTTTTTTTTCTTTCTGGTGCATAACATAGGCAGCTATTCTTTCCAGTCTCTCTCTTTGCTCAGTCTAAGTAGTCGGAATCTTCCACAGGAACAGGTGATTAATGGCATGTTAATTGTATATGTTTGAGAATGTGCACAGACACACAGATGCTTATATAGGGAACTCTCGGTACGTATGTCTTTCTAAGCATCAAGTTTTTCCGTACAGACTGTATTATCTGTAACATAGCCCTTTCTCTCAGTAATGTATCTGCACTGGTGTTGAGGCAATCCCAAACATGCATACAGACTGGGAAAAGAACCCAAAGAGAGCAGCTCTGTGGAGAAGAACTTGGGGGTCCTGATGAATGGAAGCCTGGACATGAGCCGCAGTGTGCACTTGCAGCCCAGAAGGCCGACTGTATCATGGGCTGCATCAACAAAAGGATGACAGCAGGGAGAGGGAGGGGATTGTCCCCATCTGCTCTGTCCCTGTGAGACCTCATCTGCAGTACTGTGTCCAGGCCTGGGGCCCTCAGCAGAAGAAAGACATAAAGTTGTTGGAGTGGGTCCAGAGAAGACCATAAAGATGATCGGGGGACTGGAACAAACACCTCTCCTGTGAAGAAAGGCTGAGAGAACTGGGCTTATTCAGCCTGGAGAAGAGAAGACTTTGGGGAGACTTCATTATGGCTTTCCAGTATTTAAAGGGAACTTACAAACTGACTTTTTACATGGCCTGATAGTGATAAGACAAGGAGGAATGGCTTTAAAACAGGTGAGATTTAAGTTAGATGTAAGCAGGAATGTCTTTACTCAGAGGGCATTGAGGCTCTGGAACGGCTGCTTAGAGAAGATGTGGGTGCCTCATCCCTGGAGGCACTCAAGACTATGTTGGATGTGGTCTTGTTGCGTGGCAGCCCTGCCCATGGCACGAGGCTGGGAGTGGGTGTGCTTTGAGATTCCTTCCAACTCAAGTAATTCTGTGTCTCAATGATTCTATGATAAATTTGTTGTCTGTCTTGACATGTAACTGTATGAATACTGCCTTTACTGTCTAAGTCACTAATTTAAAAATTTCTCAGTTTTCTCACAATACTTTTTTTTTTTTTCCTGAGGCTAATCTTCAATTAATAAGAGATGTAAGCATATACATATAAAATGTTGTGTGGGTTTTTTTGCAGTAAATCTGATCATTATTTATATTGCTACTCAGTATATCTTCCCTAAGGCATGCTGAATTTGATCAAATCACAAGAATCTTGAATGTTACTTATTTGTGTGCTAATTATTCTTAAGCTGGGTCCTTTTAAGAAGGTCGTCAATTAGACTTTATTGAATTGTCAGTGCTCACAGCAGCAAAGGGAATCTGGTAGCAGGTGTAACCATGTCACAGATGGCTAAATACTCTATATTCTGAAGGGGAAAATGAATTAAGTATAGATTCAAGTACAGAATGTGTGTGGGATATAGGGTTGTTTTTTTCAGAGGAAACCATTGTTAACAACTGAGTGACGCTGTCTCTGAGAATCTCTTATACATCACCCTTTGGGAAGAACTATGAACAAGCTCATCTAGTTCTCAAGGCTCACGTTGAAATAGGTCTCTTGATGGTGCAGATGTTACGTCTTTTGAGAACATTTTAAGGCCACCTTACTGGTGTTTGTTTTCCTTTGCCAAAAATTCAGAACCACTGCTTTCTAGAGTAAATTCAGTGATAACAGCCTACTATGTCACATGTCTTGATGCTTTCACTCATTTTATTGTTTTTGGTTGTTTGTGGGAATACAAGAAAAACTGTTGAGAGCAGCAACTCTCTGTGGAGAGAGCTCTGTGCTCTGTGCTCTGTGGAGCAAGATAAACAGCATGAGAAGCAAGAACACCTCTAGAAGAACAATGTCTCACGGCTCCGATTGGATAAGCACCTGCATGAATGGTTGAAGAGTGCTTGTGGAATGCTCTGTTGACATGTAAACATGTCATGATGGGAAAGTTGTAGGAGCGGATGGGAAAGCTAGAAAACTTGTGAAGGTATGTAAGTGATGTGAGAACTGATTTTTCCTGGTTGTGGGATACCGTGTCAAAGGCCTTACTGAAGTCCAGATAGATGACACCAGTGTCTCTTCCCTTGTTCATTGATGCAGGAGCTGGTGTCCCTTGGTCTCTGTATTATTCCAAAGAGTCTGAAGAGACCATATTGCTATACATATGCATATTGGTGTTTGACAGCTGGTTGGAGGCAGTGGCTTACTTCTGGACACGTAGTGTAGGCTTTTTTCTTTTTTTTTTTAACCAAATCATCTTCCCTTCCTATGAGATACTACATTGAAGTTTCATGCAGTACTTTACTTTGAGTTGAAAATTGTACAGTGGTCAAGAAGGCAAAAGCTTGCAGTATACATTATTTCAGATCCTGTATTTTTAATCCTGAACCTTACCTTAACTAGGAATTTTACAGGTATATTGAGCACTTGAAGTAAGTAAATAAGCATCTTAGAAGTCAGCGTTTCCATGAATTTTCTATGCAGAATGGCTGGCAGTAACTCATGACAGTAAGGAAAAGTACGCTAGTAATTATGTGTTTTCAAAGGAATTTTTGGTAGAGTGGTCTAAGCCAGATTTTGAATGAAGAACACTGCAAGCAGAATACATCTGGCAATCAATACTTTGTTTCCACATAACACATGCCTGAATTTATACTTAGCTATGTGTGAGCACAATATTGGTCAAAAACTGAGATGTAAATAAAGATTTTTAAGTTTCTGGTAGTTCCTTGTGTTGTTTGACCTCATTTAGCATTGCACATATAATCACAACTGAAAGTTTAGCTTACATGTGTGTGCAATTCTCATCCAACTATGTAACAGAAATTCGTGTCCCTTTTAGTTGTAATATTGTATATTTAGAGAGTGCTGAGAAAATAGTCATAGAAAGGTACAGTCACCATCCCAATGAGAAAACAGGGCAAAGTCACCAGTCTGTGATGTGTGTACCTCGCTTAGACCATTACTATCTGCAATTCTGTTAGCCCTGAGCTGAGCGTTCTTCAGGTCATTTTTGCTTTATGGCTACTTTTCTGAAATATATGTAAAACATTAAGAGCTGAGACGTTTAAATAAAGTGGAGGGGTTGTTTTACCATGTTTTTTGTTTTTTGTTGTTTTAATTGTTTTTTTCCTTCTGAATCAAACAAAGTCTGTTCAGGATTGGAGATAAAGAGTGAGAGGCTATCTTGAGAAAAGATATAGCTACAGCCTAATGATGAAACTAAGCTAGCAAAGAATGGTACACAGGACTTTAGGAAACATTCGATTAGCAGGAAAAAAAGGCAGCAGTGAGGTCTGTAACTCATTCAGATGAAACTTCAATGACCTCCGCAATGGAGCATCAATAAAATTGTTGTGTGATTAGCCTTTTGCTAAATCTAGGTAGAACAGAAGTCAGTGCAGTTTAGCATGTAATGTGCATTTCTTACAAGCATGGTGAAGAAGGAGCTTAGGGTATAGGAAGAGACTCGGTGCAAAGTCTGCAATGGTGAATTTCAGCGCGCAGTCACAGTCCAGACAGCTAAACCACTTAAAGATTTAGCATAAGCAGATACAGTGGGCTGTGTTTTTAAAGCCAGTGAATAATGTTTCATATGCCTGGATGTGAGATGAAAGTAACTGAAGAATGGGAGAACACACAGAGCAGGCCCATGTGATGCTGTGTTATTTGTGGTCCCTGAATCAATCGGAGCAGTGTTCATACTCCGTTTTCTCCAGTTCTTCTGAACTTCTGTGGTGAGAGGTGAATCTTACGATTCCTGTTCTGGTATGAACAGAGGATCTGAAACAACACACTGATGTTAAGTTGGTAAGAAATATCTGCAACCTGAGATTTATTGGTAGAAAGAGACCACCCTGCTGTTGTCTACTGTCTGGCACCATGTTTGGTATATGGTATTATCACTGTTCTTTGTAAAGAAAGTTACAAGGAGCAGGAAAGGGTGGTTATATGCATCTCAGTCTATTGCACGTCCTTTTGCTATCACTGTGAATGGGAAGGTATCATCTTTGCCTTTCAGGAGAGTTTTGTGGGGCCACTGTCTGAAACTTATTTTACATAAAAGAATTTCAACTGAATTTAAGACACATCAGGCAGACATTAAACCAGCAGTGGGACCTTAACGACTCAGTACAAGGGTGTCCAACCTTTCGGCTTCATTGGGTGACATTTAGTGCATAGAAATTATCCTTGGGTCACATAAGTGTAGGTCATTCTAAAGTAATGCCTCCCATTTATTTCCATGGAAACTACTAGAGATACAATAAGCACAGTAACTCTGCTTGACAGAGCAAATTCTCAGCTACAAAACACTATTTTTCAACATAATCACCACCATTAGCTCTGCATTTTCTCCAGCAATAAGCAAGAGCCTGCATGCATCACTCATAACAGTCTGCACAGGTGAAGTCGACCCACTGTCACCACTGTTGAAACCCACCACCCACCAACTCACTGTGCTCACATCCACTGCTGGTCTAAGTAAACAGCCACCAAGCATTGATGAATGTCAATGGGTGCCATTTCTTCTGCATGGAGGAATTCAGTGACAGATCTTTACTTCATATTTCACACTTCCATGTCAAATACCGTTCTGACAGACTGCCCCTTTGCTGCCATCTGTCACATGGCAGCAAAATGTAACGGGATATTAGGGGGAAGGTTCAACCTCTACTGCCAGAGCACCCATATTTGCTTCTGATGTTATGGACCAACCTGATAAAACAGAAGGCATTAGTTTTGGAGCTAGCCTCACAAAATATACAATATCATTAATATATGAGTAACAAAATATTTTAAATATTTTTCATGAAACATTAAAAAAAAGAGAAAGGAACAAAAACATAAAACTAGTGGAATATTTGACCTTGTTTTTCTAAAACTAACATAGCAGTCTGGTTCAATGGCAGTGAATGTCATTCTTAGTGTGGTCCCAAGGTGTTAATCAGAGATTATTTATGAGATTTTACTCTTCCTGTACTTTCTTCTTGACAATAATTTGTCAAAATATGTGTACTACAAAAGCAATGACATGAATAAGGTGTGGTTGTGAAGTGTATTTTTCTCTGCTAAGACAGGGATTATGAATGTCCAGTAAGGAGATACGATCAGATTTTTGAGTTGAATATCCAATTGCAACTTTATACATTCCATTTGAAAATTTTGCAGGTCGTTTATTTATATCAATTGAAAATAGTTTTGCAAACATAAATTGATGACTCTTTTTTGGCAGTCTTGAAACTTCAAGCTTTGGAGTGGGTTTGACATGTCTGAGGGACGGGATGGCATCCAGAGAGACTCAGTCAGGCTCAGGAGTGGGACCAGGAGAACCTCATGAAGTTCAACAAAGCCAAGCACAAGGTCCTGCACCTGGATTGAAGTAACATCCACTATCAACACAAGCTGGGGCTTAAAGGATGGAGCACAGCTCTGCTGAAAAGGACCTGGGGGAACTGATGGATGGCAACAGAACATGAGCCAGCAATGTGCCCTTGCAGCTCAGAAAGCCAAATGTATCCTGGGCTGCACCAAAAGCAGCGTGGTCAGAAGCACAAGGGAGGTGATCCTACCCCTCTGCTCTGCGTTGGTGAGGCCTCACCTGGAGTACTGCATCCAAATGTGGAGTCCTCAGTACAGGAGAAGCATGGATCTGTTGGAGCGTGTCCAGATGATGACCACAGAAGTGATGCAAGGGATGAAACACCTCTCATATGAGAACAGGCTAAGAGAGATGGGGCTGTTCAGAGAAAGAGAAAGCTCTGGGAAAACTTGATAGTGGCTTTTCAGTATCTATAGGGGAGCTATAAGAAAGAAGGAGACAGACTCTTTATCAGGGTCTGTGGTGATAGGACAAGGGGCAATGATTTCAAATGACAACAGGGCAAATGACTGGAGGAGGCAGTTTTTTACAATAAGAGTGGTGAGGCACTGGCACAGGTTGCCCAGAGATGTGGTGGATGCCCTATCCCCGGAAATACACAAGGTCAGGCTGGATGAGGCTCTGACCAACCTGATAGAGCTGTGGATGCCCCTGTTCATTGCAGGGGAGTTGGTCTAGTTGAACTTTAAGTGTCCCTTCCAACTCCAAGGGTGTTTAGCCGATGTACCAAAAAGCACACAATATTTGCCATCACTTGAATCAGCACTGCCCAGCATCACCATCCCTGTGCCCTGCTTTCAGTCAGCACCGCGTTAATAGCACACCGACACACTTCACCTGTTGCTGATCAACGAGCATGTGCCAATAAAGAGCCTTTGAACCTCCTGTGGTCCTATCGAACACAGTGCATCCTCCATGCTGGAGAAGTTGACATTGACACCAACCTTTACTGCATGACAAGGAGGTGGGCCGCACTGCCAGCTGTGCTGGGCTGCATGTTGCCTGTGGACAGTGGCTTGGACATGCTTGGCTTAGGAGAACCTTGGCAACAGCTTTTACAGCAGTGTTGTGAATTATTGTTTAGATTTCATTTTGGTGGAAAATAGTATTACTGACATCTGTAGTCAAATAGAAAAAAAACTGACATATATTCTTGTTTGTCCATCTCTAACTTGCATCTTGCACTTCTGTTTTGTTCTTCTTATCTGCTGGCAAAAGTCAGGAGTTGTTTTACTGTTTTTATTTGTTACTTACTTAGTTATGTAGCTAGTTTTTGTTTTGCTTTTCCCCTTCTACTGGGAAAAGAATTGCCAGTAAAAGTGGGAATAACATTACTTTTATTTAAGGAATTAGACTTCACCATTGTTGACTTTCCTCCTAACAGCCAATGGAATGGCATTTTTTGTCTCAGATGTCCTGGCTCTCTGACCTTACTTTTCTCATTTTCTTTTGGTCCCTCTTGTTTTCAGCAATTCGTTCAGTGATATTGATTTTTCCTGGCTATGAAGATACCATACTTCAGCTGCTGATAAGCTTTTCTCTCTGTGACTTTAGTACTACCTTCTTTCTGGAGCTTTTAATTACTGGTTAGTTAATTATAGTCCGTTTAATGTACAATGAGAACAAGAAACAATCTAGTAGCTCAGAGACATTCTCTCAGTTACAGAGTTCTCTTTTTCTCTGCTTAAAATGTATAAGACAAATCGCCCATGAAAATTTGTAATTAATACATGTTCTAGGATTTCAGTAACATTTGTACACAAGCACTTTTTTGTTTTTAGAATAACTTTCATTTCTCTTCTATTTTCCTCACAATGGTGTAATCTCAGATAATTTTACAAGATAATCTTCTATTCCAACAGTTACTCCCAGAAGTAGGGAGGGATTAGTTGCAGAGCTACTATTTTATTTTTACATATAGAACTGACTGGAGATGGAAAGGACACTTCGATACTGTAAGTTAGCCTCCTAGTTTGATTCAAGCCTTTATACATTCATGTTTTCCTTTCCTTACCTTTATGTCTCCTACAGTAATTTATGCCATTGACTTCTTTCTTAATGTAGTTTGGTCTAGCATTTTCCTATGTATTGTGTCCTTGTACATATATCTGACACTGTAATGCCTAGTAGTTAGGCAACCATCTAGCCGAATCAAATCCACTCATCCATCAGCCACTGTGAAACATTCCCACATGTAAAGGGTCTTGAAACAAAAGCCTGCAGTCCCTAGGCTGAAGGATACTTAAAAAGCCGGGTGATCCTCCACTGATCACAATATACACACGTAGCCTGTGAAGCACTGCAGTGGTGGTTGTAACATAGGGTATGTAGTAGTGGCAGGTAAGAGCCAGAATGATTCGACACTTCTTGTTTCCCGCTCTGCTATTAAGCTGTACATGACCATGTTGTATAGTCACTTGTTCTCTGTCAATGTTTGTCTGACCACACTACTGGAGCATAACCTCTTCAGTGCAGACACTGCCTAGTATTACAGGAGTCCTTGCTCTTTCTTGAGTTTTCTAAATAACACCTGTATGCAAATATGTAATGAAGATGATCTACTAACAGTCATATGAGATACTGCAGTTATTTTCTGGTGTACAGGGATGGCTACAGTATCTTAGTGTGCAAACCAGTGGAGAAGGCTGACTATTTTTTTTTGTGTTGACTACTGTGAGATATGCTGCTGGAATTTCCTGTTTACTTTTAACTTTGGGCTGGATTCTGATTCCTTTCACTCTGTTCCCGAGCTGAATAGTACCTTGTTCCACAAATGGTCCCATTGGTTCAATGGGGTCATTCATGGATGGGAAGGTACCATTCAACATGACTAAAAACCTTGGAATCTGGTCCTTAAATCAAATTTGCTAGTTGGGTTATATATATGTGCTTGTGTGTGTCTGTTTTTAGCTTTTTTTATTATTATTATTATTATTATTATTTGATTTTTTATTTTTTTTTTACAAGGGACTGTAGTTTACCCTACTAGACTTCACTGAAACCTTTCATTATTAGAACAACTGGTAGGTCACAAAGCATCATAATGTTCTACATTGTTGTTTGTTTCACACACTGAATTAGAAATTAATTCTCTTTCAGAGTCACTGGCATATACTTCTAAGCTTATATTCTCTATTTAATGTATCCCATAGTATGTGTGCCTCATCAAATGTGACAGATTGGGGTGATTCTGTCAATAATTCATATTTGATATAGAGTAGAACAAAGTTAAGAGGGAATTATAAAGTAATATAATCTCCATCTCTTTTAAAATAGACCAAGTTGGATTGAAATTGACACCTTTGACCAGGACACAACATTCAAAACCTAAGCCTACAAGCACAGGGAGTGACAGATGCATATTTGGATGTAATATGGGAAGTCTAGGTAGAGGGTAGCGATTGACGTCTTCAAAAGAAGTCCTCTGGGTCTCACTTTTCAGAGGTGAGGAAGCAGCCACAGCTCTCATTAAATTCCACTGGAGTCCCAGGTGCTCAATACCTCTGAATTTCAAGCAATTAAGTAGGGCATGCAAACTGGGATCTGACAACTGTTGGGGCTGCTCCACTTGTAGGTGCTGCCAAAGCAGTTGCTGAGAAACTAGAGGCTGAAAAGGAAAATAGTGAAATCAGTCCTGTGTATGCCAGAGACTCTGCAAATGCCTTTGACTTCTTTGATAGACTCAGATGCTTTGATTAGTGTAAAGAAATAGCAGTCAAGGAGGTTTTTGAAAGCGGTAAATGGATGGAAGACATAAGGATTAGAGGATGTTTCTGCTATGTCTGGGAGAGGAAGTTTCCCTGCTATATGCCAAGAGTTTGCTCCACGACTCTTGATGGAAAGCAGGGGCTCCTATTAAGCTATAGAGGCTTTTAGTGAAGCAACTGTTTTTCAGAGCAAGGGCAGCTGCAATTTCACATGGACGTCATTTGTGCAGAATGACCTCCAGCTCTTTACCAGGCATCTTGCTCCTGCCACAAATGGCCTTTATTTCAAAGGCATTTGTTAGAGCTGTTATCTCATTGGTTTGGTCAATGATTGAGATCTGGAAAGGAACCCTCTATATTCCATAGAACTAGAAATGTTTTGTGACCCCCCGGGTAGCTGGGAAAATGTGATTTTGCTGCAACAGAAGTAGTAGCAAAAGTCCCTTCACATCCCTTGAGATCAGAGTCTGCCTATGAGGAACTGTCTGATACTGCAAGTTTCTTCTTTGCACAGTCTCCTTTGGGATTCTTCTGCTCTGCCTGCAATGTTCTGCAATGCATGATGGCTCATCTTTTGCAGTTAACTAGTACAGCCCGAGAAACCTTAGTAAATTCTTGTGGAATTGTTTGTTGAGAAAGTTATGCTATCACAGAATGCACCTAGGAAAAACTTCACACAGTTCTGAGCCTCCCAGTCTTGTTGTTTTTCACAGCCAGACTCAGAAGCAGTGGCCCCTCCTATCCGACTGAGGCACTCCCCCCTGGATTAGCACCACTTCGCCTGATTTATGTGCTGACAAAAGCAACCACGTTTAAGGAGGCAGTCTGTCTTCCCAAGTCTTTCTGTAGGCTGAATATTTCTTCTGTGCGGATGCTACTCAAGAAAACATTGTGTAATTCAACTGTAAGAGGGTTGGGAAAGCAAAATCTGGCTAGGACAATCGACTATGGTACTGTGTGACCGCACAAAGGAAGCTCAGAGCTGTCATGCCTTTGTGTCTTGTTAATAGGAGGTGGCAGTACAGGGAAAAGCACTCTGTCAGGAATAAGGAAACTGTCTCCTCCTTCAATTAAAAAAGGTCTAATTCAAAACTAAACCCTGTTACCTGTTAAAGATAAATTTGTCTTGTTTGTGCCATATCACCCTGCTCAGCGTGTTGCAGAGGTGTTGATGAAGACACACGCTGCAGTGTGCTGGTGTTAACTGATGCTTTTCTCCTTAAAGGTGCTGGATGCACAAAGATAGGACATCAACAGCCTTGATGCTTCGGGTGGGTGGGACACCAGGTGTGGGGAAATACTGTACATGGTAATGTCTAAGACTGAGAGAGTCTTTTGCTCATAGTGGAGAATAAGAAAAAGGATCCAACAAAAACCTCACATGTAGCAACTTCTGCATCAAAGATTCTCACCTATTTCAGAAGAAATGCACTGGACTCTAGACAGCATCTTGGTGCTGGATCTGCATCACCTTCGTGGAGGAGTTCTCTAGTTCTGACTGCTGAATGGGCCTGATTCTTCCATTTCATTTTTCACAGGTTTAGCTTGGCAGTTACATGAATAAATGTTATGGATTTGTCTATTTTTTTTTGTTTCAGTGGAGAGTAGACACTCTAGCTGCAGTAAAGAGAGTATTGGGTTTTTGGTTTCTGTTTTGAAGTTGAGTCTGATAGAACTGACTCTCCGTTGTTATTCAAATTGCTTTTATTCAGTGAAGAATGGGGGTGAAGTTACTGTGAGAAAAAGATTATGTTTAGCTCATAGCAGTGACCTGTAATGAAAAAAGAACAAAAGGGAGGGAAGGGAAAAGGGAATGGAAGGGAAAAGGGAACGGAAGGGAAAAGGGAAGGGAAAGAAAGGGAAGAGGGAAGGGAAGTGGGAAGGAAACAAGGAAGGGAATAGGGAAGGGAGTAGGGGAAGGGAGGAATAGGGGAAGGGGAAGGGGAAGGGGAAGGGGAATGGGAAGGGGAAGAGAAAGGGAAAGAGGAAGGGGAAGGGGAGGGGGAAAGGGAAGGGGAAGGGGAAGGGAAGAAGAAGAAGGGGAAGGGGAAGAGGAAAGGGGAGGGTAGAGGGGAGGGGAGGGGAGGAGAGGAAAGGAGAGGAGAGGAGAGGAGAGGAGAGGAGAGGAGAGGAGAGGAGAGGAGAGGAGAGGAGAGGAGAGGAGAGGAGAGGAGAGGAGAGGAGAGGAGAGGAGAGGAGAGGAGAGGAGAGGAGAGGAGAGGAGAGGAGAGGAGAGGGAGAGGGAGAGGAGAGGAGAGGAGAGAGAGAGAGAGAGAAGAGAAGAGAAGAGAAGAGAAGAGAAGAGAAGAGAAGAGAAGAGAAGAGAAGAGAAGAGAAGAGAAGAGAAGAGAAGAGAAGAGAAAGAAAAGAAAAGAAAGAGAAAAGAAAAGAAAAGAAAAGAAAAGAAAAGAAAAGAAAAGAAAAGAAAAGAAAAGAAAAGAAAAGAAAAGAAAAGAAAAGAAAAGAAAGAAAAGAAAAGAAAAGGAAATCTTGGATGAAGAGTCTTGTCACCAGGTAACGGAAATGCCTGAGAGCAGGCATTTAGAGGCTTTAATGAAAACATTTGCCTCTTGCTCCAGTGCAGAATGTGCAGAAGAAGGAAACTCAGGAAGTTGCCAAGGAACAGAATTATTATCCACTGATGAGCTTTATTGCCTCATAATGTGTCAGTCTACAAAAAGTTACAGCAAATGGTCAAAATACCTTCTGTGGTGATACACACCACAATCATTGCACTGTCTTGTGAGTTACACATCATATTCAACAATAAGCATTTCTCCTCTCTGTAATTCTCTGTTTCGTTGTGTTTTTCCCCCAAAGGAGGTTAACTTTATAGAAAAGAGTGAAAAGTTGCAAACAAGAAGAACAAAAAATGTTTTCCTAGGGTAGAATATTCTGTTATATAACAAACCAGATAGATTACTGTGTGCTGGAAGGGAAAAGCATACTTGAAGAGCAAGATGAAAACAAAAGTCAAAGAAGTCAGATTTTAATGCATCCTTAATGCAAACTGAGAAAAAATTAAGTTAGAGATGGCAAATGATATGGCATTCATAATACTCTGATTAAAGACTGCAGTTCTAAGTGTGAAGTACTGTGAAGTACCGTAGGTTTTTCTTGTTCTTTCAGTCCACCAGAAACTTGCTCCTCTCCACTCCCTGTCTATGGATATTAGTCTGCAGCCTGTATCCAAAACAAATAGTTCTGGTTTCCTTTCTAACAGTCTTACTTATTCTGTGATTTCAGACCGACTAAGCAGACACTTTTTCTCTTTCCAGTATGGAAATCCAGAAATCTCAGCCTAATCTTTCTGCTTCTGATACCTCCCAAGGTTTGATGAGGTTGTTTTATCTATCACTGTCACTGAAGAGCAGGCCATTGCTGCTCCACTTTTTCTGTAGACTTGTGCAGCTCTATGGATGTCAAGAATATCCTTTTTATCTTCTCTTTTGAATCCCCTGTTAATCATATCGTGATGCACCTTTTTCAAATCCATAGTTTTATTGAATGGGTTTTTTAATCTTTGCAGAACTCCTAACCAGTCACATCCATAAAGAAATGAAAAAAAAAAAAAAATGGTATTCACATCACCTGATGTGGTTGGTTTTTGGGCTCTGCAAAGATTAAAAACACAGTAAGACTTGAGCATCCTAGAGGGAATATAGAGGTTGCTATTAATATGTTCTTCTTTTGAACAGAACTGATCTAAGGGTTTGGAAATATAGAAAAAACGACTGTTTAAAGCAATAGACAAGGCTGAGGTTTTGGATACTTACTGCACAATATCATAGTAAGAAGAAACTGAAAATGATGAGAGGCAATCCTGAAGTTACTCCTAGGTTCATTCTCATTTCCAAATGCTCAGACAGGCAACTTCCCTGCTGTAGTGTCTCAGTAAAATGATTGAGTTGGTGTCAACGGTGGGATAACTTCTCCAGTGGTCATGAAGAATGCACCATGTTAGATAGGTGGCTGACAACAGGGGGTTCAAATACTGATTATTGGCAGGCATAGTTCCCTACATTGTTGATGTGGTGAGGCAGCTGTTACTGCTGCTGCCCTCACTGAGTGCTGCTCTCAGGGAGGGCACAGCATCCCACAGCCTCTTTGGCACAGCCATTTGGTCCCAATTTCTGTTTTCCAGTCCTTCAGTAGGCTTCCTCTTTCCTATGGCTGCTTCACCTGATTTTTACCAGCAATGAGTATGTGCAGGAAGATGTGGTCAAAGGTACTGTGTTGGAGAGGCTCCAGCTATCAAAGAAGAAAATTATCAGAGAAGGTGGAAAGGGGGGAGGAGGGACAGAGAAGGGACTGGGGAAGGATGGGCAAACAGAGGAAAGTGCAAAGGGTACAGGACAGGAAGGGGATGAGATCTTTTAAAAGGAAAGAGAGGGATGAAAACACAGCAGGGACAAAGAGCATTCCTGTCGGGAATCCTGGGGACTCTTTTCAGGTCTGGGCATAGATTTGTCATGCAGCCTTTGGGAAGTCATGTCACGTTCCTGCCTGCAATGTGTCCTTAGGAGCCTGGAATGTGAGCTTAGCTGCTTATTATTGGACTCCTTATTTACAAAGCTAGGAGGGCCTGTTTTGATCTTTTATTCTGACTCTTTTTGCAACACATGAGGTTGAACTTCCTAAAATTAATTCCTGCTTAAGCCGCAGCATATCTTCTAGGAAAAAAAAAAAAAAAAAAAAACGCGCGCGCACACACACACACACATACAAAAAAAAAAAAAAAACCTTAAAAAAACCTCTGGTATTTGTGAGGAGAATTCACTGCAAATCTTTAAATCCAAATTTGGCGTGTTTGCCTGCCCGCTAATTGTCCTGTCTTTTTTTTCTGATCTAAATCGCTTTACCTCCGACTTCAGCAGATGTTAAACCTCAGTGTGTCTTTGTCCGCAGACCAAAAGAATTCCTCGACTATCAGATTTTTATCCCTCATAGGTGGCTGTGATCTCTAATTAAGTCAGCCCCATAACGTCTTTTTGACAGGGAACGGCTTGATTTATTTCAGCTATCAATCAGGCGCGTTTCCCGACGCCCGGATTGTTCTCACGGTTCTCTGAATCACCTCCCGCTCGCTGCCAGCTCCATAGCGCCGGGATCCCGGCAGAAGTCGCGCACCCCGCTCGGCACAAAGAGCCGCAGCGCGCTGACCGCAGGAAACCCTCCGTGACCGCGGCCACTGCCGGGGGCTCCACGGCCAAAACCCTCTGCTGCCCCGTCCCCAACCCGCAGTTCTGTGGTGCTGGAGCAGTTCGGGGTGGTTTCCGGGCGCAGCTCGCCTTCCTGAGGGTGGAAGTGCTGCTGTCTTTGTAACGGAGTCTGTCTGCTTTTGTTTGGCCCTGGGCATTGAGATGCTGCTCTGCAGCTGTTTCCCACCCACTTTTTTTTTTTTTTTTTTTTAAATCTGTCATCTTCCTACGGATGTCAGCTGATGCTGAGGGATAAATATGCAAAGATTTGTTTGGTTCTTTCTGTTTTTACAGATATGTTTCTGAAGTCTGGAATGAGAAACAAAGCAATGAAAGATTAGCAAGGTCTTCTGTGACAGGACATGGGGAAATGGTTTCAAATGAAAAGAGGGGAGATTTAGTCTGGATATTAAAAAAGAAGTTTTTTACTTAAGAGTGGGTGAGGCACAGGCAGGGGTTGCCCAGAAAAGTGGTGGATACTCCATCCCTGAAGATGCTCAAGGTTGGGCTGGATGAGGCTCTGAGCACCTGACTGAACTGTAGTGCCCATATTCACTGCAGGAGAGTTGAAGTAGATGGCCTTTAAGGCTTCTTTCCAACTCAAATGATTCTGTAACTCTGTGGTATTAAGCGTCAGAAATGACAAGGAGTTCGGAACCAAACCTCAGAAAAATCCCAGGCTCCATGGGAGCTGGGGCTGGAGCTTCCTCTGGACCCACATGCTGTGGTATACTCCCACTGGTGTGACAGGACAAGCAAGAAGTCTTGATGTGGGCTAAATGCAACAAGAGCTGAATCTGTGTCTGGATATGAATTTTGCTGTATGGGCTCATTGACAACTGGCAGTGACAAAATGCATTTTTAAAGGAAGAGATTCAGTTTGTAAAAGTTATTACCAATGAAAAAAAAAAAAAAAAAAACTAATACAAGGCTGCAGAAGAAATAACTTGAGGGGCCATTCTGCAGTTGTTGACTACCGGAGTGATGTTACTCACATGCCTCTGTTGTTGTAAGCACCTTGGACCTCATTTTTCTCATGCTGTGTTCATAGTGGAGTTATTCCTAATTTACACAACTTGAAGTGGCCAGAGAATAGGTCCACTGTATTATCGGTCTTTATTATCCAGTAAAAAAGACTTACTGAAGTAAAAAATGGCTTATATGCTTATTTTGACAAAGGCGTACATAAAAACATACCCAACTCACAGCCCAAGAAAATATGGAAAAGTTGCCATATCTGACTATAGACAGCTAAATGATCCCATATATTTTCAACATCTAATTAAAAAAAGAGAAACAGTCAAATTCCATATCAGGAAGAGTGGGAAGAGGTTAGATTATTTTAAGATTTCCAGAACACTCAATGATGCAGAAAGATGTGTCCAAAAAAAAATTAAAAACAAAAACAAAAACAAAAAAACACAACAAAACACATCAGTGATGTATTCTGAGGAAGTAGAATTGATATTTTAGTTAATTACCTTTCCATATCAGAACAATAAGCTATTTTTTTCTCAGCCTCATACTACCATATTGGTCTCACTGGCTGTTCTGTTGAACGAAAAGAAAAAAGGCATTAAAAATTATGTCAGTTATTCAGCTAAAAGATAAAGAATATACTTTGTGAAAAAAAAGCTATTGATCTATGTTAGAAACAGAAAAATATTCACTGCAAAAAAAAAAGAATTTGCTACTTTTCTATTCACAGCTGACTTGTGAGCTGATCAATGCTTCTGAGAACATATTTTACCCTCACATTTGCCAGCAAGTTTATATGAACAAATTTCCAAAGGAGTTTTCTCTTTATATGTCTCTTGTATGTGGTTATGTGCTTGGTCTTTAAATTTGGGATATTTTGTTTTTGTTGCAAGATTAGAATCTGTACCTTTCCTGCTGTATGAAACGTGACGTAAAGAATGTTTAGTCATTGTTTTCAGTGATGGGATACCATTTCCAAAGCCTCTGTGCTGTAAAGTTCTGACAGTTTTATCACTTACTTAAAACTCTTCCTATGTGTTTTTTTTCCACAGAATTTCATGACACACTTGCAATGACAGATGCTCTGATTTAATTATTAACTCAAACTCCAGATACTTCTATTTTCTTACTTGATAATTTTAGACTTAAAGACTTATTGGGTTGTGAGAGGAATATCAGCACTTGTTATAAACTTATTCCATTTAATATCTAGCATTTTCCTATGCTTTTGAAAGCACAAAGACATCTGCCTAGATCTCTGATGGATTTCCAGATTTCACATCTATATGTTAAGGTAGAAATACATTTGATAATTATTTTCTTTTTTTGCCATCTTCAAGGTATATATAGTTTATGATCAAATTGTGGTCAACACAGCCAAGGAATGGAATGCTATCCAGAGGAACCCAGACAGGCTCAAGCACTGGGCCCAGGTAAACTGCCTGGAGTTCAGAAAAGCCAAGTGCAAAGCCTGCACCTGGATCAAGACCACACTCTCTGTGATTCTACAATTCTATGAAAGGATGGAGCAATGCCCTGCCAAAAGAACTTGCAGGTTCTGAATGATGGCAGATGAACATGAGCCACCAATGTGTCTTCTCAGCCCAGAAAGCCAACCTTATCCTGGGCTGCAGCAAAAGAAGTGTAGCAAGCAGGGCAATGGAGGTGATCCTGCCACTCCTCTCTGTGCTGGTGATGCCTCACCAGGAGTACTGCATTCAGATGTGGAGTCCTCAGTACAGGAAAGACATGGACCTGTTTGAGCACATCCAGAGGAGGGCCACAAAAATTTTCCAAGGGATGGGATTTTCCTATGAGGACAGACTGAGAGAGCTGGGGTTGTTCAGCCTGGAGAAGAGAATAGCAGCCTTTCAGTGTCTGAAGGCAGGCTGTAAGAAAGAAGGGAACAGACTCTTTATCATGGCCTGTTGTGATAACACAAGAGGAAATGGTTTCAGATGAAAAGAGGAGAGATTTAGATTGGATGTAAGGAAAAACTTTTTTACAGTGAGGGTGGTGAGGCACTCTAACAGGTTGCCCCGTTGGAGTCATACAAGGTCAGGCTGGATAGGGCTCTGAACATCCTGATGGAGCTGTAGGTACCCCTGTTTATTGCAGGGGAGTAGGACTAGATGGCCTTTAAGGGTCTCTTCCAACTCAAACAATTCTATGATTCTATGAAATTTTGAATAAGACATAACATACAGCTGTCCTTTTGCTAATTCATACAACTTGCTTTTTGGACATTGTTGCTGGTCTTGTTACTGGTATCAAACAAAAGAAACAAATTAATTGCCCCTTAAGATGATACTTACCTGAGAGGGGCTGATTTCCTATTGGGTAAGACTTTTTTTCCTCACTCCTTATTTAACACATAACCATTTGTAATGCTGGACAGCCTTTCTGTATCTTGGTTTCAGGTTCACCATCTTGTGACTTCAGACAGATTCATTTTTAACTCTGTGTCATCACGTTGAACAAAGTGATTCTCATGTTTCAGTTGTCTATGGTTTCTCTCCTCATAAAATCCCTGCCTTTAGTATTTCAGTCAGCCACCAAGAAAGTGACAAATAATGGCTGACTAATATGATTCATCTTAGAGCCTACCTCACATACCAAGTAGAAATGAATTTTAATTTTGCAGGAGACAGACTTTTGTGTTAAGAGAAAAATTGCCTGTGTTCAAGCATTTTTCTGGATAGTAAAAGATTATGTAAATTGAGAAAAATATATAAAACATTCAAACAGTCATGGCAGGGGGCAGGAGGCAGGGGGCTGTTCTGTATCCAGTCTCTGTCCATCGCACTTTTGGGTGTATCAAATGGTGCAGCAATCCCTGCTTGTGGTGTTGAAGCCATCTCTGCTTGTGCGTCTGCTTGTGCATGGTGTTGAAAATGGATTTGTACAGTGTAAAAAAGTAAAAGTACAAGATACCTTGTACTTTTCAATCCCCGTATATTTTGTGCATCCTCTGCTGTTCATCAGACACTAGTAGTAAACAAAATACTCACTGTTATGAACGTTTTGTTAAAAACATGTAAGTACAGTGACTACTCATAGTGGGGCTGTTGTAGCATTAGGCTCTCCAGAGGTCTATGATGCTGGCAGGACTGTAGAAGTTTTTCTATGGAAAACCTATCTGTTAGACCATTGCAGCTGCACTGCCTCATGACACAAAGCAAGTTGGATGTTCTAATAATTAGCAGTCTCCCAGTTCTGTGGAAATCAGTGGATTTTTTGTGATGTAATTTAACAGAACTGTGCTGGAGTCAGTGGAGATACACCAAATTACAGCAGCCAATGGTCTGAAATTATAGTAGTTGCACAGGTAATTTGTCAAACTCTTGGTGTTTTGATTATACAAAATCAATGAGGTCAAAATTTCAGCTTTTAATACTACCTGAGTAGTATGTTCTAGTGAGACTTTTGGAATTACTTATGATGGCAGACTTTGTTCAGACATATCTTCCAATGAATAAAAACTATGTTGAGGTAACCATATTCTCCATGTCAAACTTCTGTCAAATGAAACTGGTTTTGCACCATAATGCTGTAACAGTTTGCTAGTCAAAAGGAGATTCTCAGTGCAACTATAACAATTTTTTTCCTTGTTTAAATAACTAAACAAATAGCATATTTTCTTGTGGTGAAAGCATCTTAGCTTACTTAATTCTAGATATTTAAATCTGAGCTAATCATCTATGTTGCTTTTTATAGGCAATGGAAACGAATAAATCTTTCTAGGTCTAAATCTTTCTAGTGACCTATTTTAAATATCTGTCTTAGGAGGGGATGTTCTCTGTGTTAGAAATGTCTTTTAAGAGAGACCAGGTAAGTACTTCTACTACTAACCTTTCTTTTAGATGTCTTCATCAGATAATGCCCGACTGGCTCTATTTTTTCAAACATTGTGATTATTTTGCTTCTTTAAGTCTTCATGGAACAGGCTCACACTACTCTTCTCCTCCTCCATAGTTTCTGTGATTGTATAGATCTACAGCTGGTACAACTTGATGCAGTTGTGACTGTGTAGCATACGCATAAATCCACAGTGGTGTGATAGGCATGGGCACAGTGCCATTTCATAAGCCTGCTTGCAGCTTGGGTGCTGCTGATACAGTCATTTCTTTGCTTTCCCAAATTCTTTGTGTGACATTAATTGTCCACTCAGAACTTCTAACCCAGCAGACTACATTCGTGTCTCAAAATACATCTGTATACCTCACTTACTTAAGACTGGAATATATGATCTTTACACAGAAAAAAAATTTGGAATTCAGAGTCTGGATTTTGCCATTTTAGTGCAGAAGGCTGATAACAGCAGCCTCTCTTATCTGTTGTTGCACTTCAGGGACATCCAGATGGAATGTTAATGCCTGCAGTTTCTGAAGGATCTAGAAGAAAGCTTCTTTGTTTGTCCAAATTCAGGGGGGAAAAAAAAATCCTGCAGGTTTTTAAGTTCTTTACTCTCTTGCATTAGTACTATTAAGGAGCCTCGTCAAAAAGATGTGCAGGTGAGTTGGTACGCTATGCGTATCAAGCCCAAGGGAGTATGCTGTGCTGTATTATTAAAGTCAATGAATCTTATAGGTCTGATTCAAGAATTCCACATTTCTGACACAATCAGCAGTATGTAGGCTTGCCGAAGTGTGCTAGGTCTTCAGCAGTATCCTCCATTTTAAGAAAGAAGTGCTTGAGATAATTTTAAAAGTTTGATTTCCTCATAGAGGTCTTTGGTGAGCTTGAAGCTGTGCAGCTCATGCAATGTGTACAGAAAACACAAAATTTAGCTTTGCTGTCTGCTATGCATTCTGTGTTTTAAGGTAAAGGAAACATTATTTCTGTCTGTGGCTGTGCAAAACTGTTGTCTGTTACTAGACCATGTAACAGGTTGCCATGTTTTGAAAATTAATGCCTCTGTCTTCTCTGTTGCTCAGCTGAGCACCTTTTAACTTTCAAGAACTGGACAGTGCTTCAGTTCCGCAAAATCCTGCACCTTCTTTTCATGAAAGCAATTATCATGTTTCATAGGCTCTGCAAATATCTTGTAAACAAATTCCATTCTGTAGACCAAGCTTGCTCCTTCAAAAAAGCAGACAAGTGACCTGCTGAATTAATATTCAGCAAGGTATACATGCTATGATACTCCTCTCTTGTAGCTGCTTTTCTTCTTAGTCATTGTTACCAGCACCCAGAAAAGAGAGCTTAGCATCTAGTTCTTTGGTCTTAGTTACAACTGAAGTATATCCAAGTTACTTTCCTTCTACTCTAGTCTGACTATTACATCAGCCTTTTTTTTTTCCCCTGCTTATGTCTGAAAACACTTTTAAAGTTGCTGCTTGGACATCAATTCATTTCATGAATTGAATTCTGTGTAAAACAACAACTCCAAGATCACCATTCTTACAATTACCCTCCTTTACAATTACAAAACTCCAATACTTTTTCTCTTTTCTGTAGGTCATCACCAACACCTGTCAGACTGGCTGATGAATCAACGGACTGACAAGATCTGCTCTATTAGAAAACACTGGATTCATAATGTTGCTGTCAATCTTTTGAGCAAAGTTTCAGCATCTGTGTGTATCTATCTTCAAATCTTAGCTCTCGAAGATTTGCAACTACGTGGACAATATCTATTCAGCTACTATCTTTGAGAGTTGAATGTATTTTTAACAATTTCACTGCCAGTAATAAACTGAAATGTTCTCTTCACTGTTTGGATGGACAAGAGGCCTTGCAGAGATATTTAGATAGTTTGGACAATCAGCAATGGTATGGCATTCAACAAAAGTAAACGTTGGGTGTTGAAGCTTGTCTCCCTCTGCCCTCCTCTCCCCTCCTCTTCCCACCTCTCCTGGCTCTGCCTCAGGCATATACCCATTGTTTACAACAACCAAATTATTAATGCTGTCTGAGCTGAAAGCAGGGCATGGGGAAAACTTTTATAAGAGAAAAATATCCCTCACTTCACAACCATACCTTACTCATGTCATCACTTTTGACAATATGTACATTTGTGAACAACTTTTGTCAAGGATTAAGTACAGGAAGAGTAAAATTTCATCAAAAATTTCTACTGAACACCTTGAGAGCTTACTGAGAACTGCAGCCACTGCCACCAAACCATCACAATGCATCAGTTTCACAAAAACAGAGTAAAGTATTCCACTAGTTTCATATTTTTGTTCCTCTCTCTTTTGTCTGTTTTAATAAAAGTACTAAAAATTAAAATAAGTTTTCTTACTTAAATACATTATCTATATTATATATTTTACAAGGACTGCCCTGAAAGTAATGCCTACTCTTTTATGATGTTGGCCCACCGTGTCAGAGATGGATGTTGGTGGTGTGTGGCAGTAAAAGTTGAATTGTCCCACATATATCCCATTACATTTACTGCCGTGTGACAGATGGCAGCAAAGGGGCAGTTAGACAGAATGACATCTGACATGGAAGTGCAGATGGAGCAAAGGTGTGTCACTGAATTTCTCCATGTGGAAACAAAGGCACCTACTGACATTCACTGATGCTTGATGAACATTTATGGAGACCTAACAGTGAATGTGAGCACAGTGAGACAGTGGGTGGTGTGTTTCAGCAGGGGTGACACCAACAAGTGTGCAACTTCGCACAGGTTCTGTGTGAATTGCAGGCTCTTGTTCATTTGCAGAGGTAACAGTGGTGATTATGTTGAAAAATATTGTTTTGTAGCTGAGAATTTGTTCTCTCAAACAGTGTTTTATTTGTATCTGTTGTAGTTTCCATGGAAATAAATAGGAAGCATTACTTCTGGAGTGACCTGTGTATACACAGCCCAAGACAATTCCTCTTCATTAAATGCAGCCCACTCAAGCCAAAAAGTTGGACGCTCATGAAGTAGCCCAAGGTTTGAGGCTAAATCCCCCTACCTATCCTCTGAATGCCTTTATTGAATTGTATAGAATCAAGAACAGAGACCACTCTAATATTGGCAGTGTATTGGCAATATACTCCACAGGATTCAGTATTATTGTGTAAATAGGAGAAATAATAACAGATGTTCAAACATAACTGGTAGGTGTAATCTAATTTTCATTTTGGTGACCATCATGGATAAATGACCTGTCTGGCAAGATTATCACATGTAAAACTTGTCTAGTAACTTGTAATAAAATGCCAGGCTACCTCTACAACCTTGATTCTGCTCACGAGTACTGTCTACTTTCTGTTAAGCTCCTGTCTTAGCTATGATGAGTCACAATTTGTATCAATGTAACAGAGGATAAGGATGGCAATTCATTACAGGGCAAACAGTCTTGCCTCTGAAAAATACCAGATTAATAGGGAAAGAGGCAGGATGCAGAGTTTGCACATGTTGATTATTATACCCAATGTATTCATCTGTCTTCTGCCAAATCTTGTAATTTCTACACTTGTTTTAATATCGTGTCCACTTTTGGACTTAATCCAGTGCTATAGATATTTTAGAAAATAAGAAATTAGAAGGAAGTCTTATTGACTTAAAGAGAATTCATGGCTCCTGAGGCATATCTCTCAAAGTTCTGTCTTACATGGGGATATTAAACAATGTTTCCAAGAGCCCTAAAATTTAAATCCGGTCCTTAAGTAATCATCTGTTGATCTGATACCTAATGCATAGGTGCATAGTTTGCAAGCAATTTATGGCAGTTTAGTCCTAGAAACAAGCACAAATAATCTGTATTTTGGAATGATGTTCACATAAGTCTTAGTTGGAAGCTTCATCGGTTAGTAAGGTCATAACTTCCTGGTTGCATCCAAGCCTCAGTAAATGTTGTTTTGTTTTTGTGCATATAACTGGATTGGCCTCGCTAGATTTAACTTCATGTGACTGGATCTATTCATGGAAGATTAGATGACAAATCCTATTGGGTCAATCTAAACCAGATCTGATATAATCATCATTGTGAATGCATCTCTTGATTGACCGTAATGGAGATGACTGGAGTCCTGTTCTCTCACAAGATATGTATGACAAGCCCAAGAAGACCCAATTAGGTTTAATTGTATGTCAGCACTAGAAAATATCCTGACTGATCAAACTCATGTATCTTTTGCACTGCTATCTCTCTATGCATATTTTTGAAACATTCATTCCTGTTTTTAATGAACCTGTAGAAGAATATTGATTAAACTGTTAAAATCCCCAAAGAACTCAATGTCCCTAGCTCAGTAAACTACAAATATTTGTTGAGGTTAATTTAAAAATACAGCTATCCTCCATTTTAAAAAAATATTTTATATGTTTTATATTTTACATTTTACATATATTTATATTGTACATTCTTCTTTTTATTTTATTTTATTTTTTTTATTTTATCCTGGATTAGTGATTGACTAAATACCTACGTACATCAAGTGTTCTCTCTAGACCAGTTTGGTCTACACAAATTATGATTTTCAGGAAGCATTATATAACTGCCTCTTCCCTATTAGACCTATTTAAAATGTCCTGAGTTTGATGTCGCAGTCTCTGAACCTTTGTTGCTCCTACCTGGATCTCTTGTGTGCCAGAGGATGGCTCCTGAAATTTCCTCTTCCCCTGCAAAACTTTTGCACATATCTTGCAAAGAAATTGTCCATGCAGGTGAGAAGGCCAACTTCTCTTCTCCTTGCCTAACAGCGTGATACAAGAATTATTTGTAGTCACTGGGGGGAGTCAGTCACATTTTCTTTAACTGGCACTGATATAATCCCCTAGACCTCCAGTTGTTCTCTTGTTTGCAAGGGATACCTTTTGCAATCATGATTCTTCCGAGACAGACATAGAGGCATCCACCAACTCCTTTCACACGTACCATAACCAGAAATGCTCTCATTCTGCAGATCAGGACAAGAGTTAAATCGTAGGCCCAGAGGTTAAAAGCTCCCTGTCGTCTCATCATCTACTTATGCTTCTCTGGACTTATGGTGATGACCTGCAACCACTTTCAACTCAAACTGCAGATGTGTTCCAAGCTCCTGAAATGAAAAAAGAAAGAAAGCAAGCAAGGAAAGAAACTTACCAATATTTTCTTTCTCTTCCTTCCTTCCTTCCTTCCTTCCTTCCTTCCTTCCTTCCTTCCTTCCTTCCTTCCTTCCTTCCTTCTCCTTCCTTCCTTCCTTCCTTCCTTCCTTCCTTCCTTCCTTCCTTCCTTCCTTCCTTCCTTCCTTCCTTCCTTCCTCACATATAACACAGTTTACATGTTTTATGAGATTACTCTCCCTATCTTCTGAGTAAAAGAATCTGATCAGCATATTAATAAGTCAAAAATAAAAAAACCCCTCAAACTGTGCAACAGCTGCTATTTTGCTGCTAATCTATTCAGGATATGTCATTTTTTATGAGATATTTATTATAATAGAGGGGTTTATTTGTGCGTGTGTGTGTATGTATGTGTGACTTTGAGCTAGCATTAGTATAACAATGTGTGTATCTTCAGCATAATGTACGAGGGCAGACAGGTGTATGTTCATTGTGTTGCCTGTTAGAAAGCACTTACAGTAAATTGTAGTTATTCTGGTGGGACAGCATGTAGGTAAGGGCAGTTTTATCCAGAGCTGGATATGTCATTGTATGGCAGTAAGAGAAGAGACTCAAGTCCTGTTCTAGATGACCTGCTGTTATACTTACTGTTTCCCTGAGAAGCCCAAAAATCTTGTTAACCTAGCTTGAGGCCTGGCAAAGCTCTGAGAAAAAACCTGTTTGATTACAGCTGGGGGACATGGTGCTAATGTGCTAATCAATCTGAAATGGGCTTACCTGGTCTGCCTGTTTATAACAGAAAGTTGATACACCAAGAAATCATTTTAAATCCCACAAACCTAAAAATATGCAAAAAGGCAGAAGCTTTGAGCATTAGCATGCCTAAATAAAAGTAGATACAGGATGAGGTGTTTTCTTGACCTGATCTTGGGGTGGAGGAAGGGTGCTGAAGATGCTGGAGCTTTGCATATTACATGATGCCAACAAAACTCTGAAGTGCCCAGCACCTCTGAAGCTCATTACTCTTTTAGAAGATAACAGTTGTGTTACAAATGCAGCAGAGTGGTCAGCCCATGCATGAGCACTCCACCAGCTACATTGTCAAGCTCAGTGATTGCGCCTTCTTTGTTCTCTTTTTCTACCCCGAAAACTGTCAGGGAAAGTGGAGAAACTGGAGAGTAGAAGACACAAATTGAATTCCTATACATAGTTAAAATAGAACACTGTTTCATCATGACTGAAAGCGAATTCACCGCGTTGCTGTAGAAACCCTGGCAAATGCATTAAACTCAATGCCCAACCATTGCATTCTTTTAACAGCTTTATTTTTAATAGGTATTTACTTGAGAATATATCTCAGCTGTGCTACCATGTAGTTTTTGTACTTCTGCACAAAGAAAGGTATTATTTCTTCTCAGGTAGGCTGTGTGAACAGCTCAGCTTACTGCTGCTAGTAACTTCTTTGCTTCATAAGTGCATATTACCTGGATATATCTACTGTCTCTGTGGTGATAAAAATACTCATTCCTGCACAGCCAGGGCACACATTCTTTTCTGCAGCATTCAGAACATATCAAGACAGAGATCTGTGAGAATCTGAGATTTCAAGGAATCCTTCTCAGTAGGACCTCTGTCCTTGCAGAAGACCAAGGAATGTGGAGACTGGGGAGTTGCCAGAAAGTTCTGCTGTTTTGTTTTACTGAGATATGCATACCTCCACTTACCTTTCTCCTATCACCAGCCACCCCCACCGAGGAGTGTTGATGTTGGTTTGATGCCCAGAAAATATGGTTCCTCCACAGAATGTTAAAAGACAATCTGGAATGAGGGTTTATGTCAGCTGTTGCTTAAAAGAAAAGAAAAACAAACTTGGATTTTTAATGCCGTGTTGTTCCTCACACAAAGAATAAATGGTTTGTGACCTGGATATGCTTAACAGGCTGTGAATTAAAGCAGAGCTAATTGTTGATGACAAACAAAACTAAATATAGATGTGGAGGTAGCACCTTCCTCTTCCTCTTGAGATTGTTCACAACCTTTGCACACATTTGCCCATTGTTTTATATTGCCTGATGGACTGATTACATGTCACTGGCTTCTGACTCTTGAATTCCTGTAAGGGCTCAGGCTAGGAGAGCAACCTCTAGAAGGACAGAGTGGTCTTACCCTGTGCTGACTCCATGTGAATGCTCAGCACCTTGCTGGTTCACTGTCCAGCTGTGATGAACAGAGAAAACATGATCAAGTCATCTGACCTAAGGTTCTGTGGATGGCAGCAGACGATGGAAGTAGGAGGTAGAGAAGATTAGTGAATTTCTGGGATATTTTTCTCGCTACCTGTTTCTAGTCTACCTGAAGAACTGTCACTAAAATTAGAACCTTATTACATTTCCTATGTTTGAGTATCCTCAAGATCTCTTTTCACATAGTTGCATGTGTGCCACAGAATGATGAGTGGTGCCTGTGGCCGTGAATGTGAAGGACGTGCCATTTTTTCTGTCCGATGTATTTAATTACTTTTGTGTCAGGGCTCTGGCCAGGGGCTTCATGGGATCCAAGCTCCGAACAGTGCAGTCATGATCCTCTGTCAGTCATGCTTCGACTTCATTGTCAGAGGTCTAATATAAGGCTGAGGAACCTAATCCTGATAGTCGTTTCTTAATTGCTATGCTTTGCCCCATATGCTCTCCAATTGTATTTGCTGGATCTCTATTAGTTCTCCATTTTCTGTCACCTTTCACCTTAGTCATAGAGAAAAACAAGCCGGTAATTTTGATAACCCAAGTTCTAATTGTAAAGCGTGTGATTGGATTTCCGTAATAACCTCAATGTCAGGGCTGCTGGAAACATGCCAGAAGATCTGTTCTAATGCTGGGTCAGTCAAGAATTGCTGTGGTTTTTTTTTTTTGTTGTTTGTTTTTGTTTTTTTTTTTTTTTTTTTTTTTTTTAATCTACATTTTCTGCTGCACAATGCAGAAGGGGAAAAAGCAGCTTTAGGAGAAGGAAGGTTTTTCTGAAAGATTCAGACTTCCATATGTGTCTTGGGACTGTGCCATGGGATTTAAACAGCAGCAGGCCATGTATCCTCAGTTAGCAAGAGCCTTACACCTCAGTTAGCACAATCCCATGTTGATCTGTAGCAAAGGAACATAAGTATTTTCTGGATAAGCTGAAGAGTAGGGAAATGTTTTTTCTATTAAAAAAAAAGGAAGAAAAAAGAAAAAAGTGTATTTAATTCCATCACAAAGCAAATTTCACACACAATCATGATTTTTTTTTTTTTCTGGTCTCTCAACCAAACTTCTCTGCTTGCTGTTTTTCAGTTCTGGTGAGTACCTCTGAATGAAAGCTGAAGTGAAGTTCATGTACCACGGATGTTGAAACCAATGAGCTGAGAGGGACTGGAGGAAAAAAATTGGAAGTGGCAGAAAAAGAAATAGTTTTATAATTTATTATGCTTCTGCTTTCCACAGAGAAGTTTGAATAGATACATGATATTGTATAATCAAGAAATAATGCTGTCCTCTGCAGTATTTATGGTACATTGCTAAATATGTATCACAGACAAAGAGGAAATTTTGTGTTTTCACAATGTTATCTTCAGAGATCATCTCCTCCCTGGAGATCTCAGCAAATGACCATTAAAGTTATCAAGGATTTAGTCTTTCAAATAGTTTTAGTTCATCTTGATAGCTTTTCAGCTTTTGCCACCCACTCATGTCATCCCCAGCAATCTGAGATGGGCACTAGGAAGCCCTTCTACTTGTACTTTGCTTTTCTTGGACTCTGCAAAATATCCTTGGCAACAAGACAGCTGTATTTTCCTCACTATTATCTTGGACAGATTTTCAAGTTTCCACATAAATAAATACAAATATGAACTTAGATATCTCTATCATGAAAATGTTGCTGCCATCAGGACAGTCTACAACAGCTTTCTGCTTATTGCAACATTCTACACACAAGGTATTCACCTCTACCCTACCCACAGAGATGTCATCCAGGAGCACACAGCCACTCAGTGAGGAGAATACACCATTCAGGAGGCTCTTCACTCCTTCACCAAATTCATTTTTGAAAACAGGAACCCACTCACCAAGTTCTGGAAATAAATGGTCGTGTTTTGTCACCAAAAGGGAAAAAAAATATTACCAGTCAAATGGCAAGAGTAGTGGGTTTAATTCATAGTATTTATATGTTACACAGACACAAACATAACTGGTAGACCATATGATGGGAAGACAACTGCTTGGGAAAAGCACATAGATGTGCCCTATGTCTGATGAGTAACATAGAGTTCCTTTATGAGAGGGCACGCATTCTTTCTGGTCATGATCATTGTCACTTGTGTTAAATTAGCAAAATGTGAGTCTTCTCAATGAGAAGATATGGGAGGAAAAAAAAAAGGTTGTTTAAGTATTGGAATGAGAAACAGTGGTCTTCACTTTAGTTTCCACCTGTAGTGATTATTCATCTTCTTTGTGCCTCAGATCCACAACTTAACATGGGAATATGTTTTCTCTGTTTATTTGGTCTGGAAACATCTAAAGAAGGAACTAATGCGATTTCTAACCCATGGATGTGTTCAGTTCCTAGCAATATAGGGACCAGCTTCAGCTGGGGCATTCAGGTGTCCTTCATGAAAATGCTAATATCATACTGACATGTATACAGAAAAGAAATGATGAGTATCTCAAAGAGACAATTATTCCTCTGCTTGTACTAGAACTGAAATGTATTCTAAATTTTGCATTTCAGTTAGGACATGATGATATTTGTTATTTCTACAACGACATAAAATTCACAGGAAAAAAAATCTGAACACAAAATCATAGTAAAAAAGATTACGCTTGTTAGGTACTTCTGCCATGCTGATTGAGGCTTTTGTCACAGAGAAGTTTCCCTGAAAACTGCAAGTGTGTGCATTTGAACATCCTCTCTCACCATCACATAGAGAAATACAGTTGCTATCACCATTTCACAGACAGAGGAATAGAGCAGAGAATGCCATGGAATAAAATGGGTCAGGACCACATCTGCCTCCAGTCAGGACTCTGACCCATTGGCTTCACAGCTGAGAGCTGCAGGGCCTCAATGGACACTCGCAGAGGTGAGATTTCTGCAGGTGGGTGACAGAAGAGTGGTGCCAGTGTCTTTTCCACAAGGTGCGGCTGGGTGGGGTGTGCAGTGAGCTGTGACTGCAATACAACAGCACTGACCTCGGTGTCTTGCTTCCTCCCAGAGAGGAGAATTCGAGTTGCTTGGTAGCCCTTGTTTCTGCATAGCCTTTGCAAGATGCAGTGCCTCATCAGGGGCTCTGTCTGGAGACTGCATGCCAGCCTAATGTGGGACAAGAGATGTGGGCTCATCCTGTGTGGATTTCTCTATGGTCAAAGATATCACCCATCTTTTTTTGCCCATGTAACAAAAGACCTGATATCCTCTGTCTAGACTTCACAGCTCTATACTCCTTGAAGGTAGCAACTTGTATTATGTATCATTCCATGATTTGGTGGAGACCCACAACTTCTTCTCCTAGCCTGGTACAGCAGATAGCCTCTGCAGCTGCGATGACTGGGGCTGCATCTGCAGTCATCCTAGATCATCCCGAGCATATGGAAATGACAGAATTTAATTAGAGTCAGTTTTGCTACAGAAGTCTCATTCATGAGACTATGTTTGCTCCCCTGAGCTGTAGTGTGACTGTGACTCAGTTATTCCGATGGATGGGGTTCTTCGTGGTTTCTGGAGGAGATAGAACTTGCTGAAAATTCCATCTGAATCCTACACAGGTTGTGCCATGCTAAATCTTATCTCCCATAAAGGAGAAACAGCAGCTGTGTATATTTCAAGCTGTCAGGTAAAGCAATTGCAAGTAAACTGCACCCTTTACTTTTTGATCGTTGATTGAACCTATAATTACCATCCTTCCATGCTCTGCCAACCTATGTTCCTCTGTCATCTCTGAGGCTGAGATAGATCCCCCCTTCCTTCCTTCCCTCTTATATTTTCCTTCTCATTTGCCAGGTACTTTCCTCAGTGGGAAGGTCAAACCTGGAGATAGCGAATGGCCAAGGTCATACACATGGCTGGGAACACGGGGCCGATAACCCATGTCCTCACTCAATTCACGAATCCTGCTCAGGGCTTCCCTTTGCGATGCAGACTGTTCTCTCTCACGCGGTACTTGGCCGTTTAGAGAAGGATTCATATGATTCAGTCATGTCCAATTGTGTATGGTTACTCAAACGCCAGTCTCCGCTGAATAACAAGATGAAACAATAAAAAAAAAAAAATACCCTTGAAATACAGATAATCACTCTGACACTCGGGGAGAACATGCCTGTGTACAGCTTATGAAATGCACTGTAGCTTTATGGACTGTCTATTTCTGTGTCTAATCACTATCTTTGTCTGCGCACTGCTCATGCTTCTTGTGCTAAGAAGTAGGGGAGCGGCGCCTCCGGCTCTGCCGCTGAAAGAGACAGTCGTTAAGGACTATTAGCCCGTGAATAGGCATGGTCCGGGCGGAACAATGGGGTGGCTGCAGCCTAGGGAAAAGCCAGTTTTCTCCAAGTGCCCCGCAGGAGGCCAGGAACGGAGGAATTTTCCCAGCAGCTGAACAAAGAAACCAGGTGTTGGTGTGAGGGCTTGCTGACGGAGAGGGGCCTTGGAGGAGAGATACGGGAGGAGGGAGCGGGGTGAGGGGAGAAGCGGCTGCGGGTGATGCTCTGCGCTGGGCTGCGGGGACCGCCAAGTTCAAAGGAACCCCGATCCGGGCCGGGGAGAGCGGCAGAACACGGCGCAGACATACATACACTCAGTGTCCTGACGAGATGCTGTCCACCCTGCAGGACTCTGCCCCAGGTTCTCGGGCCGTGGGACACCACGAAACCGCGTGGTGCACTTGCGCCGCTAACACGGAGCGAATCGGGCTTTGGACAGGTCCTGGCACGGTCCTGCCATACTGGAAGTGCATGTCAGCGCTCCCCCAGCTCCTCCGGGAGCGGGAGCTGTGCTGGAAGCACCCGAAAGAAAAACAAGCGCACGGGGCATGTCACCCTCATAAAGTGAAGGCCGAGGTGCCGGGCGAAAGCTGTGCTACTTGGCACCCTAGTGAGCCAAATTCTTTGTAGTGTACCATACTACCACCGTCAAGTAGTGTTTCTGATCCTACGGGGCTCGACACAGTGCTATCCATAAAAAGTGCAGTGAAACTTCCTCCCAACGTGTCGATTGCTGAAGTGCCTTCCCTCCCACCTACCAGATTAGGATCATGTGAAAGGTGTTATGTGTAATGGGATTTAACAACGAAAGCAGGCAGGGAATTGTTACCCAAATTGGAATTAGGCTAATTGGGACAACAACGAACACAAGTACACCCCATGAAAAATTCAGCGAGATTGTTAATGAGGAGTCGTCGTGGTCCTTTTTTTTTTTTTTTTTTTTTTTTGGCCTTATCTTTGTTTCAGGCATCCCCGCAACATCCGGTGGGACTATTGATTCAGACATGACCCTGCCCCAAAGGTGTGCCTAATGAGTGAGATCTGCGAGATAAGGCTGGTGTGTGCCATGGCTGCAGAGTTTTAATCATTTCTGTGTGAGCGTTTTAGCTTGGGAGTATACTCATTTAAGTGTTTTAAATGGTCTCCAGATGTTGTTAAATCACTATTAAAAAAAAAAAGAAGAAGAAGAAGATAAAAACCATCTATAAATTTTAAGAATGACCACAGAAGGGTGGAAGAGGAAGGTCAGATTTTGGGCCTCTTATCAGTTACTAGCAATGTCAAGATGCCTGTGCGTGGCAAAGGAACATCATTCCTAGCCCCATCTGAAACCCCCAGAACTGCTACACTCTGTAGTTGGTGACAAGTTTCTCCTCTATCTCCCTACCTACTCTATTTACTGCTTTTGTCTCTCCTAAAGAATATTGAATGATAATAATCAGCACTTTTTTGCATTGCATATAAAATAAAAGCCATAACTCAATAACAGAAAACCTTGAGCTAAGGGTGTTGTTTTTTGGGACTGTCTTCATTTTCCTTCAGTGCACGAGCTGTGTGTTAGAAACTATTCCCTCTGGCAACCCATAAAAACAGAAACTTCTCCATTTTTTCCACCCCAGGAAACATTCTGTCAGCAATTCACTTGTAGTGTTCATCTATGAATATTGAGATGATTTTCTTTGTCTCATTCCTGAAGTATTAACACAACGTGCAGTGAGTATCTACGGTATACTACAAACTGCGTGAATAATTACAGTGTGAATAACAGTAAGCCCAATCAGGAAAACACAGAAGACTGGAATGAAATTTTTAATGCACAACAGGGTCTGTGACATTCTGTTATTCTGCTTCTGTTCTGCTGCTGTCAGAAAGCCCATTAGTTTTAAGGCCATGACCTATACTTCAGTATTTCTGCATTCTTCAAGCAGGTGGTTCTCCATGTCTCCCTGAGGGTACTCATGTGAAAGAGATCCAGGTATGCATCAGTTGTTGCTGTGGTATTACAGATGCATGGGGACATATTAGAATTATAGAACCAAAGAATGTTTTGGGTTAGAAAGAACCTTAAAGATCATCTAGTTCCAAATCCCCTGCTGTGACTGCTCTACAGCCTCACCACCTTCATAGTAATGAATTTCTTCCTGATATCTAATCTAAACCTACTTTCCTTTACCTTAAAACTTTTTCCCTGGTAAATAGTTTCCCTAGTAAAATGTCACTCCTCATCTTTCCTGTAGGTGCCCTTTAAGTACTGGAAGGCCACAATGAGATCTCCTCAGAGCATTTTCTTCCACAGGCTGAACAAGCCCAGCTCCCCCAGCCTTTCTTCACAGGAGAGGTGCTCCAGCCCTCTGAGCATCTTCATGGTCTCCTCCGGACCCACACCATCAGCTCAGCAATTTTCTTGTGCTGAGGGCCACAGGCCTGGATGCATTACTGCAGATGGGGCTCTCACAAGGGCAGAGTAGAGAGGGACGATCCCTTCCCTCTCCCTGCTGCCACCACTCTGCTGATGCAGCCCAGGTTGCTGCTGGCATTCAAGCTGCACGCTGCTGGCTTGTGTCCAGCTTTTCATCCACCAGAACCCAAACTCCTCCTCCACGGAGCTGCTCTCAAGCTAAAAATGTTAGTCGGGACTGGGAAGAAGTTTTTACACATGCAACATAAGTCAGAAATGCTCTATACAGTTTGCTGCTGAAGGATATGGGTGACAACTGCAAGAATTCGTCATACAGTTTCACCTGTCAGCTGAGCCAATTTAAGCTAATGTTTCATTTCTGCTTCTGCATGGGAAGAGAGTGTGCACCATTGGTGAACATGTCTCAGTTAACAAGTGATAAGTGTTTTACCTGCAATAACTTGACTGTGACGTTTTTATCTATAGCAAGAGAATTAAGGCAGGAGAAAATGAGTGGGAGACAGGAAAATACAAGATATAAGTGGATCCTTAAAGGAGATCTGGCAGAGCATCAGCAACTTGGACAGTGTGAGTTTTAAGGAGATGTATGAAGAAGGAATGATATATTGGCTCTGCGGACATCCATGCTGAGTAACTTTAATGTAGAAAGATGGAGATTAGGGACTGGAAGAAGTTACTTGTGGGAAAACGTAATAGACAGATGGATAACATTTTTGATGGAGTCAAAGCTGTGGCAGTCATTTGAAAAAGAATAGGAGTTGGGATATAAATACTGTTATGCCTGGATGCTTGTTCTCTGTTCAGCTAGTGAGACATTGCCAGGATAGGACTTCAAAGTCATAAATTGGAAATCTAGAATCACTACATCACTTCAAAAATTGTTGCCTACATTTTTTTTTAATCAAATACCATTCTTTTTATTCGATTTCTAGTTTCTTGAGTCTGTAGGATTACATTCTGTCTGTATTTACTTATTTATTTTTTCTCCAGGACCGCAAAACTAGAAAGATTTCTTTTAATGGAAAACAAACAAAACAAAACAAAACAAAACAAAAAGTTTTATTCTTTCTTGTGCTGGGGCTTCAAGAAAATGTCAAATGTAACGAGATTCTTGATAAAAAGGACAGCTTTGGCAAAACATATAAACATACTCCTTTTTTTTTTTTTTTTTTTTTTTTGTGTGTGTGTGTGTGCGTTGAGCCAAATAGCTTTGCTTCATTTCCAGGTTTTATTGACTTCTGTGGAAATGTTGTTGGATAGCTATTTAGTATCAGGGCTGCTGTCCTTCTGATGCATTGATGTGCTGCTTTCAGGAGCCTTCTGTTGAAGTCAGATTGCCAAATGCAGCACAGACATATTTTAAAGATGTCTGGTCTTATAATTTCTTCTCTTGGCCATCATAACTGATCCAGGAAAAATGCCCACCTCCGCTTTGGAAGTGTTGGGTACCATAAGTTTTGTGTCAATGTACAGATTTTGTCCCAGAGTAAGAACTGCATTCCGGGGACTGGGGAGTTTTGAGATTCTGCACCCTGGTGAGGAAACCAGTTTCGGCATTTATAACTGGGAGCCAAAGCAGCTTGTTTAGGTGATTACAGAATTTTCAGAAACAGAAGAGAAGGGAAAGAAATCAATGAGTAGAAATGATTAAGCACAAGGATATAATACCAGGAAATAGTTGCTTTATCCATCTGCATTCTTAACCATCATTCATCACAATTAGTTGCTGTGCAGTACCTGCTACTATAAATAGTTTTCATTTGACCTTTTCTGCAGCTGTTGAAAACAGAATATGCAATACACCTTTGAATGCTTCCACATGTTCCGTGTGGGAACTGGTGCACACTCGTGCATTAGACAAGCAGAATACAGAAATGGTCACAAATAGGCTCTTGATGCCTCTGGGCTGAGTTAAGGCACTGCCTTCTCCATTGGTGCTTTTAGGGTAAACGCGTCCACCAAGGGTGCAGAACTGCTGTGGTGAGCAGAACGACTGCTTTGGAGAAGCTGTCTGTTCTGACACACACTAGCTGCTCAGTGTTGGCTTCAACCCACATGGACTGCCTTCCTTCCAGCAAACCTCGTGTTCTACAAGTGCATCTAAACCTCCCACTTGTAACTCCAGAACTCTGTCTGGGAGGAGCCTCAGGAGTTTCAGAAGACCTTTGCTTTGGGGCTTCTAGGCATTTATTCAGCTCAGGTGAGTCCGTTTTTTTTTTTTTTTTTTCTTTTGTCCTAGATTTAGTCCCTGTAGGACCAGCTAACCATCTAACTCAGGCTGATGTTGCAATGTGACAAAAGGCTGTGAAAAGTAACTCACATCTGTATGCTAGTCATCAGTATGTGGCAGATGCATGGTCTGTTTTTTTCTGTGATCTCTGGACAAAACAGCAAAGAATTTTGCTTGGGATTAATTAAAGGCAATTTCTGCACGTGGCCCTGTGTATTTATGTAACCCATGTTACATTTCCTGAGAAGAGATTGTGGTTTGGTGCTTTATACTTGGAAAGACTCATAGAAACTGAAAAGAGATCGAACAATACAAGATTATTTATCTAGGATAAAACAGAGAAAGAAAATGAATTTTCTGCTGTGCTGTGACATCATGGTCGTATTTCCTTATCATATTGTTCTTTTTGATTTTTCAACAAATGAAACAGATAATCAACCAAAATATTCTCCTGCCTGCAGACATCGTCCAAGTCTATCTCAGTTATGTTTTCTATCTCTTCCTCCCTTTTACTTCCCAGATGCTTCCATTATCTGTCATGGTGCAGATTTTCTCTACAGCTTGTGTCAATAACTGCTCTAATAATACCTTGTGCAAGCATTTGCCATCACAAGAGTGCCCTGAAGTTATTTTTAAACTCCACCATATGAAAGGATATCTAACTGCCAGCACTTGTGCTGCAGCTCACTGGTACAAAAAATACGTGTACAATTAATTGCTAGTATTAAATTGCAACTTGCAATTTAGTTGGGTCTGCACTTAATATATTCTTTGAAATAGATATGCACGTGTGTGCACACCATGTGTTTGTCTTGAACAAGAATGGCTAGGACCATTATGTTGTACAATGAGCTAAGCAGTAAATAAAGACAGACCTGGCCAGTCTGTGACTTAGAGCAAAGAAGCAAACTCAGCAAGGTGTGTAGTGAGTGAGCACGTGTGTTTGGCTGCTGAGTTAGGATGGAAATTGAAAGTTGTAGGCCCATCCTCTTTGCTGTATGGGCTTCAGAGTGGTGTAATTGCACATCTGAATATCAGGATAGTTTCATTCCATATGCAGTTAGAGAATTGCAAAACTAATACGAATGCTCAATTATCATAGCAACCACATTATTCTAACAAAATGCCCTCCTGTTTCCTTTATTTTAATTGCCTGTTTAGCATGTTTTGGGTGGTGTTTTTTTTGTTTGCTTTTGTTTGTTTCTTTGTTTGCTTTTGCTGTTGTTGCTAGAGTATTTTCTTAATCTGTCTTGAAAGTGTAAGAAGATAGTTCTGCATTTCTGTTCAGTCTGGGGCCTGTAGTTGTGTGATATAATGGCTCACATGACACTCATATTGAACATGTCTAATACGAATGGAGAAGAGACCACTCTATCTATTTGTATATCCATAAAATAGTCAGAAATTTAATATAGCTGTTGCCATTGCTTATTAACAAGTCCAGTTTGCCAGGGTTTTCATGAACTTTGCGTTTCTGAGAAAAATCTATATCTGTCTGTGCAATTACGATATGATTCACATGTGAGTATCTATTACAAGAGGGCCTGATAGCCCGTGTTACTGAGCAGGATCCCACTGCATCCTTGTTTTAAACACAACAAAAATATAGTCCCTGAGAACCTTGAACTGTTGGTATACTTCAGTTTTTCTATACTACCGCTTTAGCTGACTGGGGTCCAGCTACAGGCATGTGGACACTGGAAGACAACCCTTACATTGTCTCCTTTATCTCTGGGAATCAGTGAGATGCTTTGGAAATGCAAGGACAACGTGTGTTCCAGTGGACGGCCATGGTAGAGGCCTTGTTGAGATTCTTTGCTCAGTAGCCTGTTTGCTTCTCCCACTGGCGAGCAATTGGTTAGGTGCGCTTTCGAACTTGGTTCAGTTTTACATTTACTTTCAATAGAACAAAACAGAATGATCTATCCTGCTGCACTTCATGTGATACAATAAGGTGAAATGGCTTGGAGCACCCCCAACCTTATTTCTCTGTGTTGAAATTTCTCACTGTCTGATAGCAGTGGTATAAAGTTGACTCCCTGAGCAGCAAAGATCAATTTCTCCTTTGAGTAGCCATACCCTCCAAAGAAGTATCCTTTCCAGTTATGTTTTGAAAGTCATCAGACATGCTGTTATAAATGATCACTGAAGATTACTGGAGATGCTGCAAAATAATAGTGAACCAAGTAGCATCTGTAATTTCCACGGCTGGTTTGCAATCATGGCTCAAAATGAACCCTATCTGAGTTGCAGGGCTAAACTTTTTTTCCCTCCCCTTTACTGCTGTATAGCACAGTTGAAATAGATACTGCCTCATGAATTTTTATACAAAAGGCTGAGCTGCAATCCACGGTACTAACTGCCAGCTTTCTTTGTGAAGATCAAGACTAGCTTAGAGAATATTGGAAGGAAGTCCACATTTGCAGTTCCTGTCAGGTTGTATTAAAGCTCAAGTGACTCTGAGATGTGTATTTCTGATGTCCCTACTTCTTAATTTCTCCAGTATAAATCAGATGCTACTTGAGGACAATATTTATCACCATTTCCGTTTGTTAGTACAAGGTTTACTGTTTCATGAGTTTTATCACCACCATAGTCTGCATTTTCTTGTGAGTCACTGATGTCATAAACACCTTCAGTGTAAAAGAACAGGCAAATCAATTTTAATGGAAAATTTTCTGTGATACCTGTGTTCTTCTATGTCTTTAGAAAGTTGAATTGTCTCACCATAATGCCCTGGGCGCTGCTCTGGTACCAAGAACAAGCAGGACTATAACTGAAGGCATGAGTGTAAGCCCAGTGGCTATTAAGCTATGGAAGTTTAAAAGTTTCTTCAGATGACGTGGTAAACCTTCTCTCTGACGTTGGAGCTCTGTTTCTAATAGACCTCTAAGCAGTAGATGAGGCCACTAATTCTTATGTGTGCTTTTTCTTCCCATGTTGAGATCTGGACTTGCTGCAGAGTTTTTGGAAATAAACCAGATCACATTTGGCTGTCAAGAAAAGGAAGATGGGAAAGTCTTCCTGATAAATTCCTGCACTGAAAACTCAGATGTTTTCAGTCAAAGGCAAAACAAGGGAAGAATGTCAATGGTAGGTGGTTGTCTTTTGGTTTTCTATTTACTCCATAGCAAAATTCTATGCATTTCTTACATTCTTTTCTTAATAGAAATTTTGGTGGTTTCAATCCTTTCTTTCAAGAATTTATGCATTTCCTATAAGATTCAAGGTCCACTGGGAAAAGAAAAAGACTGCAACAAACAGTATTCATAGATTCACAGAAATACAGAATGACTTGGGTTGAAAGGGACCTTATAGACCATTTAATTTCAACCTCTCTAGGCACACAGTCCCCTGCACTGGTAGATAGGGATGGGGAACAGAATAGGCCCTGCATGATCCATGATGAGATGGTTTTGGACCTGCTCCAAAAACTGGATGCTCACAAGTCAATGGGACTGGATGGATTGCACCCTAGAATGCTGAAGGACTTGGCAGATGTGGTTGCCAAGCCACTCTTCATCATTCTTCAACAGTCCTGTTTGCAGACAACACCAAGTTGGGAGGGAGTGTTAATCTGCCTGAGGTAAGAAAGGCACTACAGAGGGACCTGGATAGACTGGATTGATGGGCCAAGGCAAACTGCATGAGTTTCAATAGGGCCAAGTGTTGGTCTTGCATTTTGGTCACAACAAACCCAGACAACCCTACAGGCTTGGGGAGGAGTGGCTAGAAATCTGCCTGATGGAAAGGGACATTGGTGTACTGATGGACAGTCGGCTGAATATGAGCCAGAAGTGTACCCAGGTGGCCAAGAAGGCCAATGGCATCCTGGCTTGTATCAGGAATGGTGTGGTGAGCAGGACTAGGGAAGTCATCCTGTGCCTATATTCATCACTGTTGAGGTCCTGCCTTGAGTACTGTGCTCATTTTTGGGCACCTCAGTACAGAAAGGACATTGAGGTGCTGGTGTAGGTCCAAAGAAAGGCAACAAGGTTTGTGAATGGCTTGGAGAATATGCCCTATGAGGAGAGACTGAAGGAACTGGGGATGTTCAGTCTGGGGAAAAGGAGGCTGAGGGGAGACTTTATTGCTCTCTTCAAATATCTAAGAGGTACTTACAGTGAAACCAGGGTTGGTCTCTTCTCACTGGTGACAGGTGACAAGACTAGGGGAAATGGCCTTAAGTTGCACCAGGGTAAGTTTAGGTTGGATATTAGGCAATTCTTCTTTACAGGGTTGTTAAGCACTGGAATAGGCTCCCCAGGGAGGTGGTTGAGTCACCATCCCTGGATGTGTTTAAAAACCATTTGGATGTGGTGCTCAGGGACATGATTGAGCAGAGGGTTGTTAGAGTTAGGGTAGTATGGTTAGGTCATGGTTGGACTCGATGATCTTTAAGGTCTTTTCCAATGTGAGTGAATCCATGATTCTATGATTCTATGATTCAAAGCCCTATTCAACCTGGCCTTGAACACCTCCAGTGAAAGGGTGTCCGCAGCTTCTCTGGGCAGCTTTTGCCAGTGCCTCATCATCCTATGAGTAAAAAATATTGTATTATCTAATCTAAATCTCTTTTGTTGTATCACTATTCTTCCTAATAATGAATTCTTGCAGGTCTTTCTAGGAACTGAAAGGCTGTCTCCTCAGAGCCTTCTCTTTTCCAGGTGGACAACCACATCTCCTTCATAGGAGAGGTGCTCCAGCCCTCTGATTGTCTCCATGGCCCTCCTCTGCACTTCCTCCAACAGATCCATTTCCTTTTTATGCTTGGGGTCCCAAAACAATGGCATACAATTCTTTCGGGCCTGTATTATGCTAATTCAGCTCACAGGAATGTCAAGGGAAACTCATCACCACCTGAACTTACTGCTTCATCTCTTAAAGTGCAACAGAAATTTCACCTTCTTGTGAAACAGGTAGGGCAGCTGGTGTTCAAGAAGCATCAATGGAATTTACTCCTGATTTTGGTGAAGAAAAATAGTAAGAAGCATGGGAATGAGAGTGATCTTCAGAGCTTATCACTCTTTAACACTTGGTTTCCCTTTCTTCTTCCTTTTTTTCTTCTTATGATTTCACAGGAGTATCTTGTCAAATCCTTGTTTTTATAAGGACTTCTATATCATTGTTTACTCTATTGTTAGTCTACTGTTAGCCCACCCAGTTGGTGAGACACTTGACTGCTGCCCTTTATTAACATACTTAGGAAAAGTACAGTAATACTTTTCTTTGCCCTGCATTGGCAAAGCTGCCTGGGAACACGAGATACTCCTGTGCGGGCATTCAGAGGGCTGTGCAACCAAGCAGTGTGAGTGGCATGTGTAGTCTGGAATTTTAGTTGGGACATTCCTTGCACCCCTATATCCTGCATAGTTTTGTGGTGACCTGCAGAAGGCCAGTGGCTGCTGAAATGACTGCTCCAGGTGGTGGCCAGTTTCTCTAAACTCTCCTCAGAACTGAATTAATAGTGTGGGCCCCAGAAAGCTGCATGCCATGGCTTGGTGTGGTCCTTTTCTCTTTCTGCCAGTCTCTCATGCAACGCACAAGCTGTAGAGTGTGTCTCTCACATTCAGAGCTGTTTTGTTTTAATGCTCTTCTCTCCATGGTAACTTTTAGATCCTCTCTGTCTATTATCTGTTTGTTGGCAAGACTGTCCCATTGTGATTAGGGGAGAGAACTCAGGGCTGTGGAGCTGTATTCCCTGCTCCTCTTCTGATTGCTGCATGATCTTGGATCAGTAACTTAGGGCTACACTTATATTTCTATGGATGTTAGGCACTTCAAGGTATTTCTGAAGCCCTCCAGCTGCTTGAGTCCTGTGAAATTAGGTGCCTAAATGCATTAAAAAATATGACTGGATGCTTTTTTTTTTCTTTTTAATTTTTTAAGGCTGCTTCATTCTTTTTGAGAGATTTGATTTTTAGTGACTTGATTTCCTCACTTAGCACAAGGATTTTATGTGGAAGCACTTATCTCTTTCACGTGATACAGCAAATGTAAGATTTTAAAATAAAAATGCTTTGCTGTTTGTTTAGTAATGATTTTATTTTTTTTCCTAGTCACTTAATATTTCCACTTGGAACGAACTTAACCACTGCTCATACAACATTCCAAAGCAGCACTGCTAAACTCGGAGTTCTGCTCAGCCATCTTCTCCTGATAGTTTCTGTATATATATTGGTTCTATCTTGCAGCATCTCCTATAAAAAATTAAAATAAGGATTTCTGTTCCATCTGACAAATCACGCATGATGCCAAAGATAAATGATTTGTGCTGTATATTCTCGAAAGTTATTTCCTCCTTTTTTATTTTTATTTTTATTTTTTTAATGTTCTATGGAAAGATTTGTGTGTGTGTGTGTGAATTCTGAATGATAGGTTCTTTAAACGGGCTCATAATGAGACGGTCTTTTATGTTAATTTGTGAATTTCACTGTCAATACTGATCAATAAATCTTGAACCAATTGAGTTTTTTAATAAAACTTAGCGAAGAAGGAGAAAGAACCACGGATTTGATTGCTTCCTTCAGCTTTTGAAATGTAAAGAACAAACACAGTGTCAGAATAAAGATTTTTTTTTTCTCTCCAGGTTAGGTTTGTGTGGTGTGTATTTAGTTACTCTGGCTGATTCATAGCCAGCAGTTTGCATCTTCAAGAGCAAGTACAGGGTGTTCCTTCTGAGATACACTGATCAGTTCTGCAAACACTGCTTAAACGATATCCAGCCATATTATGGCAGCTCCTGCCAGCACCTCTGTAAGTTAGGGGTTGTATCAGCATTTCCATTATAAATATAACATTTACACTGCTACCACCTTCCTTGATTTATATTGTGCTCCTGCACTATAACACAGAATCACATTTGCTTTGTTCACTGCAGCTATACAGCACTGCATATAGGGCTGAAGGCTCGAGGGATTTTTCTTCAAGTGCTCCGAAATCTCTCTCCCGCACTATAAAGCCTCACGTTGCCTTTTCAGCAAATATTGATGCTTTTTATTCAATACATGATTCTGTTTATACGCTGTGTACCTGGACTAAGGTTACTTACAATTTACCAGTACACATACTGCAGGTGCTTTAAATCCTTCCACATATTATCTACATGGTTAGTTGAAAGGAACAGATATCTTTCTGCACCAAAGACCTCATTCTGCATTCTCCATGTCCCTGGTTTTTGTCACAGAGTCAGGACAACAGTTTCAAATGTTCAAACACTTTTAATTTGACAGAATTGGGGAACTGAGCATAGTTCTTCGTGCAAGTTTGCTAAATTCATGCCTAATCAGCACCCACTGTATTCACGGTCCATTTATGAATAATTACAGATGGTTAATAAATCATTAATACATGATGTTACAGACCCAAATAACAATATATTATAAATTATATAATCATGTTATCAGCAAGCGGTGTTGGAAACTACCTTTATAAGCACACATTGGGCTCAGCAGCTTTCTGTGAGAACAGGCTTTCCAGTCATCTTCTACTTTAAAATACATAATTTGTCCGTTATAAGCTATTTTAAGGAAGTGGTCAGGCACTAGAATGGGCTGCCCAAGGAGATGGCAGAGTCATCATCCATGGAGGTGTTAAAAAAACATTTAGATGTTGCACTGAAGGACATGGTTTAATGGGAAATACAGGTGATAGCTGGACACTTGGACTGGAGGATCTTGTAGGTCCTTTCCAACCTCGTGATTCTATGATTCTATGATTCCATCATTTAAAGACGGGCATTGTAGTATTCAATACATTCCCCTATGGATTGACTGAAATTTCTCTGTAGGCTTTCTTTTCTCTTTTGCTTCATATAGCTTCGTACCTTCCACACTTCTTCTGAAGAAGAACATCCATGAATTGCTTGTTTCTTCACATTGAGAGCAGTGAAAACATTATTATTTTATATATATATATATATTCTAATTGGGATGCAAGCCACTTGAGAACAACCATTTTTAAGCATGAACTTACATGCTAAAAAACCAAACAAACATATCAGGGAGCCAGCCCACCTAAACGACCTTCTTTTCTGTCTTGTGGCACAGCTTGAAAGATCTTAGGCTTTAGATTGTAGGTACTGCACTGTGAATTTTTTGCAGGACATATCTGGGCAGGGCTATCATGCAGTGCTTCCAGGCTTTGATCTGACCAGAATCTAGTACTGGCTCCCTGATGGTGTATGGAGTGGGGAGGGTAAGGCTAAGTAGACCTGGGAAATCAGGTAACCAGCATGTCTCTCTCATACCCACTGCAGTAATAGGAATCTGGGAGGGACCCCACTGTGCAGGTACAAAGGCGCCACCTGTCCTGAAGAATAGACTTATAGAATCACCACTATTGAAAAAAACCTCCAAAATCATCCAGTCCAACCATCCACCTATCACCAGTATTTCCCACTGAACCACGTCCCTCAGTGCAACATCCTAATGTTTTTTGGGCACCTCCAGGGACAGTGACTCCACCACCTCTCTGGGCAGCCCGTTCCAGCGCCAGACCACTTTCTTGGAGAAGCAGAATTTCCTAATGTCCTACCTGAATCTCCCTTGGTGCAGCTTGAAGCCATTCCCTTCTAGTCCTATCGCTAGTTCTAGTCCTGGGAATAGAGGCTGACTCCCGCTCACTGCAACCTCTTTTCCAGCAGTTGTAGAGAGCTATGAGGTCTCACCTGAGCCTCCTCTTCCCCAGACTGAACAATCCCAGCTCTCTCAGCTGCTCTCCATAACTTTGTTGCCTTTCCCTGAATGCACACCAGTGGTTCAATGCCCTTCTTGTAGTGGGGGGTCCAAAACTGAGTGCAATAATCAAAGTGAATAAAATAGTAGTTCTGCAGACTTCAGGCTATGAAACCAATACCATTTAAATAAGAGCATAGATTAAGAAAAGCTTTAAAAAAATAAAAAAAAATTGAAGACTATTAGAACAGAAATCAACTAGCAAGGCCATTACATTTTTTCACCTGCTAAAGCAGCAGCAACTTTCTTCCCACCCCACAAATTATATTTACAGTTTCCTTGTGGTTTTTGCCCTGAAGTCAATTTTCACTCCAGCAACTTTTCTTCTGTTCTGTGCCTTGGCTCCTTAGGTCATTAACCTCAAGCAAGGAACTTTGTCAAATACTTTGAAAAATGAAGTCCACTCTATTTCCCTTGTCTGTCCTGGTGGCAATACAGCACATTCAAAGAATTCCAGCAATTTTCTGAGGCATGACCTGCCTCTCCTGAAACATGCTGGTATCTTTGCAATCTTTCAGCAAGCTGTGCTGTACCAAATGTCCCTCCATTTGATCTTCTTAAATATTTACTCAACTGTTTCCAGTGACTCGCATTCATCTAACTGGTCTCCAGTAACTTGACAAACTTGGCCAGCTTGATGGTTTGCTTGTTTGTTTTTAGTAACATTTCAAAATAAACAGAAAAATATTTTATCCTCACATTTTACAGTCTTTCCAAATGTAAAAAATCACTAAGCATTCTGAGGCTTTGGGTAAGTATGGTTGTGTGGTAGAAACAGACTAATCTCTTAATATTCTACCAGAGAGACAGATAACTTCTTCCACAGCTCTATCCACGTCTATTTTGTGTGTGTGTGTGTGCAGTGAAAATACTGTCTTAGTAACAAACACAGTAGAATTCCTGTTACTTGTGGGAATGTGGTGATTATTATGAAATTGTAGCGTAGCTGGCTTTCTTAACAACAAATTTCTTCACAAACTAAAGCTTAGAAGGAGATGGAATGGCTTCCGTCAGTTAGCTTGGTAAGTGGATCCGTAATGTTAAGCTGCTGGACTAAGTCTGAATAGACATGTACGGTAGAGGTGGGCAAATTCTAGAATCTGTTTAAAAATGACCATAACACCACATAAGTTGTGGCTTTGCTGTGATGCTCAGGAGTTACCCCTTAAATGCCCCAACAGTGTTTTCTTATATACTATTGGGCCAAATCCTCTGCTGTTTTCTGCTGGTGTCACACCATGTCTTCAGTGCAGACCTTTCTTCTCTCTCGTGGTCTGGCCCCAGCCTCACCATGCAGAAGATCATTTTAAGCTGAGTGGAAGAAATTTTTAGACAGCTTTGTTCCTCACAGTCTTCCCATCTCTTCAAAGGAGCAGGCACTCCTTGAACTGGAGCATAGGAAAGTTTGAGTGTTTAGATCAGAAAATCCAAGCTTGCTCTTTGCTGTCACTGAGAGGCTTTGAATGGCTGCATTGTGGAGCACCAGCCATAATGTCCTAGCTGACCACTGATCTTTTCAGGCACATTTCTTCTAACTGGGGCATCCTCATGGCATGATGAAGAGAATAATAATTTAGGAAGAAAGTATAGTGCATCAATCAAAGCTCCTTTGCTCTCCAAGCTGGCTGGAGCAGGTCTCTCCTGACCTGCAAAGCTCCCTGAAAGGATCAGGTGAGTGAAGGATGCAACAGCAAAGTATCTGAAAGAGCAGAAACCTGAAAACATCTTATGCAGGATAGGAGAACAGTACAGGTTTAGTATTTCTGTTGCCTTTTCTTGGATCATGGACAGTGATTGGTGAGGAAGGTGAATTTTCCCCTTGTCTTTGGCTTTTCTGTTTTTTTTCTTTCTCTAGCCCCCTATTCCCCCCATGCCTCTTCTCTCCTCCCTACTGTAGCACTTGCTGTCTTGTAAACTGAGCAGTGTTTTTCTTCCAAAGAAAAAAGACTGATGTTCATCTCCTTTGCATCTGCCCCTGGGGCAAACCTTCTCTTCCTACTCTGCTGCAATGGGTATAATTTCATTCCTCAAAGCACTGCTTTGCTTTTTGGCAATAGCTAAATACGCTTCTGTGAAGCTTACTCTAAATCTCTCCTGAATAAGCAGCATCCATTCTTGTTTGTTTGGCTAAATTGGTTCTCCAAGAATCGCCCCAATAAAGCAGATGGCACAATCAAACATGTAGAGATTAGACAGAACATAACATTTGAGTTGATCAAAATGTTTATATAAATATATATATTTTTTTTGGTCAGAGAATGGCATTTCAGTCAAACTAATTTTTTTTTTTCTTGAAAAAACATTAACATTTGCTACTTAATTTCTCAGAAACTGAGAAAGTTTTTCCTTCACTGGTAAGATATATTTTCAGTTTTCTTGGTTTTCTAAAACAGAAATTGAAAGGGAAATGTTGATCTGAGCGAAAAAAAAAAAAAAAAAGAGCTTTATAGGTTATTTCTAGGGAAACAAACTTTTCTTACGTAGCTTTGGATACACTGCGGCTTTAGAGAGAATTTGAGATCTAATTTGCTTTGTCAGCTTGTAGCAGCACGGAAGTTCTCCATACACCGCCAGGTTATGTTTAGATTGCCAGTTTTAATATTGGCTTTTTATTTGTTAAAGAATCTAGTAGTGTTAATTCACTTTAGATAATATGTATATAGTCACAGTAGCATTGCTGATAGGTTTGCTGATGCACGGCTCTGCCAGCGACTGTGGAAGAGAAGACGTATCCAAGATGAATGCTGCCCCTGAATGACTAAAATGCTCAAAGGGGAAGAAATTAACCATTGGGGATTTTTTTTTTTTTTTTTTTTTTTCTGGGAGGGAAGGGGGATTAGAGAGTGTTTACAAGTACATACATTAGGTTTGCAGTGAAAGGTGTTGCTATTTTATTCAGAATTGGGATACATTTCAGTCCTACACCTGTGTTTCAATTATAAATGCTTAATCAACTCACATACCTAAACCTTTTCATCCCACTGCTAAACACATATCTATAATAGACCAACCTGCATTTTTAGTAACTGAAGTCACCTTACAATGTTGCCCTCAACCACTTGTACTGGCTAATGTTGACCACATTGCTGGCTGCTAAATTGGATGCAAATATGCAAATGTGTCCCTTTTTCCTGGTACTTATGTGACATATATTTAGTTTGAGCTGATTGCTGATAATCCCTAAACTTCCTGCAATGAATGTCCATTCTCTCTGTCACTGCCAATTAATAACTTTCTTCTGCATGGCTGTATTTCTTAAAGCATTCTATTCTGTTTGTTTCTCCTGGGACTCTGATACTCCACTGATCAAAACCTCCTAATTTTCTTCCTCTGTTAGGTTATGATTATAATATTACAACTGGGCTCAGTGGGTTTTGCAGAGAAGAGAAGATTCAGAGGTGATATTACTACTTTGTCAAAAGTTAAGGATGAATACCTTGCAGTGGAAAAAGGCTCAGTAAGAGGACTGCTTGCATATGAGATGCGTTGCTGTTTGTCGTCTGCTTCAGTCTTCCCTTTCCCATTTCTAGTTTCTGCATACCATTTCTAAAGAACCTCCTTTCCATAATTTCTATAAGATTTCATTTTATTTGTCGGAGGCAAGCAGAAACTAAGATGCTTCCCATCTTACAGGTTCATTCTTGTTTCTGATCCATGGAGCCTGCATTTGTTCTATAAGAATTCAGCAACTCATTTGTTCTTTACAATGCCTTACATTTGTGTCTGATGCTGTTCTTCATCTCTCTCTACGTAAGTTGTCATTTTTGTCAACTTTGAAAAAGTTTCTTGGAAATACAAGTAGAAATAGTTAAGAAAAGATGCAAAATAAATGGAAGGTTTCAGTTTGCCAGCCCTCTACCTGCCCAGTGTGTGCAGACCTGATGCACTTTGTTCTCCACAGTGTATTAGGGTGTCCATTATCAGCAATGGAAGCTTGTTAACACGGTAACACAGAGACTATCCATTATTCCTCTTCCTCCTTTATAAAGAGGCCATTAAAATAGAGCCAACCTTCTTTCCCTACAGTTTGAAATTTGAACAAATTTAATTTCTATTTATTAGGAAAACTCGTGCTGCTGGGGGTAAAAAAAGCCAGTTTGACAGTTTTGGAGTATAAAATCCTTTATTCATCAGCAGAGCAGGTAGAGGAAGTGGCTGTTTCTCTTGCCTTGCCAATTTTGGCTCATCTCTGACCTAGAGGTAACACCTCAAGCTTGGAGTTCATTCTCCTCGTCTTTCTAATCATTGGGCTCTCTGCTGAGGTAGGTGCCAATTAGCACAGGCTATTTTTGTGATGTGGACATCTGACCATTAAGAAGATGGAAACCATGAAATTTGCTTTGTGCAATGGTGGTTTGTCATCATCACTGTCTTGAGCAGATTCATGCTGGTAACCTGAATAAGTTTGGCTGGGTTAGTGTTTTCTGGTTAATGCATTTCCATCTCAGTTCAGTCAGTTCCCCACAAGAAGAGCAAGTTTTCATGAAGAAAAGGGCAGTATGGAGTCCACTGGCAGCAAGTCAATCACCACAGATCTGAGCAGTGCCTCTGACCATCTTCTGCCTGAGGGTCTCTGATATTCCTGCCTGCCCAAGTAATGACACATTTTCAACTTTTTACTTTCCTCAGTGCAGGGGTTTAGGATCTTTAGAAATAAAGATATAAGATCTCCACAAGTTGGAGAAAACCTCTGGAAACCTCTTCTGAGGCTTACGAGAGAGCTTGTCTTAGAAAGACATCCTGGTGTATTGTGGTAGGGGTGTATGCTTATTTGCTAGCACTAGTAGAAGACAGAAACCCAACTGGAAGAGAAGACTCCCGGGGGTCTTAGGATCATAGAATAGAATCATAGAATCACTAGAGCTGGAAAAGACCACTAAGATCATTAAGTCCAACCATCAGCTCATCCCACCATGCCCACTAACCACATCACTCAGTGCCACATCCACATGATTCTTGAACACCTCCAGGGACAGTGACTCCACCACCTGCCTGGGCATCCCATCCCAATACATACCACTCCTTCTGAGAAATTTTTCCTAATATCCAACTGAAGAGGCTGGACTGCTGTCCTGGCAGCCATGAATAATAATCAGTACCTTGGACACACACATAGTGTTTTTAAGTCTAGGCTGAAGTCATCACATGCAGAAAAGTCTACAGCACTTACAGCTGGGACCTGCATCACTTGCTTGCACAGAAAGGAGCCAAGCAATCCAAACAGGCTTTGAAATGTGTTTCTAAACTAGCAGAGGAGAGGGTGGAGGATGCTCACTGAGTATAGCAGGGCAGTGGAAGCCCCATCTTGTTTGAAAACTTGAAAGCATTCTGAGCTATAAATCTCATTAATTTCATTTCTTTTCAGAGGGTGAGGTGAAGTGTGGAGGATAGCAGTACTGATGAGGATTAAACTAGCAAACAGGATGAGTTTGTGGAATACCTGGTGCTATGCAAAAAGTGGTCTGCCTCTGATACGTGTACCAGGAGAGACAAGGAGAATGTGTGAGCTATGGCTCAGTTCACACTGTGTTGTGTGATTGTCTTCACCAAGATGAAGAGAAAGCAGACCACCATCCAAAATATGAAGCCTCTTGTTACACAGCTTTTTTTTTTTTTTTTTTTTTTTTTAAGGGAAAAGGAGCTCTTGAATTTGGAAATTTCCCAGCCTCTTATCTATTCTTATCAGTCACATCCCATTGCATGACAATGCTGATGTAAGGTGGACTGATGGAACTGGGTGGGATGTGTCACAATGTGGAGCACGATGTGTCAGTCTGACAAGTATAAAAGACATTATTTCTTATAATCTGACTTATTTATTTATTTATTTTTAGCTGCATTTCAGAAAAACAAAATTGTCAGGCCACCCTAGCAGTAAGGTAGAGAATTAAAATGGAACCAGTTGTTTGCGGGCACAGGAACAGAAGAAAAACTTGTAGTATTTTCTTGCACCGGGAAAGGAAGAGACGGCCTCAGTCACCAGGGAGAAGAACAGATGTAGTGGGGCAAACAGGTCTGGGAATGCTGTGCATGTAGGTGCATACAGCTACAAAGAAAACCTGCACCATCTCTTCTGCAAATTACATGCAGGTTGCAGAGGCACTCGTGCTGTTTCATGTTGCAATGCTCAATTTGCAGCATGAGACGCCAGAGCTAAGGGTGTACCTAGAAACCTGGAGCTGGTGCTCCTGGTAGTAGAGCTGTTTCTCTCTATGGCTGTAATGTCTCTGTGCAGGTGTGCCATTCCATGCTCAGCATGAGCAGTTTGGTAGCTAGATCAGCTACCACTCCTCTTCCTTCCTTAGCCCTCACTCAGAACTGAACACAGATGTCTCCCACTTTGCTATTGTCACTGGTGTAAGAAATACTTGTCTGATGATAAAATACAAATCTGAATTAGAAGAGAGACTTCTATGCAAGTTGCCAACAAAATATACTCTAGTCTTTGAATTAATCTTCTGAATAAAGCTAGAGCCAACCGGGAAATCTGGTAGGACTCCAAGAGATATATATATTACATAGCAAGAGCCTGACAGAGTCACCTTTATGTGTGTTTCAAGGTACCAGGAGGGGAACGTTCTCAGAAAATTAAAGGCAAGTCCTGTAGACATCAGTCTTACTATCCTTCATGCTTTGCTCAAGCTTGATCTGCAGCTTCTCCAACTGCAGTCTTGTAGTACATTTTGCTTCAGAGCACTGTGCAGATTTCATCCAAAGCAAGGGTTTTTAGAACTGCTTGGTTTTTTTTGAGCTGAATCCTGTTTTCTGCTAATGTTCTGTTTCTCTGCTGAAATATCTCACCATGGCAAGATTTTTTCTTTTTGGCAGCCACTGAAATCACTTGGTTGTGAACTACCCAGATTTTATCAGACAATTAGCAAATCAGCTCAGTGTGTGTGTCCCCATGTGTGTGTCTGTTTGTGTGTGCTTGTGTGGTAATTGATGTTCATGATATATGGCTGGCTGGCTGGAATATCTCACTACCCACACAAAATGATTGCTGATAAGAAGGCCTTTTCCAGCTCAGCATTAGTACGCTTCATCTGAAATTGGCTTTGCTGACAAGTCTTTGCTTTTCATTGTATGCTCCTGATGGAAAATGTATCATTGTTCCTAATTTCAAGCATAATAGTTCTGTAATAATCTCCTGAGGAGATATTAAATTATATTTATTTGCACTGTCTTGGGTGATCATGCAAGTTACTAGCATGACAGCAGTAGCAAGACCTGGATACAGAACAAAGAAATGGCTTGCCAAACTAGCAAATATGAGCTCCAACTGTGGTGGTGATATATGAGGTACAGATAGGTGAAATGTCTTTTTTCAGGAATGATGGGCTCCCAGCCTCCACAGACAGGTGAGTTTGAATATTACCCTCAATCTCACTTCAGCTGAATTAATGCTTTTGCCACCCAGCAGCCCCAGGATGCTAGTAACTGTCAGTCATCAGCGATCTGCACTGCATTTATGGTACCAAGTAGGATGCTGGTTTGGACAGAAAATGCTACTCATAGACACACCGGTAAGTAGCCACGTACTGTTCCAATGATCGTCCTCCTTTTGCACACATATGTGTATCTGGATGCTCGAAACAAGTGAATGCCTATTAAACACACACCATGCAAAATGAGATCTGTGCCTTAACAAAGGCATTGTAGCGAAGTAATTTCTTCACCTGCCTTGATGAAGAATGCGATGTGGATGTGGAATCCCTGCAAAGAAGTGCATTATGAGATTTCTTTCTTGCTAGTTCAGCCCTATTAATCTGTTCAGCATGAGCTCGAGTATTTTAATAACAGGCATGGAATATTATGCCTACTCTAAAATGGCTTGTTTTTAAGCACTTACTTGGGCTGTGTTTGCGTTAACCTAGTTGAGGAAAAAACAGGTTTTAAGCTTATCCTCCTTTTCTTTCCATAATCGCTGCTACGGGGCAAAACATACCAAGTGTCTAATAAGAGAAATAGCATTATCATATGCTAATTTACAGTAACGTTAAGAATTGCACTAGGAACAAGCCTCTGTGTTGAAATCCATGCTTAAGAACAGTGCTGTGGTTTGGCTGGTTGTCCTTTGGGGAACAGCGTTTGTTTCACTGAGGCCACAGATATGTGTTGATATAAGGCTTCTCATTCAGGAGCGGATTTTATTCTGATTTTACCTGTATTTGTTTCCTGCTGAATATTACTGCTGGAAAAGATAATCAACATGCAGCTGAAGACTATCAGCTCTTTGCTCAAGAGCAACCTCTCCATCCCTGACAGAAAGAGAGGCTGACAGCTTCCAAAAGAGTTTCTGTCTATTTCTCTCCCTCTGGAAAGCAGAGAGCTTCACTGGAGAAGTCCAAGGGTAAGAGAAATTGCAAATGGAGAAGGGAAAGGACATCTGAGAGCCTTCACTAAGTAATCAGAGGACTGAATGATTTCAGACAAAGACAGGAGTTATATAATACATTCCTACTCTGTGAGTAATCAAATGCAAAGACTGACATGTTGCAAGTGCTCCCAAAACTGATCCCAGGCTTACTGCAGCCATTCCTGCATGCAAAAACAACATTTAATGGAATAATAAAAAATAAAACATAAAAAATAAAGTAAAAAAAAGAAAAAAAAAAGAAGTGTGATTGTACTCCTAGGACAACATTCTGAATTTTTCCCTGTTGGACCCTTGCCATTACCATGGCAAAATGCCTGGAAACTGCCTTTCTTTTCCACAAAAAAATGTTCTGAAGGAAGAACAAAAGAAGTTTGAGCTTTTGGCAGATCATTGGAGATCTCTGTGTTCAGATCCTCAGCTGGTGTAAATCAAGATAACTGTGGTATTGCTACAGTAGTTAAAAAGTGACTGACTCTCCTATCCATCATGGCTGGCAGCTGTGAGGAATATTATTTTAGAGCTTAGATGGAGATGCTGGATGAACTGCTTCTACTGCATAGAACATGCTTTCTTGTTAAGAAAATATTGCTTATTCCTAATTGTCTAAACGCCCTTGTAGATAACTTCATGGTACCTCCTGTAAGGCTTTTGTTGTGTGTGATACTCCAATTTATTTCCTTCGTTTGTTAGTTGAATGACACACTAATCTGCTATGAAAATTCAAACAAGATCAATGGAGATCGGGATATATGCTTTAAATGTAAAAGGTCCTTTCTTTGTTTAATCCATGTTTCTGTATGATATCACGGCATAAATAGCAAAAGACTCCCACCATTAGCCTTAAATAGTCAGTAAATAGTAATTGGTAAAGGTGAAAGGCTTTACGTTTTTGTGGCCAGTGGTGATGAACACCAAGCACCTCGAGAGCTCCATATATCTAAAGACTGGACAATTGTTTAAATGCAAGGATCTGCAAATCCAGTTTTTCATTGGATAGAGATGAAATACATAAACCCTCCTTTGCACAGGAACTCTGATGCAGCATATATGTCTAGTACACGGCAATGAGATGTTTTCTTATTCTTTTACACACAGTTCTGGGGAAATTAAATTAATCTGGGCTATGTCAGTATACGTGTGTGCCCACAATACCACTTAGATAAGCCAAGAAAATTTCATTCTTGGTTCATATCTCTCACTGTTTCATGGCCAAATCTGCATTTGAACTGTTGTTGAGGTTTGAAAACAAGGTCATTGATGCAAGGAAACACAGGTATGTATCTCCACATGCCTGTGTCATGGGTGATGATTGAGTGAACCAGCATCAGTGTTCTATATCCAGGTGATGGCAAGGGAGAAATGAGAGTGGAGAAAGACTCAGAAATCCCACATTCCTTTATGTCCCAAATTCTCCAAGTTCTTGCTATCCTTTGAAAATGAAGCTGCTCTCCTAAGGTTTTATACAGCATGGAGTAAAACAATGAAATTTATCTTTAAAGACGTTCTGGAAGCCAGATTTTAAATTATATTGAAATATGTAACTCCTGATCTGTAGCCCAAATGTTGCATCATGTTTATATGTGCATTCATTTGTTTGTCTTCTGTTGGTAAAGGATATTATTTCAGGATCACCTAGCATTTGATTTGATTAGCTGTGTTATCATCCAGAGCATTCCACTGCTGTCTTGCCCATAGACTAAAGAAATATGTGTTTATCAGGGTAAGGAGCAAAGGTAGCAAATAAAATACAATTAAACTGGGAGAATCAAACCAAGATAAGGAGTAACAGTCCTCTGAACTTCCATGTTTACTCAGGGAAGTCCCAGATGTGACATGCTGACAAAAGAGACAAGGTGGTTTCTTCAGAGAAACTGACAGCTAAACCAGGACTGCTATTTTCTCCCTGAATTTTGCCTAGTGTTGTGGCCATGCCATAGTGTTCAGTGCTTATCCAAAGTTCATCTGTATGATGAACACTGCTGTGCAGAAGTTGCCCACACAACATTCTGCCTGGCTTCTAGTCTGACATTCTACCTTACTGAATCCACCTATGACCTTTTGTATGAGGCCAGTCTCTAGAGTTCTTCTTATCTATGTCTTGCTCATTTTCATTCCAAGTTTTCTGTGACTTCCTTTCTTGGTGTTTTCAGTTAGGTCGAAGTAGAAAACAGTTTCAAAATAATTTATATTTGTAATATTTATATGTAACTCACTTGAAACCCTCCTTTCTTTCAGCCCTCGACTGGCATGTAATGGCAGCACTGAGCCTTTCCAGTTAGATAGCCTGCATAGCTTGGTCGATGCAGCTAGAGCTGGTGCATGCCATGATTTCATCTTCTTCCCATGCATTCAGGTATCCTACATGTGCAAGCTAATTGTGATCTGGCTGTTATATTCAGTGCACAACAGCTTGGTGTGCCCTATATCCATGCATAATATATCTGATCATGCTGCATCTGAGATATTCCTTTGGTCCTTCCCTGTGACCTTCTGTGATTGTTCATAAGAGTCCCTGTATGTACCCAGCATGCTCTTAGGACAGACAATGTTTGGGAATTGTTCTCACTGATACAACAGTGTGTCTGGCATAAGTTTACTCTTGAGGACTCCTACAGGAAAAAAAAACAGTAGCTTGGGAATAGACTGAGACATTGCTAGCCTAGTGCCTGTGTTAGCAGTTTCCAGCTCAGTCTGCTGGCTGCTGAAGTCAAGAACAATTTCTTCAGTATCTTTTTTATATCAGGGTTTTGGGCTCTAGCTTCGTTCTGGGGATTTCCTGTGGCTTGTGCATTTCATCTTTTACAAGTGGTCCCTTGATCTTCCAAGGAGAGAGCTGGAATGAGCCATGAGAGCTGTGGGCAGGAGTTGTGGAGTGGAACAGGTGTGCTAGAGAGTTTGCTAGTGCTTCTAGCAAAGTAAATGCAAACACTATGAGTAAAGCCTCCCCAATTGAAATATAATGCAGCTTCTTTTTCTTTACCTACGTACTAAGAGTGCTTTTTATACATATATGATAAATACTAGAGAAATATTGGAGATTATTCAGCTCAAGCTTACACTAATGGCTGCAGAGGATAATAATAGGTAACTGTTTCCATGAGGAGTTCTTGAAAAGGTAACAGGATATCTAACATTTCGAATAGATGAAGTTATGCTTGTGTCTGCCCTTACGATCTTCTATTTTTGATTTTCTATACACAGAGCCTACTTGAAACATCTAAATATATTTTACTATTTTCTCTCTGAATAATTTCAGAAGATGAATTATGCTGATGTGAGAGAGCTATATTGGAGCTTCAGGGTGCTGGCATATATTTTTCAGATACTCTTAATGTGCCATGATTGGTTCTGTCACTCAGCTATATCTTTCTGGCAAAAACATTGGTGAATGGTGATAGGTGCACTACCTTTGCTTCCAGTAGACTAATCCTTTTAGGATAGATACTACTTGACTGATTTACTGACTGTGAGTAGGCACTAGCACATGTGCCTTAAATGAGCGTATACTAGCATGGCCACATTTCTCTACATTTCTGTGATGTATGGTGTATTGCCATGTGCTGACACTCTTCCTCTCTGAAAGCATCTCCTCACCCAGATGTAATAGTGGTGGCATGATTGTTTTCCCAACTCTGCCTCTCTCACTCATTTCTATTAGAAGTCTTTTTTGCTCCTTTTTTTCAGTCTCACACGGAGATGCCCTGATATCAGCTGGTGTCTCTGAGTGCTGCCGCAACATTAACACATTTTGAAATGAACTCTCAAAAACATTTACATGAGGGATGGAAGATGAACAGAGGATTGTTCTGACTTAAAAAAAAAAAAAAAAAAAAAAAAAGAAAAATAAGAAAGAAAGAAAATCCAAAAACAACCTATGTCTATATATATCTGCTAGCTGATGCAACATCTAGTTTGAAAGCTGATTGTGAGGACAAAGAAGGACCATAATACAAACTCAACAGGCTTTGGATACCCTAGAGATGATAACAACTTTTGAAATGAATTAATTTGCATGGTGAGCATTTGAACTAGTAAACAACCAGCAGTCCCACTTAATGTGCATTGGAATCTGTGCATAGTACAATTAGGGTACTGTGCGGTTAGAAAGTGGGTTGTGTCAGCTTTTTCCCTTCACTGACCAAAAGGAGATCTATGGCCCCGTGTAGCTGTGTCAGACAAACCCTCTCAGTACTCCACAAGAGGATCACAGAAACCAGAACGCTTCTTTTCCTTGATAAATCTGTGACAGGGAGGTATGTTTTCCTTCCAACACCAAATTGATGCAGCTTTGCTGTGACTGAACTCCAAAGAATATGAGCAATTCTCTTCTCCCAATCTCTTTTCTATGACTCCTAGATAGTGAGAAACACTGCCATCATTTACCTATGCAACCATTCTCTATCTTACTGTTACCCCATAAAATATACCCGAAGAAAGAATGAACAGTTGTCACTTTGTTGCTTGCACTGTCACTTTGCAAACTCTAAATAACAGTGAGATTATAGCATGTTATAAAAGTACCTTGAGATAAACCTGTCTGAGAGCAGGGCTGATATTTGCTTTTGGATTAGATTCTAGTTTGATCTCTCTCTCTTTCTCTTCTTCTTTTTTTCTTCTTTTTTTTTCCTCTCCTCTCCTCTCCTCTCCTCTCCTCTCCTCTCCTCTCCTCTCCTCTCCTCTCCTCTCCTCTCCTCTCCTCTCCTCTCCTCTCCTCTCCTCTCCTCTCCTCTCCTCTCCTCTCCTCTCCTCTCCTCTCCTCTCCTCTCCTCTCCTCTCCTCTCCTCTCCTCTCCTCTCCCTTTACCTTTCCATATACCTCATTTAATTCTATTAGATATACAAAGAATGGCATTGAGAGTGAAACAGCAAAGCACATCACTAAGCCAGGAAAGGAAGACTGGACTTAGTTCATTTAAAAATGAACTTAGTTCATTTTTAGCTGATTTGTTCATACTTGTAGCTGCATTACTCAGCCTTTCATGCAGTTCTCCCATGCAAGTATTAATTTGACTGGTTGGCTTTTGAGACCTTACAGGATCCTAGCACAAGTCTGAACAAAGTATATGTGGTGTCAGAGAACTTAATTCATACTCATACTGCAAAAAGTAGTGTAATGTTATTTATCTTTATATTTTAAAGGCTCAACTTGCTTAAAACTTGTATTCCAGAACTTGACCTCCACCTTCCAGAAATGTCATGCTGTGATTATTAAAACAGGAAATAAAAGAGGTGCTTGGGACATGACTTGGACAAAATGATAAGCTGATTCAAAGTTATACCCTGGAAGGTAAACATAAATAAAATATTCCACCAATGCTCTTTCTTCTTTTTTCTACCTTGTTTCACTTTGAGAGCTGTCCCAGGAGCAGCTCTTTTTTCGTTGTTTTGATTTTTTTTTATGGCTATATCTGATTTTACATGACTCCTTTTTTTTTTCTTTTTTTTTTTTCCCCCAATCTGTTTTTATTTCTTCATTTGTTTTTTGAAGTAGAATCTAAAAGAGCAAAAGGCTGTTCTCCTTCAGAGCTGTCTCTGTATAGATAGACTCAAAACCTCCTCTGGTCCCAGAGAAAACTTACTGATTGCTCTCCTTAGGCAATATAGTCTCCAGACCATGGCAAGGAAGGGTGATCTTGTGGATTGTTTCTCATCAAGAAAGGCAAGAGGAAAAGGAAATTCTTGAAATTCTTCCCAGAAGCATGGGCAAGCTCTTTGGTGTCTGTGATCTCTGATTACATCACAAGCTTGCTAGGGAGCCCTGGCCTCAGACCAATGATGGAATATCTTATTCTCCAACTCTTATTCTTAGGTGCCATTGATAGGGTTCTGTGCATATGCTAAATGAAGCTGTGATCCTTTTGTAAAAAGATGAAAAGTAAAAATAATCATATTTTTTGTGAGCTTGGGCTATTAGTGCTGGAAATTAGTGCTGGAAAACGGAATGGGCTTTCACCATGTGAAATATCCAAAGCTTGTAATTGACTTCACATGATGATGGTAAGAACCAGTATCAATAGGCAGGAAAAGCCAGGGATGCCTTGTCAATTTAGACATGGTTTGCCCTGGTATGGCAGCCAGTGATTACATCAGCTATCTTGATTTGTTTTGCTAACCTGTCCACCGTAGGCTAGTGTGCAAAAACCCCAAGCCATTTCATCATGTTGTCTGACAAGCACCCATGCAGGACTTGTGGCTTTCATTACTTATTAACCTGGGATGGCTGTGAACTGACCACATAAAGGCATAAAGCTTTCTATCATGCTGTCAATCCCTTGAGCTGCCAAGCACACCTAAATATATTTTACTGTTCAGAGCAAAGCATTGTGCTGAAGCCCATTGCTAATCCTCTTCCACCACCTCCATCACATCATTAGCTGAAAAGTGAGACTCTCATCAAATTGAGAGGAAAACAAGTAAGAAACATAAGAGCACAGAATGTGGGTGAACCTGAAGGATTGCTCAATAATTATTGTCTTGGCTGAAGAATAGGAACAGTTCTTTGGAAATGAGACCACATCTCACTTGACTATTTGACTACCTTGTCCTAGGGGCCTTGGTTGAAGTTCTGACATCATTGTCAGCAGTTTTCTTATTTCAGGCTCACTGAGCTTCCTGCTGTGGAAGAAAAATGGGCTAAAAAAAGAAAACTACTAGAGCTTAAAAGCACTCTGTTAGCAGAGCCAGCAATGGAGACCTTGGCTGATGAGTCATTTCACACACATAAGTGCAATACTAATCAATGAGAAATACTATAAGGAGCATTCACAGGCAGGAAAAAGCAAAACCAAAACCATCAAGATGCTAAGGGTGGGGAAAATGAGGAGGGCTGCATACATGTATGTGTTTGTGTATGTGCGTGAGAGACAGACAGACAGACAGACAGACAGAGAGACCAGGAGATAAATGAAAGTTGGAGCTGGAGGTAGTTCATTGAAGCATCTTGTTTTCTGGAGCAACTCTGGGTCTCATTGCCTTGTTAGTGAAAATGCCTTATCTAAGTATTTTGGATTTCATAATGAGGAATTGTATGACATTTTCATCATGTATTTATGACTTGCTGTAGAGATTAACTTTTCATAGACATTTGGAAATCCAGTTGCTAAGAAGACTGACTTTGTTATCTCTAGCATGAATTCTGTCATTATGTACCTGTTAAGTATGTATTGGCAATTTATTGACATTGCTATTCAAATTAAATTCTTGAGTAATTAGTCACCAGTGGATTTGCTTTCCCAAGTTGCAGCAATATGTCTCAAAACCTTTTCAAGCTTCTTCCAAGCTTCTCTCATTGGCATTTTTCCAAGACATTTCTTAAGAACAAGCACTGAAGCTGATATTTAGAACATATGGTGATGATGTGTTTGTATGTTCATTAAATCAAGATACCAATGAAAGAAAAGTGTAAGGCTTTCTATCCTTTTAAATGAAATTGTCAACCTAGATATCTATTGCTTTTGCTGAAATCCAGCCTGAAATGACTTGTAAGCAGTGCTCTGTTATGATGACAAATTAATTCACATCAGACTTTGATCACTGCTTGAAAAGTTTTCAGACATCAATTTCCAGCAGTTGCATTTAGAAAATGAGAATTCAGTTTGGAGGCTCAGAATGAAAACAACAAAAGCCAAAGTGTAGCTGGTATGCAAACCTCCAGAAAAATGCAGGGAATTCAATAGAAGTTTCTTCCACATGTAAGACAAAGAATTTCAGCAGCACTAGCTGATATGTACAATTAATGTTCTACATATGGCTCACTTTACACAAAGCCCGTCGTATTATTCCTACTCTTATATACAAATGCATGCGCTCACACAGAATACATCTGTCTGTCTGTCTTTTCCTATTGGTCCGTCTTCTTGCCATGTAGCATGTCAAAAGGAAATGAAAAAGGGAGGGGGAGGGTATCTGGCTTAAAATAAAATAGAATTATATTAGCCAGCCTAATAGTGAAGGTGCATTTTGGAAATATAGTTCTGTATATCTAATGTTTACCACTTGACTTCTCATGCCTCAGGCTCAAAATGCATAATAATGCAAATTAAAACACAGCAAATGGAAATGCTAGAATCTCAAAGATAACCATACCTAATGCAAAGTATGACAGAACATCTGCTCTTTAATTAATCTTACGTAAAGACTGAAGCTGTGCATTAAGATGCAGAGTGTTTATGACAACTGTTTTTTGTAGTTAACATGCTCCTGGCCTCCCTCATGTAATTGTTTCTGCTTTGTAACACACATAAAGCCCTGATAAACAACAGCCACCTAGAAATAAAAATGTTGGGAAAGGAATAGTTCAGAAACACAAAGTCAAGATGTTTTCAGGGAAGCATAGGTGTAGCATTTAGGTGTGTGGAAGTGGTTTTTGATGATGTTGAGAAGAATCTCACATCTGGTGATGACAGCTGAAATCGTGTGAACAAAGTTAAAAATAAAAAAAAAAAAATGCAAAGAAGCCCTTTTGCTTTAATGGGTCGACACTTTTTGGGTGGTCAATTTGAGATGTGTTCTGTGAGTCAGATTATCAGATTATCAGATTATTTTTTCCACTGCCTTTCTGAAAAGGAGGGCAACTTGGAAGTATTTTCATCAAGCTACACCAAAACATTAGTGATTTCTGAAGCTCTTTGCCATCTTTTCAGTTTTCTCTTCATCAGCACTGCATGCAGGTGTTTGTGTGGATGCAGTTTGTACAAAGAGCAAATATTTGGAATCTGTGACAGAATGATTTGCTTTGTCAAGTCTGATGCATTCTATTTTCTTGAAAAAGTAGTACTTCAGTTATCAGTGTGGATATGGATGCACAGTAATGGATGCTCTGAGTGGTTATTATTCTGGAGATGACTTGACAAATTAATTTGCTTTAATCAAGATAACTGTATAAACTATAACTGTTAGAACCCATATTTACCCTTTGCCTAAGGTAAGAAATTGCTCTTGGCCTAATTGCAAATTAAGAGACCAGTCATAGCAAGACACGAGAAGAGTGAGCAGTAATTCTTCCTTCTCACTGGCTACAGTGTGAAAGCATCATTACCATCAGGAGCTTTAAGAACTCATGAAAGTCAACAGGTTGACTGTTACTGTGGCTCAGACCTTTGGGGAAAATAAGAACTTCCATCATCTTTATTCCCTTGTAGGATGGCACAGCCTCGGACACAATCTGACACTCAAGTACCGATACTATGTACCCATCTGGTGCAAAGATGTTCTTATCTAGATTTGTGATTCGAAATCTTACTCTGTATAAATTGAATAAAAATCTACATGAGGATTTTAACTTTAGGTTACTGGGAGATGTCTAGTTGCAACACATAGCCAGTCGTACAACCTGTGAAGGAAAAAAGATTAAAGGAGGTAAAAGAGCTACAGAAATATCAGAGAGAGAAGCAGGAAAATTAAAATTGCATTTTCTATGTTATGCTAGTTTCTACCAGCTATTTAGTTACTTGGTTGTGTTTTCTTAAGATAATGTTTCGGACTTTTGTATATATCCTATGTGAAGAGAGCTACATAAGGCATCCTGAAAACTTTTTCTGTTGGGATAAATGGCTGGAGTCCTGAATAAAAATGATAGGATACACTTGAAGCTAAATGAAAATAGGTTATCTGCAGAAAATATGAAGCTGGCATGTGGGTTGTGTCAGTAAAGAAATGTTTTTATTTGCCTAAATATGTAAAGGGAGGAAGACAGATAAACTGAAAGAAAAATGCCATCACAGTAGCGGTCACTCTGGCAAAAGGTTTGTAAACCACATAAAATAGCTGCCTCTCCGAAACGATGGCTTTACTGGAAACTGCATTCAGTTTATATGTGTGTGCATACATACATATATATGTCAAAGGTAACCTTGTTGCTGTGGGAATTGTCAGCAATGCTTTCCCCTGACGTGCTGTATTATAATTAGCGATTCTTGTTTCATCATCATGGGATGATGCAATGTAAATTCAGGCTTTCTGCTCAGTCCACTGCTTCCCATGTGTAGGTTTATTCCTCAAGCTGAAGCTGCGCAGCAGATGCCAGAGTAATGTCTCACTGTAATGAGGGACTGAAGAAGAACTGAAGCTTTACCAGCACTTGAATTGCTCTGGACTGCTCATCACTACATTAATTTATACTCTTAGAGATGGCAACAGGGTGTACGTCTCCTATGGAAGTGATTTGAAAGCTTGCCAAGAAAGAGCCTCAGTCCCTTCCTCCTTATAGTCCTGGCACGTAGAACCAGAGAAGAAAACAAAAAGCGCTTGTGAGAATCATCCAGGAAGAAAGGTTAACAATACAAACGAAAGGAGGAGAGAGAAAAGACCCCTTCCTCATTGAGACTGGATTTGTGCTTATTCTAATGGAACTTTTACAGACCCTGAATGTCCTCTAATCTGAACGTAATGCTCGTTGCTGTTTCTGCCGTTCCTTTGTTCGACATCCTGCCTGTTCTGCTTGTGGTTGGTGAGGGGAGGGGGAAGCGCAGCCAGTGGCCAGCTTTATCTTTGTGTGAGGAACAAATGTTGTTGTCATCCTCAAGGTCGTGGAGCATGTCTGCCTCACAAAACAAAGGGGTAGGCAGGGCCTTGTTTCTCCACCTTGTTCTCACCACACCCTGGACCTCTCAGGAAAAACCAGGAGCGTTTCTAATGTTTTCTTTTCCTGAAACACATCAAAGACCGTGAGCAGAGGAGGGAGATGCTTCCCCCGCTTAGGATAGCCCCTCCTCCTCCTTCTCCCCCTGCCTCCCCCACCCCGGCCGTATTTTTGATTCAGAAAATTGTGTGGCTTTAACCTCGGTTGTCTAATAATGTGTGACCTTGACTTTTCATGGATTGGAAGGATTTCAGTGTTGGCTTTATCAATGTTAGCTTTTTATCTGCACAGGAGTACCCAAAGAAGTAAGACATCTTGTCTCCTTTTGCTTTAGACCCCCAGATCTCTCCTCTAATTTTTAGAAGAATGAGGAGAAAACGCACAGCATAGCTGTGATAGGTATGATGATATGACTCATTGCAGGGCAAGAACGGTGAAGCCATCACCTGGTGCAGGGCTCGGTCAGGCTCAGCACACACGTTGCATTCAGCTGCACTGTACAGGAGCTCACAGCTCTCCCCTCTTCCGACGCCATGCACTTCTTTTCAAGTGATCTCTGCAAAGGAATCACTGCAGCCTGTGCATGGAGAAGAGTGGTGGAGGAGGGTTTTGGAAACCAAGTATATAGGATTTATACCTCTTCATGTCTTCTCTGCTTCTCACAACACAAACTGACTTTGAAAGATTGGCTCAGAAAATGAATACCCAGGACACTGCTCTCTGTTACTTTGCTGTGAAATTACTTTTCTGAATGAAAATATTGAATTCCTTTGAAAGCAAGTGCATAATATCGCTGGAAATGAAAATCCTGTGGAAATCACAAAGGAAAGAAGACCAAGGGATATGAAAGCTTTATATCTCTAAATGTTAGTCAGGCTGAACTTCTTCTTTTACTTTCTTTCTATGTGTATTTGTGTGACAGCAATCATAAATGCTCTTTCTGATGTTGATACTGTGGGTGCTGGAATCTCTTTGATGCTTATATTAGGTTTATGTTTTATCTGCAGTAAACAGCCAATAACATGATCTTAAATTTATTGGGGAGCTTGTGAACAACTTGGGCTAGCACACCACTCTAAGATTATGAAATAATATAAAAGTCACTCTCAGTGAGCTGACTTCTCAAGCCTTTAGCCTTGGTGAATAACACCCAAATCCTCATGTGTTCTCGCGGTATCCATGCAGCTTCCATCACAATAAGGTGCTGCTCTATATAGGAGATCTGGCATGGTTTATAAAACTCAGTGAAGAATAATGAAATGTATAGGACAGATTTTTCGGTGTAACTTTCTTGCACCTTCTTCCTTGCTTATTCACACTGCATAGGAAGATGTTAAAAAATGAGCTTGTTCCCCACAGCAAAAGTATGTAGCCAACCCTAGAAATTAGTAGTCGTTTTGAGCACCTGAAGACCCAGGATTGCACTGTTTGGTGATTATTGCTATCAGTTTTCTTTTCAATGTTTGACTCACCAGACTGGAAACAAGCAGTATCTTGCTGGAGGCAGCCATAGCCCTTTGTTTAATGTAGCTCTCCCACTGAAGTCTGGTATGCATAATATACAGGGAGCTCTGATGTGCTTTAAATCAAAATGTCCAAACAACTTCTGAGTATCTCTGAATGGAGACTCAAAGATTTTGTCTTGTGGGAAAGGGAAGTACAGGGACACAGGAGGGTATGGAAAGTCATACAAATTTGGATCTAATTTTCTTTGCTGTAGTCAGAAAACACTGCAATGCACAGAAAAGTAGCTGAAATTCAAAAAAGGGAAAGGATTTTAAACTGTGATTCCAAAATAACCTTTTCTCATCTTTTTGGAAGTAGGTAGGTAGATTCCACAGAATGCAGGGTATGGCTTAATTACTTACGTACTGATTTCTCTCCTTATTCATTTATACAACTCTGCTGGCTTTACTTACATATTTCTGATTTACACTAACATACACAAAAAGAACAAACCACTAGTAAGTCATTACCATTCCACCTCCCCGCAATTCTCTTTTGTGATGAGTAAGATTCTTACAATGTAGAACCTGCTGTAACTCTGCTCCTGCTGTATCAGCAGAAGATTCACACTGCAGAAAAAAAAAACAACATAAGTTCTCCCGTTTGGACTTATAATTCATTGTTCTTTTTAACTCTAGACCAAAAACTCTATTTCTGTCTAATTTTACATAGGCTGCTCTGAAAGTAACGCCTCCTACTTATTTCCATGGGAACAACAGCAGATACAAAATGCAGAGTGGCACCAGTTGATAGAGTAAATTCTCAGGTATAAAACTTCATTTTTCAACATAATGACCACCATTAGCTCTACATTTTCGCCAGTGCCTGCATGCCATGCTCATAAAAATCTACACTGGTGGAAATGACACACTGCTTCACATCTGCTGTGATGGTGTCATTGCTAGTAAAATGTTGCCCATGCAGCCCATCTTTCATTGGCTCAAATAGATGGAAGTCAGAAGGTATCAAATTCGGACTACACAGTGGGTATGGTAGGACAGTCCAGCCAAGTTTGACAGTGTATTTCATGGAATTCAAACTGTTATGAGATTTGGTGTTATTGTGCTGCAAGAGGAAGGTTGTCTTCCTCTCTGTTCTGACTTTGTGTCAGCATTATGGTGTAGTTGTCAGAGTCGATAGTTTGTCAGAATTCCTGGAAATACACAAGGATCCCCCCTTTCTTTCCTTTAAGACAGTACACATCACTTTAGCCACTGACGGCTGTGTGTTGAACCTTTTCTTTGATAAGGAGTTCACATCACCACTATGTGGACTGCCATTTTGACTCTCGCTCATAATGATGATACAGTCTTACCATCAATAATGATGTATATAATGACGCAGGAAATTGTCACCTTAAGCCTTATATTGGTTGAAGAGGTCCTGACAAACTTGCATAGTGTTCTTTCTGTTCTTGTATGAGCATTTGTGGGAGCCACTGTTGCAAACACTGCAATATTCCAACAGTGCCACCTTTGTTTCTAATGCATCAATGTTGATATTCAGCTCTGTTCACAGTTCCATGGTCATAATCTGCTGATTTGCACAGATGAGCTGATTAAGACATTCTTCATTTCATGGTGTGACACAACTGTGCATGGCCATCAGGAACGTGGTTTATCTTTCAAGTCACTGTTGCCACTCCTGAAATGCACCACCACTGCCTCACTGTGCTGACATCCACTGTTTGCTCTCCATACACATTCAGCAAGTGTCGATGAATGTCAGTGAGTGCCACTGTTTCTGCATGGAAGAATTCAGTGACACACCTTTGCTTCATTCCCACTTCCATGTCAGATGCCATTCTGTCAGACTGCCCCTCTGCTGCTATGTCTCACATGGCAACAAAATATAGCAGGGTACTGGTGTGAAGGTTCAGCCTCTACTGCCATACCACCAACATCCGCCTCTGATGTCATGGGCCAACATCATAAAATAGGAGGCATTACTGTCGGAGCAGCCCTCGTGTATGTTTCCAGCTATTGATGGAAACATGTTTGATTCAAATGACTATCTAAAATATTATAATGAATATTTACATAGACACATATAGAATAAAAATCTGGTGCTTTTTTTTTGCCTTGTAGCTTTGCTTTTTTGTTGTGCAGACCAAACTCAGTTTCCCCACTTATGTTGAAAAGGAACAGATCAGCATTGCTACCCAGAACTGTCTCCTTTCCTATGATCTAGAATCTAAGCCTGTTTCTGACATCTCATGGTAGGTGTCTAGACATTAAGCCAAGGTCTACATGTCTAGAACAGAATTCATGAATGTGCTATCCCCTGAGATTTGCAGTCACTTGCTAGTTATCGTAACAGAAAACTCCTTGTCACACAGGGCAGAGTCTTCATTTTTCTTCATGACCTTAAAGCCAGCTTATGACTTAATCTTGCTCATCCTTTTCACAGCATACATTACACGACTGTTTCTTCTCTATCTACATCACCTAAATTGCTGCTCAGGCTACTCATGCCTTTTGCCTTAACACAAATATTCTGGTCTTTTGCAGAGATTAAGGGCACCTTCTCTCACTCATAAATCTTTCCAATGTGTTATTTTGAATGCACCCTTATTCAGTTAGCGTCTCTCCACTTACATTTCTGTCTTTAGCATTTGGAATATAACCTACTTACCTCAATTTACAAGACCATTCTAACGTGTTCCACTTACCACCTCTAACTCAGTGGAAGATGCAAAATTAAAATAATATCCACTCCTGATAAGCCCAATCTGTCACCTTCCACTTTTGTGTTTTAAGTCTTCAAAATGCAACCTTTGCGCTTTCCCTGTACTGCTGCATGAATTTAAAATGAGCTTCCTATTAAGATTTACATAATCTGCACCACATTTTTTGCTTTTTCTTATCACAGTGCCTATCGTACTTGCTATGAGGGCTGAGTGGCGGATGGGGATGGCTTCCCCTCACTGAGGCTGATTCTGCTCTGTTGTTTCCTTCTCCACTGCCTTCAAGCATTTCCAGTCTTTCTTTGTCCTCCCCCGCTGTGGCGGTCTACATCTGTTGGCTTCCTAAGGCTTTCATATGTTTTAATGCTGAGTTTGGACAGAACCTACCACAAGGAAAGCTTGATCTAGAATCTCAGAGCTCCTGTGAGCTACTGCAGTGCAAACAAAGAATATTCATTTAGAGGAAAACCATATGTTACCTTCAGATCATGCAATTAGAAACGATAATACTGTCATAAAGACCTTGAACAGGAACTCAGAGAGTTTGTACTTAGATTTATCTGCCACAACCCTCTTGTGTGAACACTAGAAAGTCATTTAAGCTTGTTGTTCTTCAGCAGCTCCTGAAGACTGAGCAGCGTTCATTAATATTTTGCCATAGTTTGAAGTTATTGAGTATTGCAGCAATATAAGTTATAGCACTATTTAGATAAAAATGCAGGGAGAATTGTTTATCATTTGTATACATGATGGAGGAAACAAGATTATTACAAGTAACAGTATCTATGATAGCTAATGTCTGTTTCCAGAATGATGATGATGGTAAAAAACATCTTTGCATTATCTCACTAATATCTCCTTTGCAATCAGGAAATTAAATTTCAGCTCTGAATTTTTTTTTTTTTTATTTTGTGGAGGAATATTTCCTCCAAGGATCTCCTGAAATCTGAGATGTGCAATGTCTCTAGTGTTCCTTTCCCTATACAGAATTATTTTGGTAAGCAAGAAATAAAATTAAATCCAAGCATAGTAGTTTTCTAGAGGTAGAAGGCAGTAGCCTTGAATTATCCATGTTGATTTGACAAAGCCAGTGATGCTGCAGATATAATACACGGCACTGCTGTCACATCACCAAGTGACATCTTTTTATTCAAAGTGAAAATGAAATGTCAAAGTGAAAGAGTTCTGCAAGTCTTCTTGTGCTGTTTGCAAGACAAGTAAAACTCACTTTTGTGCAGTAGAGTAGGTGTTTATCAGAACTTTGCTTTAAATTAGAGGTCGTTCTGGTAGCAATGTCTAGTTAAGGTTGCCTAACGTTATTTTTACCTAAGACCCTATTGACTACTACTTTTAACCTTGCCAAACATGAGTTGTTTGGCTTGAAATTTTTGATACTTCCCTATTCTCTTCATATCAGGGGAAGGTTTTTTTTTTCCATTTAAATTTTTTTAGGGCTCCAGGAGTTTCTGGGAATGCTAGCAGAGAAAATACACCCACAGTTAATGTTTTTACAAATGTTTTCATGGTGTTCCTGTAAGTCCTTGCTTTGGAGAGATCTTCTCATTTGCCAGGGGTGCTTTCCTGTAGTAGGATCCTGTTGCTACCTGTATGAAGACTTTATCCAATAGCCAGGCTGCAATCCTTATCAGCTTCTATGTGCTCAGCAGAAACCTCTTTATTTACTAGCAGCTTTGTCTGACTATTTTGACTGTATTGGAAGATGACTACATCCAACAAGGATGCATACAAGCCATTGCCAGAGAGAAGCTGATCAAGGTCCAACAATCAGTGCTGTGCTTTCTTGGCAATTGCCACCATAAGCTTCTGAAACAGAAGTAAAACGAAAAAAACAACAGAGAACTTCCCTTACCTGAGGCAAACTTGCAGTTAGAAAAAGCAGTAGTTCCCTGGTTAGTATTAAGTGTATAGAAGGAAATAGGACTTGATCATTAATCTAAAGTAGGCATAGTTTATTAGGGTTTTTAATGGTTACTACGCTGAGACAATGTTTGTAAGACCTATGCTTATGTTGTCTTAACTCTTGTGGGTTTAACCTTGTAATCTTAAACAATTCTTTTAAAGTAACTCTACAAATGGTCACAGAAATCAGCATATGCAATGTGCAAGCAAATTCAGTTCAGTGTTTGCTCTGCGGAGCTTCTGTTAAGTTTTAAGCTAGCTATTGAAAAAGGAAGACAGGAAAATTTCCCCAGAGCAAGTAACTTCATCTACATGAGGAGAAAACACACATATATTTATGTGTGTGTGTACACATACGAATACATATTTATATGTAACAAGAAATATACTGGAATGGATTTATTTTGCCCATCTATTTTTCACCAGCTATTCGAATGCTAAATTGTACCACGTCATAGAGCATAGAAAGAAAAAGCTATTAACAGCAGCCCTAGATTCCATGGGATTGACAGTGTTTGGTTGACAGTAGTGAGTACATTTTTTTCCTCACCATTTCTCTTAAAATTCTGGAACAGCTAATTTGCCTGTAACTCTTCCAGAAGAAGGGCTGAGGGTATAAGAAATTTTAGCTGGTTTTCTACAGCTTGTATCAGCCAGCTCCCACATGTATGATATGATCATTCTGCCTGCATGGGTCTTCGGGTCTGTCGTGGGATTGCTGTTTCTTTTATTATAGAACTGCCCGAGGTCCAAATGTGTTGCAGGTCATACAAGAAGGATATAATGTCAAATGCAATTTACAGGTAAGAAACTGAGCCACTGGGAGATGAAAGTGACTTTTCTCGGCTTAGATAGCAATCCACGAGGAAATCCATGATGTGAATCAAATCCCTGTCGAGAGCCCTGACTGTACAAACAGCCCTCCACTGTTGAAGTTGATATTCAAATGAAGTTGTTGGAAGAGTTTTGTGGTCATAAATTTTAGGAAGGAAAAAAAAAAAGGAAAATTCAGATACAATGTGTGTGAGATGAATCATTCTTTTAGCACAGCTAGGAAGTCAGCAAGGTCAGGTTATTCTGTACCCAAGGGGAGAGCAGGAAGCAATCAGACAGCAGGCATGTTTCAGGCTAGGGACTTCATTAGGTCGCCCCTGTCTAACATCTTAAGTGTTAGCTGGACAACAGTAATCTGTAGTCTCCTTCCACCAGCTATTCCCAAGCAAGATGATCTTCTCTGAAAACAGAATGATCCCAAATTTGTACGTATTACTTGTATGTTCTGAGAGTATGGTCCAAGCTCATTTTATTCAGAAATAAATCTTCCCTTACTAAGCCTATCTTCTTCTTAGTGAAGTCCAATTTTGCTGTAGCTTTGTTTGTGCAAGATACAGATGAATCTTATTAGAAATACTGGATAACAGTAGTCATGACAGATTAAAACAATTGCAAGATAAAGATGGATCTATTTTCACAATGGAATGTACAAGACTCTTATTATGACCAAATTGACTTTACTTCAGATCAGTAACATAGATATGCTGACTGCTGTTAGGAAAAAAGTCAACATTTAACATATGGTGATATTTGCCACAACTTCTTTTTTTTTTTTTTTTTTAAGTTTTAGATAAATACTGAGAATTAAACTAAAAATTGCTGTATTGAGCAACAAGATTTACAGAAATGCAAACCTTTTAATAGCACAGTAAAATACAGACTCAGAAAGTTCAGTTTTTAATGCTTCAAAGCCAGAAAAAGAAGAACTGCTTAAAATATATAATCAATAAAATTGTATTAAATCATTGATCATTCAGTATTTTACTGAAAAATGGTGAAATCTCTGTCTGTGACACCTGGTAGTGATTCTAGTGAAATATTACAAAATTTTCATATTGATCATAGGAAATTAAGAACTATAGCTGACATTTGGCTGCAGCTAATTATTTTTTTTCTGAATCTGAAAAAGATAACAAAAAAGCCTGTCGTTTTACTTCCCATGACATTTTGTATTGTGCATCACACAACATCAGATGTATATTGGCCAATTTTTAAAATATGAATGCCTCAAATGAGGAGTTTTAGAAACCAAAAACATTATGAGGTGGTTCTTTTCTGTTCTAAGTAATCTCTCCTTCAGCAGCATGAACAGAGATTTGGAACTATACTCCGCTTTCCAAACTCAAAGACTCTTTCAGCCACCTTCATCAGTATTGTTTTTAATATATTTGTTTAAAGGACCTGTTTCTGTAACTGTTTCAGTCAGTTTTAGTAGATTAAACTTCAGATTTTTAAAGGTTTAAGTAACAATCAAGAACCACTGATAAGATAATGACTGATTACTCTTGTACCCCTTCTAAATGGTATGCTTCATGTTTCGATTTTTACTCCTATCAGATCACGTAAACTTTTGTTTATTGGGTGACAAATAAATCATGGAGTCACAGAACAGCTGAGGTAGGCAGAGACCTCTGGTTGTCATCTGGTCAAACAGCACTGCTCAAGCAGGGACACACTAAGCAGGGTGTCCAGGATCATGTCTAGGTGGCTTTTGAAGATCCATGGAGGAAACTCTACAACATCTCTGAAATAACTGTATCAGTATTCTTTCACTCTCACAGTGCAGAATTGTTTCCTGATGCTTAGACAGAAGAATCTCTTCTGTTCCAGTTTGTACTATGCCTCTTATCCTGGCACTGAGCACCACTAGGAAGAGCTTGGCTCTCTCTTCTTTGCATCACCCTTTCAGGTATTTACAGGCATTTATGAGATCCCTCCTGAGCATCTTCTCAGTCCTCTTCTCAGCTTCTGAACAGTACCAGCTCTCTCAGCTTCTCCTCACAGGAGAGGTGCTCCAGGCCTTTCAATATTCTGGTAACTCACTGTTGGAATTTTCTGCTGGGATCATGTCTCCCTTTTTTTTTAATTCTGAGAGGCCCAGAGTGGGCTGTAGTACACTTGGTACAGCCTTACTAATGCCGAGTAGAGGGGAAAGATTCGCCCTTTTTGGCCTGCTGGCCATTCTTTGCCTAATGTAGCCAAGACCACCATTAGTCTGAGCACCAAGGGCACATTGCTGGCTCGTGCTCAACTCAGTCTCCAGAAGGACTCCCCAGTCCCTTTTGTGCAGAGCTGCTTTCCAGCGGGGCGGCCCCCAGCAGGACCTGGTGCCTGGGGTTATTCCTTCCCAGGTGAAGAATTCTGCACTTCTTGCTGAATTTAATGAGATTTTTGTCAGCCCAATTCTCCAGCCAGCCAGGGTCCTTCTTGTGTGTTAGCCAGTCCCTAGTTTTGTGTCACTTGCAATAGAAAGTAAAAAACAGTGGCACACAATATCTGGAAATTGTATGTGAGAAATCAGCTTTAATCACAAGCATCTCGTAGGCTTAAAAATGGAAACTGTAGTTAGGAGTTCTGAGAAAAGACAAGATATTGAAACAGAGATATCCAATAGGATGATGTGGGATATGCACGTCACTTCTCATTCTTATTGAGTACTTTTTCCCAGAAATCTAGTGTCAAGGTAAATACTGTATTGTAGTACGGAAGGACTGTTATGCATACTCAGAACCTTATTCCACAAATTGCTTGGCTGAGTTTGGTTAATATTTCACTTGTATCCTGATTGAACTTGATGAAATAAATTGCTGGCAAATATGGCTTAAGATATCAAAAACTCATCCATATAGAGGGTGTTCAGAGGTGACAACTCAGACTGATACAGCCAATCCTTGCAAATGGAGATCTCTCTCTCTCTTTGATTATATTCCTAGGAAAAGTCCAGGTGATGTGTCATATGGCTGGCCACTGAGATATAATCATGCCAACTCCCTTAGTCAGCTTCCAGAGCAGAAGTCATTCAGCAGCTATGATCAGCAGCCTGGTCTCAGGTGCTGAGCTCAGACACCTCCATGCCTCACTGAGCATGGTCTTAGATGAGGCAGTCAAATTCTAGTCTGCAGCTTTGGCTGCACTATGCCTGTAGTTCTGAAGCTTGGAGATTGAGTTTTAACCTGTCCTTGATGATTTTAGGTGAAAGACAGAATTGCATGAAAGTAACTGCCCAGGGCATTGAGGGTAGCCACTGCAGAAACTGAAGCCCTTGCAGTTCCCCCAGCTCAACATCTCTAGAGGCAAGTCTGTTTTCATCCTGCAGGCTAATTATCTGTCAGGTAGCAGGATTTAGGGAGACTTATCCAACCCTGTTGACTTGTAAAGCTGTTTTGTCTTGGTGGAGGTGAATGAGAAACAAAACTCACTAGGAAATGCTCACTGAATATTTGAAATACAAGAAAATTCCTGCTGGGATCGAGAGATTGTCTATGGTACACCACTAGAAACAACACCACTTAAAAAGCCAGTGCTTACACACGTTGAGACATCCAGGCATTGGCATTATGCAGTTCCTCCTACATTCAGAAAGGAAGCAACTTGGGGGTGTCCTCTGCAGGCTCTGTGAGGTCTCTGAGGTGTCTGAGATTGGACATGCTATATACTGGACTGTCTTTCTAGAATTCCCTTCCCAAAAGGGGATTAGGAAAGAGAGCCTGTCTTACTGTTCGCTTTCTGAGACAAGATAATGGGGGAAGGCAATGCTCCTCCCCTGCTATCTCCCCACAGACTTTGAACAGGTAACTACCTGGAAAAGTCTTTGAATCTCTTAGAGAGAATTCATGGGTCTCCTTTGTCAAGCTGAAAGAAGTGCCTCTGCTCTCACCAATGCTGAGAGGTGTGACAGCGTGCTACTAAACCTGCTTTTAGCTGCTTCAGAAATACGTGAAACAAGGAAGAAAGCAGAATACCAGTGGGTGAGCTTTTAATGGGGTGGGAGACAGACTGCTGCACTTTTCTCCATCATTCTGGAGGCCATCATGAAAAATGTTGCTATTTCCTTTGCTCTCCTGAGGTTTTACACTGTTATTGTAACTTCACTCAAAGCTGTCATTCTCCAGGTGTGCCACACTGAGTGATCCCTCAGGTGTGTGTATACCTTTGCAAGTAGGCATGATACACAACGCTTTCATCTCTGGCTTGGTAAGAATAGGACAAGTGCAGCTCTCCAATAATGTAAAATAAGTCTGCTGTTTTTTTCCATCCATAGTAATATTAGAGCAGAATCAGAGCCACTAGAAAGACACTTATGGTTTAGAACTTGGAACTTCTGCTTAAAGCAAAGTCATAATCTAGCCCCATGCTAAAGTTCATTGCCCCACCACTCCTTTAATATCCTGCATCCAAACACAGTGCTCTTAAATGCTGTCTTTTAAAATGGAGACTAGTTAAATGCTCACCTGTCTTCTGTAATAAAGTGAGCATTTCAAAGAAATGTAAACAAAAAAACTTCTTGCTATTTGTATCTTATTGATTATACCCACTTTTATGGTTTTGATGGTTATATAGAGGTTGTTTTTATTTCATTCTAGGTCCAAAATTTTGTAGTTTCTTCTTAAGTGTAGTCTAGAAGACTGTACTGTTATTTCAGTACTTAATATCTTTTGTGGATCATGACTGCTTTAGTTAGAAATCACTGCAAGTTGGAATGCAAGTTGGTCCATTAACCAAGACACAGACATGTCAGACAAGTCTTTACCTCCCGACTTTGCATGAACAGTGCTACGTCAGATTTACTGTGACTAGGAGTTGGAAAACAGTTCCCCAGATCTAGCACATTTAGCCTGGATATAAACTGGTCATAGAAGCAGGTCCTATGCTGTAGTGAATGGGGTGGTGCGAGGTGAAGAAATATCGTGGCATCTACTAAGCTTCACTGCCAATTCTTAGCTGTAGTCATCACAAGCCAGCTCAGGAACACATCTTTCCATCACCAAAATTTTTTTGCAGTTCCCAGGTGGACCTAATTTGTCCTTGTCACTGGCATAATTTCTTTCTGTCCAAGTTCCTAATGAAAGCAACTCTGAAACATGAGGTTTCTGACAGAGATAATAATTATGCCTGGTTGTACACATTCTTGAAGAAGTGGAGTGTTTGCAGAAATGTTAGTTTTCTTCCCTGCTTAGGTCTTCCATGGTTATTGTGTGCACAGCAGGTAGAGCTCTGTGGAGTGTAGTAATCATGGAAACTCCTTTTCAGGCTGTTACTTGTGGTTATCACCTAAAAAAAAAAAGGGCTTGATGTCTCGTACTTGCACAAAGTTAACTGTGTCTTATACTGAAGATAATCCAACTTCAGGGCAGATTGTAGCTCAGTAAAGAACTGCTCAGCACTGTGGTATCTATTCTTCTGCTTCATAAGGTTCTTTTCTTATTTGGAGGTAGCAATACTTGCCAGCAGTCTCTTGCCAGAGAAGTAGAGACTCTTAAAGCCCTCAAATCAAATTCTATTGAGCCTTTGGTACATGTACTCTTAGTCTTACATGACATCAAGTGGAAGCAACCTCACAGGATGCATATTTAACTGCAGAATACGACTCAAGCTTTATAATCCTTTGAAGACTGACTATAATGGACAGTCAAATGGGAACCGAGCATCACTTCTTCCAAAGTCCATTTTAAAAAACTCTCTCTGATTTTCAGTTTGTTTTCTGAGGGCAAGGAGGGTGTGCTATGGAAAAGTAGCACTTGAATACTTTTAAAAATGTGGATGTACACAGTAAGATCTCATCAATAAGTTAGGTTGCTCATTTTCAAGAGATGAAGATATGATTAGTCATATGGTTATGGAAATAATTTTTTAAAAATAATAACAAAATGAAATAAATGACTACATCCATATCCTTTTAGTAATTCTACACTTAATCTGACTAAGCAGAGCTGATTTTGCATGTGAGAGAAGATGTGCCTTTGACAGAGAGTCTGAGAAAGTGACAGTTTAACTGGCAATTCCCCTGTTGCTACAGAGATCAAAGGCACACCAAAGCTGCTAAACCTGGAATATGAAGTGTGCTAGCAAAGTGTGAAGAGAAGCAACAGATACTTCCGGAAAACAGCTACTTCATAGTACTGCTGCCAGAACTTAATTTGTTCACTTGTTTTTGCCTGTCTCTTACTCAGTGATATTTTTGTAGCAGCTCTTACAGCCTTTTCCATACTTGCTCCTAGGTATGAGCCTTGGCAACAGTGGTCCACTAAAGGATGTCAAGCACACCCCATCTTTGTTATGTGATCTCTAGTTCTCCCATGCTGTGGTGCAGTCATTTTGCTTTGTCCTCAAAAGACAGTGCTGATGCAGGGTCCTTACTTCTTTGGTGCTGTGATAAAAAGTTAGACAAAGTCCCCTAAAAGTTATTAGTAATGATCCACATGTTCTACTGATGAAAATGGTGCAGTGGCATATACTCACACAGATCTGAGAATGTTGCCTTTAATTGAGCCCTCTGAAACTATCTCTGCAGTAGGGGAAATATTTGCTCTTGGCTGGCAAGGCAAGACTGTAGAAAGAGGAAGTGAGTCTGTTCTCCTTATTTAAATGTTTCTCCTTTCTTGAAATCATCAGCTGGTTAGATTTGCACTTCATTATTCACTGGGCTTTGGTGAGCTGCCTATATGCAGAGCAGCAAGCCAGACTGGGTTTTCAGAATCATAGCTTTACGTTGGCAATTCAGACTCATGGAAATGTTTTCACTGACCTAACTAAGGACAGGCTCAAACCTTTCAATACTTTGAAGTGTACTTTATTCTAGAAATCACATGTGGGCAGTGTATTCTGCACCTGAGGTGGGCTCCATAAGGCTATTGCTCTTTGCCTGAGACTCCCCCCTTCCACCACTAAATTGGAGCGGAGAGAATTCAGGCTTTGCTACAAAATGAATGATAGAGGAGAAAACAGATCTGATGGGAAGTACAGAGTGTACTTCTTTGTATGAATAACTCAAATTTTTATTGTGCATTTTCAAAGAGAAACCAACCTTGCTTCACAATGAATCAATGAAGATTTGGTAATATGAGCAAATGAGCTTTGAATTGTGCTATTGAGTCTACCTAACTACAGTATCAGGAACTGTATTGTCTGCATCTTTTAAAAAGCACGATTTGTTCCTAAGCCACGAATATTCTAACTTCAGCCATTTTGTGGAAATCAATGAGCATCATGCAGACAGAACTCAGGGTATCATTTCAGCCATAAATTATATGTCTGATGAATCCTATCCCAAAGTCATGGTAGACAACAGAAGACCACAGAAGTACACTAACTTGATTGTTTTTTTTTCCTTTCCATATGCTGCTTCCAGTGATGGTGATCCAGAGTGAAACATCAGCTGTAAACCTCTTGGCTTTGGGAAATAGGCAACATTCCTAGTGATTCCTAGTTGAGAAAATGTTTTCAAGCCAACTGTGTACAGGATACAGTTTACCATATAATTTATCTTTTAAGCATTCTGTCGATTTTTCCATTGAGACAACGCCTTACGTTTTCCAAAGCTATTCTTTTAGACTATGAGCTCTGCTCTTTTCCCAGTTGTGGACTATAACACTTCCTGCAGCCATAAGGAGGTGATTAATCAGTTTAACCTGACAGCTCTTAAGATGAGTCAACAAACTGGTAACCTCACAAAAATTCCAGCAGATTCCCAATAATCTTGTGCTATAATCTTAGTAGTGTGGGATTTAATACTCCAGTTCTTGAACGTTCATTGGGAGTTTAACTTGAACATAAAGACTGGATGAAGTGTCCCCATGCAAGTCAATTAGAATTCTAAATTTGAACAAGATCAAGATTCTGTTTAAGTAACACTTTTTCATAGATTTAGGTGAGGGGGAAGAAAGAACACATTGTTTTACTGCTGAAGAAAAGTAAAGGAACCTAAACTGAACTGTATGATTTTGTTTTGTTTTGGGTTGGGCTGTGTTATTTTTGTTTGTTTTTCCCTCACTGAATTCCTTCATAAAACTTCCTCTTATCATCACTTTCCTTCCAGTTTGACTACATTTTAGTGGATTCACTACTGCCTTACTCTGGAAGTCATATAAACCCTTCTGTATTGCCATCACTTATGAAAGCACATTCCTCTGTGTGACCAGTTGTCCTATCTGTGCTTGTTCATCACATGGTAAAGACCTACCAGATGGCAGTGTGTCCAGTCACAAAGTGTCCAAACCATCTATGTGCTTATCCTGCCACAAGGCGTACCCTTCTCACACGAGTGGAACCCTCCATTTTGATGATGTTATGTTGATAATTAAGATAAGTATGAAACATATCTTATGAAGCCTGTGAGACCTGTGTGGTTGATGAGACAGTTGGCTTGACACCAGTCACTGCTGCAGTGGTTCTGTGATTCTACAATTTTCCTTTCTTCTTTTCTTTTCCACCCATGCTCTTCTCCTGCATTTCTCTGTAACTGTAGCAGCTGAAAAAGGTGTAGGTAGAGCTTTGAGTATTGAGAACCTGAAGTAGAAAATACAATCATCCATATTAGCTTTGTGGAAAGGTAATATACTACCACTTATTTAGGCAAATGATGTCTCCAAGAGAAAATAGCAGAGGTCTATCTGAAAGACTTCGTGTCTATGAATGCAGCACCTTTGAGGTGGAAGTGTTACACAGATCTCCCCCAAAGCAGAATACTTGGTCATGGACAGCGGAGGCCAGAGATACATTTTAGGCATGCTGTGCTCATGTCTACTTAGCCTGAAGATCTGCAAGAAACAGTGAGCATAAATAATTGCACAAGGCAGGTGAAAGCACTTAAAATTAGAAGAAGCAAGCTAAAATTGAATTTGCATCAGAATTTTTCTCCCAAATCTATTTTTGCTTGTCATACTAGAAATAAAAGAAATGGATACTTTCAAGTCTTGTCTTTTCATGACAAGTCCTGTAGATCATGCGTGCCATCTTCTCTTCAAGAAGATTGTGGAGGCCACTGAAATACAGAGGGAGGCATATCCATAAGGAAGCTTGATGGTAGATCACTGACATAAGAGGTGATACTGGTTAAAGTACATCTTACACATGTGCAGATGAGGTAGAAACCAAGGCTAGTTTCTTCCTTATTACGTTTTGGATCCTACCCACATTTTTCTTATTTTTGTTTAAAACCTGTTGAATTGTTTCTATAACCAGTTGCTTCTTCTTTTGACATCCCTTTTCGATACACAAAACAAATGTTGCCTACTCTTAGTGAAAAGGGTTACTGTAGTAACTTGTGTGTGTGTGTGTGTTGTTACTGTTAGTAAATGTGGTTTACATGGCTTACGAAAAAAATCCTGATTTTTATTGTAAAAGTTTCAAACTCTTAATTTTCTGCTTCTATTGACACACACAAAAAAAAAAATCTCAAAATTTCAGTTTACAAAAACGGGAATTTGCCTGTGTAATAGAATTGCACTGATGTTTTCAATATCTGTTGGAGTTTTTCAGTCATTTTCAGTGATAAAATATATAGAGAAAAAAAATGTTTCATTTCTTATTTGTTTATAAAGCCATCATTCTAAAGCTTTCTGAAATGAAAACAGCTTTAAGCCCTTTTGTAGAAAATACTTTTCATTTTTAACAAACCCCAGTGACATTAATAGACAGAACAGCATACGAAGATAAGTAAGTTATGGAACTAGGGTGAAGTTAACTCGTATTGGGACACATTCATTTTATTTTTTTTTCATACAACTTTAGTACTTTACTTGCATGCTTGCAGAGTCTTAAAATACACCCTCCTACTGCAGCTGAAGACAGTTAGGGATAGATTACAACTCTTGGAGAGTGTCCATCACTGGAAGGTCTTAAAAAAAGGGATTTAATGAACCTCTGACAGGAATGGTTTTGGTTTTCCTGACCCAGTTTTAGGGTAGTGGGATAGGATAGAATAGATAATAGCTTAGTACCCTGACAGCTCTGTTTTCAGAAAGGACGGGCTTACTGATCATTTGTGAAAAAGTCAGTAGGCTCCAATAATTCAGGAGCTACAGAACTCCTAAAGCTCAGTGGACACTGCAAGACAGAAACAGCATTCTGGTCAAGCATTCTGGAAAACTAACCCACCTTGACATCAGGGCTGCTCTGATAGGTGTAGTTATCAGTGTCCTAGCTGTTTACCTTGAAGAGCTTACTGTTTCCTGGATTACTTGGAAGCATAAAGCTTCTCTGCAAGAAGTTATTCTGCACAAAGAGGAGATACGAAGTGTAATGGCTTAATACAGAAATAAGCCAGCAGATGAGACCTCAGTGAAGCCATGTTGTCTTTTATCTTCTGCACTGACAGGGCTGCAGTGCACCAGGTGGTACTGCCTTCCTTTGTCCTCTGTGCAAAGCTTAGTAACCTCAGCGCACATAAACTTCTTGAACAGGAAAAATGGAACTGGCTGACATCTGAATAACAGCTTTCCAGTTTTCATTTCTGTGGCCAGAAGCTTTGCTCTTCTGGGGACATATCTTACCAACAGAAGGATTTGTCCTTGCAGTAAGGTTGTAGTACTTCATCTCATTTTCTGTTTTCTTCATAATACATTTGTTAGTGCTGAGCACATGGTTAGTTAATGTTTCAACAGTGCAGCACTTTACTGGAGAGATAAAATATGGCAATTTGAGAGTTCTTAGACCTCAGAAAGAAGTGATTTAGACAAATATTCTCATAGGAAAATATTGAGAACTTTGACACAATCTTGAAATTAATCACCCAAAATTCATTCAAATCAAACCTCAGCCAAATACAGACAGCACTTCACTCCTCCAACTAACAAGCTGCTTTTTCTAAATGTAAATATTGAAACAGAAGCAATAGGTCAGTTTTCCTACAACACACTGAAACCAGATATTTGTCTCAATCAATACAATTGAATCCTCTTAGCCCTTAAAAAAAAATGTTTAGGCATTTTATCATTATCTGGTGTTGATGTGCTGATATATATATAAATGCCCCAATTCTTACTAAATCTTAAACTCAATATGAAGACCCACTTGCAGACCTGAAGTAAAGAAACTGCTAAGCACAGATTTCTTCACTTGACACTGTCATAGGAAGAAAATTACTGTCCAGTCTACTTATAAAATAGAGGCTTCGGAAGTCCAGATGTACACATATATGACTAACTAGTACTACTTCAGAAGCTCATCTTATTAGGTAGCTCTGTCCCATACAGAATGAGGTGCTTTAGTATAGCTAACACCATTAAGTTCGATATCAGGATTTTTTTTTAATTATTTTATTTTTTTTTTGTGAAATGTAGTCAGCTTTTGTGTAGAGAGCTCAACTGACATATCAAGTACTTTATTCTGACAAAACTTAATATTAAAAACATTGGCTAGTGCAGAAGACTGCTGTTTACACTGGAAGTCACTGAAAAAGAATTTTAAATTGGGAATGAATGAACTTAATGTTTTAAAAATATAACAAATTCTAATACAGATAATCAATTTCTGTGTTCAGAAGTATTTCTTTCTAAGGAAATGTGTTGGAATGGTATAAACACTTCAGGAGGTACAATTTTTGTTTATTCATGGCCTGAGCTATAATTTAAAAAGACTCAAAGACCAACATGATTAGTAGTCACCATGTCTAATGTGTTCAGCTCTACAGTTCTGAGCCAAGAATGAGTGGTATGTGCATACCAGAGCAAATGGGGGAAAAACTCTGCGAGGACTCATTGAAATTCAAAAGTCAGTTTTAATTCAACATTGTTCATGGAATGTTCCCATTCATTTCCTACAATCATATTTTGGGCATTTGTACAAGAAATCAACAACTGCACAATTCTGACCAGGGATTTCATTACAAGTTAATTTAAAATATCTGATAGCGTGATATTCCTTCCTTCAGTCCAAGTTTGCTTGGTTATATGATCATGATATCCAATTCCCTCTTAAGATTCCTTTTTAGATCTCTCTATGGTCCACTCCCTCCACAGATACTTTTTGCTTTTGACCAAATGATCAAATTAGAAAGATGGATCGATGAATTCCTGATTTCCTGCAATACCCAGTGAGGGATAATTCAGCCTTTGGGCTGGGGCACTGTAGCTATAAGCCATGGATACACTATCTCAGAATAATTGATAAGGTGATCATCTTGGTGAAGAACATAAAATTGGGCAATAGCAACTCATTCTTAGTATTTAGTACCTTGTGGATTGCAGATTTGGTGCACTCTTTCATATTTCCATCTAAGATTCAAAAATTCTCAAAATTTTAATCTCTTTTTATTTTCTGGAAGATAGTGAGTCTTTCATTTAGAAGAGAACATATGTGTCTTTACATTTGAAGAAATCAGAAGTCAAACCAATAAATTTGATTCTTCTTTTTTTCTTTACACTGTTTTGATTCAGGAATGATGATCTTGATGTCAATGCGTCTACATACAAACAGGAAATTCAGACTGATTGCATTCATGTACAGTGATCACAAGGTATGAAGTTCAGATTTTTGTATGTTTTAAAGGTTTTTTTGAACTAATACTTCAGCAAAGCCAGAATTTTGCCTTTTGCACTGGTGAAAAGACATGTCTGGAACTGCAGTGGTAGAAGAAAGTGCTGAACTCAGATGTGTTTCTAGAAGTTGTAAGTTGTAGAAGTGTTTCTCTAGTTAGAAATACCCATATAGATCTTATATATCTGCCAGGGACAAAAAAAAGGGTTGAAAGGAGTTTGGTAGGTGATGATATATTTGAAAAATATTCTCTTTAGGAGTGAAAAAAGATATTATTTCATAAGGAGCTATGAGGAAATTAATTTTTCAAGGTGTTCGTTTAAACTTTGAAAGTTTTTGACATGTGAAGGGCTTAGCAGCTCCATAAAATAGCATAATCTTTTGGTTATGCTGTTACCATCCATGTCGGTCTATTTATATATCTGCCTAGGGTTAAGATCAAGGGCATTTTTCAAAAACTTCTTTTAATTCCTGGATTGCAATTCAAGTGAAAATCAAAGATACATAAGAACATTTTGTGACTTGAAGAGTTTTCCCTTTTTGATGTTAAAAATGCTGTTGGAGGTCTCTCTTCCTTATCTTATGGTCAGTGCTACCCAGCATGATCTGGATTACTCAATTCTGCCTAAAGATTCTTTGGTAAAGATAATACTTTCTACCTTTTTTTTTATTACTTCTGATATTTCAGATGCCCTGTTTAATACATTTCTCATAGGTTCTTCTGATAAATCTTGAACGAGAGAGAAATATAATTTTTCTTAAATATTATTTTAAATGTGGGGTAATGATACTCACTGAATAGATATTGATAGAAACAAGAAGTTGTGTTTGCTGAGAAGAATGGTACCACTGACAGAGCAAACAGTGAAGAGTCGTCTGTTATCAAATGAGACATTTATCTAGTATAGTCTTTCAGGGCGTTCTTCAAGAACTGGTCATTTATAATCCTGTGGCGTATGCTAACAGTGAGGACTGAGGTTTCTGAGACTGTATGTTTGTGAGGGCAGGGTCTTTGTGCTTGTATAGGAAATATGCATGTGAATGTAAGTGCACAATCCCCTTGTGCTCTGTGCATAATGGTCAACATCTGTCTGCTGAAATGTCACCAGCTGACTGCATTTTTACAAGTATATTAAGGCAAACTGTACAGCACTATTCTCTGTTAGAGCAGTTATTTGCACATCTTCAGGTTAGATATTAAATGCAACACTGAGTCACTGTGGCAATCTTTCCACTGAAAAAATCTGAGGGAGATCTCAAATGATGATTGCAAAAGCTCTCAGTGAGAACAGTAGACTATTCTTCTCATCTCTCATTCCAGATTCTTCTGAGTTAGGAAACTAACTTCACAGTACTTTTCATATGGTACACACATGCAAAGCATTCCAGACTCTGCAGAGGTTTGCTGTGATAATAGAGAAACAGTGGCAAATACAACAGCAGCTTGAGTGGAAGATCCAAACCATAGCTTTATACTAATCCATGACAATGGGCAAGGTTTTCAGGAGACTAGGCTAGAAAGCCAAGAGCTGTGCTGCACTTTTAGGATGCAGATTGCTTAATGCAACCTGATTCAATGCTCAAAAGCATGTACAAGACAAACCATGCCTCACATATCTCCCAGCCAGAACTTCAGTGCATATATCTGCTTGTTTGAGAATTATCTGGCATTTATGCAATAAGTGGCAATCAGCCAGGTTATTTTGACAGTCTTTTAGCCAAATTTTGGTGTCAGTTCAGTCCTGGCAACATATTACCTTCATATTACTGCATTGGTACAAAGGACTGAAAGACTTTTGCATGCATTTGTGTAGCATTTCTAATGGTGATTTTTTTTAAAACCTCAAAAAAGTTGTAGCCAGCTGTAACTACCTACTATGTTTCACAAAACAGGCGTCAGTCAAGGTACAAACTGATGGTATAATTTTCTTAGCCTTGCTGATACAGGATTGAGAAATAAAGATGAGGGAACAAACAGCTCTACCAGGCAGAAATCTTCCTCTGGCCTTCATCTATCTCTCTATCTATCTGTCTGTCTGTCTGTCTATCTACCTACCCATCTGTCTACCTATCTATCTATTTATCTACTATCTTTTAAAAAATATTATTTCAATTTTTTTGCCTTAATTAGCAATTGAAGCAGAAATGAAACTGTTAAGCTGTACTTGACAGAAATGAATAATCCATACTCTGTACAAGGATGCTCTAGGAAAATCACAGAATCACAGAACAGCCTGGGTTGGAAAGGACCTCAAAGACCTATTGTTACAGCCCCCTGCTGTGGGCAGGGCTGCCCCTCCACCAACTCAGCTGCCCAGGGCCCCATCGAATCTGGCCTTGAACACCTCCAGGGATGCTTCTCTGGGCAGCTGTGCCAGGGCATCAACAGTCTCTGAGCAGTGGCCAGCAAGATGTCTCCTAAGTGCTCTATGTAGCACTGCACTATGCTGATAAACACTGTAATTGATAACTTATTATAGCAAAATAAAACGTGGTGGTAATGGAAAGCATAAACTCCATGTGCTCATTCTCCAAAAAGTCTTGGGGACAGAAGGAATCTTCTGCAAATCATGGCTCAGCATTTCTGATTCTGCCCAGCAGAAGTGCACGTGCAGATCTCCAGTTCGTGTTTGTCTTCACTGGTAGCATTTGTTGTATCCTGTGCTGAAGGCCAGAAGAACTCGTTTGAGCTCACCTATTTTTTACGGACATCTCTGCAGATCTTAATGTTTATCTAACATTTGATAACGTCGATGTAGCTAAATATATATTTTGCAAGAAGTCTCTGTTTTCAGATATAACATGGCTTTGAAGGCTTTTCACAGGACACAGGCTTTTGTGACCATCTTTCTGCCAAGGGTTGTGCTTTATCTTGGAAAATAAATGCACATTTTCTCTGCCTCTGCTAATTCCCATTTCCAACAGGACCTTAGAAAAAATGCCCATCAGGAGAGTGGGAGAAATTGCCCCCATCTGTGCACATTTCTATTTACATAATTCATAGTAATTTTTTAATTCTAACAGGTATCACAATGGGAATGGACATTATCAATGATTGTTCTGAGATCGGTGTTCAGTTGCTGCAAAGACCTAGGAAAGTGATGGAATCCAAGCGAAGAAGGAATTTTATTGGGAGATGTTCCTTGCTTTTAAGACGTATCTTCTAATTTTCTTAGACTTCTGATTCCTTTTGTTGCTTAATTAGGTCCAAATGCTCCTTATTTTTCACTTTCTGCTCCTCAGGCCTTGAAATATAATGCCATCCACTGGCAATGTGTATTTTCTGTGACCTTTGCACTTCCTAACTGCTGCTGGCTGCTGTTGACTATCTTTAAGTCACAAACAATTTCAACTGTCATATACACTTACATTTGACTTTGTCACTACCTTCACATGTCTGGTGATCTGCTTGCCACGTTGCCTGCAGGCCTAACCAGGTGGAAACTTGCTCACACCAAGGGGAGGAAAGCAGATGTTGGCCTTGAGGTTGCAGCCAGCCTTCTCACGTTGAGATTGGTTGCTCCTTGCTTTGACTGCTGCTGGGTAATCAGATTACGTGGAGGTGAGGAAATGCGTTGCACTTGCTGTGCAATTTACCATGGCATGGGACAGGAATAAGAGAAACCTTTGCCTTTTCACTGGAAATTGGAGCTTTGGCTCTCTCTACTTTTGATGCTGAGAGCTGGTTTGGCAGAGAAATACACAAAAATATAGCTCATGATGAGTTGGCTTTCAGTGTCTGGGATCAGACATTGTTATTATTTTAAATCAATCCATGTTGCACTGTTGGTTTATTAAATGGCAGTTGCAGTAGAAAGAGGAAGATGGAAGATTAATGAACGTTTGAGTTTCCTTTATGAAAGTTTGTTTGGAAGCTGTAAGCAGGGCAACTGGTTGAATATTTTGTGTTTATGTCACTATAAACCCTGAGCAGATTCTGTGCCAATGATTTGGAGTTTCCTGGGGAAAATATGTTTTGTCAACAGAAAATGTTGGACCAGCTCTAAAACCTAGTCAGTATAACACGAGTGCAGTGGGGCCACGAGCAATCCATCACAGAGCTATGCACCTCACTGTGCCATTTCAGTCTTTGAATTGGAGATCTTTTAGCAACCAAAGGAAGATGGTTAGAACGTTTGCCCATATATTTTAAATCTGACAGAAAATAATTCCCCTTCTGCAATTAGTCGTTCTCATGGGAGAGACCATCTGTAATGTTCCTGTGAACATTTCTGACTCCTGTACAGAGAAATGGGTTAGAAACCTGCTAAGAAGTACTTTACAAAACATTAAACTGAGGTAGTTCTGATTGTCATTCCACAGAAAGAGACCTAGTGAGTAGGGTTTTCTGAGCAGCTCCAAGGACAAATGTACATACTCTAGTTCTCATTCATATAGGTGTTGTCTACCAACCAAGCGTATTTAAGCCAGAATAACAAGCTGCTTTAGTTCTTTTAATGTGGCAAGCAAAGTTTGTAACTCTGCATAATAACATGATAATTACAGCACAGCTATTTTCTACTCATAAACCACTTCCCTATGGCATTGTACTAATATGACCATGTTATTATGATATTCTTGCAAACACTGAAAGACAAGTGAAAGTTTTTTCCTCATTTATATTTCATTTTTATATAACTTATATAAACTTTATATAACTTTATATACTTTTATATATTTATATTTGTGCATACTGATTTCTTCTCAGGTTTTAAGATGGCCTTGACAAAAAAGATTTTTCTCCTTCCATTATGCTATCAGGACTGCTTTCTAGGATGATAGAGAGGTTCTGTCTGAGAAATTCTCTATTTGTACACATATCTGAAAGAGTGGCAATACCCATTTTCACTTCACATCTCTCCCTGTGCCTACCTGTATGTTGTGGAGTCTCTGAGCATTTTGATTGCAAGAGGTCGTTCTGTAATTCACAGACTTATGTGAACCTAATGGTCATGTAACTCTTGTAAGCACTAGTCTATGGGTTGAACTTCATGAGCTTTATGGTACCTTCCAACTATGAAAGAAAAACTAAAGACCACCTGTGCCCTTGCATTTCTTCTGAGTTCAGTGTTCTAAGCCAGTTACTTAGGACATGCTGCATGGGCAGCTGCTTTTGAATTGCCCACATCAGACGAGTCTTATATAGAATAGTCCTCGGCAGAAGTATGCCACTTGGTTGAACCACAACTTCATTGTCTTATTTGGGACTAACAGGAGACTTTGAGGTCAGAGTGTAACCTATTGCAATTCCAGCTAAACATAATACCTTCTCCTAGCAAGGACTGTTACTTCCTAGTGAGTGTGCAAAGAGAATTTTTGCAGAAAACCCTTTCTCAGTTTGGCTTTTTGTTGGAAATAAGATTTCCTAGTCACAACAGCTATTGTTAAGAGGCTCCATCCAGGTGCTCTAGCCCTTTTTTTTGGCTTTGCTTTATGACCTAATGATAGTCAACATCCACAGATCTCAAATGCATACAGATGTCCCACATTCACTTCAATTGTTCTGTTGCTTGGGTTATCTGACATAGTAAAAATAATTATTGTCATCTTAAGTTTATGAACAGTCATCGCTCCAGTAAGTAAATACATACTCTGTTTCAAATGTCAACTGTAAAGGGGAAGACCTCATTTTTTGTCATAAGCTCACTTGTCCTATCTTGGTGAGTTTCAACAATTGTACTCTATTTACACTGTCTCTGTTAAAAGATAACAAAAAATTTATTTATTTATTTCACAGGGAAGGAGCACGGTTTCTAGAGTGTCAGTTCTGGAAATGGCTGAGCTGTTTTGCATTCAATATGAGCTAGAAATGAAATAAATTAACTTGAGGGAGATAATCATCATAGAAAATTATGGAATAAGTGGTTTTGGTTTGGCAAAGTTATATGCAGCAAGGTTTAATAATATGAGTTTAATAGCATGGGTTTCTACTAATCTTGTCTATTGTCTGTCCACACACATGCTGCTGCATGAAAATACAGAATGATACATAACCATGCCATATAAAAACATACTACTTACACATGTTAAAAGATATAGAATTTCAAGTATTTGCTTCATCAGCATTTTTCAGTTATAAAGCGTCAATTGTAATAGTCTAGTCTTCTCAGGGACCATCTTTCTGGAAGTAATCTGGTAATCTGGTACAAATAACATTATGTTCTTATGCCAAAACATCCCCGTGCACAAGGATATTTGCATTTTGCAAAGCAGTAATGGGAACTCAACTCTGATTTTCCTTCTTCAGAACTCTTATTGCTTTCTCCTGCTGCTGTGACTGCTTTGGACTGACTCCAAACCACTGACTCTTCTTTCAAATGTACTGTTAATATGCTATTATGTTAAACAGGCTGATAGAGTAAAATGGAAATGAACATGTGCAAAAGTCATTTAGGTCAAATGAAGTAACATGCTTTTAAAATATTAGCCAAAATTTTAACATAAAACTTTGATGAGGCTGAGAAATCCTCTATTGAACGGGAGTATGGAATTAGCCCTTGTACAGACCATGTTTAGAACGTTATGATACTATTTAATTCTATGGTTCCCCAAGGGCTACTTATAACTGAATTAAAGGGCGTCTTGTGCATGTTCTGGACACTGATTACAGGACCACAGACTGAAGCTGAAGACAGCTCTACAGCCACTAAGTATGCAAGTAGAGACACCCCCTAATTCAATTATATGTACCCCTGGGATTTTGGCAATTATAATAAGAAGTCATTTTGCAATTTATCCAAGACGGGAATTAGAGCTGGGGTTTGTTTTTGTGTGTAGCTGTGAAGAAGGTGCTTACTCAGCCTCAGAAGATTCAACAGCTCACCTGTGTCTGCTTTTGCTTGAGATATTCATGGATTGTGGTCACGCTGCAGAAATGCCTTGAAATGCCTGTGGTTGCTGGAGCGATATACTGAGACTATTCATGAGCTCAGGACTTCATCCTATCTGATCTTGGAGAATACATTTGGCAAAGTTGCCTTTAAATGGGTTGTCAGCAAGGCTATGCCAAACTGGAGATCTTGGCATGCGTTAACTGAAATGGCATTCTAGTAGACTGAGTATCCCCAATGGTTTGTCATACAATAAACACCACAGTGTGTAGGTGATATAGGGTAAGGAGGCTTCTGTCCATATTTATCTACAACAGACTATGTGCTTTGTGAGTTTGTGTTTTAGATTGGTATGACTCCTCTGACTTTGACAGAATTCTGCCAGCATACACCATCTGAAGATTTGGCTCAGTCAGTAAATCAGCTTTTTGATACAAACATGTACATTTTAGTGAAGTCTCTCAGCTTGGTGATCTATTTTCTTTTACCAGAGCTGAAATAGCAGATGTTCCTTTGGATGATAATCATTGTCCCTAGGACTGAGACACTGTCATGCATTTTCAGTGTTTACATCTGATAGCCTGTTCTACAAACCAGTATTTGCACTCTCTTTGCATTATTACTCAAAGTTGTGTATTGGTATAACACCATGTTCAGCTGAGACTAAGTGCAAGTAATCCACTTTGTACACTGTAATATTCATATAGATTTCACTGGTTTCAAACCAAGTTTAGCCCTTTTTTGGTTCAGTGTTACTGCAGCTGCCTTGTTTCAAAATGAACTAAGAATAGAAGCTTCCTTGGTAAGCTGAAAATTGTTTTCATTTCTCTGTTACTTAGTGGAGTCTAACAAAAGTGTAACTTCCTATCTTTCTATTACTTAGAATCATTTTATGCCAGCCGAGGTTCTGTTTTCAGCCAGAAAGGGACTTGCTGGGTCTGTTCCTAAACTGCTCTCAGACTGTAGAACTGGTACCAGCAAAACACGTCTCTTCTTATGCTACCTCAGTTTACGAGAGGCACAAATTTCTCAGCCAATGGATGATGTACAGAGCAGAGAAATCTGGTCAAGTAATGATTATCTGCACATTGTGAAAGGATCTCACCGAGTGACATCACAAACTACATTTCAAGCACTTGTTGATGGGAGAAAGTCATGTAATTTTGCTATTTAGTCCTTGGGTTGAAACGTAACACACTGGTGTTCCTTTGTGCTCCTATGTGTAATTCTTGTTATGCATTATGGTCAAAAGTGTAAGTATAAGATAAGTGAGGACGAGTTGTAAGGGCTTTCTAATTTATCTAGATTTCTCTGCAAGGTCTCTCCACCCTTGACAGAGCCAACAGCTCCCCCCCCCGATTTAGTATCAGCAAACTTGCTAAGAGCACCTTCTAGTCCTGTGTCCAAATAATTTATGAAAATATTGAAGAGTACTGGTTCTATAGTGGAGCCCTGGGGAATCCCACTAGTGACTGGCCACCAGCCTGACGTAACCCCATTTACTATAAGCCTTAGGGCTCAAATTGTATTTATTATCCTGGATTTAATCATGATTACATGAGCAGTAATGAACTACTCAAATAAAAGTGGCAAACCAAGTTTTAAGAGCTGTGAAGTACTTGTTTTATCTTGGAAGTGCCTACAAAGCTCTGTAGCCTACTAGCACTGCAGCAAGAAATAGGAAAACAACAACAACAACCATATAAATGAATAAATAAAAAGCTTGTTCTTACCAATCTATGCATGCTTTTGAAAAGTTTCTGAACATCTTTATTTCTTCTCATTCTTCTTAGGCCTTTGCAGTTTGTCATCTACAGGTGAAGACTTTCCTTAGAAATAATGTCTGGAGGAATGATCAAGTCGCAGTGCTGCCAGAGTTTATGCCAGCGCCAAAGAGTGGAAGAATAGAAATTCTTCAGGGAGACTCTCCATGGAGAATAACTGAAAATTAACCGTTTAATAAAATTCAGAAAATTCGAAGGTTTATGTGAACTAAGAGCAACTTGCAGCTATGATTACTTGAGAAGTTTTCTCTTTGGCTCTTGAAGATACTTAGCACATGCTGCTACTTTTAAATTATGGTTGGCTATCTAGGATTTTCACTTATGTCATAAAAGTTTGCTAAATGGACTTGCAGTGTTGTATCAAAGATGAACTCCTTGGGAGTATTAGATACTGAGACTTGAGTGCATTCCCTCCACATGAATAGTTTTGTTCTTCAAAGAAGCATCTAGACTTCATGGGTATGGATCAGACATATTTTCCTAGACACATGTACAGCTGTTGTATGTTTTTTGGACCCAAGGGAACAGAATGAAGATACATCAGGGATGGTTCTTCACCAAGAAAAATTTCTTCACCAAGACAAAGTTCTTCACCAGAGGGCAGTGGGCATGGAACAGGCTCCCCAGGGCAATGATCACAGCTCCAAGCTACTGGAGTTCAAGAAGAGTTTGGGCAATTCTCTCAGACATAGGCCTTGAATTTTGGGTGGTCCTGTGTAAAACCAGGAGCTGGACTCAATGATCCTTGCGGGTCCTTCCAACTCAGGATATTCTATGATTCTTTGATTTTCCAGCTCAAAATATGCAGAGTCACCTAGTGGTTGGCCACCCTGCACATAGGAAAATAGATGATCACTGTGGTCCTTTTCAACCCAGGCCATTCTATGATTCTATGATTCCATGATTCTATGATTTAAAAGCAGCTGCTGTTGAGACAAAACATTTCACTGACATAAATAGAGGAAGAATATGTGTTACCCTTTCCCATCTATGATTGCCTCCTTTTCTGTACAGATAAGTGAAAATATGCAATGCTACTGCTGAACAGAGTAAATCTTCTGCAGGACCTGGAAAACTATGGTGTGAGAAGTATCTCTACATGCTTTACCTCCTCTTATATCCTGCCTTAGACAACCTGTACTGGTTACTCTCATGGATATTGTGCTGAGAGAGGGTGACTTCCAGTACAGCTGTTCTTGCAGGAACCAGAGCAAGCTGGTCAACTTAGTTGAGAAAAATATGGTTTTCTTTTCTTAAATTGAAATTAAAAAGAGATTTATTTGTGTAGAACATTTATTGAGCTGCAACCTCAGCTCAAGAAATGAAAAGATCAATATGAAGAACAGGTCTCACCAAAATTCTTTCTGAGTCCTCAGGGCAGATCTGCTAGCTTATGGTCCAGAAATGTATTTTACTCCTAAGCTCCTTACCCCAGGAGCTCACTGTGTTGTATGTTCCTTTTGGCACTTCATTCCCACTCTCAGTGATCAAAATTAACTTCTGAAACTGGTAACTGATATTTTCTGGTGAATAATCTCTGCCTCCTCTCAGTAGAGTCAACACAGAAAAAAATCAATTGCTATCATCAAGTCTACAACTTTTCTGTTCCCTAATGTTAACTAGAAAACTGAAAATGATCCTTCCCCTCTTTCTACTCCTCATTTACCTACACTGATTACAAGCATTCTTCTTCAAGAAACTGTGGAGCATATGCAGCATATGAAGGATTCTCCAGCTGCAATGTATTCTTGTAAATGCAGTCAATACCTCAGTCAAGTGACTATCTTATAACAGTACAACACTTCTTCAAGTGCTTATATATTCAGGATAACTAAAAGAAAATTCAATCCAACCATGACCATTCTCTTGCAACAGTGGCACGTATTAGTTTGGCATTAAAGTACAGTGAGTTTCCTCATGGGGTTAATTCTTTAAAAAGAAGGAAAGACACCAGCTCTTTTGGAAGCTTCTCTAAAAAGTGTTGGCAAGGAAATGCCTTTCAATGATACTTTACCGTCTGATTGTCCTGCAGTAAGAGAAGCAAACCACAGTATTACAAATTCTCATGATTTGTTAATGTTTTCTCAAAGATGTAATTGTTGGAGACAGAGTTGTGTCTGTTTGCTAGCTAGAAGAAGAGTTACAGAAGAGTTTCTGGTCCAAGTATTGATAAGGAACAAAAAGCTTTTACTGGTCCAGACCTTCACTTCAGAAATCAAATTAAGAATGAAGAAATATGCTTAAAGTTATTTGAGGCCTTGTGTGGTCTTACTCATTAATTTTGAGTACCTTAAGTGTGATAACGTTTTAGTTTTCTTTTTTCCTACTGAGTGAGGAGGGGAGGGGAAGGGAGGAGAGGAGAGGAGAGGAGAGGAGAGGAGAGGAGAGGAGAGGAGAGGAGAGGAGAGGAGAGGAGAGGAGAGGAGAGGAGAGAGAGGAGAGGAGAGGAGAGGAGAGGAGAGGAGAGGAGAGGAGAGGAGAGGAGAGGAGAGAGAGGAGAGGAGAGGAGAGAGAAAATCCCCATTACTTTGTTTAATAGATTTTGAAGAGTAATCAAGGTTTGAAATATATAGTTAGGAAACATTTTTTTCTTCAATGAAATAGTAAGACTGGCTTCCCTCTTGATTAGAGGTCATCTATTTCAGCTTTCTTTTCAGCAGAAACCTGTAATATTGATAATGTTATGTCCTCACTCTTACAATGTAATGCTAATAGTATGTTAATCCTTATAATTATTGTTAGAAGCAATGCAGGCTGGATCATAATTATCTGGATGTCATGTAATCATCTAAAATTTGTGACATTTTGATTCCACTGATTGATGGGTCATTTTGGCATTGGCTATTGATGCTGTAATAATGTCTCTTCATGGCTGTCTAGAAGGCTTCAGATGAGGTATGTCCACCTTGAATATGAGGCCAAATTTTCAGCTGACAAATGTCAATAGAAGTTCATCTAGGTTAGTGCAACTTCCAAGTCATAGGTGGATGCCTGCTGGTAGCATGTGTTTTTTGCTACTTCTTCCCCAAACACAGAAAGCATTACAAATTACAGGGAAGGACAGTCAAAAACAGATAAGTTGGGGAAAATGTGAAGGTGCTGCATTTCCTCTTTACGTATTTGATGGTTTTTGACATGAGAATATTCTGTGTGTCCAGTGTTAGCAGGGGGCTGGGCACGTGTATATCTGGGTCTCCCTTTTCTTCTGGAAGTTGGTATCACATGAGTCTTAGCAATACATTCTAGTCAAAAGACAACACCTTGAATAAACTTGCATTTCCTAAACACATTTGAGTGAGAAACATCTGGGATGATCTCTGTTATTTTTCTCAATACAGATTAATGGCAATTTTTCATTGGCAGTTATTGAGGATAACGCAATTAAAAGAGGTTTCTGAAAATAGTTTACTCTCAGAAAGGAAGCAAGGGATTCCTGATGAAATTGAGATGCAACAAATGCAAACCAAATTACCAAACATGAATGACCTCAACAAATGTTAAGATCTACAGAGGCTGAGGGCCAGGGTGACAGGACATGAAAGTAAGCGGATTTAGACCATCTCTGTGTATCACACTGGGTACTGCTTGTTCTTATGTCATAGGAGAAGATCAGAAATTTGCAGGTTCTCCCCTTGCCTTTCTTTATCCCATTTATGTCAAAATTGTTCCTATCCCTTTCAAAGGTATAATTAATCCTTAAAACACATTGGAGCAGGAAATTGGAGCAGGAAATTACATAAATTAATTTCAAGTTGGAAAAAGGATTAAGAATTGAGAGGAGAAGAAGTAAAGAACTAAAATCTTGGTCTTGCACACTGTATTTCCTACTTTGGTTCAGACATAAAGGCATACAGGCATTCAAGGAATTGACACTGATCTGTGAAGATAATGCTTCCATATGGGATTTGTTTAGATTAATCTAGGTCTCCTAAACAGTAACAGCAGATATTCTCTGGTCCTTTTTCTTGAACTACTCTTTCATGCCATGGAATTGTGGTATTTCCCTAAATAACTTTAAGATACGAGATAACTTGTATCTTGTTTAAAAATATTCACACATTCATGTGCTGTTCTTCAGGGAAACTTGAGAGGCAGCCATCATTTTGCTCTCTGTTCAGATCTCTAATCTCCCTTCAATGGGATGTCATTTTCTAGAAGAAGCAGCCTTTCCTGAAGGTACCAGGCCAAGCCACTCAGAAAGTTTTCTGTAAACTGTTCAGTGCTGTCAGGAGCTGTCTACAGTGGTGTATTTACAATCTGGGTTCCTTTATTAGGAAATTACTTGAGTATAACTTCTGTATTTCCACAAAGCTGAAATCTCCAGTGTCATTATCCATTTTGGTTGATATGACAAACATAAAAAATTCATGGTTTTGGAAATCTGAAGAAGTCACAACCAATCAAAATGGTTTATCTGCTCAGGAGATGGCTTATAAATTTTTTTTTCTTACTTTTATAATTTTGAATATTTTAATCTATTTGTTTTCAGCTACTGGTGTTCTAGTTGGGAAGAGAGTCACAAAATGTATAGAGGAAAATGACTAAGGGCAGGTTTAAATAAGTTAGTCTGGACTTTCTCTATCACACATGAAACAATGACTGCCTCTTCAGCTTATACTTGTGATTCAGATTAAATGTAATTTGAATTTAGATCTACTTATGTTATGATTATATAAGATAATGCTCTCCTCCCAACTTATGTTTTTCCCCACCTTCAGTCTGTTTCTGGTTATAAGACATTCACTTGAATCAGGAAAATTACTCCCGGAAGCTTCCTTTGCATGTGCATTTGTGAAATAGCAAGGAAATAATCTTAGGAATCAGGAGGAGGGAAATATGAGGAAGGCTCATTATATTTGGGTTTATCCCTGAAATGATGATGGCCATTTGAAGAATTTAAAATGAAGATTCCTGGTAACATTCTTTTGAATAATACTTTTCTGTTTCCTAGCTTCTGCACTTTTAGTTCTCACCCTATTTCATCTTCTTTTCCACAAAGTCTAAAACTCTCCTGTTGTTTCTGCTCCACCACTGATTGAGTTTTCTTTTATTTCTATTCCGTTTTCCTTACTCTACTTTTGTCTTCTTCGATTGCCTTTGGCATTTTTAGCTGCCAGTCTAGTTTTCATTGTGTGCGCAAGCACACAACCACAGGCATACAAACACACACATGCATGCCCTCACACTCATTGACTTTCTCCCACATATCTGCAAGGCCACCAGTTCCTCTCTCAGTTCCCTTCTGATTACATAAGTGATTCATGCAAAGTCCAGGAGTTTAATTTGACATCGCTCTTTCATTTTGCCCTATTTAGCTGTAATTGTGTCCTCTGAGGGCTTTTGGTTCTCACTTTCCTCAGCCGAAGCTGATTTTTCTCAATTTTCCTCTCAGATTTTCTATTTGTTATTTCATTAAATTGCTTAAAATGAGAGACATTTTAATGAGCCATTGAAGAATGTAGATAGTGTAGGAGGGGTGTAAAGGAACACTGTTGCTGTGAAATTGCAGGTCAGCACCCATTCTCTCATACCCACTACAGCTGAGGGTGAGCAGGTGAGAGATGCAGAAAAAGGTGTGTGGCTGGTCCCTCGCTCACTCTTTCTCTCAAATGCCATAGCTCACTATTATGTCTGTATCACTGGAAAGAGGAGGGGGATCCTAGTATCTGTAAATTGCTAGGAGTGTGATTACTTCTAAATAACCACGACCTTGTCATACCTGATTTCTCATATAATCCTGGTGCTCGAGTTTCCTCATTGCTTTACAACTGTGGATACTATCTTGAATTAAGCCTTGAAGGAATGGAGGCCTGTTCCACAGTCTAGACGGGCTAACTCTTCATAAAAAGAGTAGAATTGGATTGGATTTTTATACATATATATATATATATATACACACACATACACAAGAGACACATTGTATGTGTATACATATACGTATGCACTAAACCTTTTGGCAACCAGTGCAGTTCTTCAGCAGATTACAAAGTACTTGGCTGGAAGGCTCTCCCAAAAGCCCAGAATTGCAATGCTATTATTTCTCCAAGCTACATACTTACTGAGTGTTCTCCTGTTTCCACAAAAGATTAGAAAAACCTCCTCTGCTTTACACAGTTCTCCCCCACTGCCCCCCTTCCAAAAGCAACTGTGTGCATTATTGTGCTTTCTGGCTGGGTGACTTCAGTAATAGAAGATGTCCTTAGGAAATGGTTTAGCTAGTATACTTGTGTGAAATTCTTATGCAAAAATGTGTAGGGCTGTAGGGCTGGCTGACCTGGTTCACTAGGCTGGTTCTGTTACTGTACTACAGGCAGAATGGAAGGCCATATGTTTTCATGCTACTTCAGTAAAGTATATTTTATTGCTCAGTGTTATCTTCTTATTACGCATTTATAAAGCTCTTTGGGTGACTAAGTTGTTTGCATAACACGTTATATTTTTGGCAATAATTCTTCCTGCAGAAGTGATGTGTATGAAAATGTGCTTGCTGCTGCCAATAGGTTATAGCATATGTGTATTCTTCACAAACAGAATGAGTTGGCCAGGTGAACATTTTCATGATTTTTTTCTCTCTCAGCCATTGTTCCTTACATGGGTGATCTGCTGGGAGACTATGAGCGTCTCTGCACCCCCAGAGCAGGTTGTGTGGTACTCTGCAAGAGTTTGGCGACTGTTTCCAAGGGCTTTAGCAAACAGCACTGAAAACAGCATAAATTCCTCATCAAATGAAGCAAAATCCCAACTCCTCCCTGAAGCATTGCGCCTGCTGGATCAGGAATCTTGTTAGGTTTGTAGCTTTTGGATTAGCGAGGCCCTTTATTAACTGGGGCCAAAAAACTTCTCTGAATGACTAAATCCTGAATTACTGAGCCTTATTCTCCTGGTCTCCAGGAAAGGTCACTGGTGTAGGCCTCCTTGCATCTTTGGTGTAAAAATGTGTCACCGTGGGTGGTCATTCTCTCAGCCACTGTGCACAGGCTTTGTGGAAGTCAAGGCCTATTGACACTGAGAACGTCTCTACCTTCCCTTTGTAGTCGTCAGAACATAAGCAGTGTGGTATTTGAATAGACACTGCTTAACTGGTTATTAACACTGTAGGGTGAATTAAGTTTAAAATCAGGGAATTTGTAAGGAATGCTCTAAAATACATTAACATGAGAAAGAACTGTGGAGGTTACGCGTCTTTAATTTCTCTGTATTTATATATTTGTTAAATAAGCACGTGGAAAATAACAGATGTAAAACCTGGACATTCTCATCACAATAACGGTATTTCCTCATATAAGTAGGCTGATGTGCCATGTGACTACATTACATCACTTCACAGCTTTTTTTAGGCTTAGATAAATTAAAGTGTTTAATTCCACTTTCGTATATATATATATAATTAACCTTGTAAGACAGGTAAACAGGCAGCAGTTTCTGTTTTAGAAGTGGACACAAATGACACACACATTCTCTTTATACCTCAACAAGGAAAGAAGCATCAACAAGAAGCCATTCAGAGTCATAGAACTTCACTTTCAGTCTCAGGTCACATGAAATTAGGTTCTGCCCTACAAAATTTTACTCTGCTGAAATATCCATACAGTAGATATTTTTTTATTCATTCCAGCATAAAACCATGTTTTGTAGAAAAGCTGGTGAATGCAAAACTGGGATTTAAAAAACATCCATGTTTGCATTTTTCTTTTTTTATGTACCATTGGCAAGAACAGATAATTCAGGGTATGTGGAATATAGTAAACTTGGGGTGAACACAAGGGATTTGGCTCAGTATTCTTCCTGCAGCTATGCATGCAAGCTGTGTACTAAATGCTGCTACTTTAAGGCACAAGACACAGAGGAGTCCTGTGTGATGCATAACTTCATCCAGGAGTCACTGGCTGGATCTAATGTGGTACACTGAAAAGAGCATTAATAAACTAGAAGAATTGTCTTCATGACCTTGATTTGGCAACGGCAGAAGAACGACAACATCTCATTGACATGCTCTTTATTTCTCTGTCATCAGAGCTTGAAATGCTTTCTTTTTATTGTTGTCTGCATCCAGTTTATGCACATGACTGTGCTGTGAAGCAAACTTCTGCTAGCTGTGCTCTCCCTGGTGATGCATACATCTTTTTTGAAACTTAAATTGATGAAGAACTACTGAAGGTGTGTAGAGAGTCCCCTGAGGTCTGCAGGTTTTGCAGGGAATCAGCAGAACATAAGGAGGTGGAAAATTGCAGTGTGACAGCGTGCATGCATTCTGGCACACATATTAACGTGCAGAACATAACAGCCCTCTCGACACTGCAAATAGTCGGAGACACTGTTAAACTCAGGAGTTCAGTGAGAGGGTTGCTTTGGGGAATCAGGGGCTGAAGCGATATGTTACAGATCACCGCAGTCACTTGTCTCGATGGAGACAAAGGTCTGCAAGGTGCATAAATGGACCATGGGGACATGATGTGCTAACAGGAGGACGTGTTGCTTGTACCTGCTATGACAGTGGTTGCCTGTTTCTTCCAAATATCAGCCTCCATCTTGTTTTCATCTCTGATCCCTTCTGATATTCTTCTTCCTTCTCCCTCCTGCTCCTTTTCGCCTTTTGTGGCACTATGTTCCTTCCCGTCCTACCCTTGCTCTTTGTTTGTTGGATTTTCTATTATTCTGTAAATGCATGCAAACATCCAGGGACTTTGAGAAGATTCAGGCTGCTATCTCTAGCCCCAGAACCAAGCTGAGTTTTGTGTATTCTCTTCCACTTTATTCTGGTTTATTGTATCTCTTCCTTCTTCATTGCTTCAAATTGTGCACTGAGGAATTTCAAGTCTTTATTTAATAATTTAGCAGAGACACTCTCTGAACTCACAATAAATTTAACTGAGCAACTGTTTGTGAGTTTGAATTTTGTCTTGCTCTGAATTCTTTCACTTGCAGTGCATGGTTTTATAGTACTCTTACATTCATTTAATCTTGTGTAACACATGAATGATCCCACTCATTCTAAAGACCACATGCTTGATTTGGTAGTTACTATGGGTCTGTCTCTGACTAGTTTGTTTTTGTCTCTTTGTTCCTTGTCTGTTGCTTTCATAATTTCATGAGATCTTGCTGTACTTTGTCCCTCATCCCCAGTTTATAATTTTTTTTTAACTGCTCTCTTCTTTTAAACCAGAAGTTTAAAATTAAGTTCTGCTTTAAAAGTTATTTTCTACTAATGTCCAACTGACACTTAGTTTATCAGTTTTGATCCTTAAGAGGGCATAAAATACATTATCACATACATAATGTCCTTATTCTTTTAATATCATCTTTTGGATCTAGTAGCCAGGTGATTTTGCTAAAGCTAAGTGCCAAGGCAATGACCAAATAACTGTTAGACAAGCTAGTTAGCAAGCTTTGAGAAAGTATTGATTTTGCTAGCTCCAGTTCTTCATAAATCTTCTCTACAAGTTTCCTCTTCTTTATAAAAATACAGACATAACCTTCACTCTGTGATTGTCTTCAACATCTCTTGAACTGTTTCTTTGGGTGTGTGTGAAGGTATGTATGCATGTGTGTGTTGAAATAAGTTAGGATAGCCCCTCTGTAGCAGTTTAGCAAGGCCTGAAATACTGGGCCATCTCTGTGTGTCCTGAATTCCCTTCTGTGTTTCAGCCCCTGGCAACAGAGAAAGCTAAGTGTTTCTGAAAAGTGATTCAGAAGGTCTAAGCAGGGGCTGCTTTGAGACCTGCATGTATGTGGAGTTGTAGCTGGAATAAAGTGCTTTTTCTTTCTTATTTTCTTTCTTTTTCTTATTCTTTCATTCCCTTCCTTCCTTCCTTCCTTCCTTCCTTCCTTCCTTCCTTCCTTCCTTCCTTCCTTCCTTCCTTCCTTCCTTCCTTCCTTCCTTCCTTCCTCCTCCCTCCCTCCCTTCAATCCTCCCTCCCTCCCTCCCTCCCTCCCTCCCTTCCTTCCTCCCTCCCTCCCTCCCTTCCTTCCTCCCTCCCTCCCTCCTTTCATTTCTTCCTTCTTTCCCTCCTTTCATTTCTTCCTTCTTCCCCTCCTTTCCTTCCTCACATTCTTCTTTTCCCAGTAATATCGGAGATCTGCAGGTGGTCTTCTTATGTCAGGAATCCTAGGTTTCACAGGAGTTGTCTATATCTCCACAGCAGTGATAAATTTTTTGAGATGACAACAATGTATTGGTGGAAATGCAGAACAGATTTTGTTAAGTTAACGAATTTGCACAGCTCATCAGCTAATTAACTAATTTGCAGACGCACTGTAATATTCCTAAAGAGCTCATTCTAAGCCAAACTCCACCTCTTGGAGATTCTTTTCCGAATTCTGGGCTACTCAACCTTGTGTCTCTGCTGTGCACATCAAGTTATGTGATATTCAGGGCAGTGAAACAGACTATCATTTCTAAGAGATGAAATGTCTTCTGTGGCAGAACAAATGTTGCAGTCCTGAGCATGTAATTTTGTCTTGAGCAAAGTGATCTTTAAAATGTACGAGCATAGCACAAGCTTATATGACAAGTAGGACAAAAAAGCCTTATTTTGGAAATGAAAACACTTTTCATCCAGGGGCCATGAGAGAGTTTTAAGTTTGTGATACAATCATTCAGGTGCAACTGAGTAACTGGACCATCTTCTAACAAAGATCTTACTTTGAGATATGTACAATTGCCAAAATTAAGATCAGAAGACAAATAGCAGAAAATCTTGATTGTCAAGTGTTTTTAACAAACTGACAGCCTCTCATTTTTCTGAGAATAGTTTGTGTAATTTTCTGATACGTTTAATGAAATGATTTGAAGTAAAAAATATTTCTTGATTCAAAACAAAATAGAACTGTAAAGAAAATAATTAGTTCTTGTGTATTTTTTCTTATTTATTCCATTCCCTGTCCTCCTTCCTTGGCTGAGGAGATAAACAGGAAGACTGAATGATATTTATTTTAATTTCTTCTGATTTGAAAGGAAGTGAATATTGTTTCCAACTCATGAGAGTTTTTAGCATGAATCATTTAACTGAAAAAAAAAAAAATCAGTACATTAAAATATTAATATATTTGCATATTTTCATATGCAGATTTTACCACCGAATATCTTTCAGCAGCCCTGCTCATATTCTAGCTTCTCAAGTGTTTTCAGAAATATAGGAGGGTTTTGGGTTTTATCTGTAACAATGACTAGATCCATTATCACATATTCTAAAGAAGAGGTTAAGGTCTTTCTCTAACTTTCAAATCTATATAAAATAAGTTTCCCAGAATGGATCTAAAGAGGTTCTTCAACTGCCAGGTGATGAAGTAGTTGCTCAGATCACAGCAAATCAATGAACTGCTGAGATATGGAAGCAGCTTGCCCAGAAAAACAGCAAGATCTCCCACCACTCATTCTCTTACTGCACTGTCTTCTGCCTGCTTTTGCAAAATTATACAGGCTGGCCAATCCCATAATCTCTTGTGACCTATCTGAAAATTAAACTTGTGATGATGGCTTGGCTGCTTGGTGGGTTGAGATACATATGATAAAGTGTGACAGTGAGTATGTGCTGAGACAAACACTTTTAGTAGGCAGACTCCTTGCCAAGGCTGCATTCGGGGATGCTAGCAGTGGCTTTAACAAATTATCCTAACCAGTACACTTGCACATAAAAATAGAAGAGGAAGAAAGATCCTTTATGAAACTAGCTACCGAGGAACTGGTGGGATTCATTGAAAGGTCTTTAAAGTAGGTATGAAGGGGGAAGGGAACAAATTTGAGGGCTTGTACCAAACTTGATGTTACAAAGATGGTGGAATTCAAAGGGATGGACTAGGCAGGGAGATGCTGGGGATGCTGCTGTTCTAGGGGATCCTAGATCCTCTATAAAGGCGGTGAGACAGAAAGTCCAGCTGAAGTGCCTTTATACCAATGCACACAGCCTGGGAAATAAGCAGGACGAGCTGGAAACCGTGATGCACTTGGAAAGTTATGATCTTGTTGCTATCATGGAAACATGGTGGGATGACTTCCATAGCTGGAATACCACCATTCAGGGATATCGGCTTTTTAGAAGGGATAGGTGATGTAGGAAGGGTGTGGGAGTTGCCCTCTATGTCAAAGAGTGGATAGACTATGAGGAACTCCCTCTGAGAAACAGTCAGGAACAGGTTGAGAGCCTGTGGGTTAGGGATGGGACTAACAAAGGCCAGCTGGTGATAGGCATATACGACAGGCCACCTGATCAAGAGGAGACTGTTCACGAGGCTTTCTTGTTTCAGATACGGGAGGCATCATGCTCACAGGCTCTTGTCCTGATGGAGGACTTCAACCATCCTTGGGTATCTCTTGGAAAGACCACACGGCAAGCTGCAAGAGGTCCAGGAGGTTCCTGGAATCTATTGATTATTACTTTCTAGTCCAGGTATTGGTCAAACCGACCAGAGGTGAAGCATTGCTGGACCTGCTGCTCACCAGTGCGAAGGAAATCATTAAAGGTGTTAATGTTGGAGGCAGCCTGGGCTGCAGTGACTACGCCCTGGTTGAGTTTGTGATCTCAAGGGATGTGGGCCTGGCAAAGAGTAGCATCAGGACCCTGAACTCTGGAAGAGCGAACTTAAGCTGTTCAATGGATTGTTGGCCAAGATCCCTTGGGATACTGTCTTTAAAAACAAAAATGTTGAGGAGAGCTGGCTACTCTTCAAGGATGCGTTCCTGAGAGCATAAGAGCTCCCCATCCCTCTGAGTAAGAAAGTGGGCAGAGGTGGTAGGAAGCCAGCGTGGCTTGGTAAGGACCTGCTGGGTGTGCTGAGGGCGAAGAAAAGTGAGTACAAGCTCTGGAAACAAGGGCGTGTCACCTGGGAAGAATACAGTGATGCCGTCCAGACTTGCAGACGTGGGATCAGGAAAGCAGGCAGAACTGAACTTGGCGAAGGACGTGAAAAAGAATAGGAAGACATTCTACAGGTACATTGGCCAGAAGACACAGGCCAAAGTGAGTGCACCTCCTTTGGTAAATGTAAAAGGAGAATCGGCTTCAACAGATGAAGAGGAGGCTGAGATACTGAATGAGTTCTTTGCCTTGGTTTTCACTGGCGGCCAGGATTCTAGTATTTCTCATGTCCCTGAGCCCTGCATCCCTAAATCTCTAGGTGGGAACCGGGGCAGTAAATCCCTTCCCACTGTAAGGGCAGAGCAAGTCTGGGACTGCCTCATGAGACTGAATGTCTGTGGGGCCAGATGGCATGCATCCCAGGGTTCTGAAGGAGCTGGCTGAGGTGGTTGCCGAGCCGCTCTCCATCATATTTGAAAAGTCATGGCTGTCAGGTGAGGTCCTGGATGACTGGAGGAAAGGTCACGTCACTCCCATTTACAAGAAAGGGAGCAAGGAGGACCCGGGGAACTAATGGCCGGTGAGTCTCACCTCTGCCTGGGAAGATCATGGAACAGATCCTCCTGGATTACATGCTTGATCACATGAGGAATGAGCGTGTGATCCAAGACAGCCAGCACGGCTTTACCAGGAGAAGGTCATGCTTAACCAATCTGGTGGCCTTCTGTGATGGAGTGATGGCATTGGTGGACAAAGGGAAGGCGACCAGTGTCATTTACCTGGACTTGAGCAAGGCCTTTGACGTGGTCCCCCACCACATCCTTATCTCCTAATTGGAGGGATGTGGATTTGATGAGTGGACCACTCGATGGATAGGAAACTGGTTGAAATGCCGCAGACAGAGGGTGGTCATCAATGGTTCTAAGTCCAGGTGGAGGCTGGTAATGAGTGGCAGGACATTGCCCAGGGGTCTCTCTTGGAACTGGTGCTCTTTAAAATCTTTATCAATGACATCAATGACGGAATCGAGTGCACCCTCAGCACAGCGCACTCAGCACCAAGCTGAGTGGTGTGGTTGACACAGTGGAAGGAAGGGATGCCATTCAGAGGGACCTCAACAGACTCGAAAGGGGCCTGGGTGAATCTAATGAGGTTTAACACAGCAAAGTGCAAGGTTTTGCACTTGGGCCACAGGAATCCCAGGCATTTATACAGACTGGAAGGAGCAGTCCTTGAGAGCAGCCCTGCAGAGAAGGACTGGGGGTCCTGATGGATGAAAAGCTTAACATGAGCCAGCAGTGTGCTCTTGCAGTTTGGAAAGCAAATTGTATGCTGGGCTCCATTAGAAGAGAGGTGGCCAGGAGGGGCAAAAAGGTGATTGTCCCCCTCTACTCTGCTCTTGTGGGGCCCCATCTGGAGTACTGTGTCCAGGTCTGGAGCCCCCAGTACAAGAAAGGCAGAGAGCTGTTGGAAAGGGTCCAGAGGAGAGCCACAAGATCATCAGGGGACTTGAGCACCACCCGTACGAAGACAGGCTGAGGGAGTTGGCTTGTTCAGCCTTTCAGTACCTAAAAGGAGTCTACAAACACAAAGGGAATCAACTCTTTGAAAGGACAGATAACAACAGGACAAGGGGAAATGGTTTTAAGTTGAGGGAGGGAAGATTTAGGTTGATGTCAGGGGGAAGTTCTTTACAGAGAGAGTGGTGAGGTGCTGGAACAGGCTGCCCAGAGAGGTTGTGGATCCCTGTCCCTAGAGGTGTTCAAGGCCAGATTGGATGAGGTCCTGGGCAGCCTGGTCTAGTATTAAATGTGGAGGTTGGTGGCCCTGAATGTGGCAGGGGGGTTGGAGATTCATGATCCTTGAGGTCCCTTCCAAACCCTGGCCATTCTGTGATTCTGTAATATTGAAGGGCTTCAGTTAGTCCTGTGGTCTGCATCAGAATTTTGGAAGTTTCAAGGTTCTGCCAGCTCAAGTTATGGTTGGTCTGAGTGTTTTTGTTCTTCTGCCCAACGCAATGTACTACTCAAATACTAAAATAGCTTTTTATGTCTCTCTTAAGTATTCAGCTCCAGAAATAGTAACGAAGAAAGACTCCCTGGAGTAGGTAGGAAAGAAAATATGTAGGGATTGTATTTAGGATTCATCATCTTTCTGTATCTGCTTCAGTACTTTTGTTGCCCTTTGCATGTAGCCAAATACTCATATCTGGAAGAAAATTCCTGTATTTTCTTTGCTGTTATCTGTGCATGGAAATTCCTCTAAGTGTATTTTCCCAAAGAGGCTATCAGGCAACATGTGAGAAGAGAACAAGCCCAGCTCCCCCATTCTGTATTCTTACCTCACTTCAGGTCATGTGAGACACTTCCCTCTAGCAGTACATCATGCACTTGGAGAATACAAGTCCTCCACTTCTCAAGGTCACTGTTATTGTTTTGCGTCTTGCATAGGCAGCTTGTTCTTGCAATCAGACTTCCTTGATGTCCTTCTCTCAGTGAGGGAATCACAAAACTCCATTTGTGAGAGGCTGGCAAACCCTGGCATACTTGGAGAGACTGAACAAAGGTTAGTGTGGGTGGATATCATGAGTCATTTCTATGACTAAGAGACTGGTATAAACTACCCCTTCCTGGTAATGTAAATGTATTAAGGTCATAGGCCACCTAATTAGTCAGTGAGTCTAAATGAATCCAAGCATGAGGCCTATGATGTTAAACACACCAGAAAAAAAAAAAAAAAAAAAGAAAAAAAAAAAAAGAAAGAAAGAAAGAAAAGAAAAAAGTCAGGTGAAAGTAAAGATTTAGCTGTCTACGATCTAATTAAAGATGGGGCCTTTATTCCTGCATGTGCTATCAAAATGTGGTTAGCTGGTACTGCTGACTTGGTGCTTCTGTTTCCTGCTATTTCCTGTTATTGATGCTGGACTTCAACAGTCAGCATTCATTAGAAGCCACTAAAAGGCCTTATAAGTTCTTGAAAAGACTCTTCTGGCCAAAGGCGTAGTGGAGGAGATTCCTTCATTTTCTTAGTTCAAAAGAACTTGAACTCACTAACCTCTGAACTACTCTTGAGCTATTTCTCTCCTTCCTAGTAGCATTTTAAATAACAGCAGGGAATCTAGAAAGTGGTTTAACTTCAAAGGCCATGCATTAGTTGTGAGCAATGAAAGTTGTAAATGAATGCAAAATAAAGCTTCACACTCAAAATATCATCTGGTGCCAAGCACTCATGCTGTGGACACAGCTTGTACTTATGAGACTGCAGATCCTGAATCCTTAGTTTAAGCCAAAGGCTGACCTTAAGAGTTGATGGCTTCATTGGTAACTGATGGGGCAAGGAGTGGGAGCACCTACAAAGCATGTCCTACCAGAACCTCCTCTATATTGCTGCCTAGGTTACAGCTCAGTCCTGACTTCTCACAGCCTCCTTAAAATGTTAGCTTTAAAATAGTCTCACCTCTGAAATGTTAAACTCACTGTTTGACAGTATCCAGGATTCAAGAACATTTTTGTCCTTCTTGCCTAGATGTTTTTTTTTCCTTGGCAATCAGGTGATGTAATACTCTTCAACCATGAATATTCACAAAATGAAGTCAACTGCTCATTTAGGGAAAAGAACTGCTGCCTCTTGAAGCCTTCATGTGAGGAGCAGCAGAGCCTGCAGCAGCACCCCATATCCATTCAGTTATCAGGTGGGAGTGGTGGAACTGGCCTTCTGGGAGTCACATGAGAGCCCGTTTGTAGAAGATGAAAAACATCTTGTTCTGAGTGTCTGGCATCCAAGAGAGGAAATGAACTTGGGTTTATGACACTAGTAGCAAAACAATGGGAGGTTGGCTTGGACATGCCTTTTAAGTGATGTTTGTTCTCTTGTAACTTACAAAGTAGCAGATAAATCTTTCTCTAGAAGGAAAGAACTGAGTAACTTAGCAGAGAGCACAGATAACAGCAAAGAGAATATAGGCATTTTCTTCTAGATATGAGCATTTGGCTATATGCAAAGAGCAACAAAAGTACTGAAGCAGATACAGAAAGAAGCTATAACCATAGTTTCTCACCTACCTCCCACTGGTAGCGAGGAGTAAGTTTTGGGCAACAGGTGACAGACTTGGCCTTTTAATGAGGTGAGGTATTGACTGTTTACCAGAAGCCAATTTTCAGATACATGAGAAAGATGTTTGGGTTTTTTGGTAGAAAGAGGTTCATGTAAAGGATTTGCAAGCATGCAATAAAAAAACACATAAACAATAACATACTATATAACAACCCTATCTGTTGTGTTTATGACAACGTTTTTTTTGTATGTGCATGGTAGCCTTATATCCGTTGTGATAATCAGGATGGGCTCACGTTTGTGAAGGTCTGCTTTCATTAATATCATTGTTGCTAGTTCATAGAATGCAACTCTGAATAGCTTAAATATCCATTCTACCTGGTACAATTTTACATATTGTATACATTATTGGGCAGAACATTTATTTATGTTGGCTTGCTTACAATGGCAAGTGCTCTTCTTTCCAGGGTCACCACCAATGCTTTTACATTCTGATTGCTTCAGTGGAGTGCCTTGCTGCTGGCACAGCTCATTGTGACTTCATGTCTGAGGATGTATGCCCTATTAGGCATGATGAAAAGATGTTTCATTATTGCTATGGAACAGAGTACTCTCAGGTTATCTCTGATTGAAACAAAAAGGTAGTTTTGAAATGACTTATTCCTTTTTTTCCTATCAGCAGATCTCCCTTTCTGTGTGTTTAAGAGTGTGTGTAAGTTTGTGTGCACGTTTATCTAAGACTCATCAAATTCCAAGGCATTGTACACTCCTGCTTTCAATGTATAAACATCAAACTGCTCTGGAAAACTGGTGACCATAGAGATTTTCATCTTAGAGGTGAGAATTTGAAAGATTAGAAGTAAGATTTTCTCCATTTTGAGGCACTTTTCCTAGCATGTCTTAAAACAGGCACAACAGCAATAACAACAACAAAAGTGGAAATTGAATCTAGGTACTTTGTTTGGCAGTACCTTTGCTGTTGAAACATTTGTGATATGTACTTACATATGTGCATGTGCCATACAGCAAGACTGGGGCAGTGCTAATTCTAAGAGGGGAGGTCTGGTCTGAACAGGTTTACCCCCAGTTTCTGACTGTGTTTTATTCTGAGGTCCTGAAAACTTTCCTAACTTAACTGGTAATCATACGTTTGCAGTATGTCTATCCTGACACGGAATGGTCACTCTTGACATTCTCACTGAGTGGGTTTGGAAGCCAATGTGCTACTAAAATGTTCAAAAGGACATGCAGTCTGAGATTGGGTGGTGATTATATGTCATGTATGGTGATTTAAAGAGTTGCTTGTCTAGGGTATTTGCATTTGACAGCTGGATCACTCTTAAACTTGTGACATATACATGGGGTGTAGAGATACATTTGAAGTAAAAGGACAGAATTTGTGCCAATCCATATTTTCATACAAAAATCTTAATCTGTAGTCACTGAAGCAATTTTACTAACCTCAGTCAGACCAGGCAACGCAAAGCCAGCAAAGACGATGAAAAGAAGCTCCAAAATACCTCTGTAGCCATTGTGCTTTCACCTGATAATATGGAGCAGGGCAGTCTAAGCCAAATATCTTCAGCAGTGAGTTAATGACTGCTTGGTGATAGTCTGACTTCATACATAAGAGAGTGTAGTGATAGAATTACCAAGCAATTTTTTAAAACAAACATCAATCAGTAAGCACCTATTTACAACAACTCTGAAATCATATAGCCAGCAAACTGGCTGCAAAGAATCCTGACAGCAGATAGGGCAGAAATAAAAATACTGTTGGGCAACACCACAGTGTTGACCACAAGGGTTCTTCCAGTGCAAAATGTTCTGGGATACCAATAAAAATAAATATATCCTTCCAGGGAGCCAACTTAAATATCCCTTGACATAAAGAATTTAGATTAACTATTTTTAAACACTGAAGAAAAAAATTATCACTTGTGCAATGTTGTTACAAGATTTCTCCCACAGCCCTTAGCTCAGGCATATTTTATACCCTGCATTAATACCTAAGCAATCACACAGAGTGGTTTATATTTAATAAGAAAACATGAATAGAAAATTATAGTATGTGCAGAATGAGGGAGTATTGAACATTTTTGGGGCCATCAGACATTAAAGTTTTCTGTGTCCATAGTGGCTTGCAAGAATTCCTCCCAGCTCCAATGGCAGACAATGAATTAGTTTGTGACTCCATCAAGCTGAATTCCTCCAAAGCAAATAGCTGGGATGGATAACATGTCATGCCCCAATTCCTGAGTAGCAGTATTTGCTACTCAGAATTTCCTAGCAGTGGTAGACTGCCAGGGTTGATTCACACATATTGTGTTTTGTGGTATAAAGGTATTCAGAGGTTTTAGATAAATCCATGCTCTAGATAAGTGCATTTTTTGTCAGGAAAGGCATGAAGAAAGACAGACATCAGTGCAATACAGTGCTACAGTGAAATAGAAGTGTATAGAAATCATGAACAGCAAACAGATATTTCATAGCTGCATCCACTGTATCCCAATGGGAATTGATGCTTGGAAGGAACTGCTCTCCGCTATGAAGAAGGACAAGACTGATAGAGTGGCAGTGACAGAGAGTTCATCTACTGTTATGTGCATCATCCTATCCAGAAGCTCCAAAGGGTGCAGCAGTGTCTTCTGCTGCCCTGCAGGTGAGTGGCAAAAGCTTGAGGGAAGGTTGCCACCACTGAAGCAGTCTCTGCAGAGAATGGAGATCTTCTCAGTTTCATAAAAACTTTGTTTGCCTAGTGAAAGCACTTGTAGGAGATGATGGAATTCAACTGCTTTGCTGGCACACTGTGCAATCTACTGGCTGTCATCTGAATGTCTCTTGTGCTGCAGAAATAGACCTGAGCTGCAACAGGAAGCACTGAGTCATTGAAATCTTGATCTCAGAGCATTGGCAAGGTCACACATAGTGTGGTACCATCCATCAGACCAGCTCTCCTCTTTCTGCTCTGTATTCAACATGCCTGAATGTCACATGTCATGCATATCCTCCTTTTTTTCTGGAAACTCAGAAGAGTTTGTCAGCAACATAGAATACAGACACAGGTCTTTCACTGAAGAAGTTCATCGTCTTCTCCAAAAAAATATTCAAAACAATTTCATTTTCTTTCATGCCATTGTCTTCTGTGTAGCTGTAGTGTTTGACAGTAATTCTCAGGGAGTGGAATGCTGATTACTTGCAATGAGGAACCAGTCAGAAAAGCAATAAACAATCAGGGATTAAATTTCTCTTTATGGCTAGTGACTGACTACACTAATTTGGGAACATTTTTTTGCATGTCCAAAGATTAACCAGATACCAGTCAGACTCTGACATCAATGTCAGGAACAGCTGCTCCTTCGTATTTTAGCTGTGCAAGTCATGCCATGAAGAAGTGACAAAGATGTTGCCTTGTGCTACTAGTATCTGCTAAAGACATGCAGTCTGCTGTCAGCTGGGCATGCATTCATGCTCGCCATTGATCTTTTTTGATATCTAGACTGGATCCATAAGCTAAAGTTCAAGTAGAAGTTTCTGGTCCTCCAAGTTTCTCTGGTGGCCAAGCACTGAAGGTTGGCAGTCTCCAAAAGCAGCACGAGGCACAGAAGCAAACCTGAGATGACTGGATACTAAGGAAGGCATCCATGTAAATGTTCTGTAACAGTAGGAGACACAGCTCACTGCCTTAGGGCTGATCTAGCCCTCCTGGAATGAATGCAAAGGTGCCCATGCATGTAGCAAGGGTTCTGTGGGGGAAGTCTGAGACAAAGGAAGCACTAATTAGGACACGGATATGAGATAAATGCTGGAGGCTTCAGGGTGAATGGAAGGGAACAATGACTTCTATAAAATCCTTGTGAAGTAAACACAGGGGATAACAGATGGGCTGGATTTTGTTCTCCAAGCCTGTGCAGCTCCATCCAACTCCCACATACACAGGAGGTGGGGGACGGGGGGGGGGAAGTACAGATCCCTGAGGAGGACAAGGACATACATAAAGAGCACACATGTTGCATGGGCCTGTCATGATCAGCAGATAGAGGCTGCCGGGAGGAGTGGGAAATAGCAGTCTGCTGCTGCATGGCTCCTTGCTACCCTCAGCAAGTGTGCACAGGTCCTACCACATGGCCAAGCAGTCCGGGCCAGTTCTCTGTACACAACTTTGGGAACTCCTTCCTATTTTCCATTTCCAAGTTCCAGGACAAGCCACCGGGGCAGGGTGCTTTGGACACTGCTTTCATATTTATTGACATCTCGTGTTCTAAGACTTGGTTTGGCACCTATTTGTGTGCCAGCCCTGGACCCAGCAAGTAGACAGGCAATAAGAAATAAGGCAGTGCCCAAAATAGACATGCTTTGACGCACCTCGAGTACTGTGTCCAGTACTGTGTCCAGTTTTGCCCCTCGCTGCAAGAAAGACATTGAGGCCTTGGAGAGGGTTCAAAGATGGGCGACAAAGCTGGTGAGGGGACTGGAGCACAGGCCTTATGAGGAGCAGCTGAAGGAGCTGGGGTTATTCAGTCTGGAGAAGAGGAGGCTCAGAGGAGCCTCCCTGTAACTACCTAAAGGGAGGTTGTAGTGAGCTGGGGGTCAGTCTCTTCTCTTCTCTTGTGTAACTGGTGATAGGACTAGAGGGAATGGCTTCAAGCTGTGCCAGGGGAGATTTAGGCTGGACATTAGGAAATACTACTTCTCTGAAAGAGTGGTCAGGCACTGGAATGAGCTGCCCAGGGAGATGGTGGAGTCACTGACCTTGGAGGTGTTCAAGGAACGTTTGGATTTTGTGTTGAGGGACATGGTTTAGTGAGAACTACTGGTGATAGGTGGATGGTTGGACTGGATGATCTTGAAGGTCTTTTCCAACCTTGGTGATTCTGTGATTCTGTTTTGGTTTGGTTTTGAGTGTGTGTGTTTTAATGTCTTAATATCATTCTAACATAGTCCAATTTCTACTTAAACATTTTCCAATAAGACTGCTGAAATAACGGCATTTCATTCATTACTGTATCTGCAGGAAGATGTTTAAAGCTTGGATATTCAGTTGATTTTGCCTTACCATTTACTTAGGCTGCAGCTGATTTTCAATAGCTGTAAGCATAGTTCAGACCTCTGCTATGCTAACCCAAACACTTGCGAAGTCTGGACTATTTGTGCAAAAAATCTCACTCAGAGCAGTCTGAATGGAGGGAATCACATAGCTCCAAATCTTGCACTGCTATAAATTTGAAAATGTGGTATCTGTCACTGCAGCAGCCTCCTATTTTTGAAACATCAAATAGCAGAACATGAGGGAGAAACCCAGGTTCAGGCAACATTACATCTAATTAGCATCAGTTTCAGTGAGGAAAACATCAAGAAACATGTGAAATTGAGATAATATAAAGAATGTACTGAAGTCTGCAATGTAGCTTTGGGCCAAGTTTCCGTTGAAGATTCATGCCATAGGTGTTGAAATCTACAGGTGTCATTCTGGCAATGGATCTCATCTGCCCTGACACATAGATCACATTGCATCATAGGATGTTAGAGAGTTTGGCTCAAGCTCATGGTCAGTTTTCAGCCAGTTACCATTTTCATAGCTGAAGTAGGATTTTATACATCTTTGTTGTGAAGGAGAGCTTCGTGCTAGCTGCCAGGCTACCAGAAAAGCTCCTTAATTGCTCTCCACAGAATCTGCTGACTAGAGAGAGCTCTTGTTATCTTTAAGCAGTCGTGTTTGTGTTGAAGGATCAAAATCACACCACACAAAAAAAACAAAACCAGCTCCTCTCCCCTTTCCCCCATGATGTTTCCAATTATCCTGGATTGTTGTCTGTCTCATTGATAGTAGGTCATCCCAAAGCTAGGACATATGGAAATAGCCTGTTAGCTTCTTCCCTGGAGTGTCTCGAGGAATTTAGACTCCTCACATGAGGACTGAAGAACAGATCATGCCAAGGGCTCACTGCACACAAAGCAGGGAAATGCTGCTCCCTTCATTCTTTTGGCCTTCTCCTCTGGCTTTCAGAAAAGGGCAACAGACCAAGGGGAGGACAAGAAGTGCCACTCCCAAAGAGAGGAGGCAGACTGGTGATTCTGTGTGTGCTTCACTGGAGAGCACAGTTTCCACTTCAAAGCCAGCAAGGAGGGTGGCATATTGCTTCCGGATGAGGGAGAAGAGCTGTGACTCGCACAGACAGACAGCTCAAGTCTCCTATGTCTCTGGCTTGTAATATGTCAGAAATCAGCTGAAAGTCATGGATATAAAGAATTGCATCCTAGCACATATTGAAGTCTCCGTGGCTGCACCAATCCAAAAAAGCCCTAGGACTTTCCCCAGTAGCACACAGTGTGAGAGTGGTTTATCACAGATTAGAATCAGATCTCTCCTCCTAACCATAAAGCTTCACCACATCCTCTTATTTGCCACTGTTTGGCTGTGAATTGACAGGCACTGAAAGGAAATAGTGAAAAGAGATGTGGTTATGCCACACCTGGCAAATGTCTGCAGGGGCAGAGTGAGTGCTGTATGTACTTATAAATGTATTTGAATGCATCATGATCCTCTTTACGTTCATGTGCGAAAAGTCACGTGGCTCTTTGCTGCACACATTACTGTGTGTGTTTTAATGATATGCCACTGTAAATAAAACACTACTCCAGTGCTTCTAAAAACTCAGAAGTCTTTCAAAACAAGCAAATTACTCCAACTTGTAATTTTGTCAAAAACACTGTAAAAATAGCTTCATATTCCAAGGAGGAAAAGGTGATGGAGATTTATACTTTCCCTTGAACACACAGATTTATAACAGTGTGTAATATGCGTTCATTTCATCCATATTTATAACTGCATTGATGCAGAGTCTGGTATCCATTACTTTAATCTATGTAACTTGATCATCAGAAATTTAAACCATAATTTTTAACACATATCACCAAGAATTTCAGTTTGATTCAAAAAAGAAGAGCATATAAAAGTCCCAGCTGCAATTAGTTATTAAAACCGAACTTCTTTGCTTAAATACATGTGTTTGTTCACATAGACTCTTCCATTCTGACTTGCACTCTGCATTTGACTTCAGATTAATCTTACAACAATCCACTACAAAATACCTTGAGGGTCAAAGGGAAAAAATAATACAGTTAAGGATCATATTTGGGAGAATTCCTGTAAATAAATCTTTTACATTTTGGCAAAGTGATATCAGAAATTGAAGAATCACTGACAGCAGTAGCCTCTAGTCACTTAGAGTGAAGTGGAAAAAAAAATTCCAGGCCAAGATCAAAGACTCCAATTGACAGACAGCAGAAATTAAACCCAGATACCGTTTCATAAACATGGAACGATTGACGTTCTCCACATGGTTATCGTCCAGCACTGGAAAATAAAACATCTGTACTCCTCAAAGTCCTGAATGGATGACCCAGAATTGAAATTATTCAGTTGTCTGATGTTAAGAAAGTATTCCACTAGTTTTCTTCTTTCATTTTTCTTTCATTGATTCAGTAGCATGAAAAGGTGGAAAATATGGACTGTTAGAAAGTAGTCAGTTTAAATGAATATCAGTTCATTTTGTAATAGAAAGCAATCTTCATTTTTTCTCAGCTTTAGGACTACATTTTATTACACATGCTACAGGTAAAAGTCAGTAATCCTACAAATTTCAATGGATTTAGTTTTACCATAACCAAGACTGCAATCTCTCTTGAAACTGATCCTCCCTATGAAACTGTCTAAATACATGAATCTTTAAGTATATACGCTTCAAGCTTTCTAAGAGATGTAAATGGCATTTATCAGAATAATTTTTCCTCCTGCTTTCCCCTTTGTTTTCCTCCTTTCAGTCCTATTAACTCACACAAACAAAAACAATGAAAATGAGGAGAGCATACGAGTAAAATAATGCAGCAAGGTGATTTTTTTCCATTAAAAGCTACAAAAATATGAAATTGATCACTGAAAAAGACAGATCATTTGACATTTCGAAAGTATTTTTGATTGAAAACTTTGATTAGTTCTGTCTTACTGTCGGAAGCCATCATACAATTGAGTTATCACTTGAATAAAGTCTACACGATGTGCCTGCTGAGCAGGCTGTTAAATGATTTTCTGAAGGTAGAAAGGAAGAGAAACACAGAAGACTTAGAATGTGTGACGTGAGGACTTCCAAAAGAAAGGATAGTGCTGTGATTTAAAATAATAATTTTGTTTGAATAATACCACTGCCTTCATTACAGTAACTTCTATGCTTAATGTGGTGTTAATAAATAGTTTATTAATCGGAAGTGCAGGGAATTTTTTATTTTAGAATTTGTTGAGTTTTCTTGCTGTAAGAAAAACATCTTGTCCACCAGTAAGTTCAACAGCCACATTAGTTCTGTGGCATGAGGATTAAACTCAACTTGGATCTTTGCAGGGTATACTGAATATTAGAAGACACAGAAAAATCAAGCCTTCTCTGTTTAATTTCAGAGTGTTTCCACTCCAGTTCTTTAAATGTATTGACTGGCTGGAATCAGAGCTAGTGGTGCCCCAAAATAAGTTCTCTGCTAAAGTCGTGTTCTGTTTCAGATTTGTCTTCAACTGCAATGCAGTTGCTCTACTTAGCTGCAGATGGAATAAAACAGCAGCAGGGAGGAAAGAGACTTGACTGCTCACTAAGAAGTGTGGGAGGTTGCTGGACCTCTAAAGAGTTCCCATTTGGTGTTTGCTTTGGATGAGTTCCAAGAAATTCAGTTACTCGCCAGAAATCTATCTAAACCTTGAACTCAACAACATTTAGCAGAACATCTCAAAACCACAGCATCACCAATTACTTTCCTCCTTTGTTTCTCCTGGAAAGATTATGAGAACAGTCTCCATTCCAGAGCTAGGAAAACTGTTTCAACAACAATAAGAAAAAAGAACTCACATTGCAGGGCTGTACCACGAATATTAGGGTTTTCTTTGCTTCCTGAATCTTCCACTTTCCAGCAGTATAGCTTCTAGAAAGCCCCAAATGCTTTCTATCTTAAGCTACCTTCTGTTGTACCCTACTGCTATAGTATTGTAGCAGCCCACACAGATTAGATTTAGCAGATGAACAAAGAAATCACTTGCACATTTCAGTACCTACAGAGACTTTGCTTTAGACATTCTAGGAGTGGGCAGAGATCCACAGATTCATTATGCTCTGAGTCCTCCCTAGCCAGCACACTTCAAGAGTTGTTACCATAACAGGTCATGTTGTCCATGTTGAACGATTCCTCGCACTGAAAACACGTAATGTAATAGCACTGCACCTCCACTACACTGCATTTGCTGAAGAAGCCACTCGCTGCATTATCCACACCTACATGGTGAAGTTAAGATACAGCTGCTGGGTTTTTAAAGACACCTAAATTTTTCTGCTGGTGAGTGGAACAGCAATTTTCTGTCAGTCATCATGTTTCCCACAGCTGCCATCACACCACTTGAAAACAGACCCCAGGTGACCTGAATCCCAGATCCCCTCAGCCCAGGCAATATGTGAGTTGCCATATGTCGCTATGGGTAATAGCTGACACTGAACAGGTGTATGTCATCACAGTAGGCCATCTGGAGGGCAGAAGATATTAAAAAAAAAAAAAAAAAAAAAAAAGAAAGAGAAGAAGAAAGAAAGGTACATTCCCAGTTTTCAAAGCTTTTGGGTAACTTTTTCAAGTAAACCCCAGCATCTAATAGTTGTCTTTTTGTTTTCTTTTTTTTTTCTTTTTTCTTTTTCCTCTTTCATGAAAGTACTTTTCAAGGACATCACCTACAATGAAACACAGCATTTCATGTGTTTTTACTCAATCTGGCTCTCTTTTTGTTTATTAATAGGTTACCTCAAATTTGATGAAAACTCCCTAATAACGGTACCATAATAATGGTACTGAAAACTGAAAACAAGATTGGGTTAGGGTTTCATTGCTTTATTTTCATTCTATTACCCTTAACAGTGGACTGAATCTGAAAGCAATAGTTGATTTAGTGATAATTGTGTTGAAGAGAGGTTCAACATCACCCACCACAAATACATAACTTTATTAAGCAAAAATAGTCTGAGAAAGTTGTAAAAAATTTCCCAATCATACTACTTCACTGTCTGAGGTGAAGCAAAGCAATTGGCATCTATTCTGTAGTAACAAGAAAATATTGCATTTTGAATGGCTTTTAAACAAAATTTGAATGTGCCAAAATTATATCAGGTTGGGTTTTGCATTTTTTTTTTTTCTGCTAAGGGCAGCAATCTAACATCAAGGGAGGTGAGAATCTCGATAGAACAAGCCCTTTGTAAGATCTGTAATGTGAAGTAGAACATAAGTCCTCTTGCAGTTCAGTGTATAATCTAAAAAGAAAACTGGTGGTGACAAGCTTTGATTTGTCTACAGAATACTTAATCTGAAATCTGAAGGACTCCCATTTAGAACTCATTGCTACTAGCATCTAAGGGTGTCTTCCAAATCTACAATACCTCTAAAGCCTACATTGTTCAGATTTACTATTCTGCCTGAGGCTGTACTATAAAATTTGGATATATCCAGAAACTACTCCAAAAACGCTTTCTAAACCAAGTTTTATTTAGACTCCACATGCAGTAGAACTTTGGTTACTAAAAATAAATCAGTTTTACAATTAAAAGCTGGATGTCACTATTGACGTATGTTTTTAAACTTCAGGGTCACTGGTGCATTTTTACTAATTTGGAGTAATCCACTTGTTAGTGTTTTGTTTCTTTTTTGTCATTTGTTTGTGTGTTTTTACAGCTTTTTAGGAAATAAAGTTAACCAAATCAGCTAATTACTTTAAAGCCTATTTCATTCTCATTCGTGTTAGTTATTTTTGTTATTGTTGTTGTTGTTTATTTGGTACAGGCTTTTTTTTTTTTTTTTTTGGACAATTTATAGTGTTAGTTTATTTTGCATTATGATCATTAGACTTCAGTTGATCCAAGGGTTGCAAGATCCAGCAATAGCTATTCTACTGCCCTTATTGTGCTTTTTTGCTCTTTTAGAGATTATTAAATCATATTATTTTCCAAATTAATATTTCATGTTCGTGAAATGATAATAATTTCTAATACTTAATGTAGCTTTTTGTTTTAAACAAAAGAGAATGCAATACCTTTGATTCTCAGAATGAAGAAATTTTACTCTTGTTCTTATTACCATGGTTTCCAAACGAATGAGACGAAGTGTGGCTTCAGATCTTATGAGCAAAACAATGAATTCCTGGTGTAACTCCATTGAATTTTTAACAGAGTTTACATCAGGGAGTAATTTTGCCCAGCAGGATTAGACGACTCATTTACATAAAATTGGTACTGTACATCATGTGTCAAGTTGATGAATTTGCTGAGAGATTGACTTTATAACAGTGGGTTTGCATCACACGTTATAATTATTTGTATCATCCTCAGCTTCTTATTGTGATGTGCATTACACATCCCAAAGGATTCTGATAAAGGACATGCAATGCAACAACATGCCACTGAAACATGCGGCAGCTGGAAAAACAACACATAGACTTTCTCTTTGGAGACTGCAAATATATCTGGAAGTATTATTTTTACAAAAGGGAGGTAATTAGGTGGAGTGAATGGTTTGATTGAAAAACACATTTCATCTCTTTTCTCATGGTTTTTGTTCGCCATTTTGTATTTACTTTAAATTAATTCAACATTTGGCAGTAGCACAGAGCACCTTGAACCCTAAGACAAGTAGAACAGAACCTTAAAAACGATTAAGCATTATTGTTTTCACAAGAGGCTGTTCTATCTGATTTTATTGCAGATCCAAAAATTGTTCAGAAAGGCAAACAAACAAGAGACTAAGACTAATCTGAATGTGGAAAGCAAAGAAACGTAAATATAGTGCTATCTAAAGTGAGAAAATACTTGCAGAGAACACCAGCTATGTTCCCTTGTATCCACAGCAAAGTCTCAGAAGACAACAAGTGGCATGTAAAGGAAATCTGGTGAGAATAAATAGACCCATTGTTTTGAAGAGCAAACCTGTCCCATTTGGTCTTCCTGTGTTTCAAGAGAGGTCTTTACACAGCTTTAGTAGGAGCTTTATGAAAAAAAAGTCTGCAGCTCTGTGGACAGGTGGCAAGAGACTGCACAGATAGAAGGAAGGAAGCAAAAAAGAAATTCAGCAGATTTGTAGGTGGAAAAAAGAGGGCTATATCTTGTCTCACAGCAATTTTCAAAGGGGATACAAGGGTTTCAAAGTCTCCACCAACCCGAATTCCTAGGTTTCAAGCCCTTTTTTTCCTAGATGACCTCAGAAACAGTGTAGTTCGAGTTCTTTCTTTGTCCAGAACATAGTAATATCATTTCATACACATAGCTCTGCTTGAAAAGGGCTCAAGTTTCATTATAAATCTTCAGGGTCATTTGGTCCTGGACTCTCCTGGGAGAACTCAGTATCTGAGCAGCCATCTCAGATGCTGCAATAGAGAGGCTTGTTTCTTGTATTACAGCTGTGCAGTGGTAATTGTTCCTCTATTTTTTTAGACACCACTTCAGCCAACAAGGATCTTCCCAAGAATAATCCTACTTGCGGAGATCCCTAAGGCTCTCAGGGAGGCCACCATCTTGGTATGCAGGCTACACAGACATCCATCAGCTGCCAGGGCTCCCATATGCTGGGACAGTAGAACATTTAGCTTTCAGATACTTGATACTCTGCCTAGAATCTGCGAGTCCTACACAGTGTTCCTAGATCTGGGCAAATCAGGGAGAAAGAAACAATTTGTCTTTTGCTTCTTCTCATATGGCTGTTTATAACACATGGAGCTTCCTGAAAATGCTTAAACAGCTGACTTTATGCTAACGTGGGATGTTCTCCTTGTTGTTTTTCTTGTTCCAGCCCCAAATAAGTAAATACACATACACATACAAATACATATATGTTAGAACAACAGATTTTCCATCCAGCTTGTTTTCAAGGTAACCTTCAAAATCATCGGGCAAGAGGGTACTGATCTGAGGAATAATTCCTGCGAGTTCTAAGCATAATCCTCAATATCAGGACTACAATTCTAGCAACATCTCTGCCAAAAAAAAAAAAAAAAAAAAAGGCAAATAAACCAAAAATACCCAAAATACCCACACTATCCTGCACCTATCTCATACTTGCTCTTTGTAGCTTTCAGAGCAAGAATGCTCTGATGGGCCGTGTCACAGAATATTTACAAAAATGGACTATAGATACTGCAAAGTGAATGCTTTCTTTTGCAAAATACCTCAATGTGATCATAGCATATCAAAAGTCATGCTAAGACAGCTGCAGTTATAGTGCCCGAAGGGAAGTGAATTTGGACACAATGCTGTTAAGACTGCAGCAAGCAGTTCAAGGAGGGTACCCTAGATAATTCATAAGTCCTTATTTTAGGATCTGACTTCTTTGATTGTCGCTAAATCCAGAAGAGAACAAGAGCTGCCTAAAGACAAGTGTATTTTTTTTATTTGTATGTGCTACATTGCCTCATATCTAATCAATATATGAAAGGCAACTTCAGATGTACTACAGAATAAATGTGCTTAGCTGAAAGAATAATGGTAGATGAGCTCAATAAATCTTCAGCATTGGAATGGCCTTTCATGAAGGCAGAGTAAACATGTAAATAGAACCAAAACAAATACAAAAAGGAGCAATCACAGACAGTGTTACCGAAAGTCACAGAGAGGCTTCTGGAAAGAAGTTGCATATACAATGTTATATTTTATTTTACATGTTAGATAAAAAGGGAGGTATGTATTCACCATCATGAACACCTCAAGATGCTACTGAGGTTACCAAGTTCCATGTAAACACACTCAATGGCAGAGGGATCAATTTGTCAGAGTAACCAAGAATTAAGCATCTTAATGTCAAAAATACAGCTCTAGATTATTTGAATGTTACCCGAATTGCTAACCCTGAAGGAATTACACTGACAGACTTTAACACAGTGAACAGCCACATTCATCTGAACTTGTTTGACTCACAGGCCTCAAGAAGTCCCTTTCTACTTTCTCAAGTGAGCTGGGGCACAGAGTACCAGTGCTATCTGCCAGAAGTCTCCTGAGATACATGAGGGAATCAGCTCCAAGAAGACCCAAATGCACCAATATCTTTTTCTGGTAACCAAGCTGCAGGGTAGGCAAACACATGGCTCTCCTGAAGACATCTGAAATGGAGAGTGGTGGATACATTACAAGCTGGGATAGCTTTTCAACCTGTGGTGATGACTGCAGATGATGTTTTGAAGCTGGAATGCTATAGAAATTTTGGTGGTCTGCAGTAAGTACCAACTCAAACTGAACTGGAGTTGATTCATTATACTGTGTATTCTACACAGCAAACAACTACTTGTATTCAGCATTCATTATGTTTACAGTAACAAGATCATTGTGTGGTAAAATGCATGAAATGATATATGTTAAAGTGTGCTTCTCCCTCCTTTCTCACTTGCCCCATATTAACCTTGAGTCTTTGAGGACTTTGCCAGTCTGTAATACGTCTGATTTCCTTTTTGTTTTGTTTAATCAAGCTCTGGAAAGATTGAAATCAATCTTAGGCAACAACTGTGAAACCCTTTATATTGGCATCTATCCAGCTGGAAAACTGGGTAAGAAGTATAGTCTCACTAGCAGTCAGAATCACAGAATCACAGCATGGCTGAAGATGAAGGCATTTCTGGACTTTGTCTAGCCAATCCATTATTCTAAGCAGTGTCAATAAAGATAGATTTCTCAGAACCTTCTTCAGTCTGGTTTTGAATATCTCCAAGGAAGAGAGCTCCATATGCCTTCTGGTCAACCTGTTCCAGTATTCTGCTACACTCTCTGTAATAAAGCATATATATATTCAATTTAAATTTAATGGAATTCCTTGTGTTTCAATTGGTGTGCACTGCCTCTTGTCCTTTCATAATGTGCCATAACAAGAGGCTGGCTCTATCTTCTTAACAACTCCTAGTTAGTTATATATGCGCACTGATGAAATCCCCATGAGCCTTTTCTTCTTTGGGGCGAACATTACCAGTTCTCTTAGCCTCTTTCCATAGAAGATGTGCTCCACTCTTGTTATCATCTTCATTACTTTTTTGCTGGATTCTCTTCTGCATTTGCATTTGTTTTTGTCCTGTGGAGTACAGCGCTGGATGCAGCACTTCAGATGCCTCTTCCTGGGGCTAAGTAGAGGGGAAGGATCACCTGCTTTTACAATCTGTCAATGTCCTCCCAAAGCAACTCAGAATCTCAGTGATGTTGTTTGTCACAAAACCACATTACTGATCCACTAAGATCTCCAGATACTTCTCTGCTGGTTGGCCTGTGGCATATAAGGATGTTATTCTTGTCCAGGTGCAGGACTTCATCCTTCCCTTTGTTGAACATAATGAAATTTCTTTTTAGTTCATTTCTCCAGCCTGTAAAGTTTTCTCTGAATGGCAGCACAACTTTTTGATGTGTCATCTACCCCTCCCAGTTTTATATGATCAGCTGACTTGGTGAGAGTGTTCTCTGCTCCATCATCCAGGTCATTAATGAAGATAATATACAGTAATTTTCCCAGGATAAACCTATGGGGTGCACAACTGGTGGCTGGCCTCCAGCTGCATTTCACAGCATTGATCACAGATCTCTCAAGCTAGCCGCCCAGCCAGTGTTCAGTCCACCTTATGGTCTACTTATCTACCCAGCACTTCATCAATTTCTCTATGATGATGTTACTGGAGACAACTCTGGAAGTCTTATAAAAATTAAGATAAACAACCTCTGCCACTCTGACCTCATCTGCTGAGCCACTCATATTACCACACAGTGATCAGGCATAATTTCCCCTTCGTGTATCCTTGCTATCCACTCCTAATGTTCTTCTTGTCCTTAATATGCTTGGAAACAATTTAGAAGATTTGCTCCATTGCCTTTCCATTGATTGAACTGAGATGGACTAGCCTGCTATTCCCAAGGTCTTCCTTCTTGTTCTTGGTGGCAGGAGTAATATTCAAATTCCTGCAGTCCTCAGGAACCTCTCCTGATCTCCATGACCCATCCAAGATAATCTTGAGTGGCCTCATGATGACAGTAATCAACTCGTTCTTCACTTGTGTGTCCATCAGATTCTATGGACTTGTGCACATTCAATATGTCTAATCGTTTTCCAAACTGATCTTTTTCTCTTGTGAATGAGTTCATTGCTGCAGAGTTTCTCACCATAAAAGTCAGATAAAATGGTTAATGTGAGCTTTCTTCAGCAAAGACATTACAGGAGAAAAAATGGAGTAGGTATATCTGTTTTTCAATACGAATGGAAAGTCATCCCTCAAGGTCTTGTATTAAAACACTTGCCCAGTAATTTAAGGTTCTCTCAAATTTAAAAGGAACAAAATAGCAAGAAGGCTGCCGTGAGTATGTGTTATGGTCACAATTTCAGTATAATTAGGATCAAAAAAGCTCTCCAAAACAGTAATGTTTATACAAGGAATTTAGCAGGCTTTGATAGATAACAAATAATAGGCAAAATTCTTGAAAATCAGAATATCAGTGTAGCATTCCACCTATGATCCAAGGAACCTAATGTTAAATCCTTTTCATTAGTCACTTTTTTCAAGTTTGACATTGTAAATCAACATCAAGCAAATATGGCATGAAGTAATCTGCTAAACATTAAGTATCTAAACTATAAATTACAAAGGAATAAAATAATTAGTAATTTCATGATTATGAAATCTATGTGCTAAGATGCATGACTGAAGCATGAGTGTATGTGCATTGTACATATCAGTGATGTAATTTAGTGTTGTTACATTAACTTTTATAATGCTGACCTAGGCTAATGTTTGGTAAGTTTTTTACTTGTGGATTCTTTTGCAAAAGGTTTTCCTGACTTCACTTTAGTTCTGATCCTGCTTCAGAGAGACGTATGTCACAATTTCAACAGTTGTTAGCCACTACAAGAAGTAAGAAGTATACATCTAACAATTTTTCCTTTTAAAGTCACAGAATGTTAATGTGATAAAATCTGGTGTTGTAGACATCATAAAGAGAAATAATTTACCATTTGTGATTTGCTGAAGCACTTCAGCAAGTGCCAAAGCACTCTTGTGAATTATTCTGCATACTCCAGAGTGTCCAAAAGAGTTGGACATGTCTAATGCATTGTAACAGTAGTATTGTGTTATGCACTCAGTAACTGTGCAGTGAAAGAAACAATTGCTGTGTCATCAGAAACACCCTTGATAGGACGTCCTAGATAGGTTACTTGTTACGTTGATTTATTGATGAAAACTGTTGTTTTTGCAATTATAATGGAGCAGTTGCCAAGCCCAGGAATCTCACTAGGCTTATTGATCCTGAGGTGTAGAGAGCTGTTGGCACAAGCAACTAACTTGAACGTCTGAGCTCCAGAAAAGACTTCAGCCATTATCTTTGCTCTGTCAAAATCCAAATGAGCCCACTGTCAAGCTCTTGGAGATAACCCAACTTAGGTTTCCAAAGTCACAGCAACAGCACTTTAGATGTTGTTAGCATCATGCTTGCTGGACTAAGAAACTGCTTCCTGTTCAAGCAAGAGAGTAGACCCAGGCCAGTCCAGGTACAGGACAGGAAACTAGGGATCCTGATTAGTATTTCATTCCCACTTGTAATGTTCTACGCTGCTTCAGCTGCTTGCTGGAATTTCTTCAATTACTGTCAACAATAATTTTTGGTTTCTTTCATAATCTATATCACTGTGAATGTCAGACCCATTACTAAAGTTCTGCTCAGTTTGAATCCCTCCTGGCACGCTTTCATTTGCAAGACTTCACAGTGCCTTTGTCTGTCCCAACACCACAACTAGCATTCTGCATGACAGAATAAGCTATGTACCATTATTTTTCTGAAGTTGCTGCTGATGGGTGTTCTCTCATAGCAATCCTGATTTTGGATAGAGCCTATTGTGATACAGCTACGTCCTGGAATCTATGTGTTAACAAAATTGGGTATTCTTTTTTGTTAGCTCAGTGTTCTCTGAAGACATTTCTGAGACAGACACTGATAGGGTAAGCTCATTTGGCGGGCTGAATGCATCTGCTGAAGTAAGAATGCCAAGCAAGAAGAAAAGAGTTCAGCTGTTCAGGATGAGGAGAAAATGTTGGAGCAGATAAATGATGAGATGGCATCTGTATGGAAGCAGCTGAAGATGGGAGAACCCAAGAGGATAATTAATGTGCTGAAACAGGAGCCAGATGTCAATAGAGTCAGCTTCCCTGGTCATTTGAATGCTGATTCTGTAGTCTGTGTTGATGGGGAAGACTTGTCAGGCAGCCTGTTTGTGAAGTTCAGTATCACCCATCTTAATCGCTTGTTAGGGGTACTTGACACTTACCACTGCAGGTACTGTCAGCTGAAGAAAAAATAAAATTTGAGAATGGGTTGGAATGAGCCAAAGTTCCCTTTTTTTTTTTTTTTTTTTCATGGAGAGCCCTATTGCTGAACACTATCATACCTGAAGTGAAACTATCTGCCAAAAACATCTAGGTCCCCTGCCTTGAAGTGAATGTGCACAGCTGGAGCCCTGCATGGGTGACTGGGGCTCTGCTCCACTCCAGCAGCCCACAGGGAAGGCAGGCTGTTGTCAGGGCTTATGCTGGGCCTGCTCAATGCCCTGTGAAGCAAGTGGACTCAATTCAGGTGAAAGGAACAAGAGTGCATGTGATTATTTACTCACACATGTTCTGGGACAGGCAAAATCAGAGATCACCTGAAAACATCTGATACCACCTTCTATGCTCTGTAATTGCAAATCAACCCCCAGCTCACCAGAAAGCTTGTCTGAAGAAAGACAAGGTCTTTGCTCCTTGTGCCACTCATGACCTGTGTCCTGTCCATACAGGAGTGCAACTCCTCCTACCCTGCTGCCTCCTGCCCTACTGCCGCCTGCACCAACCCCATGGGATACAAGTCCCCTGCCATTTTCCACATAGTTTTCTGTACTCCTGCCCTGTTGAGGAGAAACTGGTTCAGCCTCTGTCAGAAATGAACAGAGTAGCAAGCAGATCTGAAGCTCCCATTTCCATGAAGTCATGATCAAAATAAGTAACTCTCTGCTAAGCTCTAGACATCAAAGTGAAGGAAGCTTTGACAGGCAAGGTGCTACACATGCCGTTTCTATTTTAGAAAGCTCTTAAGGACACTGAGAAAGCTGCTTGTTTGCCATTCCTTTACTATCCTTGTTTTTATCTAACATCGTCTGCAATTATTAAGTATCATCCCATCAATAAATAAGGTGCCACCCAACAGCCCTGGTAAGACAGAGCAGATGTAAGGGATTGCAGCTCCAGCCTCTGTGCCTCACTCCACCACTTGTACGACAAGCACAAAAGGCAAAGTTGTAACTTTTGCACCTATGGGGCATTTATTAGGTTTGCAATAGTAAGTAGTTATGCATGCATTAAAGGAGGAGGGACTAATGGTTCAGAACAGGTGTTTTTTTAAAGATATAAAATCAAACAGGAAGTGCTATTATTAGCTTCTATCCTACACAATGTGTTGCTCTACATGTCTCTACCCCTCTTCCCTCTGTAGGGCATGCCTCTTCCATGCATTTTGCCCCTGGCTCTGAAAATTGAATCTCCAAGAGCCAAAATCCTTAATCATTTAAATGGGACTTATCACTTCCTTCAGAAGGACAGGGGAACAAGCACTTATATCAGAAGCACTGTTATGAATTTAGATCCTAGTTTAATATGAATTTGCTGATAGTAGTAACATCAGAAATGTCTAACAAGATAGTTTTTATGACTCACAGTCTTAGTGGATGTAAATCAGAACAGCTCCATAGAAGTTGATAAAGCTTTTTTACATCTGCTGAAGATCTGACCACACAAGTTAGCAGCTATTTGCCAGCTTGCACTGATGTTCACTTTAGCTTTGTTTTGTATCAAGACTGTACATACTTGCTGGCTTCTTGCTGCTACTATTTGAGTAATATTTATTTACTTCAAATCTTCAATTTTATTATGATGTTTTCTATGCACCACTACTGTACACAGAAAGAATACCCCCCTTGCCCATCCTCAAGGACCAAAACAATCATTTTCTTCTTGCAATGTGGCAGTGTAAAAAAGACTTAGAGCTGCCCACACTGATCCTTCATTTGGGCAATCACATTCCCAAGCTGCTCAGTTTGCTCTGAGGAGAGCTGGAACAGTACATGTAGCATGATAGTTTTTGAAGGTGATGTCCGTATGAGAGAAGACAATCAGTTAGCAGGGGACGAAAAGTTATCCTGACTGAGCTTCAGGATGGTATCTGGGAAAATTGTTCCAACACTATCTGAGTGCCACAACAGGCAGCAGGACATGCATGGCACATGGTGCTTCTGGTCCTTTAAGTGTGTCATGGAAGTGTGCCCAACATTGTGCAAAGACCAAGAAGATGACCAGTTTTCTGGTGTCCTACCTTCCATAACAGCCTAGACTGTAGCAGTACAGCTTATATAACAGAGCTTGATGGAAAATAGGCAAGAGCCTCAACCAGCCGTAAGTGGCAATGCTCTGACTTCAAGAAAGCTGAGAAGGATTTATATCCTTCAAGAACTGGAGCCATCAGTTAGATGCTTCTGTGGTAGCAGACAATAACTCCTAGCTGAGGTATGCCTCAAGTATTTCTGCCCAAATCAGGCAAAGAAGCACGCTTTTTCTGGCTGGCTTGTTCAATCTAAGACTACTTGGGAAGATGGAGATATGCCCACTTCACTGTAGAATCAGCGAGAACACAGTTGGGATGCATGCAGCCAACCCAAGACAAATTAGCTATAGACCTAAGTTATCTTTGCAAAAACTTTGAAAGAATCAGAAGAGCCAGTTCTCAGAGATTCCTTAAAAATCTCTCAGAAATATAGAAGAATGACTGGTCCTGTATGAACTTCTGAAAGATAGAGCAGGGAGAGTACTAGTGAGGAGAAAATGCAGAACAGCATTTTTTAATGCACTGAAATTGATGTTCTTTCTTAGAAAAAGGGGCTGTATCATCAGCTGTGCTAAAAATGAAGTTATCTGTGTGTATTGTCAATATATGTAAGAGTGTTTTCTATTTTTAAACTATCACCAGTATATTTATTTAAAATATGTGGTATAATCTGTTGATACATATTTTAACTGTTCCTTGATTAGTAGAATCTTCGTGGAATTCACTAGTTATTATGTAGGTTACAGGACTACAAGAGTAGTATCACATCTGTGTGAAGTAATAAGTTCAGAACCATGGCTGTTTGGTCCATTACCCAAATGCAACATGCATCTTGCTGCAAGAGAGGGATTTGAAGTCACATTGCACAGATTCTCTCAGGCATTTTGTCATCCTTAAGAGGTGTCAACGATAAAGAATACCCCTCATTGAACCTCTGTCATTGAATAACACTTGATGCTTCGGAAGAAGTCATGACCCTCCTGTAACAATTCATGCCTGCAATTTATAAGGACTTCCAAGAAAGTGCCTGAAGTTGTGCAATTAACAAGAAATTACTCCTGTGGGAATTCCGTTCCTCATCTTAGCTGGTGTTCAATTTGTCTATGAAAATACACTTTATTATTTTTATCTTAATTTGGTCTGAGAATAAATTATAATCATTCCTGAAACTGAAGAGGTGTATATATCTATTTCAGGCCTCCAAACGACGAGAAGACAGACATGTGGTGTGCTATCTGGCAAGGCAGTTAAACTCTCTCTGTCTTCCTTTCCCTCTAGTTTCCCTTTAGTCCTTTTCCTTTAGTGCAAGTGCTCAAAGTCCCACTGTGTGTGCACCACCCTAGAACAATGGGATTTCAATGTTGGCTGGGTCCTACAGGCCCTATTAGAATACAAATTGCTAATCATTAGTGAGAAGATTAATGTGCTAAGAGTGTTTTTGAGCCACAGTGTGTATAGTTATGGTCCAGTTGCCAATCCCTGAGGTAATATTAATTTTAAAAAATCTTAACGTGCAGCATTGTTGGCACTAGCGATTTTATCATGAGTCTCCTGGTATTTGGTGTTTCTTGTCAAGATCCACTTCCTGGAAACCTGAGCATCTTGGCTTGCATTTTGAAGCAGGCAACATTTTAGCTCCTACTGTAGCAGTGAGGCTGGAAAACATTTCCCAAGTATGCTCTGGAGACTCAGAAAGGCAAAGAAAAAGACCTTAAAACATGTTAATTAAAAAGAAAAACAAGAATTCTGCAAGAAATCTCTTTTATAAAATTTTTCTGTGATTTGTATGGCTTGCATTGCGTTAATGGTGCAAAAATATGTATCTTGGAGTGTGATAAGAAACCCCCAGTGGTTCTGAGGGAAAAAAAAAAAAAAGATAAAACTGAACTGATTTTAATACCATAGCTACAGTGAGGTTGCTACTGTCCCTCTAAACTGTAACCGTTTTGTACAGTTTTTCTTCATGGTTTATTTTTAACACTCTGAAATTTTGTATTTTTTCTCCTTGTAGTTCTCTTCCTTAGTATCCTTGGGGTTTACTTTTTCCTTCACTTTGTTCCTGCCCTCAATTGGTTTACTTTTTTCTTCAGTCTTGATGATGTCCTCAGACTTGATCCAGGTTGATTTACATCAAGGAAAACTATGAAAGGCATGAAACAGACATAAATGGTACAGAAAGCAGTTTTCTTTTACTGTTATCTGCTGTGATCTAAAAAAGAGCCTGGAATAGTTAAGAAAATGTCCTGGACTTATTTACACTGCGCTGCAAGTGTCACTTGTTGAAGATTTCCCGTTTGCTGAAGGGAGATATTCCACAGGCCACCGTGCTGTTTTAGTAACTGATCTATTTCAATACTTCTTATATGGACAGGCCAACAAATTTCCAAACAATTGGAAAGCTTTGGCAAATGATGTTGAAAGCAGAGTACTGGACTTACACAGAACAATCTGCAGCAGTCCAGCATGGTCTCGCATATCTGGTCTCTGATAATCAGGTCAACTGGCTGCTGCAGCAAGGTTTGTCGAGACAAGGTAGCTGCTTGTCTGGGGGGAAGGAGGAGCCTGGATGGGGTCTGGAAGCAGGAAAGGCTCTCCAGGAAGCTTGTTCATCACAATCTGTGAGTGTTATGTGTTCTCTTTCATCAAAAGACTTTGAAGTGATTTACAGAAGTGAATATAAACTGCAATTTACAGAGAGAAAACTGAGGTCAAGAAATGCATCTTGCTCTGCTCAGGGTCACTGCAGTCCTGCTCCGCTGCTCTTCTCTTCTTGGCAACAAAACCTGCTGGTGGATGGAGAGGTGGGGACCACGTAGCGTGGGCTGAGAACATGGTATGCCACCAGGGATCTGTCAAATAAAAGAGGCCAGTAAAGGAAAAGGGGAGGAAGGTAGGTCAGCAGTCACCAAAGACAACCAGGAGGTATGGAGGTACACTGCATGTATGGGAGATGGGGCTGGGCTAGCTTCATAGGCCAGGTGGGCTAGATGAGGCAGGAGGAAGTATGGTTGGTTTAATGCAGACTGCCATTCTCAGTTCTCAGCCATTCGTGCACTGCTGCTTGGGGATGTTTTTGCAAGCACTGGTGGGAGTACTGGGTGGAAATACTCTGACTGACTTGGAGCACTATTTCTTTATTCTCAAAGCCATGTCTTTGAAGAAAGAAAATTTCTGTGTTTGGTAGGATATGATTTATTTCCCCCTAACTTTGTTAGCATTTTTCTTGCTTCATTGTTTCTTTCCTTTTTTTTTTTTTTTCTTAAGCATGTTCTCTTTCTAATGCCAAACCTTTCAAAAGGAAAGCATGCTCTGCATTTAGTATCTTGTTCCTCTGCTCTAGATAACTTATCATTTCAGCCTGCCTGGAAATCTGGAAATCCTTATGCTTGGAACTTTATCATAGACATTTCCACTGCAGGAAGAGTGACCAGAACAACAACAGCATCTTGAAATCAAGGCAGAGGAAATAAATGACTGCATTGCTTACTTTTGCTGTTTAGATATTCTGCACTTAATGGCTTGATTCTCATCTATCTGTCAGATTCTTGGACAAGAACCACAAGCTGCACTGAGAACTTCTCATTATGTGTTATGCTATCTGATCTGTCTGATGCCTGCTCCTTTCTAGCCCTGTGGAAAAGGTACATGCTCAAGGTCTCTTCCAGTAAGAAAGAGGTGGAGTTTTTGTTTGGATCTTTTTTTTTTTTTCCTTCTTTTTTCAACACTGTTGTAGGACATAACAATCATAGGCACCAGAGCAATTTGCCTTCTGCTTTGCAAGCTACCCGAGCTTCAAGTGACCAAACCACTGCTTTGCAAATGCATGGTCATCAGCAGTCACGGATGCACAGTGGTGACTGAGTATAGGAGATGTTTGCTAGTGTTATGAAATGTGGTGGAGTGAGAGTGCACACTGGGGATTTGTTCATTTTAGCAAACCTGGCAGAACCTTCCTGTGACCTAAATAGAATACCTTGCTCTACATAAAGCATGCATCAGGATATTTCCTGATTTATTCATGAAAGGTTTGCCTTACAAAGGCATTTGGAACTGTGTAATCTCAGAATACATGATACATATAGCTGGCTGCTCAGCTGGCATTTGCACAAATTGCTTTGATATATGGCTGTAACATATGAAAGCACAGTGAGGCCAATTTAAATACTTGATACTGAAGTAAACTGGTTAAAAGAGTAAATTAGATCTAACCTAGAGATTTTCCTGCTACTGCATAGAGAAGGCTGCTTTCCAGAATGAATAATTGATAAAGGGATGGGAGACTACACTCTAGTAAGCAATAAAATCCTCCAATATTAAATGGGCAGGGTTAAGGGCAGATCCATCAGTGGTGTTCACTGGTGTTGTGCCTTTCACTTTAAGGGCCCTTGGCCATTTTACATCAAATCAGGATCCTACATATCATGTTACCCAGATCGCTTAACTGAAGAACTCTGCTGCCTTCTACTTGGGACAATTTGTGCTTCTGCTTGCTCACTCCCAGTTGCAGAAAATACAGTCTAAGCTAATTCTTCATCAGGTCTATGCATTTATTAAGGAATGTTCAGTAAACACCTTTAACAATTTGTCTATAAATTATTTGTACGTGATTCCTGCTGTAATATATTCAGCAGCAAAGTAGATAATCTGAGTTGGTGCTTGCAAGCAAGCCTTATTTTGGAGCTTTGGAAGAAATTGGGGTTAATTTACAATAGAATGAAAGTGACATTTGTAAAGATGGTAAGAGGAGAATGCCAGAATCCATTACACTGATGATCCTAGGAATGCACTGGCATTCTCCATTGGTGAGTTAATATTCAAATCCTATCAGCATTACTTGCTGAACTTATTGCAACTTAATGGCAAATTTCCAGATTTTTGTCATGCCAAGCATCTCATAATAGACAGAATTGCACAAATTTGGGGGAAAAATTTTTCTGAATTAAGCTCACTGCTATAACACTCATAGAAATTTAACTCATTTTGTATAATAGTGATTGTAGCATGAGCAAATCCATCTTCCTTAATGGATTTTTTTCTTAATGAGACTGAGGGAAAGCCTATGGTGACTAAACTTAGGTAGTCAACAAGATGCTTTCTGCCTTTTTTTTTTTTTTTTTTGTGCTAAGCAGCACACTATAGTATGTTTTCAGTGTAGTGTGGTATTAGTTTAAAAAAAAAAAAAAAAAAAAAAAGGTATATCCTTACCAAAAGAAGGTACGGAAATGCTTATTTCTGATGATGCCTCATTAAGAATTCTGAGAACTCTCAATATATGCTACAGTCACGAGGACAAAAACCACAGTGCAGAATCCTGCAAGTTTTGTTTCATTCTCCAGAATTTACAGACGTGCTAGATGATCACATGGATAATAGGAGCACATCGCATAAATGTTAAGTAATCTGTCTGGAACAACAAAGAAGAAAATACAATTAATGTTAGTAAGTCTCCCATGAAATGAACTTTCCCAGTTCTCAGCTTTGTAGTCTTCTAGACTTTGTAGACTTAGTCTTTCATGGCTTTGGAAGTAAGCTGGACTTGTCTGTTTCCTCTTCTTATGAAAACAAACCACAGCAACAACAACAACCAAAAAAAATATGTTTCCTAAGACAGAACTGACTAAGCAGCCATTTAAAATTAATATAAGCCAATTGCATTTTTCAGTGTTCACCTGGCAAACTCAAGGGGCAGTAGAAGCCTTTGTTCTCCATCCTTCAGGTAGTTAAAAAGCAACTTCTAAAGCCTTGCTACTGACACCACTGGCTGCCCAGAACGATAGGGAACTGTCATATTGATTCTGTATTTCATGTCTTTTCATATGGCATACTATATAATATTGAGTGATGTTTCATCTGTAAGCGCAGAAGACATCAAATGAAGCACAATTCCTTCCATATTTTTCCTTTTAATTTTCTTTATCATTTCCAAGACATAATCAATTCAAGGTCTCTTTTCTCTTCCACTCCTTCCCTCTCCTCCTTTTCCACATTCTTGACTGAAGGGATCTGTTTCTCCAGTAGCTTTGGAAATCTGGGCATTTTAGAGTTAATCAGGACCTGAAAAGAGCAGGATGACATGAGGTTTGCATTAAAGAGTGGTATGTGGACAAGTGGCAAAGGCATGGATTATGTGGTAATAAAAACACACTGGGTGATATTTTTGTCAGAGGGCCTCACTTCACTGCCTCCAAAATGCTAAAGCATCAGGAACTCAGACTGCTGTCTCTGAGCCATGATTGCAGAAGCAGATTAGCGTGCACCTTACTCCCAATTCACTGAATAGTGTTTAGCTTTCTTCTGTCATTATCAACAACTGCCCAGGTGCAATGCTGAGTATGAAAAAAACGGGGTTTAGTGTTGCTTCCGCATTCACAGAGACCTCCTAATGTGAAGCCAAGATTTTCATTAAGGAAAGTGGTTTGGCTTAATGGTGGTTTGGCTTGCCAAAACAGAGAGAAAATGCTGGTACTCAGTCAGTCTGGTTTCATGGAAAGATTTGTTTTCTCTATACTTACTGTTACTGCTTTCTATCTGTTGACTCAAATTCGGTGAAACCTCATAAAACCCTCCAAGGTGGAGCACCAGCTGACAAGAAACAATGTGTGCCCACTGAAGTTAACTTTCTTGGGCAGCGGGGTGAAGATCCAATCGTTCAGGCCACCAGTTTTCAAAGTCAGGAGATCTTGCTGCAATCCTCTTAGCTGATCTCCCATGTAACACAGGGCCCATGCACAGCACTGCTTGTTCATGGCAGTGGTAGAGACTGCCTGACTCCCCTTGTACTCCCTTGCTCTGTCCCCAGCCCTCTGCAGTGGGAAAAGAGTGTCTCTTTCACCCATCCATCCAATTAATGCCAGTTGTTGACAGTAGCCTTTCTTTTCTTTTTTTTGGAGACAATGTGATTTTATCATGCTGACACTGAACTCTGCTTCCCTTGTCTGAAGCTGGAACTGGATGCAGAAGAGTCAAAGAGCAAGAGATGAGTAGAAGAGAGACAGTGTAATGACAGAATGTTTCACATGCCTTTGAATTTCTAAGGGGATTAGGCGCTCCCCTGGTGCTTTGACATGGAGCCTATGGCAGCTGCTTTGGCAAAGCCTGCCAGCAGTTACACAAATATGTTATTTTCCCCTCATTTTCCCAAGGTGCAGAGGACACAACAATCTCTGTTCGGAGCAGCAACAAAGAGAGTTCGGAGCTGTCAGAATCTGTACAGTTGTGCTCCATGGTCCCTCAGCTCCTGCTTGCGAGCGGGAGCACCTCTGAGAACTTGTGTATCCATTTATGTTGCATTCAGACACCTACCACTTCCCTCATTGAAGCGTTAATTCTGCAGCGCTCACTGAAATAAGTGCTAGAATCACACAAGTCAGTCCTTACTCCGTCTCTACACCTCCTCAAAGAGCTTCTCTGGATCAGCCCTTTTCCCAAGTATCAGCTGAAACAAAATCCTCTAAGTTGTGGTAACCCTATCTGCCCCACATACTCCGGAGACTTCTTTGCACAGCAGAAGTCCTTTTCCTGAAAGCAGGACAGGGACAGCAGGTGTTCTGCTCGTGTCCCTTCAGTGGAATCTGATCACCAGTTTAGTTGCTTTTCTCTGTCTATTTGATATGGTTATTTAGTAAGCCATGGCTGATGGTACGTTTTTAAGTCAAGGACTGACGGAAATCAGGTGTCTTCACTTTATAAAAGAAACATTAACCCCCTGGTTGAAATCTGCCAGCAGCATCATTGGCAAAGATGAAACTCAAGCTTCTCAGAAGATGACTGGAGTTCTTTTCTCATATTTTAACACTTCATGAATGTTTCAGAAAGAAGCAGGAAATATTTAATAATTATGCTAGCGGAGGTGTAGCAAAGAAGGGATTCTCTGAGTAGGAAAGAATGGGAGATATAGGAGAAGAGAAGGTGGTTCCTTGAGGTTGCAGAAATGGGCAAGGAAAATTACCACAAGGGAGAAGCATCAGTATTCATAGCTGCAGTGAAAGTTGAAATGATGGTCAGGGCCTGTCATTCCCAATCCCACATCCCTGAGTCACATATGCTGTTTCAGACATTAATTTGGACCTCAGATGTGCATGTCTGACTCCCAGTGAGTCCTCCTGGAGGGCAGAGTGTGGCCTGCTGGGTACAGTGGGTGAGGGTATAAAGCCCCAGAAAGTGTGTGCTTGACACAGCTGTAAATGCAAATTCTGTCTCATTGGCATCTGAAGGAGGCAACGGCATTTGTAGCTTTGGACAGTACTGATCTCAGTGCACACACACACACATAAGCACAGGCAGGTTCAGACTATCACCAGAACACTGTTAAAATGAGCACCCTCATGGGCAGAGTGGTTCTGGGCTTTTTTTCCTTCTTTTATTTTTTTCTTCTTTCTTCTCTTTTTTCCTCACTTTCTGAAACAACCAGCCGATTTAAAAGCACAGTTTGGAGGGAGGGGTTTCTTGTTATGCTCATGAATCTCAAAGATTTCCTAAAGGAAGAACAAAGAGACAGGCAGAAAGACAGAGAGAGCTGGAAAACCAGGAGCAAGCAGCAGACTTGGAAAGAAATGTCCTCCTTCTCCCCAGCCCAGGAATGCAAACAGGAAGCCGCGAGCAGAATGTTTGGAGTGTGTGCAGCTGCAGTTGGGTCTGAAGACACTGAAAGCTGTGCTGAAAGTATTCAGCTTGCCTCTTACAATGGAGGGGAAACACTTGCTTTGACACTGCATTTGATAACCATTTTGTGGCAGGAGTGCAGACCCTTTCATTTGCAGGGAAAGGAAAGACAGCTGTGGCTGTCTTCAGCGAAACTTGCTATTCTGTATGTGAGAGAGTGTGCTTGTTAGAGGAGGACAAAAGGGTGCTTACTGAAGTTCTGCAGGTGGCTTTTGGTTATTAACCAGGGGAGCTCAGCTAGTCCAGAATGTGTTGGGCTGCCTAATTCCCTCTAAAGGAATCTCAGTTGCTGCTTGGGATAAACAGTGCCTTTTGGGAGACTGTGCTGCATATCGCCTGAAACACTGAGCTACTCCCTTGGAAACAGAAGTTTTGTATCTGCTAGATCATTCTTCCATAGCACATGTTTTCCATGTGTGAGTTCCAATTTGGGGAGTTTTGGGGAGAAAATTACATGTAACAGTATCTTCCAATTCATATGTAGATCAACCTCTTCAAGGTACCAGGGTAAAAACACTTGTATTATGTAAATCGGGATAATTTCTTATAAATTACTGTTTAAACAGGTTGGATCTGTGTCTTAATTCAAACAGCTTTAAAATTATCTCACCTAGTTTTCCTCCATTGTTCTTGATCAGCAATTGACCTTGAGCTGACTTCATTCTCAAAATAGATCAAATAAATGTATCGCTCTTTTTCATTATAATACGGGTTCTGTTTTAAAAAAAGGCTTGCCAAAATGACTCTTGCAGGTTCTTCAGTTGCTAGCATTTTATTAATACACTTTGAAGCTGACTGAGATGGTGCATGTGGCAGAAAATCCATATTCCTAACTAACCGATTGTTTTAACATGAATTTCTGAAAGAGCTGTGTATTGGTACCTGGATGTTGGTTACATGCATTAATTTGTCTTTTTATGGAGCTGATGATCTGGATTATCTCTTCATGCTCTTATCTTCTGATGGGTCAGACTCTGAAGTTTGGACCTGCAACACCTCTAGGGAGTTCACTGAAGGAAAGATGGTGGTTAAAAGAAGCTTTTGTAAACGAACACTGGAGGACAGTGTTAACTTTGCTAGGATTAATTTGCATTATGTGTTTCTTTCTGTCTAACATACCTGAGTTTTAGTAAATGAGAAAGTATTGCTCTTGGTTAAGCAAGTAGGTACAGGAGCTAAATATAGAGGAAGTCAAACGGGGGGGAGGAGAGGAGGGAAGCAGGAAGCTCCAGTTTCAATGACTGGAGATGAGGAACACTCAACCGCAGCTCTGCAGAAAGCACACCTCAGTTATTCTTCCTCACCCGCCACTTCCACCTCCACCACAGTCCTGCTGGAGCCCTGCAACTCATCCCACTAGCTGCCCAGATCCAGGAGTTGCTCTCCTGCTCATGATGCCCTGGAATTTGTCCATTCAGCAGGAGGCCCCACTCCTGCCCAAGGCCGGGGCTGAGCAGAGTCTCCCACATCTGGGACTGAGCTTCTGCAGCTTGACCCATGAGATCATCTTTCCTCCCAGAGAGGAAGCAGTTAGGGGGGGATGGCTGACTCTCTGAATGTGCAGGAAGGGCATGGCCTCAGAGTTCACCTCAGCCCTTCCTCTCCTCCAGAAAACCATTTGTTCCTCGCTGCATGGTGAGTATCGTAGTGGAGAGTGGAGGCTTGTCACCACAGTGTTTATGGAGAGAACCAGGTACAGGTTTAATGCCTGTAAGGTTCATTGCAGTTTCCTTCCAAGCACTCATACGTGTTTCAAAAGCAAGAATGAGCTAATACCTATTATTCCTTTGTGTAATAGTTTAGCAACCTCAGATTAAGTCAGGGGTCTGCCAGTGAGGCTAAGTCATCCCTCTGGTATCACGTCAGAAGCTGGGGCTGGAAACCAGCTCCAGTGATGGCCAGTCTGGAGCTAGGAGTGTCAGGTCACTCTTTTCACCAGGAATGATATCAATTTCAGGGGCAGACCTGCAGTGCAAACAGGTAAGAGCAGGAAGAAATCCTGGAGTTCTGCATGTGGGGAGAAGGATGGAAGTTGGAAAAGGAGGAGACAATGGAGAATCTGAAAGAGATTGCATTTTTAATCAGCCTTTAGGGGAGGTTAGTAGGGAAGGCTACTGGACACACAGAATGAGACAAGACTACTAAACACCTTGATAAGAGAAGAAAGCCCTGTGTCAGCACAGTTGCCCACAAGGCAAGAGCTGTCAAATCATTGTTTTCTGACACCTTCTGTCTCTTCAACACCTTTTGTGCCGTTTTTCCCTTCTCATCAGAGTTTGGCTGACAGGGTGAAAAAAAAAGGGTTTTCAGAGCAAATCACAGCCTGAGGAGCTTCCCCAGTTGCAGATTGTTACCCAAGGGAACTCCAGACCTAGATCTCAACCCATTCCTCAGTAAACATCAAGGGTCTCATGAGATAGAGATTGCCATTGCCACATCTTATGCAACAGCACAGATGTTGATTCATAGCTCCTATCTGTGCTTCAGTGCAAAGCTCACCCGTCAGCAGCTAGATGTTTGGAGAAGGGAATTTGTCTGGGGCTCTCAGCAACCACAGCCATGAGTATCACCACCGCAATCACAGATTAAGGAAGAAGTGCTTGCAGTTAGTGCAAGGAAAATGGCAAACGTGACCAGCTTGGGCAGTGAACTGGGAAAGGTGATTAAGGAGTTTTAATGCTTTAATTTTTGAGACCTTTTGAAGGTTTTGGAAACAAAGAGTACCTTGCTCTGTAAAACTAATGAAATCTGCCTTGTTCTTTGTCTCATTTGTGTGATCAACCTGCAGTTTTTCCTTGTAGGGGCACACATCTGGGTCTGTCTTTTAACTTGTGACCTATTTTCTTTAAACGTGAGAGAATGTAATATCTGTGAAACCTTTACCCCTCCCCCTGACAATGTGATTGAAATCGATTGACTGATTCAAAAGCAATTAGGTGAAGCTGACAGACAGACAACACACAAGTGTTCTTCTGTAGGAAACTAGGCAAAAAACTTCATGGCCCTTTGAGATATCCTAAGGCCAGTATCAATAAAATTGTATCTCAGATGTGAAGAAGGGCTTGCTTGTCTGATACCTTGCCCTTTTTATCCCTCAAATCCATCAGGTAGTCTAGTAAACGGTATTGCCTCTTCCTACAAACCTTTCCTCTCTCTATAAAATGGGGCATACAAAACTGCTTGTCCCCTGGGAGAATTTAGGGCATGTATCCCTATGTTCTGCAAGGGAAGTTTTACAGTCCTCTCATTTAGCGCAGTGCCTTGCTGCCCCTGAGCACTGGAACCACTAGTGCTATACCAAACCAGCCATGTGCTTTTTGTTATTCTCAGCCTCATCAACATCGCTGTATTCCCCACAAGGTGGTAGGCAATGCTGGATTTTCTCTGGGGGGATCATTTGCTTTGTTTCTTCTCCTTATAGACAAATATAATCTAAGAGCCTGACTTGCTGTTTTGGAAGTTTTCCAGAGTAAGGTGATGTGCACAGTTTTTTTATGGGATAAGCATGTTTCACTGGTCAACAGCAATTGCAACAGCAGAATCAGAAACAGAGGGCCAGAATAATTCCCTTCATGGCAGGAGTCACTGGGTGATATTCTCTGACCTGTGTTATGCAGTAAGTCAGACTGGATGATCAGAGCAGTCCCTTCTGGCCTTGAAATCTATGTTCTGATTACACATCTGAGAATGAGCAACCAAAGTTGAAAGTGGTGATTTATTGAATGCTAGCTACAGGCAGCTTCTTGTTTCTGAATAAGGAACTGCTTTTAAAAGGGTCCCTGTAGCTCAGTGGGGTACAGACAGCTGTCAGCTCTTTTGGGGAAAGTACTTGCCAGTCTATTTCTGTAAAGAGCATTTTAAATTTACAGTTCTGTGTAAGTGATGTTTTATAATGCGGATTGACCCTTTCTAGAGATGGCTGTGTGGGTGATTTATAGATAAACCCCCAGTAAAACTACTTTAGGAGGAAGCCAGGGTGGGTAAGATCCATCTTTTCTCTCCTGGCTTGTGGAGAAACTCATATATGAAAGCATCTTGGTTTGGCAGAGTGAGCTTTGCTGTTGCATCCTGCTGCGTACTATTTGAACCTTAGTGAAACAGACGATGTGTCAACAGCTCTTACGAGGCTTGTCTTTGGCCTGTTGTTTCATTTGCTTCCAAAGACGTCACATGCAGAGCAGAAGATGCCTGCAGCTGCTGTGAATCACGAGCTCCAGCATCTCAGAGTGAGTGAGTCCTAGTAATGCCCTTATACTACTGGAAGGAGTGTGATGTGTCTCAGATGCTTTCTGGGAGCTGTGGACCTTGAAGAGAGAACAAAAAAGAGTCTGGTGGGCCATTGCTGTGCCAGTGCTGTACAAAAGGCAGGGAGACTGGGAACAGTGGCACTGTGGACAGTCATTAGAATGCTCTGATGATTTAAAACAGCATTTGTTGTTCATGTAATTGACTTCAAAGTGGTGGAAGAAGTATAGCTAGATTTGGAACAACAAACAACATCAAAAGCCTTTGTGAAACCAATAACGAAGTGAGGAAGTAATATTAATAGTACTTTTATCTATCAAGTAGGGAGTATATGACAATACCCTGCTTTTAATGGCAGAAATCAAGGACTGAATTAGATATCATCTCTAAAATAGGTAAATTTGCAGTTGGAAAACATCATTGACCAAAGAGATCTGTATATTCAAGAGCGTAGGCCTCAGTTTTGGAAAATTCACTTAAATCAATTATAGCATTACTGCTCTTGATTAAAATGATTAAATCTACCCTAACAATGAAACTGTCACCTTGAATTAGAAGAGCAACTCATTAAATTCTAAAACATGTAAATATTAAGGCAACCATATCTCTAGGTATATACATTATCTTTATTTACAGTACTCCCTTAATTGAGTAGCTTGACTGGGAAGAAATAGCACTCTAAACTATTCCACAATTATTAAAATGCATGTTTACATTTGCCTAAATTGTACAAAAGTAATTTAGAAGATGAATTTCTAGAAATATTCAGGAAATATTCATACAAAGAACGTAATTATTATTGATATTTGCATACTTTCCCTTTCCACTTTCATGCACTATTACAAACCACACAGAACATGACTGAAGAAATGATTGGAGAGGCTGCTGTAAGTACAAATACGGATTCATCAATAAATGTTCAGACTTCCAGGTGGAAAAAAAAACAACGTTGTGGCTGTGGAGAAGAAATATTATATTTTATTTAGATAGTTATTTGGAATGAGATCTGCACAAATAAATCCATACTCAGAATATAGCGGTCTGTTGTGACAAAGATGGATGTTGTTGAAAAGAACAAGTGAAATACAGACAAAACTTTAAGTGCCAATTTAAGCCAGGGGGAACATGAGGGGGAGCAGATTCACTGGGTAGGAGTACTTCAGGTAGGGGGGAGGAAATGACCAACAGTGAGATAATCTTTCGCTCCAGCTCTGATCAAGGTGCTTGCATATCAGTATTAAGCACAATAGAAGTAGACTGCCAGTTCAATAGCAAAAAAATACAGAGGGATCTTCTTCCTTGCTTGAAAACAGGAGGCCCCTTTTGTTACCTACCAGCCTACACAAATCCTAACGCAAAACCTTGTGTCTTCTACAGCCAAATAACTGCTCTGCATTACAGTGAAAAACAGACTCCAGCTTCTATCCAATGTCAGGTGCAACATGGAATCTTGTGCATTCCTGAAGGAAAAAAAAAAAAAGGGAAGGTTGTGAACTAGGAGTGGCATGAACCAAAATAAGATGAAAAATAATGACAATCCAGTCGAATGTTCACACCATATTTGAGCTTCCAGTGAGTGATTAGTGGTTGAATTGCCCTTCACTTTAGTAAATCAGGATCATTTAAAAGATTCTTTGAGAGGCCATCCAAATTCAGCAGATGCTTTTGAGAACCTTGGCCAGTGTATTCCTACCAGAGCTGCAAGAAAGAGCTGAGAATCCCCCAAGACCTTGCAGTGAAGTTGATATGGGCCCATGAACAGGGAAGGATCACACGTGTGTCTGTTTATATTTATGTGCTGTATGTAGCAAGACAAGCAATAGAAAAGAGGAGTCTTGTCAAGATTATCTGTCACAGGATAGGAGAAATCCATGTATCACTCATCCTGAAGGCTGTGTACCAAGGAGCAAAAGAACCTCATGCTCCCCTGACAATGAAAATAATGAAGTCAGATTATCCAAGGAAACTTGAGTTGCCTTACCCACAAACCTCAGCCCCAGGGACTGAAGAAGAATTATCAGAAAGGTCATTCTGAGCAGTCAGAGTCAAGGACAGAGCTAAACAGCCACAGAAACCCGTAAGGAGCAAACATAGAGCTCAACAAAGAAAGAGAAAGCAATGAGAGTTCAAGGGAAATAAATAACAACATGAAAAATTGTAACACTACCAAGGAAACGTAGGAGACGTTTCTCTCCATGTTGTGAAGACCTACAATGGCATGCTGATAGGATCCCCAGAGAGAGCACATCATCTATAACTATGCAGTGCTGCACATGCTGGTACTACTAATAAAAGAGAACGATTCAGATCACAGAAATTAATTAGTTTAGAACTGCAACCACCAGGAAGAGAGCATGCACACAGCAGCATCCCAAAGTGTGCTCATATTAACGATTCTCTGTCTGGTGTGCTGTTGACAGAATCCTGTCTGTCTCAACAAAACTCTGGAAGCAGCTTTAAACTTCAGGCCCCCATCAAACAGCAAGCGGTCTGCCGGCAGCGTGCCTGCATGGAAGCTAGTAAATCCAGCAAATAAGGACTCGACAGCATCTCCTGCTGTCATGAAGAAAACTGTAGCTGCTGTACTGGAAATGTCCCTTCTCCTCAGGGGGCCATCTCATTGCATGCACTTACCACGCCTGGAAAGCAGAGCTGTGCTGCTAGTTCTCCAGGCGCCAGGGAGTCCTGCTCCTAACCAAATCCGCCTGTGAGGGGAAAGGGGCAGAGCTCGAGGGAGCCTTCTTTAGCACCCTGCAGGCCGGAGCCAAGCTCGTGGCAGGCTTTCTGACGGTGGAGAGAGTTTTTTTGTGTGTGTGTGTGTGTGCGTGTGCCAGTAGGCAGAACGAAGGTTTGCGTGCATTTTTCCCACTTACCTCTTACACAAGAGAGGGCTCACCACTCTGGAGTCCAGAGCTCATTTAGAGGCACCTTGGCAGTTCAGAGTTCCCATGTCCGTTACTTCATCAGCCACAATTTACTGCAGTGCGATGTGATATACAACAGGGCCATTTCGTCTCCCAGAACTTTAGAGAGGGGGTCTGTGTTTTAGCATCTACCAGTTTTATCTCTGCCATCTGAATCTCATTTCCAGGATAACCAAAGGTCCTTCTAATTACTGCTCTGTTGAATATATGTTGCTCCAAGTCCTTGTGATTTGGCTGAAATCTGGGGAAATGGAAACTGATGTCATTAGTTATTTCTTTGGGGGAAACCCACTGAAACCCAGTGAAAAATGATAATAAAGTTGTATCAATCTGACTACCTATCAGGCTACCTTGTAAAAATGCAATGTTTGAACAATATGCCTATATTTTATAGACTTTTAAGCACAACAAGCAGCACTCTAAGAATTAGATGATGGTTGGCCGTACATTCTTATTCAGATACCAGAAAGGACAATGGGATTTTTTTATGGCCACACGTGGCTTGTTTCTATGCCAGCACACACATTACGGGCCTTTGATGCTCCCAGTATTTGCTGCTGTAGTTCAGTGACCACAAAACACCGGAGGTCTGCTCTCAGTCTCACTGGTGATTTGCTTTGAGACTTTGGGTACATTGTGTCCCCTACCTCAGTTTCCACATCTAACATAACATTTTCAAATCAATTATCCATGACAATCAGACGAGAAAGAACATCACATTGATTTTTTTTTCCCTCTCCCCATTGGACGTGAGGATTGTGATTTATCTATTACACTGGAGTACATATCTATGCAGCACTCAGTGTCTTGTGAATGCTCATTAATGGTCCTTGGAAAGCCCCCTTGAGGTAGGTAAGCAATATCACTCTCATTTTGCATGTGAATCACGGCAATAAGAAAGACAAAAGGACACATTTTAAAAGCAATCTTTTATCATTGTATCTACTTTTATTTGCATCAACCTGTTCTTTTAAACGCTGGAAAAACAGAGATTCCATAACCTCCATAGACAATACTCCCTAGTCCTTAAATATTATTGCCATCAGAAAGTTGATGTCTGCCTGATCTAAATCTTCCTTGCAGTATTTTAAGCATTTGTCTTTCTTCTCCACAGAAGATCAACTTCTTTTTTCTTTTTTTTTTTTCTTTTTTTTTTTTTGGTAAGGATTACCTTCGTGACTCACAACATTTTTCTTTTTTTCAGAACAATCCTATCTGATTTGATATTTCCTCCTTAGTCATGTTTTTCAGATTTCCAATCATGTTGCAATCTGGAATTTCTGCAGGTGTCCATGTCTCTTTTCAAGTGTAGCGTCCAAAGCCAGACACTGCATTCTGTACAGAGAAGAATTACTTCGTGTGTCTGCTAGATGACACTCCTATTCATGCATGTGAGAATGATGTCAGTACTGTGACACTGTTGACTCATCTTCAGCTTGTGACTGACAGTCAACCCCAGAGACTTTTATACACAGTTGCTGCTGAGCCAGTTGCTCCTCCATTGTATATCTTTGCAGTTGGCTATCCCAGCCCAGTCTTTCTGAATTGTATCCTGCCAATTTCTTATCCATTCTATAAGCTGCCAAAAAAACTTCTCATCTCATCAGCACACTTGCAGCACTTCCCACCTCAGTGCTCTCTGCAGATGTAATTGTGTTTCCATTTGTCATCTAAGTCATTAATGAATAGTACTGCTCTCGAGACAGAACCCTGCAGAATTCCCCGTGAAACACCCTTAGATTTTGACAGGGAACCACTGATTATTACTATCCAATCATTATTTACCACAATATGCCAGTATTATTTCAGTTTTATTTAGATATTCTCAGCTCATTTCTGAAAATGTCTTCTGAAACAAAGTCAAAAGCCTTACAAAGTGGAGAGAGATGAGACCTACTATCTCCATCCACACAAGGTCTGTTTCTCTGTCAAAGAAAGAAATTAGGTTACTTTGACGTGATTTGCTCTCCACAGCCCCATACTGACTGCTGCTCATCTTCTGTTTTCCTCTCAGTACTTACAGATATGTTTACCTGAGACAAGTGGTCCAAATACTAGCACAGCATCTAACAGAAATGGAGGTTAAAGTGACTGTCTTACAGCTCCAGCGCCTTCTTATTTTGAGAAGCCACATGTGGTATTTGCTCTTTTCCAGTTTCTAGGACATAACCCTTTCTCCTGGCTTCTCAGAGAAAAACCACTAACAGCTCTGAAATTGCTTCAGTCTGTTCTTTTAAGTGCTGCAGGATAAAGTTCATCAGGTGGAGCTGATTTGATAACATAAACTTATCAGAGTGTTCTCTCACACATTCTTTTCCTTTTTGGGTCTGACATTACTTCTTTGTTGCTGGCTCTCATTGGATTAGCCACCTGGTTGCAGTTGACCTCTTTACTAAAGAGTGAAGCAAAAAGACATCAAATACTTCTGTCAGTGTCTTTCTTTCTCCATTGAGCAGCAGGCTTTTTTTTTTTTTTTTTTAATGGGATAGTTTGGCTTTTTTTTTTTTCTTTTTTTTCTTCTTTTGTCACGTTGGCATCACTGCTTTGTGTTTTGTGAATTTTGGTCTTGTGTGTTTCTGCTACTTTGTGTTTGTCTTTGCAACTGGACCTACTTTTCACCTTCAGCATTCTTTTCTTTCGTATTCTTCAGAAGAATACAGTGGTTGTGATACAGACAGATTTGTCTTTCATGCATTTTGTTTCCCTCCTAAGTTTTAGGATAAGTGTTCTTGCGTTGCTAGTATTGTTCTCCCTTTTCCTGTAGGTTTGTCACCCATGGGCCCTCCTAGTTTACTGATGTTTGTCTTCTTGAATTCCTGCGGGTTTTGTTTGGTGTTCTCTGCACCCTTTCTCAGGATTACAATTTATTTCACTTGAATTCTTCCCTGTTAGTGGAAAATTAAATATATTGTTTTCAATGGTGAGACTATGTCATTGTTGAAGAAACTGACTCTTGATCAGAATTTTCCGTTGTTCTGAAAGCAGTGTTTTAATGGAGTGATGTAGACCAAATGCAGAAAAGACTGTGTAGTGCTCCTTTGCCTTCAAAACTCTGTATTTGTGAAGAGTTTGCACAGGAAATTACCAGGTGTTTCACAGGAAACCTACAGCAGAACCAGCAGTAGAATGCACATCCCTGGGGCCTTTTGCAGTGTCAAAACCATGGATTCATCCATCATTGCTCTTTAAATGACATTTTTAACACTTACGAGAACTTAGGCTTCCTTGACTTGGAGGAAGTTGCTGATTCCCAAAACAATCACTGGAAAGCCCAAGCAGTCCACAGACTGAACGAGCAGTTTGAATGTCTGGTATGTAGAGTTTCTCCTTTGCAAGCTGATGAAGGCAAAATCCATCAAAGTTAATTCAGAAGTCTCTTTAACATTTTCAGGTAAAGCATGACTTCTGAAGTGAGATTAATTTCTGAAGATTGTTTAAAATGTTTATGAAGAACACGGATGATGGTTTCTGAATCTGTACTGTATGTTTATTGTATCTGTTCTTTTGTTCGAGTAGAGAAAAGCCATGTGCTTCACTATATGGAGCTGTATGGATCCATGTCTTTGTTTTAACTCTCCAACCCTTATTAAAATCAAAACAGAAGACACTAATGCCTCAAATAAATGATAATTTATTTCTTTATGTTAAAATACGAGGGTTCCATAGTTGCTCTTATAGTAATCAATTCAACAATTTTAATTAAAAGTGGAATGGCTTAAACACAAGTCATGATTAAATAGATGCCTGCTATAGCTACCACATTGGTATGCTCCCTTTTGCTGCTTTGAGTACACATTTCCTCTAGTGAAGTCAGTTTCTACCCATACAAATTGATTTCTACACCTCTTCCTACATTCTGTGAGTGTCTGCAGAATCTGGGCCTTTTTCCCCTTTCTGATCTCATGCTGATGTAATTCTGCTGATTTTCAATGGAATTACATCGGTGTTAAATCGCCGGCTTTATTTGGGTTGTTCACTGAGATCCATGTAGAATGGGTCATTTAAAAGGTCATGCATTCTTCTTGTATGAAAACAGAGAGTGCTCTTGGGCAAAAAATGTCTTTTTTCTTCCACATTTTATTGGTCTAACACCTTGTTTGTAGGTACTAACACAATATAAATATTATATCTGTTGAGAACAGCTACTAGATATACTAAATTCCTTCTGTGCATACTTAAAACACTGTTACTAGGACTTGCTCCCAATTAGAGGAAAGGATGTGAGATAATTGAAGAAGAGAGAACTTTCCAAAGTGCTCATCTCTAACCTTGATCTTCTTTTCTTGAAGTGAAGATGAAATTCTCATGTGTACAGTGGAACCTGATAGTCTGTGCTTCCATTTCTAATTATGGAGACTGAAGCACCATGCATTCGCAATTGATTATATACATCAGCTTATTCATTTGTAGACTTCTCTTGATGAGAGCCATATGGACCATTCTATTGATACTGTGCTGCTGAAGCCATTCTGTGATGGTATTGGTAGCTGGTGCCTAATTAGCTTAGCGCTGATTTTTCCTAAAGGGAGCTGCACCATGTTAAACATATTTTATATCTGTGGTGCTGTATTTTTCTATGAAGTATTGCTGGTATGATTGTATCAGTGCCATAGTCCTAAGTAGATATAGGAGCTTTGCTGTATCTCACCTGTCTGGAAATGATACCATGATAAAATCTGAAAGGCACAATTCTGAACTGAAAGTACTGTTAAGAGTTAATGCTCACTCTTCCATGTTATCATAAAACAATGGCATTTTGTCAGTTCTTCCAAGCCCGGGAACGGCAGAGCAGAATGCTCTGCCTTCTAACTCCTCCTTACAGAAGCACATCTCAGATCCAAAACCCTATTTTCTATACTTGTATTGCTACTATTGTTGATTTACCTCTATTCTTAAAATAGAGCTTCATTTTTTTCTTGCACTTTCCCTTCTTACTTTCCCAGCTTTGGTCCAAATTTGGCAGAATGGACAGACTTAGTCTAAACAAGCCCAAACCAACAATAAAAATCACAGCAAAATCTAACCCAAGAAGGTCCACAGAGAAACATATGATATCTGATCACCTTCGTAGCAAGGACTTGAACATAGCAAAGGTTATATTGTAGTATGCTGAGGCAGCACAACACTTGTTTCCTCTTTTTACTACATTCTGCCCATGCTGCAGATGGCCAAAATAAGGACAATCTGCTTGGTTCAGGAAACTTCACCTCTCCAATATAGTTAGGTTTCCTTTGGGTTGTAATTACAAGCTACTGTCACTGAAACTAGGGGATTCTGCTATACTGCATTAGGGACAGATGTAAACAGTGAGTAGTTCAGACTGGAGCGAGTAGAAAGAGAACGATTGGTTTCAGTGCAGTTAAAGCATAACTCAGTGAGTTTGTTTAGTTGCTGGTGGACACAGTTAACTGAAATATACCCTGCAAGTGTCAGCAGATCATTTGTCCCTTCCTATTTATACTTACAGTTTTGTGGTTTGTTGATTGGTCGGTTTTACTGCTGATGATTTCACATTAAAAGTGGATGGGCAGGAAAGAGTAAAAGACTACCACTTTCTTATGGAAACAAACCCAAAGAAGAGTAAAGCCTTGTCACACTTTGGCAAAAATTGACAGTCTACCTCACAAAAGGACTTCTCTTGGAAATGTGTACTGCACCTAGAAGCATGGCTTGGTTTCTTCCGGAAGGGCGTTTGTCTGACATAGCTTGCGGGTTTGTGGAGCAACTTCAGCTCATGAACCTCTGAAAGTGAGGAGAAGCTCTGACTCTCAGAGCAGAATGTCTGGCTGATCAGAGACAAAGGTTAGCTTACAGCTGAGGTAGCAACTCTGTGTCCTTGATAGTGGCCCAGTCAGATCAAGAAGTGCTGAAATGCAGCCATGCCCTCCTTGGTTTAGCAAGCTTGTTGGTGTCTCATGCATGTTTCAAAAAGATCATCTGCTTCTCAGTTTTACTGTCTGGTGAATGATTGCTTCCTGATGTTGAGGGCATTCAAACTCTTTGTGATGATCAAAGGATCAAAGGCTAATTTAGACTGAAATGGATTTTAGGAGGTCATCTAGCCTAATCTCCTGCTCTGAAGTCCCAGAAAGCTGATCTGAGAGAATAATACCATGTTTCTAAGTCCAAGAAGACAATTTAGTCCTCTGCAGGTAAATTTAAGGTTCATAGAATTAGCTAATTTAAAGAATTTTTCGATGTACCTATTGTCATGATACTTGCTATAAAACTTTAAGTATCTTGAAGGGCTTTAGTCATTTTTTTCTTCAAAGTGCTCCCTAAAAAGAAATTTTGCTGTTAAAATTCTTTGCTGTGAAAAATCAAATTTACTTATTCTGGAGCTGCCTGCAACTCCCTGCCATACTTCAGTGCTTTTAGAAGCTGCAGTGTTGCAATGTCTCTGTATTAATGAGCTGATTGTAGTCTTACTCTTTCTAAAATAAATAAAAGTATGTAGGTGTGTTCTTTGTTTTGCTTCAGCTGTTCCTCTGAAATGTTCAGATAGCTTCAAGGTAAGTAAGTAAGAATCATTTTACATATAAATGCCTCACGCAAGAAGACCACGATGGAACTTTTTTGATTAAGACAGCAAGGAATTTCTCTGGCATATGTACATAATTTGGATTTTACTCTTGGATGGGTTTTTTTGCTTCCGCTGAACTTGAAAGTTCATTAGAGCAATGACTGTCTTTTTCACTATATTAGTAGTGAAGCCATGCTTTATGAATGGAAATAGACATGTGGTTTTGCGTGGCACATCCCAGTAAGCTACTTGTAAGTACATCTGATTGCATGGAGGTTGCTTGTTGGATTGATAATCTGATCATGAAGACATGAAAGATTGTGATATTGATCTTGAGTACATCTGGGCTACTCAGAGAAGTTTAGAATTAGGTAAAAATGTTGACTTTAATCAGTTCCCTCTCTGCCTCTCTGAAGATGTGCCATAAGGTTACTAAAATTCACTCTGTTTTAGAGAAATTCTGTCTTCAGTAGTTTTATTCCATGATCTTGACTGTTCTGATTCTTTTATAGGAAAGAATGTGATACAATTGCTCAATTGCTTCTTCTCTTCTTCTCCATGTTTTTTTGTTTTTTTTTTGTCTTGAATTTCATTTTCTCTCTTGATTAAACTTGATGTTTTGTGCTTATACTCATTTTGTGACCTCTCCTAGCTTCAGATCATGTCCCTGCTGAGTGTATGCCTCTATTATCCATACTGTCTGCAACACTGTGGACACCTGCTAAGTCTGAAAAAAGCACCATTTTCAGCTGAAACAATTCTCTAGCAGACTGTGATTCCAAGAGTTAAGCCATGGAATTTGAATTTTTCCCACTGGGTGTTTAAAGTGCTCAGCACAAGTAACTTGCTGTCTAAGCTAACCTGTCAATACTGAGGCATATCAGCTGACATTTGAGCAATTTTATCTCCAACTGGTTTGTTAGGTTTAAAATAATGCTGTCTTTCTTTGGAGTTGTAGGATACAAGCAGACCCACACTTGATCATACTCCTTGTTAACTTTCGAAAATGTGAACTTGGTATCTCTCTCACTAGAGACTGGGTGGATGTTTGTTGGAAATTATTTAGATGTGGTTAAAATATGAGCGTTTGGATATATGTCTGCAACTCAACTGAAATTTCAGCTTCAGAATGGAAAAATAGAGACATGGTCGTGCTTCGTGCTTTGTAGTGTATAACCTGAGACAAACAAACAAAAACAAACAAACAACAAACAAGAATGAAACAGATTCTGCATCTGGAATTGTATCCCTTAGTTTATCACCTCATGTATTTATCAAGGACATTGTGCAAAAAGCATGTCCTGTTGAACTAGTTCATTGGTTCCCTTGATGGTTCTTTCTCAATGGGACAGCTGAATTTGTGTATACTGCAACTGTGACCAGTGTTTGCAGTAGATGTTTTTATGACATTTGCTGTGACAAGTGTAATGAAATGGAAAGGAAAAACAGAGAAATTGAAATAACTGTATTAACTTACATTATTGTGTATTTGTTAAAATGGTATATTTCCCAGCCTACATGTTTTGTCATGTGTTCCAATCCCTGAAAGAGTTTGTATGCAGTGAAATCAAAATAGAATATTTCCAGGATTTAATTTCCTAATAAGTACTGTGATAGCCTGTTGATACTGTTGCAGCATAATGACTTCTTCATATTTTGATATCGGAAGATGGATTTACTTCCTAGAAATATGAAGTGTCTGGAAGGTCAGCTGTCCTTTCTTCCATCCCTTAAACAGTTTGGAATTACTATTGACTGCCAGGTTCAATACAATATTATTTTATTTATTGTTTAGAAATCAGTTACTTTAATTATCACTACCTCTGGGGAAAGCATTTGATAGAGTTGAATGGCCAACAGATTCGAATTGAAGCGAGAAAAATCATCAACTAAATGATACGATATGGAGCAAAATTGTAAATAAATACTGTAGCATCCTTTTCTCAAAGGCGGGGAATGTTGAACTACTTTGTTGCTTTGTTTATGTGACTTTATTCCCACTTGTATTTTCTCATGAAACATGATTAGCTGCTGACTTGTAAATAGTAATGGCTTACAATGGTTAAAATTTGGTAAAATTTTACCCTTTTCTCATGTAGAAATTAAACAGTAAAAGCTTACTGAAAACAGTATATCCAATTTTAATATTGTTATTATTGAATAATTATGGGAATACTCATTGATGTCTATGCAGAATTCTTAGAAAGATGTTTACAGATGTCTTCTGGAGAGGGGACATGACAACTGATTTTAAATAACCTGTTGCAAAAACTAGTAGTTGAAATATATAGAAGCAGGTGGCAGAATTCTTATTACATCCAGACAAAAAATATGATGTTACTTCTTTTTGCTTTAAAAGATCTGTTTACCCAAACAATGCCATTTTCTGATGTTAAATCTTCATACAATTTCTCCATCACTTAGAATCTTGAATTACATCATTTTTTAATTGGATAATATTATCACTTATTTGAAATCATAATTCAACAGTGTGCTTTTAGATCAAACCTAAAACATTTGGAGTCCATATGGGAGGGTTGTCTTACTGCAAAGTGCTGTATAAAAGCCAACACAAGCCTTCAAAAGCAGAATAACTGATGTATGGAGAAGTAACACCATTTTCATCCCTTGGAGCTAGTTGTCGTATAATGGAGGCACTGTCCTATTCCTACCCATGTTAGCCTGTCCTTTACTGAGCTGATGTGTCATCTCTGCCTTTGTTAACTATTACTAGCAACAAAAGATGTATTAGTTAAGGATGGTAACTATACATTGACTGAATAAGGATGAATGTTCTGCATATTGTCTTGTCCTCTACACCCACTTTTTTTGCTTGGCATTACATTATTTGGTATTTTTCTTTACAAATACAGGCTTCCAACAAAATAAAGCTGACATAAATATTTGGATTCTGTGGAAAATATTTCTGCAAGATCATGACATCTACATTAAAAAAAAAAAAACTATAGTTTTTTTATATATATATGTATGTATTTATATATATGTATTTATTAATATGTATTTTTATATATATGTGCATGTGTGTATATATGTATACGTATATATATACACACATTTTGTATATTTTTTCAAAAATAGAAAAAAAAAAAAAAAAAAAGAAGCGTATTTATTAATCCAAAACTTTGGGATGAAAATTCAAATGAGATTTAATGCAATTTTGCGTAATATTTTTCTTTGGAATCTTATGTTCAGCTTTAGATAGGCAACTATACTTCTCTTACAAGACAAAATATTGACCTCCTCTCCACAATTAATTTCAATTTGCCACATTGCTAGTCAATAGAATCAAAAACAAAGAAGTAATCTGCACAGCTGTAATATGACATAAAGAAAGTTGGTAAGTAAGATTTGTTGGCTTTGGCTCCGCATCCTGCATGACCTCTCTACAAAGTAAGAAGAAAAGTCTGTCATTCCGATGTAGAATCATAGAATAACCAAGGTTGGAAAAGACCTCCAAAATCATCTAGTCCAACTGTCCATCTATCACCAATATTTGCCCACTAAACCATGTTTCTTAGGACAACATCCACCTGACTCTTGAGCACCTCCAGGCTTGCTGACTCAGCTACCTCCCTAGGCTGCCCCTTCCAGCTTCTGACCACTCTTTTGAAGAAGAAATCCTAATATCCAACCTGAACCTACCTTGGCAAAACTTGAGGCCATTCCCCCTGGTTCTACTGCTACTTACATGGGAGAAGAGACCAACCCCCACCTCACCACAACCTCATCTGTCATTTTTACGAGCACTTTGCACGAGTGTTGGTAACAGTGCATGCACAGCAACTGGGAATCATGACTGGGTGATCTCTTTATGTAAATGTGCTTTGCTGAAATATCAGAGTGGATGGAATATTAAAATAAAACGTGTTTAGATTAGACCTGCTTGTATCATGAGCTCCAATCCTGCAGTTGCTGCTTTCCAGAAAGATGTTGCCTTAGCAGTCTCTTATAAAATGTAAATCATTATTTTATATCTCCTCATTGCTAGCTATATTTTCACTTTCCATATTTCCCTTGCTCCTCAGACAACTTGTGGGCCCAATACACATGATAGCATTTCAACTAAACAGCCTGATCTGATAGTCCATGGAGCACCACTTGATAGTATGACTGGATATTATTCCCAACCTCCTGTATTCTCTATTTGGAGATGAGAAAGAATATTTCATACAACTTACTGGAATTTCACCAGGGACGTATTTGCCCAAGCAGACTGTGGGTATAATGATAGCCAAACCCTCTGATCTTCCCTCTGGATGAATCTTGTTCTCTGGATTGGCAATTTTCCTTCTTTTGGAAGGAAGAGCCAGCATACTGGATTCACTATCATGCTGATAATTCAGTAAACAGCAAAATTAAATCTTCTGACAGTCTCCTACAGGAATTTCTTTAACTGCAGGCCCAATTATGGAACTTCATTGCAACTACAGCACAGGGATCCTATTTAGCTGTCTTACAGAAAATACATTCTTCATCTCCTTTGCTAGGTGGATAGTCTGTACTCCATAGTTTTGACAAAAGAAGTACTTTGCTTCTCTTGGAGGATGTTTGTTTGTTTTTTTTTTTCCCAGGCCTTTGAACTCATAAGTTCTTTTGAACAGATAGCAAAACTTGAGTATTCATCCTTCACATGTAGGGTAGAAGGATACAGTTCACCATCATCATACACTGAAGTGTATGCAGGAATTCCAGATATATTTGACTGTATAATATTAAAGCCATGTTTGGCAAGGACTACTAGTGTGATAGAAGTGTAAGGGTTGTAGAAGTAGATATACCAAGAAGAAAAGTCCAGCTACTGGGAATCACTTGAACATATAATCAATGAAGGGGAAAAAAAAAAGAAAGGAAAAGAAAAGAAAAGAAAAGAAAAGAAAAGAAAAGAAAAGAAAAGAAAAGAAAAGAAAAGAAAAGAAAAGAAAAGAAAAGAAAAGAAAAGAAAAGAAAAGAAAAGAAAGAAAACAGGACAAGTCAGGAATGAGTTTCACAGTGCGACCAAAACTCTTCAGAATCCTGGGCAGCCTGTATAGACAGTCATAAATTTGATAGGCCCTGTATTCTGAGTCCATCTGTACTGAGTGTCACTGGCCTACAGAAAAATCAGTGGCTGGGAGAGAGATGTGTTCTATCTTTGTCATCCTTGGGCTGCAAGATCTATGCAACAACTCTGAGTCACAGCTGTGTCAAAGTCCAATAGAAGAAGAGTACGGAAAACTCTGTTGCTCTGTGCATGGGATTGCCTTGTCATCAGCACCTTTCAGTAATACCATATACGGGTAAGTAGTTAAATCCTTATAACAGTTGATCTATCATTTTTGTCTAGTGGGGAAACAGCTTTGAAAAAATACTAAAATGGGTAGGTTTGTAACACAACAAAATAACCGAAGGACGGATAATTCTTATGTCCTAGAAATGCAGGAGATTGTCAGTGATGGTTTTGGAGAGGTTGCATTTCACATGACAGCAAAATACTTAGGAAATGTTCTGAGTCATGTTCCGACATTGGAGAGAAGAGAGCAATCAGTGTGGTTAAGCTGGGAATGATGCACACGGAGTCTATGGTTTAAAATGTGGAAATTGCCAAGAATAAGTATATAGGATCTGAAATCCATGGCAGTGAAGAAAGTGTCCTCACCTCTAAGAGTCTGTATAATATGGGGTGCATCTTTAAGATGATGAGAAAAGGCAGGAGTCATCATTTATGATATCACTAATTATTGCACTAGAGAATTTGAGAAAACAGTAAATGAGATTCTCGCTAGACTGAGGGATAAGAAGAATAAAACAGACATATCAGGAAAAGATTTGCTTAGAAGTGAAGACATATCTAGGAAAATAAAAACTGAGAGAAGGCACTTCACACTTTGGAAAAAAAGAAAGTAATATCAAATAATATAAAAAGGTGATAATTTCCTATTTTAAACACATTTGCAGAAATCAGGAGTGATTGCAACACATTTTCTTCAAGCCTGTAGATTAATGCCTTTTCAATATCCTTTTGTTGTGGTTCTTCAGCCTGATATTGCTTTGATCACTCTGGCTGCATAGTTGTGTTTTTTCCTCTTACAGTCACTACTTTCAACGACCAGTAAGGTCTAAGAGGCAAGAGCTGAGCAGAGACAAGCTGCTCTGTGCAGCAGCCTTTCCACCTCATCTCTCCCATGGAATGAATGAATGAGACATCTGATCATTCCCTATTATGGGATTTTACCAAGCAGAACTTCGGTGAAGCACTAGAGGGCTTTGAATTTCATCTCATCAAGGGACTATGGTACATTATGATAGTTTGCAAGTCAGCTTGATGTCTTTCAAAGTGAGAGGCCTTCAGTTATCCTCTCACTTCTAGATGGCAATGATGACAAGAAAAATATTACATGTGAAAGATGAAAAAGTAATTGTGTACATAAGCAGTGAGAGGGGTAGCCTCCTGTTTTTATCCAGGTCCAGAGGTATGCTGAGGACTTCTCTGAACTGACTCAGCTGCAAATAAATACACACTTATTCCAACTGTAGAGTCAAAGGCAGATTAAAATGATTCTGATCTCTTCTAGGCTTTGAGACTGGAAAACCTTTAACCATGTTGGTTGAGTGGGCCAAGGATATTCTAGAGAGCCTTTGATACCTCTGCTTCCCACAATCTCCTCCAAGTGCAATGTCATCAAGGAACAGGTAGGTAAAACATTGTTTATGGCACAGTTTGTTTTCGTGATTACACCCTGGAGCTATTGCTCTGTGCTGGACTTGTTTCTGTGCCAGTGTTATTTGTTGACCTGGATTCACCAAGTACTTTGAAACTGAGACTTCTAGACTATGCCAGAGGAACAAAGTAACAGGCATTTTGTCTCTGACATAGCAGGACCAGTCTGTGCAGATAATCAGAGAGACTGACCAATTTTTTTCTCATTTTCCTCTACCAAATCGGCATTGTGCCCTTCCACCCTTCTTGGAAGCCAGGTCTCCTGGAGGAAGTGACTTGAAATTCATAGTTAAAGAAGGTTTGTATACCAAAGTCCAAATCAAATCAGATGTATTAAAAAACAAAAAGCAAAACACCAACCAACCAACCAAACAAGCAAAACCCCAAAATGAACAAAGAACAACAAGAAATCACTATAAATAAATATATTTTAAATGCCCTTAGACTTCTGAGGGGTTTGCACAAGTTCAAATTATATGACTGGAACTAGATTTTGGTGTTTGTACCAATCTATTTACTTGAAATTTATTATTCAGTTATTAACTTTCTCTGTGGGCTTTGTAAAATTTGAAGCTGTGTGTGGTCCCTGTTACACATGGGAGACAGAGCTGGAACTCATGTTTGTAGCTTCATTTACTGTCTTTAGTGGACATTTGCATTACACTACCACTATTTTCCCAGTCCTGCTACATTTAGCTGTATGCATACCTCACTGTATGAAAAAAAAATTGTGGCTAGTCAGCTGCAGAAGTATTCACACAAACTGACAGAGCTCAACTTGTTGATTTCTCTTTCTCCTTCCTAGCCTTCTGTATCAAGTTAATCAGTAGCAGAATAACTCCTGGCTCATAAATGGAGACTGGATTTGAATCAGATGGCACACAGTATCATCAAAGATTTAAGGTTACCTTTCATAAATATCTATTACTTAGATTTTGCCTAGATGGTGCTTGCTGCTGCTTTCCAAAGCTCCTAGATGGTCATTTTACAGACCTTGTATTGTCAGTAATGCCTGAAACATTTCCAGTTGTCTTCATGATCTGCTTTTTTACAGACTTCTCAAGTGAATTGGAAGCATCTACCCAGACAGTTCTTAATTATTTCTTGGTCCTTTCTGTCATTTTCTTCAGGGAAGTTATAAAACTCCTGATTCTTGGAATAGCAAGGGCACAGATACAACTACTACTTCCTTTCTTTTTTTTGTTTTTCCTTGTAATATTCCAATGCTTTCCTAGTATTTAGAATCAGGGATCAGCATATATTTAATATCATATTTCCAGGAAAAGTGTTCTTGCTAAAGTAGTTTCTCTTTCTATACAGACCTACTCTCTCAGTTGCTGTTAAATTCCCTTCCAGAGGTTCCATAAACTTTGAGGATGATTATACAATTAGCATGTTTCTTGGTGAGCTACTGAAACAGGGGAAGTTTGCATGCACTGGCAAGCTTTGTATCATGCAGGATATTGCTGCAATCTCTCTTATTGCTGCCACAAGTAAGATGATAAATTAGTGGTAATAAATTATTATGGTACACTAGTTGCTGCAGTGTGATAAGCTACAGCTTCCCAGGTTCCTGAAGTGTTGAAGGGTCAACACTAGACACTTACGCAGCAAATTATGCCTACTGGGAAAAAAAAGAAAAAAAAAAAAAAGCAGGAATTTCTGGGATGCCTCAGCTTGTTGTTTGTTAGACTTCTTCAAAGTGACTAACTTTCACCTTTCTGTTTAGGAATCCTGTTGTCATAAAGTATTGCCCTACACATGCTTGATAATAATGCAGTGAGGAGCCAGTGCAAAGGAGATGACCAAAAGGGAAGAAAAAGGAAAAAAAGTCTGCTTTTACAATTGATGTTCCTCCATTCTGAAATGTTTTGATGGTAGATAGCTTAAGAAGAAGGCAAGAAGCCAACTGTTGACTTACAGTACTTAGCAACAAGTTAGTGCTTGGAGGGAATGTGTCCTGCCTTTGGAGCAGCTGACTTAGTTGGGAGTTTTTGAAAAGTGTGTCTGCATTATAGCTAGACCTTGGGTACTTGGCAGTGACATTATGATGAAATTGTTGGCATCCTTTGTGACTTACGTATATTCTATGACTTGACTTTTTAAACTCACTCTATGAGGGGGCTGTAGGGATAAAAGCAGGCAGTGAATAGGTACATGTATGGAAGGGAACCTGTCAGGGCACTAAGATGCTTGCTGTGGAAGGAGTGGGAAAATTGCTGCTCTCTGCAGGAAGATCATTAGCCTCTGGAAATGTGCTTTTAGTCTCTCTCACTGCTCCTGGTTTCGGGCAAAGTTTAGGTTTCTCTATAGTTGGTGACTAAGAAGGCATTGCAGAAGTAGCTGCTTGGCAAGGTGTAAAGGCCTGCTTCCTTTCTGGCTCTTCAAGAATTTGCCTGTTATAGAGTTAGGATATCAGATTGTCTGTGATGGTGACTATATGCTTCTACCATTTAAATCTTGGAGATACGGAAGTTCTTCCTTACTGTTTTCCTTACTGAAGATTAATTTTACTATTAATCTTCTCAGCTGTGACTGTGGCAGGCAACCCAACAATTTCTATATAGAAAAAACATAAAAGCCTATTGTAAGCAGGGCAGTTACTTATGAAAGTGGAATACTCTGTGTGTTTTTTCGTTGATTACTCTTTTCCAGCCTATTTAAGATATACTTTTTATTCTGAATTTATCCAGGTTGTCAAAAGGTTACTCAAACACAGACATGTCTGCCAAAATATAGAATGACTCTTTCGACATGGCCACACAACTGTGTCTGAAACTTAGCATGTGCTAGAATCTGCAGCGCTGAAACTGTTAGAAAATCATGAAAATAGAGATTGGCAGCTGCAGAAATATACAAAATAATCCTATGTCCACATTCAAAGGTTTTACTGTGGATGTATCGAAATAATATGTCAAGTTGCTATTTACACAATGCTATGAGCTCGTATTGGATCCTCTGCTAGGGACTCAAAAACAGTATCTAATGTTAATATATGCCCACTCAAACGCCAATCTGGGCAAGCTATTCTGTACCTTTCACAAGCCACAGAGGCTTTTGTGCCGATGTGATTGATGTCAAGGTGTCTTTCAAAAACCTGGTTGGGAGAGTGTCCTATTAGACATGAGACATCAGGCCACTCTCTACTTTGGAAAAGAGGTACCAGAAGAGCTGCCAGCACCTGGATCAACTGCCAGCACCTGGCAGCTGGTGGAACAGGGTGGCAGGCAGAGGCAGAGGGAACCCTGCTGCTGCAAAACAAAACATGCAGTGGTCAGCAGGCTTCTGCACAGCCTCTGGGATATTTCTGCAGTTTTCTTGGCTTGCAGAGAAGCTTCTCTGAGTCTATAAAGTCTCCTGAGTCCCAGCTTTTGTTAGTTTTCCTCCTTTTCCAAGCATTTTCAACCAGACTTGTTAGTCCCTGTGATGCCTTAAATCTCCATACATTTCAGTGAAGCAGCCCCAAAATTAGTTCCATTCAGATATCATTAGATATGGGAAAAATTTAAGCTGATTCCTTTGTCCAATTCTGCTTTGAAACTGTTAGCAGATTCATGGCTCCAGCCTGCTGTCTTTCTCAAAACAAGACAATGAAGAAAAGTCTTTTTATAATGAAACACTTTGGGTAGTGTTCTACTTCAGCATGTACCCAAGTTTCAGTTTCTGAAGCAGGAACTTCGCTTTACCCCTAACTTCATACACATGATCCTGAATGATATTTTGCAGACAACCAGACCTCTTGGAGGAGTGGAGAACAGAGGAGGAGGAAGGTTTCTGAGGTAAACAAAGGATGTAAGCATGACTATTAAGGGAAGGAAAGAGAAAATAATGCTGAATATTTCTGATCTCCAGATGTAACTCTGACTGTTGATGGCTGCTGGGTTTTGTGCAGCTTTTTTTAGGATCCTTTGAGTATAGCTTTTGACTTTTCCACGCTTATCTACATTTGGAAAAGAACTGGCATTACCTCCCTTTAATCTGCTGCTGGAAAATGGTACAGCAAAGCCCTGTATCACACCACAAGACAGCTGCAGACAGATATGGAACCATGTCACTGAGGCATCATTTTTCTCTTTGACCACTGGCCACATGTCATCCGTGGGCAACACTGACTTTGAAAGCATTTAGCTGCACAGCTCTTGTGACATCCCCTTGAGGCAATGTATTCAAGTCCCTCACAGCGTGCCCATATCTTTGTTAACCTGGTGAGCTATCATATTCACTGGTCCTTCAGAGTCTTACAGGAGAAGCTTGTTGAAGTCTCAAATACATGTGAGGCCTTTACTGTGAAAGCTTTGCTGCAGTGTCTGCAATATGGAGAGTTATCCTATTTGGCGCTACTAGGGCTCTCACTGTGATATACTTTAGATTAATGAGACATCGATTCTCAGTCAAGAGGCTATTTAAAAACACTCCTAATTCGATGGGTTGTGCAGATGAATTAGTTCATTCAATGTAACTTTTGCCAATTACACTGGTGGTGGGATGGGTGATGTGTCTGCCGTCTTTGAGATTCTCCCCTTTTTTGTGCACATGCTTTTAACTTTGCTTAGAAATAGCTGGCATGATGGTCTTTTTTTTTTTTTTTTTTTTTCCTTTTAATCAGCTGAGCTCCAGAATTGGGAATCAAGAAGCATGGATGCTCACAGAAGAGGGCTGAAGCAGTGTTTGGAAAATAAGTGATTAAATAAGCATAAAACATTGTTTGTTCCAGAAATATCAGGTGCCTTTGCCTCTACCTGGAATGACAGAGAGCTAAGTCTTCTTATGTTCAGGTGGTGCAAGTAGATGATAGCTTTATCACTAATCCTTATGCTCTAGGGTTTTATCACTGAACCTTGTGCCCTAGGATTTTTTTCTCTATGGAAGGTTTCCCTGCACTACTACTCTACCTGGTTCTGCAAGGAAAAACGGTCTGGCCAAAAAGACAGAGGTACTACCTGGACCCTGGCTGATAGCCTAGATAACCCATTGCAGCAGAGGATCTGTACACCCCAAATCCTGAACTTTTCTAGGAACAGAAATGTAACTGCCTGGGAAACGGGAAGCATTTTTGTCCCTATATGAGGCAGTGCAGTTGTCTGTGTAAAATATAAATGTGATGGCCATCATCCAGGTCTGGATCAAAAAGCAACCACATCAGAACCCCACTCTTCAGCAGCTGATAGCTTCCTGAGAGATACCAGTAACTGAATGGGTAAGGAGAGAGAGACCATATCTGGAACTGCAGGAGGACTCTGATGAGAAGTGGTTACAGTTACAGCCAAGTTGTATCTGCTCTGCCTCAAAGAAGGCTTTCATCTCTGCAATCAGTGGTCAGAAAAGAAAGAGCTTCATTGCTATTAAAGCCAACAGGATCACCTGCTTTGGTCCCCTGTGTGAAACAGGTGGTAGATATAAGACAGCTTTTATTGTTTACTTTGACAAACTAAATTTCTTTAAGTGGGTTACTTTGGTATGTTTTAATTTTGTAAGCAGTTTTTCCATCTCAGTGTCGTTATGTGCATTAGTAGTCACTGATGAATGAATAAAAGTATCTCAATTACGTGCATGGCAAATTAAATTCAAGTGTGTTTTACAAAATTTTCCTGTATGCAAGGATTGTGTGATTGTGTGGTGGTATTCAAATGATGAGAATTTTAAGCCATGCTGGAGACTTAAAAAGCCTGGGAATTCAGTTAGGTGTTGAGAAAGTCTTGAAATAGGACAAATTATTGAGTTAAAAGGGATGAGAATTTGAGAAGGAAAAGAAGAGCATTTAAATGGGTGCATTTAGATGAACCATTGTATTTTGCAGTGAGAACTGAAGGTGTGCAAGCAAGACCCATTGGGAAGTGCACAAACACTCCAAACATACAAAGGTCATGAAGTTGGGTTCAGAAGAGATTAGAAATTCAAATTACAGAGTGAGGGAAATATCTCTGTTCTTCTATTTGCTTTGTCTGGGAATTCCTTGGAGGGGGTTGATTACAAGACGGTCTCTAAAGAATCCCTAGGGGCCAAGACCAGAAAAGATGAGAACTTCTGAAGAAGCCTATGTCTGCTATTGAGTCAGCAAGTGTGGCAGCAGAACAGCTAGGTGGGGCATTTTGTAGGCAACATGTTCCACTGGAGAAGAGAGATTAACTACCACCTAGCTAAGTGATTCTCCAAAGAGATATATGGAATATCTCTTGAAGTAATTTCTGGAACAAAAAATCGTTGTTCTGTGTCCAGACGGGTGGATGTTCAGAGATGTCCTGTTCTTGTAATTCAGTTCAGAGCTCTGTTCTTGATCTTGGTCATGCATGGTCATCTTAAGCAACTTGAGTTTAGAAAGTCAAACATCACCTTTGGTTCTATGGCCCTTCATTTCTGAGTCCTTGTAGTTGGACATGGTGAAACAATGGAAAAATCCATCCATACGTGGTTATCAAACCAACTCTGAAATTGTGGCTTCGGTGTGGGAGGGCCTCATTTTTTTCTGCCTGGAGTGGTCAAAATGACATCTGTGAACTTCTGTGTGACTCTGAGTTCTGCACAGGAAAATGGAGATGCAGAACAAAGACTGTTCTGATGCAAATTCATATTATGCTTTCGTTCCACCTAAGCCCCTGGGAACACTAGGGAGTTCACACTGTTCTGTCATGAGCCTACAACTCAGTGAACAACAACAGCTGGACATGTTGAGGCTGATGTCAGTTTCTGGATCCTCTCCGATGACGCTCTGAGTCATTGCTCTTGATTTGATCCCGTGCAACGTGTGGGTGGAGTACAGGACACTCAGGACTGCAAGGTAAAATTACTCATAGATGATCCGGATTCTATGTCAGAGAAGACCTTGCTGCTATGTCAAGATCCTCCTCCTGTCTAGGTGTTAACCATCTTAACCATCAGATTTATATTTACAGCTTATCAATATGCCATATTCCGTCACTTCGTTAGCTCCATAGATAACACCAATCATTACAGATTTCAATTCACCTTCAGATTTGGCTCTTTGCCAACCATAGGAAGGGGAAAAAAAAAGTCAGGTATAGAGTGAAATAAATGATTTACTTGAGAACCTGAAGGACACTTCTGGCTGGGCTAGGGCCAAGACTGGAGTCTTGGACTCTGGCATGCAAGTAGATGAACTGCTTTTGTATTCCAGATGAAAGTGGACCACACTAAAAGCACCCACTGTACAAGTGCTAGGCACTTCTTCTTGATGAGAAAGGTGCTAGGCTATTGTTGATATTTCTGCGTGCCATAACCTTGCAGTCCGTAATGTATGCCATGTATGGAATTGCAAGCTGCTCTGTTCAGTTTATACTCAACATTAAAGAAGAGCTTCATCTAAACTGTCTAGTGAACACACTTGCTACTTGGTTTTAGGTGTGAGACTCAAAAGGGTCCCCCAAAGCTACTCACAAAAGAGGAATGAACTTAGAAGAAATCTGGGTGAGTATTGTGGCTCAGTGGAGGTTCAAAAGGCTTTGTGTAGTTGCACCATTTGCAGGTCTGAAGCAGGCTCTGCTCTCCCATCAGAAGTGTCAGTGGGCCAACGGCTATAGCAGGCAGTGCCAGCTGGTATGTGCACAGACTGTAAAAGCATCTTTACAGCATCTCACTCTTTGCACTCTTTGCCATTAAAAAAATGGCAAATGGAATGGAATGGAATGGAATGGAATGGAATGGAATGGAATGGAATAGAATAGAATAGAATAGAATAGAATAGAATAGAATAGAATAGAATAGAATAGAATAGAATAGGATAGAATAGAATAGAGCAGAACAAAAAAGGTTTTGATAGACAGGGTCTTCTGGAAAATTATATGAACCCTTAAAATACAAGGCTGAAGAAAACTCAAAAGAGTACATGGCAAAAAGGTGCATTAAAATACAGTTCTGCAGTGAGATAAGGGAGATATTGCATGCTTGAAAAGAAAGACCGTGGTCAGTAAAGAACAAGAAGAACAAGATGTGACATCTTTATCACTGGGGGAAAGTTGTTTTCTCCTGTCCTTTCACTGAAAAGCTTCCTTCTATTACTAAAAATAATAATAATAAAAAAAGAAACAAACAAAATCCACAAAGCACTTGGGTTTCTGCAGGCTGCTTTGCCTCCACAAGTCTGAGCACCTGAGATTCAAAAAGCTCTGCATTTTGAGAAAGATCCTCAGCTAGTATTTATGTACCATGTAAAATTGGTAAAAGGCTTTCTCCGCCCCCCCCTTGCCCCCCTTCTTTTTTCCCCCTGTAGCATACATTGTGTATCAGTTGGTTTTTCTTTTTACCTTTTCCTTTTCCCTCATATTTTATTGGGGGGTGGGGTGGGAGGGGGTGCTGTGATGAAGAAGTGGGAATTGTTGCTTTTGTCGTAAAGAAGATTCTGGAATCTCTGAACACAAAGTAATAGTATTTTAAATAATGAGAAAAGATTCCACATGGAAAGCTCATCTGGCTGTGGCAGTTTGTGACTGAATGAGAGAAAAGTGCCCTAGAAGCTATTCATTAGGAATTCACTGGAAGCTCTCAAACAAGCCTGGCAGAAGCTGAAATTGAAGTGGTCTCTGACCTAATTTTCTTCTGCATGAAACATCTGCATCAAGGCACTCTTTGATGTATTCCACTTGGCTCTGTCTACAGTATTGTATCACATGGCTTCAGCGTTGCTTCAGTTTTAAAAGACATTTCCAGCCTGTAGAAGGTAATGTGATGTTACTGTTACCCAAACTAATCACTCAATGTGCTCCCGAAATAGAAACAATAGAGGTTCAGACAACGATGTCTGCTTCGCAGTCGTTGTTGCTGCCTAAGCTCACGGTTTAAAAAACCCAGATCTGTGATATTCATCTCATGTAATTCATCAACACCAGGAAGGGGAGGGAGAAGGGGGAACTGTGAGCCTTCTGTGTAATAGTATGTCAGAGGACACAATGCTTTACATGTGTGAGCTTTGCATTCTTTGCTGCTCCAGACATACAGATAGTTTAGCGCATTAAAAACAAAAACAGGGAAATGTTGGAGGACATTATCATAAAACCTCAACAGAAGGAGCTCCTGATATTCACTGTGCTGTTTGTTCTCTGCTGATTGACACCCAAAGCTCACGGTGAAAGAAATGCGAGCATGTTTGTGTAGATGCGAGGACGATGTGTGATGTATTTTGAATTTATATATTTCCCCCCTTCTTTTCTTTCCTACACCACAGTACACATTTCAGATCCTCTCTCAAGCTCTTCCCAAAGTGGGGTGGAAAACCTAGCTATACAATGATCTCTCTTTGAATGTACATGCACACTCTCACATACGCACACAGATAAATGCATAAATAAGAAATGATTATGGTCACTTCTTTATTCTGAATGAATAGATCTTAGCCTTCTCCAGAAAGGCTTTCTGCTCAGTCTTACCTAATGGCATGCCGCTGTTTCCCCAACCTTGCTTGTATTATGTGAATAACTGTGGCGTCTTTTGTATTCCACCCCCTGAAGAAGAATCCTTTGAAATTCTAAATGACTGTGCTGCGGATTTTAATGTCTGTCTTTTAGAAATAGCCAAGCAATACCCACTCATGGAGCAAGATGCAGCAAGCCTTTTGAAAGTTATTCAGCCTGCTTCCTCAGCCTCATGAGTGTGTGCATGTGTGTCTACATGTGCGGTTTAATTCTCTAAATGTATGGCAGGAATATATTATTTCCCTGTGAATCATTTTATCTCTTCTCCTGTCCATCTACTCCACCCCCCAAATCTCTCCTACCCTTGTTGTCACAGGGAAAATAAAGCTGACTGGCTGCAGAGCTTGTGTAGGTCTTGTGGATACAGCATGAGATGAGTTGGAGGTTTCTCAGTGCGGTTCCTCACAGAGATCACAAAGAAAAGGCATCAACCCTTCTGCTGTTAATTATATGCCCCTGGGATAATCACAGCAGAAAAGCCGTGGCCCAGGAGTCTCAAAATAACCTGCTCCCTGGGGTCATTTTCCCAGTTTAGGCTGAAACACATTGGGTAGGAAGAATGGAGGGAAACAGATTGCAGGTACCTGTGTCTTCTTTTGTGCCTAACCTCCTTTTTCTGGTGCTTCTTCTTTGTGCTTATGTTTCTTTCCTTCAGTGATCAGTGTGGAGATGGTGCAGTTAATTCCTTATGCGAGCAGTTGCTGTATCCCCTATTGAGGTTGCTCATAGTGCTGTGCTAGGAATTGAATGCACTTTGAGAGGCACTTCTAGTTCTGGAGAACTTCCTCCAAAGTGCATGGTTTTGTGAAATCTGGGGTATGAAGGGCAAGATGAAGGTACACAGCCAAGGTCATGCAGCCAGAAGCCAGGAAGCAAACTTCACCTCATCTTCTGATGACCAAAACGCAGCACTTTGCAGTGGGAACACCCTGTCTCATCTTCTGCAGACAAGCACTGGGCCTGCCCTCGGTGCCTGTCGCCAGCAATAAATCTCCTTGAACTAATTTTGTAAAGGACAAAGCCAATGCTGTCCAAAAACAAAAAAGTCCCATAGTTTCTTGGCACCTCTGTTGTTTCTGGAAGGGCAGTGAGGAGCAGGGAACCCCTCTCTCACTGCATTCACAGATAACAGCCCCAAAGAGTTATTTCAGAGAGCATATTTAAATAAGAAAAGGCAAGGTCTCCCAGCGAGCACTAAGGCTGATTTACACTTCTGCATGGACGTGGTTGGCTGCGGATGGTGCTGGCAGAAGCTTATCATGCCCACTCTAAAAATAACCATCTCCAATGGGCAAGATCTGCTCACTCAGCCCCAGCCTTGGTTTGCAAGCAGTGACATGACATTCAAAAGTGGCAGAAAGACTCTTTGGCAGGTCTGCAGTGCTTAAAAATCCAGACAGGTCACAGAGCAGAGCTTAAAACAAGTGGTTTCTGCCTAGGGAGAATCCAGTCTGCTCCCCAAGAGTGGGAGGTGCTGAGGGCTGAAGTGTTCATTCCCCGGTTTTGTTTTTTGTTTTTCCCATAAATCGTGCTGTTCCTCCCTCCTCCCTGCCCCTGCTTCTCTCTGAGTTTTATGGTGGTGGTGCAGACCTGCCCGGAATGGGGGAGGTCATAGCACCCAAATGTTCCCCACTTAGCCCCAAGTGCTTCTGTAAATTAAAGCTGTTTTGTTTCTTACTGGTTGTCCCAAGCTCTGGAGACCCCTATTTTGCTGCACAGAATGCTCTAGCCTCTTCACCATTGTGATGTTTCCTCCTTATCCACCCCCTTACATCTGAACCCTGGAAGACAAGCTGGGTTTTGTCTATTCATTTGGCAGATGGTTAGGTTCAGATCTTACAGGAACATAATGTTAGAAATAGAGCACGTGTGTTTGTGTTGTGTGTGGTGGGGAAGGGATCCCAGATCATTTTCTTCCTCTGTGGTCCTACAACAGCCAGCAGTTTCATGCAATCTCCTGTAGATAACAGGAATAAAAAAAAAATCTTTTTTTTTTTTCCTTTTTTTTTTCTCTTTTTTTTTTCTCCCCCAAGTCTGTGCTGTATATACCAGCAGTGTGGTCTAGGCCAACGCTGAACATTTGTGCCTTGGACAATAGCACAGCCTGGACTGACTATTATCAGCTGCTGTTTTCTGGTTAGCTTTCCTTTTATTCAAGTGCACAATGCAAGCCTTTATCACCCTTCAGTCATAGTGACTCTTGAGGAATACATCTGGTTTTCTCTTTCAGCAGCTCTGAAAAGGTCAGTCTGTTCATTTCTTATTCGCAGGACACCACATTTTTTTCTGAGCTGGAAAGACAGGCCTACACCTTTTCATTCCATCTTGTACATAATTAGACATGGTGTCGCTCTAGAAACCTACCCTTGAAATCCTCCCGAGTAACTCTTTCAGAGACGGGGGAGAAGTGGAGAGGGAGAGGGAGCGCGGGGGACCACTTCCATCCGGTCTTAAATCTCATTGTGTGGCCACAAAAGCACTTCCCCCAGCGTTGCCAGTGTGCTTTTTTCCCCCTTCTCCTTCTTTTTCCCCCCTTTTCTCTCCTGATGCTGGTGATTGCTTTACTGACACGCCACATGTGATAGAAGCTCTCGCATAAAGAAGTCCACAGATTATTTGTGCAAACGCAATTGTAATCATTTTCACTTCAGCGACATCCCACATTCTTCACGCAGGCTGTAACATAATAACAAGTGTGCCCATGAGGAAAGAGCTCGCAGCAGCTGGTGTCTGACAAATTATCCCGTTCCAGACAGGCAAATGGTGACTTGAGCTCCAGCAGTCAAATGGACGTGTGTTTGGTGTGCCCCTGTGCGCCGGGCAGGGTGGGCTAAATCCTCTGCTGGAGGAAATCGTCACGGTCCCCCCGCAAGCCAGCGCTTTCACCTCCGCTGAAGGTCACTTTTCCTCCCCAGCTGCTGCTGTCCAGGTTCAGCCCAAGAGGCACTGCACAGAGTGGAGAGCTGTGAGCCTGGAGGGCCCGAGGTGCTCCTCAGAGATGAGTGCCAGTAGTGTCTGAGGAAAAGAAAGAGGAGGATGTTCCATGAAATTAGCCACTAGCCAGTATGAAGCAAACTAGGAGTGTCAACTTAATTTCTGCCAGGCAGATGAGGTTAGAGCTGTTAAAACTCAGTCAAGGGACAGTTGGATAAAAACTTCTGGTTTATTACATTATTCTGCCAAGACCGCTAAGATGTTGGAGTATGATTCTTGAACTCTTGAAACTTATCCAGATTGCAGAGTTTCTATTTGGTGTTCTTCCCCTATTTCAGTTTTACCTTTCTGTGCATGTCATTATTTCCATCGCATGGCAGGAAGCCCTGGTGCAGGCTAGAAACTGGGAGCAAACTATCTGGTTTCCTTTATGTCCACATTTCTCCAAGTGCTCATAGCAATGTGGTTGTGGTCTGTCAGGGCTTCTTTCCTGGGATGAAATCCATTCCTCTTTTGTTCTTTGAAACGTTACCACAGGATTCGAGTACACTGTGCAGGGCCTTTTCCCATGTGGGGGCAGTCCTTACAGCTGAAATCTCATGATGTTAATCCTGAACATTTAGAGATAAAAAGCAGTTACCAGGATTATTTTTCCCTGTTAGAAATTTCCAGCTCTAAGTTAAATATGTGTATACCTCATGTTCCCACCACTAGCACCTTGCTTTGCTGCTCACATGGAAGCCAACAGAGTAGAATACGTTGTGAGAGAGCAGTATCAAAATGGCTGTCTCAGGTGAGATCAGAGATCTCCCATTTCAGCTCTGGCCACTTCCAGAGAGCTGGTAGGTTTCTTCCTGCACAGTGGAGACCAAAGACATTGGCTTACCCAAGGAGTTCACAGCAGAGTGGGAGGAGAAAAATGAGCTTAAAGAGGCAAATAAATTTTGCATCGCACTACACCACTACAAGCTTTCTGTGAGACTAGGAACAAATCCTCCTCCTCCTGCATCTATTTAGTGAGTCACTGGACCATATCTTCTCTAATGGGCAGCCCTTCTTCCTTGCTTTTGGTAGCAGACTTGATCCACTTGCTCCGCTATGGCAGAAGCATTTAAACAGCCAAGATTCCTATTTAAGTTTTGTATTTTAAAGAAAGGAATGGCTAAGACAGAAGGAATTTAATTTCTGGTATCAAATTCCTTGATTGGTTTAAAGCTAAATATACTCTCTTTATATATATATTATATATATGTATATATATAATATATATATTTAAAATGAAAGACTTCTGAGACATTTTGTGATTTACCATTCTTTAGCAGTGAATAATTGCTTTAAGACACAGAAAGAACATTTGAAATCTTTGATAAATCATCCACATGATAGCAGCTCCTAGAAATACTGTCAGACATAGGGGTTTATCTGTGTTTCTATCAAGGACTCTGATTTTCACTGGTTTAGAACAATGTGGTCTTAAAATCTGCCCATAGCTAAAACATATTTTTGGTCTTATCATACTGGGCTTAAAGTAAATTGGAATAGAAATTAGAAAAGTGTAGAAGAGTTATGTGGATTTTTATTACCTCTTGTAGAAAGACATAAAAGTCCAGTATCTTGGCATGCTGCAAAAGATACTGTTCCTTTTATTCCAGCATCGCATATCTGACAATTTATGTTTGTTTTTTTTTCATGGCGCTCATGATGCTGAATTATCACCACCTTGTCTCACACAATTTGCCTGCACACAAGATACCACAACATGAAAAGAAAAATCTGGACTCAGGCTGAAAGCCTGATGTATACTCATCCTCCCTATGTTCTTTCATTCTGGATAAGGATGGAACATCCTATGCCAATGAGTTTCATAAACTCTCCACAAAATATATCCATTTAATTGCTCATTGTGTGCTGTACTACAAGCACTGGGTTCTGTTGGTTTCTCTTTTTGGGATAAAGCAAGTCTTGATGATATCCTCCATCAGAATACAGTTTTATTTTTCATTTTGGACTAGGGGAGACCTCTGTCTCCAGGTACAATTCTAATAGAAATAACAAGTAATGTAATAAATGACAAGTATGAGACACATCAGTAGACGCTGATATTGGTTGTTTTTTATTATACTGGTTGTTAAAATAAACCTGTCCCACAATAGACTCTAAATGTGTCAATTAATAATTGACTCCATTATGTGAAAAAAAAAAAAAGATGATTATTTTGCTTTTTTTTCCTATTGAGAAGATGCTACTGTGACAAACCTGAAATACTTAATTAACATTTTTTTTGTAGTGGTACATGCTTTTTTTGTAGAGGTAAGAGCCATAAGGCCAGAAACGTTCCTGTGTGGAGGAATAGTTTCACCACAGTTGTGATAGTTTCTGGATATAGACAAGGAAAAGTTTGTAGTTTCCGATGAGTGTTTCTGTCAGAGGTAATATAACAGATATACATCTGATTTGGCTCAGAGAAGTTGTTTTCAGCTTTGAAATATTTCAAACATTAAGAGAAGTTTTTGAGAGAGGAAATCTGTTCTACTTTTTCCAGCTACATGAGGTTCATGTGTTTAAATATATGACCTCAGCTGGAAAATGTTGTCTTACCTTTCAGCGAGGTCATTTTGATATTTCTGGAATATTTTATTCAAAAAGCTTCATTTCATAGGTAATTTCAAGGTTTCATTCCAGTTGGTAGGTGAGTGATGTTAAATCTGCAAGCATTTCTCAGCAAATGAAAAGTTCTGCTTTTTGAGGAGAACTTCTACAAAGACAAACAAATTTCTTCAGAAATAGGCATTGTATGAGGCTGCTTTGAAAATAATGCCTCCTATTTTATTATATTGGCCTGTGACATCAGAGGTGGATGTTGGTGGTATGGCAATAGAGGTTGAGCCTTCCCACCAATATCCCATTACATTTTGTTGCTATGTAATAGTTGGCAACAGAAGGGCAGTCTGAGAGAACGGCATCTGACACAGAAGTGCATATGAAGAAAAGGTGTGGAACTGAATTTCTCCATGTGGAAATAAAAACATGGAATCATAGAATGGTTTGAGTTGGAAGGGATCTCAAAGATCCAGCCATTAAGTCAGTTTGCCTAAGGTCCAATCCAACCCGGCCTTGAATAATTCCAGGGAGGGGCACCTTCAGCTTCTCTGGGCAGCTGTGCCAGAGCCTCAATGCCCCCCTCAGAGAGAATTTTCCCCTTCCATCTAATCTAAATCTCCCCTCTTTTAGTTTAAAACCATTCCTCCTTGTCCCATCAATATCTACTCCTCCAAAAAAATTATTTCCCTCTTCTTCATAAGCTCTCTTTAATTATTAGAAGACACAACGAGGCTTTCCTGGATCCCTCTCTTCTCCAGGCTGAACAAGCCCATCTTTCTCAGCCTTTCTTAACAAGAGAGGTGCTCCTACCCTCTGAGCATCTTTGTGGCCCTCCTCCAGACCCACTTCTAAAGCTGCACGTCTTTCCCAGACCTGGACACAGTATTCCACATGGGGCCTCACAAGGCAGAGTAGAGGGGGACAATCCCCATCCTCACTACCACTCTTGTGGTACAGCCCAGGATACAGTTGGCCTTCTGGTTTGCAAGTTCCTACTGCTAGCTAATGTTAAGTTTTTCATCTACCAGAGCCCCCAACTCCTTGCCAAAGGACTCTCTCAATGAATTCTTCTCCCAGTCTGTTCACATACCTCCAATTGCTTCAATACAAGTGCAACATCTTGCGCTTGGACTTGTTGCATCTCACTAGGTTTACATTGGCCCACCTTCTGAGCTTATTCAGGTTGCTCTGGTTGCCATCTGTTCTGTCTGTCATATGAGCATCACTCAGCTCACTGATAAAGTGCAAGGTGCTACACTCGGGCCAGGGCAATCCCAAGCATTTGTACAAACTGGAACTCCTTGACTGCAGCCCTGCAGGGAAGAACTTGGGGATCCTGATGGATGAGAAGCTGGACGTGAGCCAGCAGTGCACTCTTGCAGCCTGTAAGGCCAGCTGTGTCCTGCATTAAAAGAGGAGTGGCCAGCAGGGAGAGGGAGGTGATTGTCCTCCTCTACTCGGCCCTTGTGAGGCCCCATCTGGAGCACTGTGTCCAGGCCTGGGGCCCCAAGTACAGGAAGGATGTGGAGCTTTTGGAGCGGGTCCAGAGGAGGGCCACTAAGATGATCAGAGGGCTGGAGGAAAGGTTGAGGAAACTGGGATTGTTTAGCTTGGAGAAGAGAAGGCTTCGGGGAGACCTTATTGTGGCCTTCCAATATTTGAAGGGAGCATATAAACAAAAGGGGTATTACTCCTGGGGTAGTGGGTAGTGATAGGACAAGGGGGGACTGTTTTAAACTGAGATAGGGGAGGTCTAAGTTAGTTATTAGGATATTTTCACACAGAGGATGGTGAAGCACTGGAACAGGTTGCACAAGGAGGTTGTGGATGCCCCATCCCTGGAGGCATTCAAGACCAAGCTGGATGTGGCTCTGGGCAGCCTGGTCTGGTGGTTGGCAACCTTGCATGTAGGAGGGGGGTTGAAACTAGATGATCATTATGGTCCTTTTCAATCGAGGCCATTCTATGTTTCACTGATTCTATGATGAAGATGTTGAAGATCCACTGAATCCATTCATCACTGGTCTCCACCTGGTCATATAGCCATTGACCACAACCCTCTGGCTGCAACCTTCTAATCAATTCCTTATCCACTGGACACTTTACCCTTTGAACCCATATCTTTCCAATTTGTAGAAAAGGATGTGTTGTGGTACCATATCACAGGCTTGGCAGAAGTCCAAGCAGACAACATTAGTTGCTCTTCCTTTATCCACTGATGCCACCACTCCATCAAGGAAGGCCACCAGTTTGGTCAGGCACAGCTTTCCCTTGGTGAAGCCAGGCATGTCTTCCTGGAGGATCTGCTCCATGATCTTCCCAGATACAGAGATGAGGCTCTCCAGTCTGTAGTTTCCCATGTCTTCCTTTATCCCTGTCTTACAAATGGGAGTAATGTTTTCCTTTTTCCAGTCACCAAGGACTTCACCTGACAGCCACAATTTTTGACAGAGTGTGACAGAGTGTAGCTTGGCAACTATATCAGCCAGCTTCTTCAGGACTCTGGAATGTGTGTCATCTGGCCCCATAGACTTAGTGCACATCCATTGACATGCACTGATGCTTGCTGAATGTTTATAGAGGTCAAACTGTGGATGTGAGCACAGCGAACCAGTGGGTGGTGCGTTTCAGCAGTGCTGAGAGTGACATGAAAGACAAGTCATGTTCCAGATAGCCATGCACAGTTGTCACCACGGAATGAAGAGCATCTTGATCAGCTCATCCATGCAAATTGGTGAATTATAACCAGAGAACTGTGTACAGAGCTGAATATCATCTTCAGTGTGTTGGAAACAACAGTGGCAATATTGGAATATTGCAGAGTTTGCACCAAGTGGGTCCCACAAATGCTCACGCAGGGATTGAAAGGACATGGTATACAAGTTTGTCAGGGCCTGTTGAACCAATATGAGGCTGCCAGTGCCAGTTTTCTGGATCACATCATTACCAGTGATAATAGGTGGTCTGTGAGCTGGAGACAAAACAGCAATCCATGGAGTGGCAACATATGAATTCCCATATTACCCAAATTCAAGATGCAGCCCTCAGAGTGTAAAGTGATGTGCACTGTCTTTTGGGATAGGAAAGGAAGAATTCTCTTGTATTTCCTGAACCTGAAGAAGCCATCAACTCTGACCACTACATCAAGCTAAAGGCTTGAAATTCCAGAGTCATGCCAGAGAAGAAGACAATCTTTCTCTTGCAACACAATAATGCCAGACTCCATAGCAGTTTGAAGGCCATTGCCAATTTTGGCTGCACTGTCCTACCACATCCACCATAGAGTCTGAATTTGGTGCCTTCTGACCTCCATCAGGAAGTCAGGTTGATGGAAGATGGACAGTGTAGGCAACATTTTCCTAGCAGTAACAACATCATAGCAGCTGTGAGACAGTGGGTCACCTCTGCTGGTGCATATTTTTATGAGTGTAGCATGCAGGCTCTGGTTCATCACTGGTGAAGATGCATAGCTAATGATGGTGGCGAAGTTGAAAAATAGATTTTGTAGCTCAGAATTTATTAAATAGTGCTACAGAGTTCTTTTGTATCTGTTGTAGTTTCAGTGAAAATAAGTGGGAGGCATTGCTTTCAGAGTGACCTCCATACTTCATCTGAAAATCTTAAAAATTTGCAAGCCCTTTTGGCTTTGGAAGTGCTTAAGAAATTTCATCAATGTGTAAGTAGCCACAGTTACAAGCCATTGATGTACACTTGCCTGCAGGACCCTCCAGATTTCAGACCATACTGTCTTTTTATGAACTGCCTCAGAAAAATCTTTGCTTTTAGTTTTTGGGGTTAAAAAAGTCAGTTCTCAAATGAGAAGTCATTGCCTGTGTCTCGCTATATATAGCTGTGTGCATGCTTGTGCTAGAAAAATGCATATGAAGGTAAGCGTCTTCATTTACATGTATGTAATGTATGTGCACTGTGTCTGCAATATGTAAATATGACAGCCACTGTCTAGTGAGGCATCCTTTTTCCTCTGTAGGCTGACTTCAAGCCATAGTGGGGAAGTGCTTTCTTTGCCAGAAACCAAACCGATCTTTTGTTTCCACGATTGGTGAGCTACCCACTTTCACATTTCTCAGCTGAATTCCAGAGTTAGACCTTTCACTTCCAGTGTGTCTTTCCCTTCACATTAATGAGTGCATGGATATGTGAAATGAGGTTACAGGACACATGCAGTCTACCACCTGTAAATTTCAACACTTCCTATAGCATGAAAGCATCATAAAACTTTTCAGTTGATGTAATATTTTTTAATGATTCTGAAATATTTTCTTTTATTTTCTCTTCCCTTCCAGAGTTATTTATGTATATTACCATTGTAAATGCTCTTGTGTAGCCGCTCAGGTAACAGTTAGAATTAAAAGAATTGACACTGATTCCAATTTTTTTACTTGTTTTAAACAAGTGAAGGAAAAATGCATTACATCATTTTTAAGTATGTTTCAAATCAAGCTTATTTATTGGTAATTTGGTTTATAGGAAATGGGGAAAAAAAAAACAACACAACATTATCTGTAGAGTGGTTATCAATAATTCATCATTCCATAAATATGCAAAGACATCAGCTATGTTTAGGAATATAATTTTTATTGGAAATCATGCGTATGTTTAAATGTTTGCCCCCTTGGCTAAGCCTTTCTACATATGTTTGCTGTTCCACTTAGATGACCAGGTGAAGTTCAAGGTACACCTATGCATGACATTTTAGAAAAAGAACTGTTTCCTCTGTCTGCCAATGGCTGTGAATTTCAGTGTGCCACAAAACCATAATACAACCTGATTAGTCTTTGTGAGTGCACAATATTAGGCTCATTCTGTGATGAATCAAAATGTCCTGTACTGCCCATTTAAATGGGTCAGCAGAGATTACGCTTGGTATAACATTAACAGAACAATTCTGTATTTCAGAGTCAAACATCATGGATCCCTTTATGTTCCATAATATCATAGAATCATAGAATCATAGGAAGATTTGAGTTGGAAGGGAGCTTAAAGCCCACCCTGTTCCAACCACCCTGCGTGGGAAGGACGCTGCTCAGGGCCCCATCCAACCTGGCCTTGAGCGCCTCCAGGGATAGGGCACCACAGATTCTCTGGGCAGCTGTGCCAGTAAATAATTTCCTCTTAAAATCTGATCTAAATGGTCTTTCTTATAGTTTAAAACCAGTACTCTTTGCATTATCACTCAAAAAGAGTCTCTCTCATATTTCTTTCCAGAGCCTCCTATAAGCATTTCTAGGCTGCAAAAAGATCTCCCAGAGCCTTCTCTTCTCCAGGCTGAAAGAGTCTAAATCCCCCAGCCTGTCTTCATAGAAGAGGTACTCCAGCCCTCTGATCATCTTCATGGTCCTTCCTTGGCCCACTGTAGCAAGCCCACAACTTTCTTTTGCTGGGGCCCCAGAACTGGATGCAGTACTCCAGGTACGTTCTTACAAAAGTGGTATTGAAAGTGAGAATCACCACCTTCAGCCTGCTGACACTATTTATTTTTATGAAGCCCAGGATATCACTGGATTTCCTGGCTGCAAGTACACATTGCTGGCTTCTGTTACTCACAGGTCTCTGCAGTAGGACATGAAGGGCCCATCTCAGATCAAGTTATGGATTCAGATAAATATTCATGACTCAAAAACCCTGAAGTTAGTGGGCATTGAAAATCCAAGCTCAGCTATAGATAGGGCACCTGATACCTGAAAAGTCCCAGGATGACACTGAAACTTCTCTTACCTTGACAGCATTTCTACAAGGTGCAGGTAACAGTTCTGAAGTCTGTGAAAATCTCAGCAAGCAATATTTCCATACTCTTTTAGTATAAATTAAGCACTTACTGTTCCATCTTTGCAGTTTCTTTTGTGTTAATCTGGCCATACACTATCTGTCTATGAGGAGGCTACTCACTTTCTTAGCACTCAGCATCATTTGTTTTCCTTATTCCTTGTTCCTGTCAGAGGGCAAACACTATTGCTGTCACTTAGAAAAATAGGATTTTGCCTGCTGTGCTTGAGAAATCTTCAGCACCAGGCTGATTGTATAGGTTCCAGGAACTCCTGTTGTAAGGCTGGGATTCAGATGACTGATCTATAGCTGCAAAGGTTCACTGCTTTACTGCACCAGCATAAAATGGAAATGTTGTAACATTCCCATCTGTGAAAGACTTGCCAAAACAGTTTAGTGTTTCAAAAGCCATGTACTGAACGAAGACAAGATCTCACTACAAGCAGTGGGAGCTGGGAGAGTTTATGAAGCAGAAAGTATGGGCTAAGGGAGAGATCAGACCAGTGATAGTTTACTGGCCTTGCAATTCTTTTAAGAGGCACTAATGGTAGTGGACTGCTACAGTGGAAGTAGACCCAGACTCATTTAAGGCGGTAGCATGAAATTGGTTGCAATAAAATTATGCATTAAATGTGCATTATGTTTAATAAGACTGTATTGCACTCCCAATGTTTACTCTGTGCCCACTGAGGCTGATCCAATTTTCTAAAGTTCTCCAATTGGTTTGCTATCAGGTTTTCAGCCAGAAGGTCAAATTTCACTTGCTGTTAGTACATGTCTCCATTACTTTGCTAAGGCATTTACACTCCATATTCATTACCTCTTCTTCTTCTTTTTTATCTATCTCCTGTAACTTGGCTGCTCCAAAACACTCCCTGTAGGTGGCATGTTTGACATAAATGAGTTCAGTCTTTAATAGATGTCAACTCAAGAACATATACATGCGCAAACATACACTCCACAACATGCAAAGAGAAAGAGGGGCTAAGGTTATTTTCAGACCCACATTGGAGGTAATTTTATGTTGCTGCACTCAAGGTGTATAAGTGACCTTTGTGAAATCATGGGTTTCGGATATGAAACTGGGAACATAAGTAGAGAGGCTGGAATATATGTTTAGAACAGTATGTGATCATGACTATACCAAACTGGGAGCTGGATTGTTTTAATCAGAGGCAATGATAGTTTTAGTGTTCCAAAAACACATTATTTCCTAACATCTCTACAAACTCTGTCAGCACTGAGCTCAATGTGGGTAACACAGGCAAGGAACCAGCAGGCATATTTTCTTAGGGCTTTCTGTTTCTTCATGAAAGGACTAGCAAGAAAATACCAGCCTGCTTGTATTCTTTTCTCTTCTATTAGGAGATCATGTTGAGAGAATTCAGCTTGTCTAACAAGTTTCAGCCAATAACATAGCATTCATCACTTCAAAATGGACTGTCCCTGTTAGCAAAACTGGCTGGGTTACCCAGAAGGAGCCATTGTCCAGGACACTTGGTACTCTGCCTTGGCAGTGATGTCTATGCTGAGCCTTCAGCTTGATTAGTTAGGGAAAATGCAGTGGAGGCCCTAAAAAGTCTTGCCAGTGCTTCATAATGAAGTGTTTGAATTAGCTAGCTGCAAGGTATGTCCACCCCGCTGTCACTTCTCTGTCTCCAGGCTGAGGTAGATGTACTCATGTTTGCTTTAAAGCTATATCCTGGCAGGCTATTGACTGTATGCACTCAAAACCTGCCCAAAGCATAGAAGCTAGCCTGACTTCCTAGGAGCTGCCCTTAGCTCATCCATGCCAACCTGCCAAAGGCACTGCTGCCTGCCTGCAGCAGGTCTTCATGCTCAGTGTGCTGGCCAGCCTCGGGAGCTTCCTGGGGCCTCCCAGTGCTGATTAGATCTTCTCTAATGGATATCAATCTTCTAAGCGCTTGGCAGTCATCCCAGTAAGATGCAGGGCAAAATGCTTGGGCTGGAAGAGTAAGAAGGTGGCAGGTCCATCCAAGGACCTAGCTGGAGGTTCCATTAAACTATTTTATCCGCAGCAGATTGTGTCCCTGGCCTCACCTGGGGTGGTTGCTACATCTGCCCTAGGTGGGTTGTGCTGCTCTCACACCCCATCAGGCAGCACCCTCCTGCTTGTATATGTGACATAACATCATGGCACTAGTTTCATTTTAAAGCCCAGCTTCTGGTGTAGTTTTCTCATATGACAGTTCTCCTCCTGCAACTTTCCAGTTGTTGGTCTTTGCCAGACTTCAAGTGGTGTAATCAGCTTTTAAGCAGTGCCTTATTGGTCTTGTTGCATTGCTGCAGTATAAGCTACAGTGTCTATTTTTATTTATTTATTTATTTATTTATTTATTTATTTATTTATTTATTTATTGAGAACTAGGGCAAGCCATTCCTACCTCTTTAAACCAGCTGGAGACCTTTTTTCTCTTATGTCCACAGCCTGAACAAAGGACCATGGGTCTTTTTCTGGTAGTTCTTGAGGAAGGAACGGGCTTAACTGAAGCTTGAGCTGTCATTTAAATATTTTAGTCTGAGAATAAGTTGTGCTGCTTCATATGGGGGCTGGAACTGGGCAGTGAATGTGAGGAGCAACCTTCAAAGTGGAGCTCTGCTGAAGGAAGTGCTGAATCATCTCAAAACACAGAGAGGTTGTGGCAAAGCTCACAGCATTTCTCATTCATTACACTGCCAGCCTTGTCTGCCTCTTTTGTCCCCTCATGTACAGACTGTGCTATAATTTTTGCTGCTTGTGTATGGAGAGAGCCATGTGTTGGTGCTGTTTTTCTACCGCTTCTAACTCTTTTGTTCCTGAATGTAAGGGCTGTGAATTAATTTGTGCTACTTGTGCACTGATAGACACAAATTTTGATGTTACTCTTCTGCACTTCATGTCATTATTGTGTAGAAGTAGCAGTCTGTGGATTCAGAAACATGACTTAACTGTTGAGGAAACACTGATACTCATTTTTGAACTTACAGTGTGTCATTTTCATAAGGTGTTAAGCATCTGACCTATTTTATAGAAGCGCTTTGGGTGTTGTGAGCTGGATTACAAAACCTGTGGTCCCCCAAAGTCATTACTTCAAAAATCCTCAGAGAAATTTTGTTACCGACCTCTAACAGTGAATAATATATTTCTTGAACACCATCTTTTTTTAGGCACATGCAACAATCCATTCACTTTTTTACAAAAGTTTATATGGATGGATCTGTGTGTCCACCACCCACGATGCTCTTCATCTGGATCTCTGGGTCCTGTGTACAGACAGAGAAGACCCAGAGGTTGAGCAGGGAGTGTACCTGTCCCTGAACTGCCTCACCTCCATGGAGTCCTTATGGGACCAGACCAGGTCCCCATCTCCTTTAAAAGGCCCAAAATATCCTTTGGCAGGATACTGAGGCAAACAGCTGAGGCAACGGCTGCCTTAACTAACCCAGCTAAATCTATCCACAGCCATGAGTCAGAGTCCTAAATCCATGTGTAACAGTCCCCACCTGCTTTGCACTTGTCCTTTCATTCTTCCTCATAGAGTGAGTAGAGGACCTAGGTTTTTCTGAGCGTCTGTCCAGACCCCCGTTCAGTGCTTGTCTTGACTGGCACGTTATATTGCTGCAAAAGATAGTATTGCTGTTAACTGACCTCTGATCATGTCCCAAAGGTCCCAAAGGGAGGAACAGGATCACAATAAAGGCAGGATAGAAAAGGCACAGCTGTCCCTCTTGCTACATGGAGAACCTTGGTTGAGGAACATTAAGGCTGCACCTCACAAGAGCCTTCCCCTAAACAGGTGGTCAATTTGGGCAAGAGGTTTAGACTTCACCTAGACTTCTTCAATTGGCACTGTGATTTAGACATTTGTAGTCATCACTCAGAAAGCTGTTTTTGTATTCATATGTAATTATATTGCTTGTTTGTTTTTTTTCTTGGGTTGTGGCTTCCTACTTTGTCCCAGCTGTTTGCATTTGCTACTGCTAACTTGAGGATGAGAGCTTGAGAAGGGACTAAATTTCATTGCTGCCTGTAGTGAAAGACATACAAAAAAGGGGTATAGTTTTGATTTGAGTAAATTAAATTAAATTGCTGAGAACAACAAAAGCAAACAGTCTTGGCTATCTGGTTTCCATGCATAGGAAAGAAGGACCTAATCCATTTCCTACTGAAACCAGCAGAAGGGATTTCACTGAGTTCACTCCGCATTGTAACAGACCACAAGTAAATACTTTTTAATTATTTTTGGAAGCTTTCTTTCTTTCTTTCTTTCTTTCTTTTTTTTGCTTCATTGTGTTTACTAGAAAAGAGAGTGGTGGAACACGTTAGTGCGATGATAGATGGCTTGTGCTACTATATTCCATGATGTCTTGTGCTGCTATATAAGTGCATAATTCACATGTAATTGGTAGAAGGCCAGCTCAGTCATGAAAGCACAAAGAGATAAATACTTTTGTTTAAAACTCACTTATCAAACTCACACACAAAAAAAGTAAAAAATGCTGTTCGGTTTTTTATCAAATAAGAACTTCTATAAAAGTATGGTTTTTGTTGTGTTTTCTTTTTCTTTTTCTTTTTTTTTTTAATAAATAATAATAGTAAAAAATAGTAATACAGAGAAGTGTCCATCCTAGTCAACTTAATTTTTTCTATTCTCCTGTGTAGATGAAAGTGAATGTTAACTACATTGCAGAGCATGGAAAAAATTATCTTGACTTGCAAGAAGTCAGACTTCCTCTAGGAACCCAAAATGTCCTTCAGTGGAACCATTAAAGCAAAGAGAAGACTCTAGACTTCGGTTTGAATGACAATAAGGACCCTGTTTCGGCACAACACAAGCACAATCATTTCGACCTGCCTTAAATGTAAGGCTGTAATCCAGGAAGGTGCTTATACACATGCCTGCCTGTAAACAAATACTTAATCCCATTGGAATCAATTGGGCCGCAACTCAGCTTGAGTTTTCTTTGCTGTGATGAATTTAAACATCTGCATTGAAGAGAAAATTGCTCACAGCACCCTAATCTTTAACAAGCATGATGGAAAAAGTTTGCAGTGAATCAGCAGGACTTCAGGCAGTGTGATTAAGTGCCTTTCTGAATCCAGCCTTGTCCAGGCCCCAAAGCCTTCTGAGAGCAATGGATGCTGGATGAAAGCATAGATGCAACTAGATGTTTTCACACTTCTGCAGCCCCCTCCTCCCCTCCTCCCCCAAAAAAGCAGAAAAGATTGGAGAAGGAAAGAAAAGGAAATCAAGGGTGTGTTTTATTGTTTTGCCACCTTTCAGAAAAGCGGCTGGTGAATGAAATGAGTGAGGTTATGAGAAAGAAGTAGCGGGTTGCAAACAGCTATTGATTTGATATCCTTCTTCCAAATGACCTGCATGCTGCTAGTTTTGGTTTCCACACTCCCAGGAATAACTGAGATCAGCAGTGCATGGATCACATGAAGAACAGAGATTATCCAGGAATAAGCTGTTCTCTCATTCCTTCCAGCCCTGCTCTTTTGTATGTTCCCTGTCAGCATTCAAGGTTCCATCTCTTTGTGTTTCAAAGGTTTGTCTGATTAAAACTATATCGAAGCTGGAGGACTACATGTTGTCTATGCCTCATGCACATATTTCCTATAAACTGCTGGCAAGCATGTGAAACGTTCTCCAAATTGACAGTGCACACAATGTCCAAATCTAATTTGAACTGCATGATGCAGCTTCAGCTTTCAATCACACAGCACTTCCCCTAAAACAGGGACTGCAGCTACATTTCCAAATTGGGACATTTGAGAAATTGCTCATCACGCAGCTCCCTCAATAGACCAAGATACGTTTCAGCAGAATCAACAGGCTGACAAACTCCAGGCCACTGAAAATTTTATGTATTGGAGAGCGTGTGTCGTACATGAATCAAGTGTGTGTCATGCTTCAGAACTTGGTATGTGAATATCTGCAAACATTTTCCAGTATGGTTATTAATTATAGGGATGCTGTAAACAAGTCAACTTTCCTCACACATCTCATTTCAGTTCTATGCAGCAGCAGAGAGCCTCGGCCAAGTGACATCGCCAACCCACCTGCTCTGTTCTAAGCACTGTGAATGATCTTGCTGTGCCTGATAGAATATGATTGTTAATCTTAAGCACATGCTTTAGTTTTATAGAACTGACACGTAAAGTGCTTGGAAAAGATAGGAGGAAGCATAAGGAAGATTTGTCTTCTGCATGGGGTAACGAAAAGAAGTTCCAAAGGTCTGGAGATCTGAGATCTGATGTTTGGCCCTGTGTACTCTGCTTGGTCTCTCAGAAATGAGAACATTACAGGTGGTGGACCTCCGTGGGGTGTTTTGAGAGTAAAATCATCCATGGTTGGGAAGTGTTCAGAGACAACTGTGATGAATACTATAAAAAAACTACGAATAAGCTGACTAATATGTGCTGTCCTTCATCTTTTACTGGGTCAGAACTACTCAATTTAGCTTCTATTCTGAAGTAAAAAATGAGTTTTACCCAGTATACGTTTGGGGAAAAGTATGTTGTGAACAAAGAGCTGATGAAAAGTAGATCTGTGTAATGGAGACCATTTTTAAGATGGAAACCAAAGGTTTCTACTACATCACTGATTTGATGGAAACATTCTTTACAAAGCAGGTTGGTTTTCTTCAGAACAGTTTATTTGCTGTTTTCCCCTCACATTCATACATCTTTTTTTCTTTCTTTCCTTTCTCTCAACAGCATCTCCCTTATCAAGTGGCAGCTAGTAAGGATGGTGATTTTGCATTTTGTATTCTCTCACAGGAACCGCAATAAAAGACTTACAGATGTCCATCACAATAACAGTTCTGGGCCATCAAAAACCAAATCCTGGAGAACTTCATCTCTGTCATAGACTTCCTGTGTGATATCTGGCATTAAGCTCAATGTTTTATTGTCCCACACACTAAAGAAAAATAAGTTTATTGATAAAAGGGTGTGTATTGGAAGAGTGAATTAAAAGAGCTAATTGTGCTTTGATGGGCTGTATCTGTGTCTGCACAGATGTACACTACCTTTGACTTACAAGTGACTTTTATTCTTTGCATGGTGCAAGCAATGATTGAGTTTGGGTTTTTTTGCTGCTCAAATTTCAAGAAGTTTGTAAAACTCAGAGACTTGAGTTTACGTCATTAAATGAAATTTCTGTTGTTATAATTTAACTTTGCTATTGATTGGTGGATGTTCCTTTTGTTATTTTAATGGTATAGTTCATGCAAGCTGGAAAATACAGAACAGAGAAGGCATAAACTAGGAATCTCAAGTATTTCTCTGGATTCTGTGATGTCTTACCAGACAAGCCACAGCTACATCATGAAACTATTCCTTTCTGCAGAACTATGGGACTTTGTAATCTGAGTGTGAACATCAGTGGCCAAGTATGTGGCCATGTGCATGTAAAGGTAATTTGCTTGGAGGGAGAAAAAACTTCACTGAAAGTTTTTACAACTTTCTTTTCCCATTTATATAATGCCACGCTCCTTAGGAAGCGTATGTTATCTTTCAGTGACTCAATTTCCCTATTTGTAAAATTGTACTGCTTACATTTTTTTCCCACAGCAGAGAGACTAAAGTAGTGTCCATGGAAATGCTGCTTTAGAGTAGCTATTACACATGTATATATATATGTATATATGTATATGTATATTATACATGTAACATATGAACAGAAAATTAGAGTGACACATTCAAAGGTGTTGCTTAACCTACTGGCATGTGTATATTCATATGCCAAGCTTGATATCTCTCAAATATTTGCTGATTTCACTTTTATTTCTAAAAATTATCTTTCTGTTGCTCACCTCTGCCATTCCAGGGCTAGAGCTCATCAGGTGAGATATTTATTCAATGTCTTTGTTCCACCATCTTTTTGGTTAGGAATATTTTTAAGCTGCCTCTCTGGGAAGGCTTTTCAAATTTGGGTTATTTGTCATATTATTTCAGGTCAGCTGCAGCAATCTTATTGGCATGATGAAGGTGTAAAGAAGTGTTTCTAATACTAGAAAACTAAATGTCTAAGAAGACAAGCAGTTGTTGGTTTCCTTTTTCTTCCTAGAGGAACCTGATTTTGTCTTGAATTGTGAAGTGACTTTGAGTCTTTGAGTTTTGGTTTGGGGAACCTAGCTGGGGTTTGCTTCCCCAGTGTTCCAGTTGGCACAATCATGCAACTGCGTAGGGGAATTTGTACCCAGCACGCAGTCCTACACATAATGGATATAAATATGATTCTTGGAATTTACCAAACAATAGACAAGAACAGTATTCCCAACAGGCTGGAGGAGAGCAGTTAAGTATGAAGGAAACACCTGCAGAAGTGGGTATCCATTGTTTCCTTTTGATGTTTATCACTGTGCCTAAATCTGGAAAGAATAGGATCTTCTGGCCTTCAAAAATGATTTCCTTCCTAGCCTTTATTGCTTGGAGGAATCTATCCAAGGATTCCTGTTTTGGAGACAGTGAAAATTATCTCCATGCCTGGGTGAAATTTCATCTCTGGCTCCTCTAAAGACTGAGCAGGTAACTTTGGCTGATCAGGTCATTTAAAACGAAGGACTTTAGTGAGCCACATTTGTGATGTGCTTCTCACAGTGGCATATTCTGATATGCTGGGAAAACATCACAGTGCTGGTACTAAAAGAGAGAAGTGCAAAGGTGGATGCAGTCTGGGACCTAATTGAAGCTGCTATGTGAAGATTTCCAGACCAGGGGCTGACAGGCACCATTCTGTCCTCCAACATTTCTCCAGCACTCTGACAGATGAAAACTGCTAGAAAATGAAGAGACAGCCCAATCCTAATGCATTTTTGATCAGCGGAAGAGCCTGACCCCTGTGCAGTGAGGGGTCGTGAGCAGGCCCTCCCTTTGCCTTGTCACCTTTGGAGACAGAAAGCACGTCTCTAAAGCCAGACACTTCTGCAGGCCTCTAAATGCTCTCACATAGCTTTAGGAATCCAGCTCTGAATACTATCCCTTCTGGCCAATGCTGTTGCTGTTCTGACTGCCTGAGGTTTGTCTTCTCTTTACAGTACCTTTTATTATTCTTCTGACAAGCCCTGAATAGTGACGATGAGGAGGCAGGGGCAGGCGTCCAGTGCTCCCAGTGGTGCTGTTTAATTGTATGGTTGTTTTTCTCATGCTGCCAGCTGGTCCTGACATTCTGCTCCTTTTCTCCCCCCTCAGGAGGCATTCTTTCAGTGGAAGTTACCTCACTGACATTTAACTAGAGCAGCAAGTGGTGCTGAGCTGCTTCTCCTCCACTTCAAGAAGAGCTGTGTGGCCAGCTTTCTCTTTAACTGTTCCCCACAGCATCTCACCCAGTTTCCCTGCATTCACAGCAATCCAGAGGATTTCAGCTTTCCTCCTCTTTTCCTTCAGCTTTCCTCTTTTCCTTCTCCAAAGTCTTTCTTCTTTCTGCTGAGTCTTTTCCTCAGACTTCACAATGTCTAGAAGGAAAATACTTGATTTTTTTCTCCTTTGTGCTGACACAAACCAAGAATAATGCAACAAAGAGTGTGAATTATACAGGATATCTCAGCGAAGCTTTGCATGTGACTATAGTCCTCCCAGTTTTGCACTTTTATCCCCCTGTCAGATTCATTGAGACTGCCTGAGACCACAGAAGATGACAATTATATGCACAGTGAATGGCTGGCCAGACGCAGCTCAGTGCTCTGAATTAGCAGTGTGAAAGCCCACCCCATTATAACATGTGGCAATTTTTACCAGGCACTGTGATCCCAACAAGGCTTATTATTGTGAGCATGGTACTATGTTCATGCATTCCTATGGCTCATTGTCTTCACAAAGGATTGACATTGCAAGCTTATGTCTATCTGCAGTGTACTAGGTGGATATGCCTGAAATTATGTCTTTATCCGGGCAAGGATCATTAGGGTCTATAGGTTTGGTAGCCATCCAGCTCCCACTGACAAACATTGCACTCAGTTAACCCCATGCCAGAAACCCTCTCATGTTATAATTTAATATGGTGGAAACCTCTACATTGTTTAGGTGCTCGGGAAGGCATATATAGATCAAGAATGACATTCTGAGAGGAAGAGATGGAGGTGAGGATGGGGATGGGGTTGGGGAGGGGATGGGATGGGGATAGGAATTATGGGGAGGTGAGGATGGGGATGGGGTTGGGGAGGGGATGGGATGGGGATAGGAATTATGGGCAGGGAATCATGTTAGCAGTATACCAGTTGGGTGGTAAATGCCAAGTTGTTGCTATTGCATTTTCCTCTAGCCCTCTTTGCTGGTCCCCCACTCAGTGTTAAAGTTTCCTCCAGTATCTGTAATTATGTTTGTTGGATAAATTCAAACCAGAAGAATGAAAAAAGCTTTCAGACTCTTTCAAGATCATTAGTTACAATGAATATGTATGGTATTCACATACTATAATGAATTATGCATAACATTATGTTAAATATATTTTTTATTATGTATTGGAATATATTTTATATGTAATATGTTTGGGTTTTTGTTTTTGTTTTTTTTTCCCTTCATGTTCTGGCCCCCATTACCTCTGAGTAAATGCAGTATGATGACATTGGCTATACTGGTGTCACCTTTGTTTAGCATATGTTAACAGACATGAGAAAAAACCAAACAGACCAGGCCAAAATATGCCTCACTCCTCCCGGTTTATTTGCAGTATCAGTGCAAACAATCCATACAAGACAGCATGAGACTGCCATCTCATTCAGACTGTTGCAACCACCTGAAAACTAAATCCAACTTCCCGCTGCTGTAGCAAATCAGTTTGAGAAACCTTTGAATCTCTCCCTCTTCATCAGGACATCAAGAATGTATTCATACAGCTACATTGAGTTTGCAATGCACAGCAGTGCAACCAGGAAAATGCAATGGACTGTCACACCTGGAAGAACAAGTTGGACAGCACGCCTTTGTAAGTATTCTGGATTGACTCTAAATTATATGCAACTTTTCCCCACTGCTTCTCATCTCTACAACATATGACTTGAGGAATAAATACCAGCACAGAGCTGTGGCATTTGTACATATTTAAACAGCAGAGTTGGGGTCCATGATAATTTCAACCTCTAGACTTTTAAATACATACTCATGATTGCCTAAATATCCTGTGGTATGCTATGCCTTGTTCTTGTATTCCTTCACCATTATTTATGTCACAGAGTCACGAGAAGACCTCACCCACCGTTTATTCTCACTGAATCTATCCTTAGGTCTTAGTGTAAGAGATAATTCAGCCAAGACATTTTGGGAGACAGCAGGGGAAGTTACTAAGGTGCTCCTTTACCCTTGGTTCTTCATTTAAATTTTACCAAGGAGCATTGAGTTGCCCCAGAACACTGAAGTGACAGTTTTTCATCTCTAAATATTTTCCTTGGAGTTCTAGCTTGTAAATGTTTTACCACACTTGGACAGATGTCTTTCCTTTTAGATGTCGCTCTGACACTTCTGAAATGAACGTTAGGTCACCATTCACTGCAGCTATGGCCATGCATTGCAGTTGTGTAGATCAGAAGGACTTATCCAGAGGACAATACTTCCAGTATTAAAGCTGTGTAAAGTAATGCAGGCACAGTCTGAGCATGGCCTTCTGCATTTATAGCACCGATACTTGGGATACAATAATCTGAAAGGGAAGATGACACATTTCAGCAGTTATTTTAGAAGCTATCTTTGTGGTCATTCTTTAGCCAGATCTAGAGAGCCTGACTTGGTTCTCATTGCACTTTACTCTCCAGTAGACTCACTATTTCTAGAGGATAAAATCCTCTTGGCCATACACCTTCTGATTTGGTTAAGATCCATACTCTACTTAAAGATATTACTTGTGAAAAGAGCAAGGGACATAGGAATTGCTACAAACTGTCTTGACATACAGAGAGAATTTAACCATGGTCAAATTGATGCAAACTGCATAAAATAACTCAACAGTTCTTATTTAGCAGATTTCATCTGAAACTTATTACCTAACTTGGCTCATTCTCTTTCACCACTACTGCATATACACCTCATCTCCTCTACAGTATTTCAACAGATAAATTCTCACTCTTTCATTCCTACCATTATTCCAGAACACCTCCAAAATGGATAGAGCCATGCTGACAGTGAACAGATTTTTTGGCTTAGCCCACATCCTTTGAAGAAGTAGTGTAACGACACTAATGGGAAAACTCTTCCTGTTGCTGTCTGTGTTTGGATGTGACTACAGCATGGAGTCCGTAGCACTGAAAAATTCTGACTGCTGCATATCCCATTGAGCACAATTGAGGTAGTGCTCAAACCAACCACTTGGAGAAAGTCCCACTGTATCAGGTGAGCACCATTTCTAAACTACAGATGCAAAATTCATCAGACGCCATTGTTTTTATGCTGTTATAGGTTAAGTTTCTGTTTGTTTCTAATCATTGTCTCACCATTCTACCTAGAGGATGTTAGATGTTTCTAGGACTTATCCTTTCCAATTTTTCATCATCACAACAGTTTTAGGGAATTCAATCTTGATTTTTTAATGTTCACTGACCCTTTTACCTCACTATCCCTTTGTCCACTCTTTTTGAAGAAAATTAGACTTTTCATTCAATCCATTTTTCGTGGTTGGAGAGAAACAGCAATTTTTTTTTTTCACAATAGATGTTAATGAATGTGTAGAAAGCTCTTTATTAGTCTCAATTAATCCATCAGTTGGGCAGTTCAAAGCAAGCCTCAGCTGGCCACATAATGATTACAATGAAATGGCGTATCTCACAAATGACGTAAGAGTTGCAGGTAGAGTTCTTGAGAGGTACAAAGTGATAATCCTCTGTTGGCTTCTCAGGTAGTTCACCAGATTTATTGGGCTTATGATCATACAAGCAAGATGTAATTATGCTTTTCAAAAATAAATTAAAGGAATTAAAATTCAATATGTTTTAAATGCTGGAAATGAATAGTAAAAACGATGAATGTTCTGGCTCAGCTTACAGCAAGCACTTTGTTTTTTCTACCTCTTAAGCAGTGCAGAGTTTAGAAATCTGCATGACTCTTACATGTCTCTGTCTCCCACTTTACAAAAAATGATATTTGGCCATATTCCAGCAATTCAGCAATTTTATGTAGAATATGGGAAATTTAGAATGTAAATGTAGAATAAGGGAAATTTTGGTTGGGGCTGAAGCTGTATAGGAAGGGAGATGACAGTTGTCGAGCCTCTTTTAAATTGTAAAGCACAATATACATACGCATATATACAACACTGTGGAAAATCAGTTTTTCAACCAGATGACTGTATTTATAGAGTGCTTTAGCTTTGGCTTATCAAAGGATATTAGGACTTGTTAACTATCTCTAGCCAGAAGAACAGCACTGAAAAAACTGAGAACCTGGGTGGAGTTCAGAGAAGGTTACAAATCCTCAGAACGTCCCAAGCAAGAAATTAGCAGTGGATGAGGTTCAAGTCCTGCAGATCTGTCTGTATGAGCAGCCTGGAACAGGCAGTCCTGGCTCTCCCTCACAGTGACAAAGCTGTGTTGACTCCTGGAACACTATGACTGAGCCTACCAACACAGAATGGCATGACCACATGGCACAAAGGATGATCCTGGCAGCACTTGGAGGTAGGGCCAGACTCACTGATGCTTGCTAGCAAGCTCCAGAAGTGTGCCATGCTGTTCATTATACACCCCATGCTTCTGGGATTCATTCAGAGGAAAAGGAGGATTTACATAGAATGCTGCTCTTTCTCAGCATCTCTGAACTCCATCTAAGATTGTAGTAGGTGGCTTATTGACAAATGACAAAAGAGCCAGAGTCATGAGGTGTTCGTCACAATACTGAGTGGAGATTTCTAGAACAAGGTTGGCTTGGAAGAGCCATCCTACCTGTTGTATGAACATGCCTAGAGGCAACCATCCACAGCTATTTTGGAATTTCTTAAACCTTTAGAATTCAACAGTGCAACAATTTTTCTGTGTTTTACTCACTTGTCACAGTGACTTTTGTAGGTTATGACAAAATAGGAACGCAATGGAAACAAAGAACTTTCACTTTTTTTTTTTTTTAATATAGATTTTCTTTTTCCCCCAGGCAGCAGTTTCTACTTGATTACAGTATTCACCAGTTTTTCAGTATTTCATTAATAAAAAAAACTTTTTCAAAAGTTGTTTTAACTGAGCTTTTTAAACTTTACTGCTCAATGAAACTGAGTTTACAAGGTATGTGACTGGGAGTCATTTTTTAAATCCCAATTAAAATATACATATAGCTTGGTATTTTTTAATTACCTAAATTTAAAACAAAATGGAGAGTTTATAAGTTTCAGATGGTTTCTTGAGGCTTTATGACTTTGATCTGAAGAAGAAATTGCCCTCCTTACAATTTTTTAAAAAGAAAAATATCCAACCAAAAACAAGGGAAATGTTGTGATTTAAAAACTGATTACAACAGGTATGCAATAAATTATGTCCACACTTTTTATAAGGATTTTTACTGGCATGAATCCTAGTCATGGCACCACATCAAAATCTATAATCAGTCTACAGGTGCCAATCCATCCTCCTGCTCACACTATACTCTGAAGACTTCTGGTAGTCTGTGGCTTCCGGGGCTGGTCTCTGCTGTCATGCCCAGTGGTGCAAATCCACAGACAGTTTAATTAAAACCTACAGCTAATTTCTTCTGCCAAGAAACAAAAGCAGGCAAAACCACTCTCATTGCTTTTCCTCACATGCATGTTTTATTTCCAAGGTGAAACAAGCTCTGGTGACACAGCAGGACACAAGGAGCTCCATGTTCTTTATCTCTTCACTGGAAAATGGTAGAAAATAGCACTTAAAAGCAGAGGTTCACCTTCCACTAAATACCAGAGGTAAATCTGCATTCACAACTGAGCATCAAATGCATGCAAAGCAGTGATGACTTTGGGACTAAGCCAGAACTATGTGACTGAGAGAGGAGGAAAAGTAAAAGCTGTATTCTGGATCAAGCTTGAGCTTCCCATCAGACAAGCAGTGACCATCAAGAGGAAGCTTAGCTTGCTGTAGAGTTTTTAATAGCCAGTTCCCAAACTGGCTGTAATTCTAGCAGCCAGTTTAACTAGACTGGGTTGAGGTTTTTCCAACTTAACCCTGTTCAAAGAGAGTTTAAGAAACCCCCCTAGCTGCTACTGAAGACCAGATGAGAAACACATCTCTTAAATAAGCTTTTTCAACAACGCAAATGAGACCCAATACTATAATTACTGTCACAAGTTCACTATGTATCCTCCTGTTCATAGCATGCATTTTCCCAACCTCCTAATTTTCTGTATTTGAGATATGTTCTTACATAGCACATGCAGCAGTTTTAAGTTTCTACCTGATAGCATGTCTTTCAGGAGAGAATGTTGGGGAATTAAGTAGAAAGTTCAGTCAAGGCTTGACTATCACGTGCAAACACTTTCCCATTTTGGAGGTGGCACAGCTTTGTACTATAAACTCATTTGGCCTGGAAAGTAGGCCAATTTCTCCAAGCCTTGCGGGACTAAACCAGAATCTTCTGAGCACTGTTTAGAATTTTGGCTCCAATCAAATGTTTAAGGACTAGACTTCTTACTCCGTATTCATAGAATCATAGGATCATAGAATCATAGAATATCCTGAGTTGGATATTCATCAAGTCCATCCACTGGCTCCACACAGGACCACTCAAAATCCAAACCCTACGTGTGTCCAAACACTCCTTGAACTCCAGCACTGGGGCTGTGCCCACCGCCCTGTGTATCCCGTTCCATGCCCACCGCCTTCTGGTGCAGACCCTTTCTCTGTCCCCTCGCTGCCCCTCCCCTAACACAGCTCCATGCCTTTCCCTCAGGCCCTCTCACTGTCACACAGAGCAGAGCTCAGTGCTGCCCTCCGGTCCCTGTGAGGAGCTGCAACCAACATGTGGGCTCCCCTCAGCTCCTCTGCTCTGCTCTGAGCACACCTATGAACCACAGCTGCTCCTCGTGTGTCTTGCCCTAAGGACCCTTCACCATCTTGTTAGCCCTTTTTTGTACTCTCTCTAATAGAGCACCCTACACTGTGGCAGCCAGCCTGCACACAGTGCTGTATGTGAGGCCACACAGCACAGAGCAGAGGGGGCAGCCCCTTGCCAAGTGGCAGTGCTGGGCCTGCTGCACCCCATAATATTGGTTGGCCCTTTGGCCTCCAGGGCACGCTGCTGCCTCATGTCCTACTTGCTGTCAGACAGAACCCCATGATCCCTTTTAGCATGGCAGCTCTCCAGCGTCCTGTATATATATACCCTGGATTGCTCAATCCCAGATGCAGAATATGAACTTGCTCTGGTTGAACTTCATGAAACTTGTGATTACTCAGCCATCAAATTTGTGAAAATCTCTTTGCAAGACATCTCTACTCCTGAGGGAGTCATTCATATGAGTTTATATATTCATTTAAGTCAAGGGAACTTACAGGTGAGCAGCTGATTTACATTTTGGTTTCATCTTTACTGTAGACCCATGGCAGCTTTGTAGAGGTTACTGTCTACAGTTGGTTTAATAGAAGGATTCTGTATGTCTCTCCTGCATTTGAGCCTAGGATATAGACAGTTGGCACTGAAGTCACATCTTCTGATGGTCCTCATCTTTGTGATCAATCTCATGATCTCAGAAGTTAGATTTCAGTTCTTTAGAATATGACTTGGCTACTTAGCAGGTCTAAACCTAGAGCCATACTCTACATCTAAATCCCCATGCCAAATCTCTTTGGCCTATGTCTAAAATAAACACTTCCAACTGCATGTTTAAATAATGTCAGGGTCTTAGTACAGACCGATAAGAGCCAGAGAATTCAGCCTAAAGGTGAACGACCCTTTTCTCTGTAACGTGTTATCCTCCTCCTCCTCTTTTTCTCACAACAGCCAAGTGTTAGCACATTACATCATCAAGCCTTTGAATTTCCCTGCTCTTGTGATGTTTAAACTCGATTGTCTAACACTCGCCTTACATGTTGCCTCTAAGCTCTTTGCAGTCAGCAAACCTACTGCTGACAGATGGTGGGGAAAAGTGGGCTGAGCTGGATTTCTTCCAAAAACTATGTCTAGCCACATGATATGTAAAACACAACTCTCATTTAAAATCTGGTCCATTTTTGTTTTTGTTGATCCTTTAGAACTATTTTTATTTTAGGGAGGATTATTTTCTGTTGAGGATCTTTGTTTGTTTGTTTGGCCCAGTGGCAGCAGCGTTCTTCTGGCTTCTACGCCCTGCTTTTGGCAGTTTCTGAACTACCAGACAGGAAATTCTCCAAAGTATTGCAGCTGAGAATTGGCCCATTTTCTCGGAACAGAGATAAAATGGAATAGTTTTGTCAGGTTCTTATCTTCATATGTAGTAACCCATACTAATGCATATGTAAAAGTCTTCAGCCCAGAAATTCTCAGTAAGGGCTATCGACTGATGAAATCTCTGTCAGTAGATGATTTGACCATTGTGAAGGCAGCATCCAGATTTGTAGCTTTCTAGTCTTTAATTTTTCTAAATATTTTCCTTTGAATAGTGCAATGCATCAAGCTGTTTTCAGTAAAACCTCTGAAAAGGGACTATTACTTCAGCAGAAGGATGTGATAGTCTATCAAACCTAGAAAAACATTTAAGAGATTTTTTTTTGTATTTATTTACTTATTTTTTAGGAAACATTTTTTTCTTTTCCAAGTTAAAATTGATACACATATAATGAAATGTCACATCTCATTTTGTTGGAAGACCTAAGGCTAGTGAAGAATGTAAGCATAATAAACATTATGTTTGCTACATTTTCATATTTTTAAAAGATCTTCTGTACACTCAAGATGAACATATAAAACAGCAACAAAAAAAGATACACTGTTAGCACAGGATGCTGGAGATAATGTATAATCCTTCAATATCTTCTCAGCCAACTTTGTTTTCCATTTGGAGCAAGATGTAAAAAAGGAGAATCCCACTTTGTTTCTTTATATGTATCTAATTAGTCAGTTGGATTGCCTGAATACAGATGAAGACTATAGGTGAATGCATGTGTTGAAAACCAACACAAAGAATAGATTTGTTCCTGAACTAAACAGTAATGGACAAGGCAGATGATTTTACATTTGTTAGCTCAGTAATCATTGTGCTATATAAAATATCTAATTTATTAAAAAAAATACACACCTCGTATTGGATTTTGTTCTGCTGTATACTTAAAGATATCAGGACATAAAACATATTGCCATGACTGGTAATAATCAAACCTAACAGATAACACTAGTTTTATGGCTCCTTCTAAAACAGCTGTTTGTTGGATGATGAAAACAGTATGTGGGAGTTGGTGCGCTGAAGGAATCACAGCTAGAGATGATAGGAAAATAGAAAAACAGAATTGTAAAATATCCCAAGTTGAGAGGGACCCATGAGAATATTGAATTCAACTCCTGATTCCACACAGGACTGCTCAAAAACAGACCATATGTGTCAGAATGTTGTCCAGACACTTATTGAACTCTGTCAGCATGAAGCCATGACCACTGCCCTGGGAAGGCTGTTCCATGCCTACCGTCCTCTGCTGAAGAATCTTTTCTAACCTCCACCTAAACTGTTCCTGGCACTGCTCCCATTCCAGCATGTTCTTCTTATATTGTGATGTCCGAAACTGTACATAGTACTCAAAGTGAGACCACACTAGTGCAATGTAGAGTGGGACAGTCACTTCCCTTGACAGGCAAGCAACGCTGTGCTTCATGCATCCAGTGCCTTTTGGCTGCCAGGGCATGATGCTGATTCATGTTTAGTTTACTGTCAACCAAAACCTTCAAATTTCTTTCAGTGGCACTGCTCTCCAGCATCTCATCCCCCAGTCTGTAAGTATAGCCAGGAAACAAATCGGGGAAAACTCTCCCAGATATCTGTCTATTTGGGGAATGCCTCTGCTCATGTTACATTCAAGAAAGACCAGTTGTGGAAAACATGAATGTGAGAAAGCAGATGGGAGTAGCATCAAAATCTGATGGTCTCTCTAGCTAGGGCTGTGTCTTCAGATGAGGTTGTTTGTCACTGAGCAAGTATGCCTCTCTATCTACAGGATTTAAATCCTGTTTGCTGGTCTTCAGTGCTAATACTCATGAACGAGATGGTCTTTGAGTCAGAGCAGTGACCACAGCACTGGGGCTTTGGTGGTTGGTTAGTCCACTAGTAATATTGGTATCGCTTTCTGGAAATATTGTCTTTGTATGGGATAGGCCATGGATGTAAAAAAGTAAGTGCATCTGGCAAATGTAAAGACCATTACCATGGGTAATGGGCAGCTGCATTCATGGGGAAGTTCAGCATCTGCGATGGCAAGTCTGATCTCTGAGTCTGTTCCTGAAACACATGAAAAATAACTAGTATTGTACTCTGTTTGTTTGATCATTATTTTAGTAGACAATGTAGGCCTAATAGAGACTAGGATTCCACTGCATGATGTATTGTACAAGAATATGGTCCTGGGAACTTCTGTGCGGTACAAAAGTAAGAGCATAATTTTGAAGTAAGCTGATCAGTCAAAAGCAAAAGCTAATAAAGAAATAATAAAAATACTTGCAAAAATCTGATTCTTTATTTCTTTTATATATATATATATATATTTTTTTTTTCATTTGAATGGTTGGAATGGTGTCATTTTACTACTTAAAAAATATTGTCCAGTGAATAAAGAGTTTATTAACATTTTTCTAAAAAGAACTCAAAACACCAAGTATTTTAGAGGAGTTTTTAATACCTGTGGTGGATGGAAAAAACAATCAAGTTAACAATTAGTATATTTTCCAAAACTTTGTCTACCACATTTAGAAAAAAAAAGAAAATCTTAAGAAGTTTGGAAATGCATTTTAGAAATGTTTTCAGTATTCTCTAAGCCTGCTTGGGTGCCCAAATTGCATAATTGAACTATTGAATAATAGTTTTATTACATTCTCCAGTTTCTGCTACTATATATGCGAAAGCATGTTATAAAAAAATGCGTTATTTTTCAGTTCAAATATGTGTAGAAGCGTGCTATGTATACTCTTATTGTTGAGGCTTTATTTGTTCTGGGCTGGATCCTGAGAAAAAATGAAATTGAGAGAGAACTACTTACAGTGGAATTTCCAAATATAAAGGAAAAAATTAGAAAAGACTCAACACTTTGAAGCTGCTTCTGAGTTGATACTTTAAATACAGACATAGTACAGGTGCAATTACACAGCTGAATATGTGTCCTCTGTGTGGCGATAAGGTCCATGTGTTTATTTATAGAGCTGTACAATAGTAGAATGTATTCAGGACTGTCATATGCAAATTGGCACAGACAATTAAAAATGTTTTAAAATCTCAGGGTTGGTGGTGTATTCTTTTTTTTTTTTTTAGCATTTTTTGTTTATTTTTCCATCTTGGCTTAAAAAAAAGTGCTTTTATACATATATATTTATATATACACACACACACATACTTTGCATAAATATATATATATATATACACACACACTCACATAAAAATTGCTTCAAATCCCCAGACTGTTCCTCTTGCACAGCTCCTCTCACACAGCTGGGTTAACTTAAATGAAGATGCAATATGTAGAAAGTGGAACTGTGACCTCCATTGCAAAGAACCATATACACAGCTAAGTGAAAATGGAAGAAGAAAATTACTTTCTGGTTTGTCTCAAGAGATGGCTTACCACGCACCTTCCAGTACCTAATTTATCAGAAGTCAAGATGGTTTCTCTTTCCCAGATTGTTCTACTGCAAGGTAAGCAGAAGAGAAGGGACTGCTCACCTTTGTGGTTGCATTGTGCTATGATACAGGAATGCCTTGCTGGGAATAAGATACGTAGTTCGTGTAAATCAAGGAAGGTGCATGAAGAATCAACCTATTTAACTGCAGTATAGAATCTTTGCCTTTTTTTTTGTTTCCACCATCAGTTCTTTTCGGAGTTAATGTGATACCATGGTATGGCAGGACATGTCTTGTGCAAACAATCAATTAGGAACATCTTTGTCTATTCAGCTGTATTGTTCAATCTTAGCAACCACAGAATGCCATGAAGAGCTTGCTCCTGTGATTGCAGAAATCAGTGTGATGGTTGGACTTGACCTTAAGGATGACTGCTTTAGCAGTGCTTTTGGTGTTGGAATAGCACCTCTCCTGATGACATTTGCATTTGACGACAACAAGCTACCATACAGAGTTCTACTATGGAGTTGGGAGATAAGAGCAAGAAAAGAAAGATTGATCTGGGACAAAAGATAGAAGATCTTTATTTATTCTTTTCTTCCTTTCTTCCACCGTGTCTCTAGATCCCTCAGAAGTCTTCCAGACCTTCATAGTTACTATGATTAGCACTCTGAAGCAGATCAGCAGTAACATTTGACAGTCACGTGTGCTGCTGAGTGAAATCATCTATTTTCTTTGTGCCCAACTTAAACATCATGGGATTCTTGCTGAACTGTGACCTTGCTATGCATGAGCTGTGCTTTGCAAAGGCTGTGAAATACAGAGGAGGGAGAAAAGGTAAAAGAGCAGTTGGTGAGTAACCAGAGCAAGAAATGATCCTATAAGAATGCAGAACAGAAGATACAAGGATAAGGATGAGGATGAGAATCAGGCAAACAAATGTCACAGAGAGCATGTATATGTGTGTATTCCTCCTTTTTTTCACAGGCATCTGCCATAGGATATCAAATCCTAAAGTCCTAGATTCCTAGAATCCTAGAATGGTTTTGGTTGGAAGGGACCTTTAAAATCATCTAGTTTCAACTCCCCTGCCATAGGTAGGGCCATCTCCCACTAGACCAGGTATCTCAATACCCCATCTAGCCTGGCCTTGAACACCTCTGGGGGGAGCATTGGCAGCCTCTCTGGGAAACCTATTCCAGTGTCATACCAGACCCTCACACGTAAAGAATGTCTTCCAATCTACCCTCTTCCAATTTAGAGCCATTTTGCCTTTTCCTGTCACTATATGCCCTTATAAAAAGTCCCTCCTCTGCTTTCCTGTAGGACCCTAGGTTCTGGAAGGCTGCTATAAGGTCCCCTTGAATCTTCTCTTCTCCAGGCTGAACAGCCCCAGCTCTCTAAGCCTGTTCCTTCAGGGGAGGTGCTTCAGCATCTTTGTGATCCTCCTCTGGACTCTCTTCAACAGCTCCATGTCCTTCTTGTTTTGGGGGCCCCAGAACTGGACACAATATTCCAGGAGAGGTCTCACAAGAGCAGAGTAGAGGGGCAGAATCACCTCCCTCAACCTGCTGGCCATGTTTATCTTGATGCAACCCAATATACAGTTGGTCTTCTGGGTTGCAAGTGCACATTGCTGACTCATGTTGATTCTTTCATCAACAAACAGCCTCAAATCCTTCTCCTCAGGGCTACTCTCAAGCCATTCTCTGCCCAGCCTCTATTTGTGCTTGGGATTGCCTTGACACAGGTACAGGACCTTGCACTTGGCCTGTTGAGCTTCAAGAGGTTGCCATGCCACCTGCTCCATGGTCTTGCCAGGCTCAGAGATGAGACTGATGGCCCTGCATCTACTTTTTTTCCTTTCTTGAAAATGGTGGTTATGTTTTCCCTTTTCTAGTTCTCTTACAAGTCATTTTGAGTATCTATGACTCTGTGCACCTCCTCTATCTTAGCTGTGCAAACTGCAAGTGTTTTCAAGCATGGGCAACTACTTACTCAAGGTCTGCTCAGATAACAGTAAACCGATGTGAATCTGTTCCATAAATGCACTTGGTCACATGGCTGGATATCCTGTCCCATGGTGATGAAACACCGGGCTGTGAAAGCCCACACATGTATGAAGAAATATATGGGGACACTTTCCACCATTTTCACAGCCCTCTGTGCTTTGGTCCCATCACCTGTAAGGGTTTAGTGGTAGAGGATCTGGACCGAGAGGACAAGCCTATATTGTTCAAAGCAGCTCTAAAATTGGAACAATTCTTTCCACCCATCCAAAGTTGTTTCTGCTCAACTAAGCAGCAGCAAAGACCCACCCTGATCATCAACAAAAGCTGCAAGGCCTGCTCTCATTTATATTTGTTATCTGAAGATCCAAGAGAAATGTGACTCAAGGCAGAAAAAAATCAGCAAAGAAAAGGCATCTAAGACCTAATAAATAAATAAGGGGTCTGAGAATGAGGGCTAGCTAAGGGAAAGTAGGCCCTGATCCAACAACACTCTTAAGTCCATAAAAGCATATGAGGAGGCAAGTACTCAGGAGATAAGTGTTTTGCTGGAGCAGGGTCTTTGTGCACAAAAGGACAGCTGTGTCTTCAATCTAGTGTAGTATGCGTTTCTAGTGTGGAGAGAGTTTAGTCCTGAAGCTTTCCATCCTATTATTTCCTCATCTGTCTGGTTTTGGGACTCCGTTTGGGCTGTGCTGGCAGTGGTGCTTGAAGGAATACTCTCCAGCAGAAAGCAGGGGGAGTTCCAGCAGGATCAGAGGTCAGTGGCAGGAGAACAGCGGGCGAGAAGTCTCACCAGCTCACACCAGTCAGGCTGCAGCTTTCAGCGATGCCAGCAGAAGCCCTGCCAGCCCTCGTTCTCTGAGGGAGGACAGATCCAGATTGCTGCACAACTGTCATGGTGTCCCATTACACAGTGACAGAAAATGCAAATTCTTCAAACAGCCTTGCAATTCCTGCAGTAGGCTTTTTGGTTTCACAGTGGATGGTTCCAGCTCTTTGGCGGCACATTCAGATCAATAATATTTCATGGGAAGCAAGCAGAAACAAATAACACTCTCGTCTAGTCACTGACTGCCAATGAAACAGCATCTCCCACTGCTTGCCAGCCATGTCCCTGGTGTGCCTGTGGGTGGCTATATTGCTTGAGGAAACAGACAAAGAGGAAGGCAGGGAGGAGGATTCTCCTTGGTATAGTTTACAGTGATGCATGGTTATGAAACTTATCCTCCAGTGCCAGAAAATCAGCTTCAAGCTGGCCCTGTTGGTTACTGAAATGTTGGCAGGGCAGCCCTGCTCCCATTGAGACTGAAAAGAGTTTTGCCATAGGCGTGGGGAGGAAGAGAATAGACCCTTCATACAAAAAGACATAGCCATAACTTAGATATGTTTTTTGGAAAACTCCTCTAGATGCAGCGCTGTTCTCTTTTTCCCCCAGGCTAGTGTTTACATGGGGATTGGCTTCTGTAAATGAGAGTAGCAGCCATCCTCTGCATCCTTGAATGTACAGACATTAGAATAAGGAAAATCTTCAGCTTACAGTGAGAAGCCTAAAATCACTGAGGAACCACACTGGCTACTAAAGCTGGTCAAATAATTGGTGAAAAATTGGAGGGGGAAAAATTTGGTTGAAATCCAGCAGCTTTTTCCGAGACCTTGTTTTTATTCTGCTAGACAGCAAATGAGGAAGCAAACTTCAAACTGCTTCAACCCAGAATACTTGACTTGCCTTGAAAAGAAGGGGTTTTTCTTAACTTTTTGGATCACAGAAAACCTCCTCCTTTTTAATTTAGGTCAATGTTTCAGGTGATGTTCATGTCTTCAAAACAAAAGATCAACCAGCTTCTTCTTTCTGGACTGTCAGAACAAAATATTTCAGCCTTTCTGAAGAAAAAGAAAGGAAAAAAAAAAAAAAAAGAAAGAAAAAGAAAAAAAGAAAAAAAGCTCCACATACAAGTTGCTGGAACATAGCATCATAATACAAAACACTCAAAAGAAATCACAACCGAATCCTCCCTCACCTTCTTTCCCTGCCAAAAATATTTATCTGAATGTATGTTTTTTCATCTAAAATGTTAATATTTACAGTCATGTGAAAACTCCCAGTCTGGAAGGTAAAACTGCTGTTGCCTTAGAGTTTCTGTCTCTGTTGCACTCTTGCTTTTATTTATCATTTGTCCTGTGTGCATTTTACAGGAGGAGGTGCTGTGTGGTAGCATTTGGGACAGTGCTTGCACTGCTGTGCCATGGCTTCTGCCCTGTGATCAGAGCCTGAAAGGCTTAGGCACAGCACTGCCCACCTTGTTCCCACTCTGGGACCAGCCAGCTCTCCAGGCTGGCATCAGTGATGGGAAATGAGCTGTGGAGAGTGAGAAGTTGCCAGCACCATTAAAAGGCAGAAAGAATTGGCTGATAACTGAGGAGAGGCAGGCTTGGGCAGCTGTTGAAAGAGGTCTTCATCTCCTTCTCTGCTTATACCTGGGGAGATTAGGGAGAAGGCAGAGAGGAGGGAAAAAGTGTTTTCTTAGGCTGTGAGAATAGTAAGTGAGGGCATCAAAGCAACAAGGGAATGAGAGCCAAATTTTCTTGGCAATCATCCGTCAGCTTTAAATTTGCTGAGAATTCTCATCCTCAGCATTCGTCAGATTATTAATAGTTGTGCTATAGTAGGATTTAAATCTACATCCTAGGTTGTCAAGTCTGAATTAAAGAACCAAGTGGAAGAGGAGGAATGGCTCACAATGGGCACTGAGCCAGAGAGGAGGGGTGGTGGTGGGAGGCTTCATTGCCTCTAACGTGAGCTGGATCTGAGCATCTGCCGAGAGTCAAACGGATTGGGCTTGGGATGTCTCTGTCTAAAAATAGCTGTCAATGAGCTGTTCATATCAGGGAAATTGATTTTTGCTGAATTCTGTGTATGACTGAATTTCCTTCTTGTTTTATTTATTCATCAACAATATCTGGTCACATTTCAACATGCTGCTGGCACAGAGAGAGCAGGCAAGGAATAATCTTGGATACTTTTATATGTAATAGCAGATATTTTTTCTTACATACCATCACTGCTTTTACCTATGTATCATCATTCAAATCAAATACCCTGTGCTGTGAAATGAAGTGCCTCCTTAAGATTACTTTCTATTTCACAGTAGAAAGACATACAGGAACATGTTTCTTAACCATCCAAGAAGTTGTCCATTGCCTGAATCTGGCACTTTCAAACTGCCCTATCCAATCCAGACTGTGGCATTTGCAGCTGACGTGATAGCAACAGAACTCTTTGTCTCTTTAATCTTCTGGGCAAGGAGAGGACTAATGAGCTGACTTAACCCTGCCAGCAGGAGAGGCATGCAAAGATTTCATGCGGAAAGATAGAAACAGTTCACTGTTTCCACTCACAAGCTGGCTCTAGGTTAAAAACTATACTTTATCTCTGACTCATAGGTTGTGCCAAAGCCTTCCTCAGAGGTGTTTGGAAAAGCCTTGGAAAGCTTGTAACGCAGTGCTCTTCAGACTGACTTCTGGTTGTGGTTATGGGGAGAAAAAAAAAGAGAGGCCACTTAATTGCTAAGGTTCATTTCTTTGGTTGATAGATAAACAGAAAACAAACTCACTTATGAGCTAAACACCCTTATAAGAAAGAGAGTCATGCAACATGATCAAATGCTTTTTTCTACATCTAGAGAAAAGGCAAAATTTCCTTTCTGTCTGGCTATGTTCAGGGTAAAATTAAAAAGCACTGATCCTAATAAAGGGATGATCCTGCTATGGAAACCAATGGAAGGAATGCCATTGAATCAAGAGAATAACTAATAGAACTACATTACTTTCTAATCACAGTAGATTTTCTTTGGAAGCCAAAAATTTTTACCATGTTTGTGTGATAGCACTGCAGGTTTGGTTATTCCAGATGCGTTTTGGTTAATTCAAAGCCACAGACTGCCAGGATTCTACTTCAGCTTTTTGTTAGACTTCTCTAACACAGGTGGGTGTCAGATCTGATCTGAGTGACGTTCATTGAGCCAATAATTTTCACTCTGTGCCTGCATGGAGTGACAGGACCTGGAGGAGTTCAGGGCAGGCAGGCTTGCTGAGCGTAGAGTGGCATATCTGTTTGATAACATAGCTGCTTTTCAGTAACTCAAGAGAAAGGAAGAAGGAAAGAGAGAAGAGAGAAAGAAAGAGAGAAAGAGAGAAAGAGAGAAAGAGAGAAAGAGAGAGAGAGAGAGAGAGAGAGAGAAGAGAGAGAGAGAGAAAGAAGAGAGAGAGAAAGAAGAGAGAAGAAAGAGAAGAGAGAGAAGAAAGAAAGAAAGAAAGAAAGAAAGAAAGAAAGAAAGAAAGAAAGAAAGAAAGAAAGAAAGAAAGAAAGAAAGAAAGAAAGAAGAAAGAAGAAAGAAGGAAGAAGGAAAGAAGGAAAGAAGAAGAAAGAAAGAAAGAAAGAAAGAAAGAAAGAAAGAAAGAAAGAAAGAAAAGAAAGGAAGAAAGAAAGAAAGAAAGAAAGAAAGAAAGGAAAGAAAGAAAGAAAGAAAGAAAGAAAGAAAGAAAGAAAGAAAGAAAGAAAGAAAGAAAGAAAGAAAGAACCTTCCTCCAGGTTGAATGAAATTTGGATTTCAATCAATCCAAAACATTTTACTGGAATTTTGGGGTTTCTGTCACATTTTCCAAGCCAGGAAATGGCTGTTCAATTGTTTTCACTTTAAGTCTTTGTTTTTTTTTTAGAGGCTTTCTTAGACTCAGGAGACCAAATGGAGGAGCCTTGACTCTGTCCTGCAAATCTCTGGGAGAATAGTCAATCTGCAGAGCTATTGGGTGTTTGAGGTGGGTCTCTCTGACATGACAGTTTGATGGATTAACTTTTATTTCAACAGAAATGCTGGCTTAACTCACCCACATTTCTGGCTCTGCCCTCCCTCCTACCTGTTTTCCCAGTCATCCTATTACAATTGTTTTTGGGGTTAGGGATTAAAAAAAAAAGACTTTTTTTAAACGGAGATCATCTTCCTCATTCTGTTCAGCTGCAGCAAACTTGAGCTGGTACGACTGAGTGGGCAGAAGTGAGAGGTAAAGGACAAACTATGAACAAGTTGTCCTTTTTGATAGAAAGGAGCACTCATCAAATTACAGCCTTGTGTTTTGTTGATTTTTTTTTCTTCTGCTGAAGCTGTTCAGCTTTCTGCAAAGAGCTTGAAATGTATGGAGACAAAAAGAGGGAAAAGCTTTGCAAGCTGGTGAGGAGGAAAAAGGAAAAATATACCACTTGAATACAGTGGTATATTTCTGAGGATGAGAGGAATGATCTGGGATTCCTTGCCCTCTTCACTGCACCCAAGGAAGAGAGAAATTTACCATGAGTAGAAAAATAAATGTATTGATAAAGATAAGGATATGGTAGCACAGAAGGAAGGCAGCATCATGATAGGTTCAGCCATGCACACAAAGCAGGTAGTCTAACACTATCCACCATTTTCTGACCATTTCTTTTACATGATAGTGAAGGCAGACAGCAACGTTGAGTGTGTGGGACATGACACTTGACAGCATTAAGGGAAGAACACTAGCTGAATGACTGTTTTGGCAAGTCATTGTTTTCTTCTTTAAAAAAAAAAAGAAGTAGGCTACAGTTCAAGTCATCTATCTACTTAATGGAAAAATTACACAGGGTAGATTCCTTGGATCACCTTATAGAAAAAAAGAAAAAACAAACGAACAACAAAACCAGATAACAGTATTTGTTTTTATGTGCTACAGTATTCATAAAAACCTCCACAAACAAATCAGAAATTGTTGGAAACAGAAGATGACAAAGAAAATATTTCAGTTTTGGCAATGCTTTCATCTAAAGCTCTGATTACCTATGTTTTCTGCTGGTTCTTGATAGCAGCAGTGGAAACTCCCAGGTAAGTTTATGCCCATGGTATTGGGACCTGCTTTGTTCCTGTATGCACTGCAGATCCTCCCTCTTTGTTGCACTGAAGAGAGCCTTATTGCCAAACCTCCAGAAAGGAAGTTTGTTTTTCCTATGTGTTTGAGTGGCTAGGGAGGACCAAAGAGAACAAGAAATTGTGTCAGAGGGCACTCATGAAAGGTGTGTTACTCAGCGTGTCCAGAGGATAATTACTGGATAGATCTACTTAATAGAGTTTGTAGGGAAACAGAATGAAAAAACCTTCAAACATGATTACTGAGACTAGAAAACAGAACTAGACAAGGCCAGCGTGGGTGAGTTATATTTTAAAACATATGACAATTTATTTAAGCTTGGTGATAGGGCTGATATGTAATGTCCTATTTTAGTGGACCTTGCTCAGAATGTTACATTGCAAGGATAATGTTTTAAGCATCTACACAGTATCAAATGCAAAAACAAAGAAAAGAAGCTGCCTTTGTGCGTCACCAGGGATTCATTTATGAAGAACTGCATTTCCCCCCCCCACAAAAAATACATTGACAAATGTACAGTTTACTCTCATCTTAGAATTTGTTTGCTTGTCCTCATATGACATAGATAGATGAAGTGAGAGCCCTAGTTTCAGTTTTGAATTACTTGAAGCATATTTTTATATTCTCTTTGGCATTTCTGGTTGAATAATATAAATACAAAGCATAACATAAAAGTGTATGTATACTGTTGGCACAGTAACAGGAAACCTAACAGTGGAAAATGTAAAATGGCTGTTAAAATGGTATGTGATTATAACTAGTTATTAGTTACATGATCACATCAGTAAGGTTCTGTGACTCACTGACTATGGTAACCGATGGAATTACTTTAAGATGTCCACAGTGTGTGAAGAGCAGGCAGAAGTATCTGCTGATAAATGGAGAGACCAACTGCGAGGCCTACCCATGTGGGATATTTAGTTTCTTTTGCCTGCATAACTGAAATAGCTGCACGTTAGACAAAACTTCTTTCACATAATGACAGATTTTTTCAGGAAGCTGATGCATAAGCTGTGGGAGAAAGCATCCTGTCTGTGAAGCCTTTGTGCTTAGCAATGTCTTCTATCTGCAGTACAGGTCCTTCCCATCTGAAGGGGAAAACTTACGTAATTCGTCAAGGTCCATATGTGTGACAATTGAAGAGTCAGACTGGGAATTTTGATTGATTTTTTTAGTGCTTTGAAACAATACAACTTCAGTGGTTTTGAGCTGTGGACAAGAGATCTCACTAGAAGGAAAGTAGCTCAGTGAGAGTGACTATTTGCTCTCTCCCCATTCAGATAGCATAGTTCAGGGATTTGTGACCACATTTCATGGAACTCGGTGATACAGAAGAGGTGGCTTCTACGTATTCACTGTTAGAAATGTGGATTAAAGCAATTATAAAAGCAAGTGCTTATTTGAAGAAAAGAGACTTTGCAAGTACTTGACTTGGAATGGTTGCATGAACAAAAGCTTCTAATCATCTGAGAAGAGCAGGGAGAACAGCCACTGATAGATAACTTATTCAATCAGAAAACTCTTCTTCTTGCACCAAAATCAAAGAAGAACTGGGGTATCATGACTTCCTGTCTACTTCCTACCCATTTACCCACATCGCTTTGGGAAAGAATGAACCTCAAATATTTATTTGCAAGTATTTTTCACAGAAAAACAGTGTGCTGTTGTCTTCCTATGTGAGACTAAATGACTCCAGAAATGGAATCCTGCTTCAAATTGTGATGTATACACGTAAAAATCAACAGCTGACTGTAGCCAGAATTATTTCCTCTCCCCAGTGGCAACAGCACCATCAGCCATTTGTTGCATACATCAGTAACATCACAGTGAAGATGAAGAACATTTCAGAGCATTCTCCCATAAAAACCATTGCAGGCTGTACATACAGCATGACTTATTTGCTATGTACAACGATAGAAGGTAGCTGTTGTCGGTGGTATAATTCTTATATTTACTCTCAGCAAATCTGAACTGAAAATAATTGGAAAAAAATATAAATAGTTCCATGCTCAGGACAGAGGATTGCCAGCTTTGAGATTTTCTTTGATGATAAACAACCTAACCAAGCCAAATGGCTTGGTTTCTGTAGACTTTCATGGGCTTTGCTTTGGACACCTCTGAACAAATACGTCATTGCTAAGGGAAACTGTATCCGTATGATATATAATGCCATCCTTCTAATATGTGATGTTAACCTACTCTGTTGTAAGTAATACCAACAAACTGGAAACCTCTGCTGCTGGGAATTGTTAATGAAACAGTGCCTGCAGACTGATTAACTCTATGAACAAACCCAAATCGTACATAATCAAAGAATTTGCCTGCTGAAAACAACACCAAGAGATATAATTTGAGCATGAGGAACATAACTCTGAAGGCACCCCTGGAGTCCACTTGAAACAAACGATCTCTTGAGGCACTGTTGGGTTCTTTCCCCTGGTCTCTGGTAAGTAGTTTTGAGGTAGAGAGAAGGGAGTTCATCTAATGCAAAAATTGATCTAACTGTTTAAAATGTTGAGTTATCAAAACAATGTACTCCTTTCATCTTGTATATTAAAAAATCTCTAGGAATCCAATCCCATGTGGAGTTAATCAAACCAAATGAAAGAAATCCAATATATATTGCATGGTTCAACCCACAAAGATCACCAATCTTAACAGTAGGAAGTGGGGAGGAGGACACTTTTATTTTAATTTTGGGGAGAGGGCTTTGATTTGAAGATGAAGGAAGCGCTAATAAACCTCAGTATAAATGATTTATTGACTGGAGCCAGTGTGGAAACCATTAGGGCTTTTCTTCTGGAGAATTTCAAACTTCATGTGTGAAGTCACTTGAGCTTAATTTCCCCAAAGTCATATTATACCCGTGTGATCTTACAGGTGAATATTCTTGTGCACATAGCATTAGAGGGGGCTGGCACTCCAGACTGTGAATGAAAAGGGTTGTAGGTTCCTGTTCCTGCTGCAAACACCGGAGGACCAGGAGCAGGGCTGTTGGTACGGTGGAAGATCTCAGCATGGGGTGGAAGCTCTTCCATTGCTGGATGTATCTTTCCAATGCTCTGCTGCAGCCACGAGAAGGCAGCTCTCTGCAACCTGATGGCAAGTGGAGAGGAAGAGTCAACAGCTCCTTGCCTGTGTGCTCAAGGGATAGAAAGCAGGGGAAGCACCAACAATGTTGCCTTTATTTGATTTATAGAGACAGCCATGAAGAATAGTATTTGTTCTTCTGAGTGCATTCTTATACCTATGTTTCATGACTTTGTGATTTGCCTTAGTTTCTTGTCCCATCTCTATCTAGAGGTGAAGGTAAATCATTCTAGAGATTCTAAATGCCCTTTTAAACTGAGCAACCAGCTCCATCCTCTCCTGCTTCAAGATAGGTCATTCTTAATCCATTCTAACTTCATTCATATGATTTTGTTTCACAATAATGCAAACACAATTCTTCCATAGTTCTACATTATTTCATCTAAGGCTGGGTATCACCACATAGGAATCACCTTGACCCTCTGACATTGTAGAACGACTGGCTTGTTATTGGAGGCAGCTTGGCATCCATTGTAAGATAAGATTTGCAAAGCAGCCTAAGGAAATTTGGCGCCCCATCCCTACTGAATTACAATGGAACCTGGGCATTGAGTTTCCTCAGTTAGTTCTTTTAAACTTTCCCTTCTTTTTTAAAGAACTAAAGGTGGGGTTTTAATAAGGACTTTGTGTTGGCTTAACTTTGCTTCCTTTGGAGTTGCTGGATGTTTTACTATTGATTTCAATGAGAACATCATTTGGCCAGTGCTATGCAATTTTGAAAAACTCAACATGATGATTCTGAATTACTTCCTCTAAAATTTATGGCATTAGAGTTTATCCAAAAGATTAATTTAGGAAAAATAAGAGGAGAAGAAAATGTTGATGATGAAGAAGAAGAAGTAAAAGAAGAAGAGGGAGAAGAAGGAAGAAGAATTCAAGGGAGGAACTGAGCACAGATGAGTGAAGTGAACTTAATGAAATTTAATAAGTAAATTCTAAGGTGTTCTCCAAATGCAGCTTATCTCAGTCTCTAAAAGACTTGAAAACTCTAACATTTATTTAACTATGGGAGATATAGAGGGTTTCCAAGAAAGTTTTCAGTCATGTTGTGCCAGTTTACTAGGAAAAAATCAGCTTTGAAGACTGTCAGCCAATTAACTTTCTTCAAGATGCTTTATCAGCTTTATCTAAGTATTTGTTAAAATTCTCTTACACTACATGTATAGATTATTAGCTGTTAACTTAATTATGTGGCCTATGGTCAATTCAGAAAGCCTTCTTTGAAATCAAATGTGAACCAGAGACTATTGGCACAGTTGCACATTTGGAAATAGGTTGAACTTCTTTTTAATGCTTCTTGAGATTATAGGACTTTGTTTAGCAGACTGGTAGCCCAGCTTTGAAAGTAGGCAGTTATCCCTCCTGGCCATGTTTTTACCACCATTCTGAGCTGCAATTGCACAGGAGGATGACACATGGTTAACAATGGGAGATCATTAACTCAAGCATCTTCCATTTATATGAAAGCATCAGTAATGCAATGGGATGACTGAGGCCGTGAGTCCATGCTCAAAGGCAGGCTCCTGGCAGTGGAATTTTCCTGGAGCCAGAACAAAGAATCAAGATATCAGTAAAGCTCTCTATAAAATCTAAGGGTTGAGAAGCTGGAGAAGAGGCTCAAGATAGGTCATTCTAAGCGTGACATAGAAGGTGTATTTTCTTACTTGTAGGATCAGCCAAGAGAGAAGGAAGGTGGCTGAACTGCAGAGAATCTGCTCTACAATTCAGAGGAGGACTTTTGTGAGGAAGGAACATCCTGAACTCCTTAATAGATGCCTACAGCTAAAAAGAAAGAATGGTGAGGCAACCAAGCAGAACAGTGTTTGATTTGGCCTGAAGCTGTATTTTCCTTACGTGAGCTAAAGTGCTGGAACAGTGGCTGGTAGCTTTCAGAAAGCAGGTGTATCTCTTTGCCCTCAGCTATCTCCGGTTCTAAACATTGCAAAGTGCTAGTCAGGATGGCCGGCATTGCTCCAGGGCTCCTGGCTGGCTGGATTGTATCTCCCATTCTTATGGAGAGGTGACATACGGAGAGCTTCAGCATTATGCCACAGGGGCTGGAGGAGGATGCTGAGGCTTAGACCACTGGAATTTTATGAGACCAAAGTCTACCCATGCTGTGAGCCCCAAGCAAGCAGCTTAATAAAGCATCCAGTCTTAAATGTGTTGTGTAATCTTCCTTTTTTTTTTTTTTTTTTTCCTTTCATAATGATCAGAAAGTGATCTTGATATCTAGTATTTAAATCAACTCTACCACGTCTGTTAGTTACTTTATCTGCATCAGCAGTGATTAACATCAGAATTAACAAAGGCTCACAAAGTGTCCTCCATTCTGTGTTCCTTCACATGTTGTACCCAAAAGTTATAGCAATTAACAGACTTTCCCATCACACAGTGTACCGTGTCCCTAGTACGATAAGCAGATTGGGTTTTAGTACAACTAGTGTTTGGAAACAGGACCAAAGCAGGAAATAATCTCCTTCCAGTATATGTGGTAGCTCTTCTTTGCAAGGAGAAACTAACAAAACGTACAGGGGAAATGCTGTGTAGCAAGAAAACAAAAAATCAAGGTAACCATAATCTGCAGAAATACTCTCCAGAAAAAGCTGAGCCAAAAGGATAAGCCTTGATGAGTTGATGGAGGAAACACTTCTGCAAGGGGAGTAAGAGAAAGCAGTAGAATGAGTTCTATTTTATATTTTCCCTTTCATTAATTCCATGAAGAAGACAAATATGAGAAATAAAAAATCCTTCTATAATTCCTTACAACTTAAGCTGAGCAATTCTCTTCAAGGCAATCCCTATTAGCATTTACTATTGCAAAAAGATAGTTATGTGTGAATGTATCCAAAGGAAAAGGACTTCTCACTTTCTGGCTGCCCTCAATGAACAGACTTTTGTTTGTTAGCCTTAGAAGCATGTATTTTATCTCCTGTTTGAAGTCAGTTCCAAAAAAGTGTTTGAACACACAGAAAAAATGCAATTAAAGTGGGTAACTCTCATTGGCACTAATCAACTCTGTTTCCTCTGTAACTAGCAGTGAAGCACATATCTACAGAAATGTACAATGCTGCAGGTTAACAGTATCTATTCTTCTTGACAGTGCTGGCTGGAGACATTGCTAAAATTATGGCAAACTGCTAGAGCAAATAGGATGCAAATTCTGACACAGGTTCTCCCCTCACTGGCTTAGTTCAAGATGTTCTCCTCTATATTTCATGCAGGTTTAATAGTTTGATGCAACTGATTGTGGACACAACACACTGATTTTCCCGGAGACTTCCTAATGTGAGAGGTGAAAGTAAAAACAACTGACAGCTTAAATAATTCCATCTGCACTGACAGTTTATTATAAAAGTTCTTGCCGTGGACCACTGAATTCAAATAAAAGTCTCCCCACATTCACTTCTCTGAGAGTAGAAAATGGCCAGAGATGGTTAGACACTTAAGCCAAAACATATCAGTAAGATACTATACAAGCAATTCCTTTTGCATATGAATAGGAAGGTTGGTTAATTTCTGGATCTATTCAGGAGCCTTCTATCTTTTCCATCAGTAGAATTTTTATAAGTCCTGGCAACCTGATTCAGTATTTCAGGATGAAAACAAGAATGCTTTGTGAGATCATCAAGAGAAGGCTCTGAAGTGACCTTACAGCACTTTAAGGAACCATACAGGAAAGATGGGAATACCACTTCATCAAGGAGTGTAGCAAAAGGACAAGGGTAATGGTTTTAAACTAAATAAGGGTAGATTTGATTCAGACGTTAGAAAGAAACTATTTACAACAAAGGTGTGGAAGAACTGGAACAGGTCTAGTTGGAGGTCTCCCTCCCCATAGCAGAGGGATAGGACCTAGATTCTCTTTAATGTCTCTTCTGGCACAAACCATTCCAGTATTCTATGATAATGTACCAGTATTTTGCTTCTCTCAGTGAATTCACAATATGTTAATAGGGTCATATCTTCACTTTATTTGTCTTATTTCTCCTCCCATCTCTTTATTGTCAGTCCACTGCTGCAAAATATTTGTGTGCAGGCAGGTGTGGTTCCTCCTCCGTGCCTAGTGAAGAGACACTCTGTTCTTAATTGGTATTTCTAGGCTCCTTTCCTATGCAAATAATGCTGAGTAGAAGTCGTAACAAATATCTTTTGCATATGCTTTTCTTTTCAGAACTCTTCCATGAGTTACCTTACTCAGTCTTACTTTTGTGTCATCTTTGGGAGAGAAAATTAAGGAAGGGCATTATTACAGTTTTTTAGCCCTTCAGAGAGGGTATAGAGAGGACAGTGCCAGTCAGGTGAAAGGCAATGGATGAAAACACAAGAAGTGAGGTTCTTATTAAGAGGAAAAAAGTCCCAGTGAGAGTAATCAAACATTGAAATGGATTTCCAGAGTTAATGTGAGTCCTCTACTCTTGATCTTAAGATTTCAGCTGGTCAAGATCTGGAACAAACTGACGTAACTGGACATGGTCTGAGTAGGTCACTGAATCGTGGTTCAGTGAAGGTGACCTCCAGAGATCTCTTCCAAGACAAATTACTGTATAATTCTATGTCTACTTATTATCTTACATATTTAGGTTTCTAGGGTTTTGTAAAAGGTAATGATTTGACAGCAGACTGTACAAATGAATAAATAAACAGCCTTTTCTGCTGTTTTGGCACTAATAAAATTTCTTCTAAAGCTGAATGACACTAATTCCATTTTATAAAAAATGCAGGCTGGTAAGAGTGACTTTTCTACCAGCTGTACTCAGGAAAGGTCTTCTGCAGTTCCATTTTTTTCTAAATAGAAACGCAGAGGTGTTAGCTCTTTTTAACTTGACTATGCCACATTTCATAACTATGAAACAAGTGCCACCATTAAAATCAAAGGGAGCCTTTTTTCTTGTCATCTGCGATTTGTAAATCAAAATTTTTTTGGTTGTTGTTTCTCAATGATTATTGGACATCTTTGGTGCTTCTTTTTTGCCTGGTTTTTAAAAGATGCACACAGAATGGAAATAGCCACAGTAAATTAATGCTTTTGCCATTATTTTCCATATATCTTTATTTCAATTGGAAGGGAAAGTGTAAATGGAAGATTATTCCTGAAATGATGAGGAGGGGCAGGATTTTTAAGACCCAGAACATGTGTTTGCTATCTTAACTTCCCTTTTATGTCTTTACTGATTTTGCTTTCTCTGCTTAATTTTCCTATAACCTGTACTTCAAAGATATGAAATATGCTAATTAATTAACTTTATGCTTTAATTCTTGAAACAGACACTCAGCCATCAGTTTCTGAAAATGATTTTTTCCTGCATTTACAATGACAAAATACTGAATTTTTTTTATTATTACTATTATTTTCATAGTGAAACTGAATTTTTTCAGGATAACACTAGGTAATTTTACAGAAGTTTTTTTTCCTTTTTCAGATTGTGACATAGTAAACCCTTGACTTGCATATATTGAAATTGTTTGGATGTTAAGAGATTTTCTGATTATTATTTTATTGTCTTTAATAGGGAGGAATGAGAATATTGTAGCTGCTGGATATCTTGTTAAAGCCCTGGAAATCAGAGGAGGGAGGCTGGTCTTGGGGTTCCTTGAGAAATAACAGCAGTTATCTTCGAATTTATCTTTGAGTTTCATTTTTTTTTAATCCAGAAATTCCTAAAAGTTCATATGAACAAACTGTTCAAATATTCCTTCAGTCTTAAAAGATTTTTTTTTTTTTTACATTTCTCTTTGAATATAATAGTAAAAACTTTATTAAAAAAATAAAGCATCAGAAGAACAGGGAGGTTAACTTTCATAAAATGCATGAAGCTGACCACCTGGTTCCTCAAGACATCTTCCTTCACAATTTGACAAAAACAGTGCAAAATTAAACTAGATTCCCTAAACAATTCTGTGAGAAGCCACTATTCTGGCTTTGGAGAGTTCACAGAAGAATAAGCAGCCTACAGACCCAGTCAGACCAAACTCACAGACAAATCCCTGGAGAACAGCTTTTTCATTCAGGCAAGCTAGAGGCAGAAATATTTAAATGAAAGCCGATTTACTTTGCTGGTATCTGTTTTGTTTATTAATACCACCAAAGACACAAGTGCTTCATTTCTCACAGCTCAGGTTTCTTTTCAGCCTGACCTTCTGTCACATGACTCAAATAGTATAATATTGCAATGTGTTACCATGGAAATGATAGTGATGATGGCATGTGTTCAGCATAGTCAAATTTGAACCTAATGAGAGCAGATGTGACTTTGAGCTTTCATCCCTAAAGAGCAGATCTGGTTATAGCTTCATGTCTTTTCCGAGGAATCGTGGAGAAAGCTCTTAAACACAACTCTGTGACTGTATTAGATGTGAACACCAATCCAATAACAGTGCATGCAAATAATAATTTCTACTAGCTGTGAACATCTTTTTATGAAGTCAAACACACACACATCAGGAAAGCTATGAAAGAGGACAAGCAATGAGGAAAACAAGAACTCTTAACCATCTGCAGTTCCCATTGCTGATGTGCATTATCTTCTCCAAACATAAACAGATTTCTGTACGTCACTGTGTGTTATCAGTTTTGGTCTCTGCACTTTCCTAGGAAAATAACTACTTCCAGTTGCTGCAGGCCAGTATGACATGCTATGCAAAGCTGCATAGCACCATGAATAAATTATGGCTGTCACCAACTTCTCTGTCTGAAAAAGACTTATAAAAATAAATTAGCACTACCCTTGAGCACTACTATGAGTGAACATCTCATGCGTGACTTTGCTAACTAAAAGAATCAGACCTCAATTTCAACACGGTGAAGCCTACACAAGCAAAGCATTCTACATGCGAGAGAACAGCCATTGTGCTGAACAACTACAAAGAGAGAAAAGGTCCCAACACAAGAAAGGAGCATTCAAACCAAGTATTTTAGAGCCAGTTCCAGCCCTGTTGACTTGGAGCAGGATCAAGAACTCAGCTGGATCAAGATCAGCAGAGAAGTCTAAGGCTCCTTCGTAATTACACAAGATAATGCCTTCTCTGTAGCCTGCTGGGGAAAGACCAAACCTCTGTGACTCCCTGCCACCCTCAGTGTGTTGTCTGATGGGGATGTCTGAAATTAAATAGTTGTGAATTTCATCCATCACTGTGAGTGAACTGTGTTATATTGCAAGTATTGTCGCTTTCTATCTGGCTGTATAAAAAATGAAGACCGAATTCGGCTTTAGAAACAGTACTTGAAAAAAATTATCTACAGACACTGACTGCAAAATTGAGATGGATATATCAATCATCCGACCGTTGTGCATGGGATCTTCCTGTCTGCACCTCTATTTTCCTTTCTTGTTGAGGTTTCCAAAATTTTGGGGTCTAAGCCCAAAATTCAGATGAAAATACATACTGCTGTTTCTGTGAGAATTCTCTAGAGAAACTCCCCAGTGGACTTTCAAGGTATGGAAAGCCACCATTCAGAGACTATTTATGACACTTGTTTAATCCTCTTGGTATCACAAAAGTGGACCCAAACTAACTAGGGCAAAACTAGAATTTGCTCATAAAAACTGAAGCAGAAACCCTCAATCCATCTTTATAATCAGGGGAAAGAGACAGCTTAAAGCAGGAAAAAGGAGTACCATATCATTGTCTGTTGTCCCCATGTGACTGAAGATTTGCCTTCTAAAATGTTATGGCTGACTCAAAAGGCAACCAAAGCCCATCTTGCCCTTCCAAGTGCTTGGTACTGCTTCTCCTAGTCTCCTTTCTGCTCCTATCCCCTTCTCCCTTCTCAAGAAATTCATTATAAGCTTAAACCAGCTCCTGTTTCCAGACTCCAGACTTGAAATTGAGCCCAGAAAGTGACTGGGCTCAGCACCGAGGAAGAGCAGGGAAGATGCCCTTTCCTTTTGAAGCTTTGCCCTTCACTCTGATTTCACCATTCTCACACCTCTGTTCCTCCTGGGGAGAAACCATCTGACACTGCTAGGAGTCCCTGAGGAGAGTAAACCTCCCAGTGTTTCCCTGTGCATCCAGAAGGGAAGAGCAGCACTGGCTCTGGCCAGCACCCAGACCTTGGGTGGGGGGAGAAGGGCATGCTCCGGAAAGCCACAGACATGGGCAGCAGCAGTGAGGATAAAAGCCAAGACCTTTGGGAGGTCGACATGTTGGGAAGCTCACCATCACCCTTCCATGGCCAGCACCATCACAATTACATCTTCCCTGTGCACACCATTTTACATACTACGAAGTGCAGGGTGACTCTTTGCCTGGTTTTGGCATCTCAGTGCCATGGTGAGAGTTGAACGGTGATGGATGATGAATGAAGCTAGCAGCTATGGGACTGCAGCAGGCGGTGTATCACCAGCTACAAGTGAAACATTAGGTGGAAGCTGGGTGGAAGGAGTCTGTTTAACAGGTGTGCTAGGAGTCTGGCACAGCGACTTGGGCTAGGGCCAGTACCGCTGAATGTCTGCTGTGTTGATTCACTGGCTGGCAAGAGCTACCCCAGGGTGCAGGGAACTAGTGCAAATGTCTCTTCGTCTACAGAAGCTTGCTAGAAAATTCCCTCAGTGTTCCTGAGTCCAGGAGCTGTGTCTACTGTCCAGGAGCTGTGACACTTTTTTCTCTTGGTTTTCTTTTTCCTCCATGAAGTCATGCAGTGTTCTTTGCCAGGGTTGTCTGTCTGCAGACCCAGTTTGAAAGCAGAAAACAGAGCAGCGGAAAGCAACCATTGTGAGGACTGACTAGTTCAGTGCAGACATCGAAACCTTTTAGACACGTCCATGACTAGTAACAACTGGCAGAGTGATGTCTGTTTGTTGCTGAGATAACTAATGCTGCAGACCTGACTCTGCTCTGCAGTTACTCTCAAAATTGCCAGAACTACCTTAGTTCTAGCTAGGAAATTACTCCAATTTTTAGATTGTCATTTCAAGCTGCCAAGTCAACCTTCTCACCACACTATTAAGAGATAATGATTGGATGAGATCTGAACATGCTGGACTTGATGGACTGGGACAGTTTTAGATAGCAAGCTGAGTAAGAGCTTTCTGAGCCAAAGCAGAATCCTCTGCATCCTTGTGACTTCAGCCACATGTCAGCCAGTCCTAATGTGTGAATGTCTGACCACAAGCCAGAAGACTTCCTGGTGACTTTGCTGGGGGCTCTGAGGGCATGGGACCAGGTGGAAATGTTTCCTTTGATTTGTCGCTTTCAAATATTCCATTATAAAAGCTTGACTTTATATGCTTGAAATCAAGAGGATATTGATTAGGTCTTTTTTTTTTTGGTATAACATTTAACATTCTGTGCTCCATCCACCAATTATAACCACAGAAGAAACTTTTTACTGAGTGCTAATGCTACATAGGACAAATAAAGAGAGAAGATAGAAAAGAAAGAGTGGTTGCGTCCAGAAAGCAGCAGGACAGCAAGTACACCAGTCTGAATGGATTTACTTGAATGTGATTCCTACAGAATGAAAGACTCCATCCACTGAAAATCTCTGCAGGACAAGAGCCATGGTCTGTCTGTTCAACACTAAGTGCTCTTACTCTCATTATTATTATCCTACTGATGACTGATTGGTCATTAAGCGTATCAGAATATGTCCAAGAGTAGTTCAAATTGAATAGAAATTTTCAGCACCTGAAAACAAGAAAAAACTGAACTAGTAACTTAGATTATACAGGTAAATTGTGCTAAATGAGCTTCATTCCTTAATTCTTTGAAACAGCAAGCATACAATCAGGTCAGGGAGAATTGCTAACCTGAAACAATAATTATGATTTGCCTTTTGTGATTTAGCAATTAATTTGCATATGACTAGTGAACATTAGGTTTATATAAGATTGCAAATCTGTAGTCCCAACCCCAGCTGGAGGTTCTGTTAGACTACACTACTGACATAAGTCTTAATAAATAGATTGGTAATCTCTGTTATGGGCTTCTCTCCTGTTCAGAGGGTAAGAAACATCCCATTTCTCTAGGTCTGAATCAGGATTAATTGATTGGTCTCATATGAACCTGAAAGCCATTAAGAGCACGAAGGATGAAAAGCAACTCAAACTGCTTTATTACCATTTTCTAGTAAAGTACCAGTTTAGACTCTGGACCTACTGTGAAGCAGCAGGTTTCCAGATATTGACTGTGCTGGCATGTGCTTCTGGAAAAGAGGAAACAACTGATTCCTAAAAGCAGAAACATCTGCTCAAGTCATGAACACACTTTCTGGCTGAGGCCAGACAGTGGAATTGCTAAAGAAGTCCATGTGCTGCCAGCTGCACTGGCTGGAATCACAGCTAAATGGGTGGTGAACAATGAACCACACTGGCTCCTCCACTCTCAACCCACCATGAGATAAAAAATGGTGCTACAGAGCTGTCATAGTCCTTTCCATGATGGCTTTTAAGGAAGGCAAACAGGATCACGTTGTCCCGCTGGTGTGGGTGAATTTCAGAGAGGGAAAATTGACGTCCTGGATGCCAGTCTAGGTGCTGCACTAAAGGAGTCTGCATCTTTGTGTTAAGTGTCCTCCTCCTACATATTGCATTTTCATCTTCTTGGCTGTTTGATCCCATTGATCAGTGTCAGTAAACTCTAATGAAGTTTTATTGGTGGGGGGCAGTATTACAAATAGAAGGGAATTAGGCCCAGTGAATAAAATTTTGATACCACAACTCCATTAAAAATAGTTTATTTTTCTTTCCATAGTAAACTTTAGTTGTCAGAATGATGAAAATAAATATAAGGAAATGACAAGTCCTATTCTAGAATATAGCTTTGCTTGAAGCAGCAAAGCTGCAGACATATCCTGATATAATTGTCAATATACTTTTAATAGCTTACACTGCCAACAAGAAAATACAATTGAGAAATCTAAATAAAACGGAGGTGTCAGTCTGGAGGTCTTAGCAAGAAAGCTCTCCTCCTTAAATTAGGAGGGCAGATTTTTTCTTGTACTGGAAGGAAAACTTGAGTAAAATCAAAAGAATGAAAAAAATTCTTAAGGAAAGAAAGCAGATGGTGAAATTCAAACCTGTATCTATGACCAGTGTGTGTAGATGTATATTCTGAAAAAGCTGAATATGGGTTGAACTTTGACCTGTGGTCATCTTTCCAAGTGAAGTGCTTGGTTATCAACTGTAAGCATCTGCTGAAGTCTTTGCAGAATGAGGAACACAGGGTTGAATACAGCTCGCACTGGAGAAAGGTGCATTGTCAATCTGTGGGACATATTTTGTAGTCCTTCCCTTACAAATTATTTTTTCTTGTTCTCTGCTTCACAGCATTATGTGGACATTTCCTGCTTCAGAACTAATACAGCCTTTGATCTTGCAGTGAGTCCTGAAAGTGCGACCTACAGTCAGGGCTCCTTCTTCTTCCTGCTTCCAACACTCATGAAACCATTTCTCCACCCGCACTTCAGCAGTGCACTCAAGCATGTGCTTAACATTAAGGTCATGAAGGACTTATGTATGTGATTAAAATTAAGCGTGCATTTAAACGCTTTGTAGAAGTGGGACCTCAGTGAGGATGGCTGTTGGATCAACCTGCTATGACCTCTGCTGAGCTGATTATAACTCAGCCTTTGTAGCACTCTGTTTTTCCCAAAAGTCATAGTTTATTCAATATGTCTTTTTAACAGAAATTGAAATGGTCCTTTTTTCCTTTTTTTTTCTACAACGCTATTGCAAATTAATATTGATTTTTCTAGCTCTGTAAGTATTTGCCATCATCTCATGATGGCTAATATTTCCTGCATTGCTCCACCACCAAACAAAATCGGTAGCACCTTTTGTACATTAAGAAAGCATGTGAAGTATAAAAATACTTCAAATATTTCTAATGTTTGCATAAAAGCAACAACAACAAAAAAATCAATTTCTGTAAGAATGTCAAGTTTGCACAAATCAAGTTTAAGAGAAAAAAGAGGGAAGCTGGATTTGTGTCTGGATCAGAACGAAGAAGAATGGCTAATGAGAGACACCGTACAGACTCTTGCATTGTCCACTTTTTGGCCGCTGAAACATCCAGAGACAGATTTGTTTCACTCTCTCTTCAGAAAGTACATTCCTTCCTTACTAAAAGCTCAGAGAGAACTCTGAATAAGCCTGTGGGATTGAGAAGCAGAAGGAGATTTTTAATTTTTGTTCTGCAGATTCAGATCTATGGATTATGCTTGTCTATTACCCTAAAGAAAAACAAAACAAAACAAAACAAAACAAAAAACAAAACGAATGAGATGATCTGCATCACTGCAGTAAACAGATTAGCCCCATGTCATGTGAAAACTCCTTACCACACAGCTGAGATTTAACATATGAGGACTCGCCCTTTGCCACATGGCCCTGCACGTCCATTCATTCTCACGTTCCAACTGCAAAATATTTTTAATACTGCTTCTCCAGTTTACCTATCATCCATATTATGAACAGAGACAGTTGATCTTCCTTCTGATTTTTAATCCTTCCCCTTTCTGTCCAGAAGGACTGCTTAACCTAAAACCTTAATCCTTAAGCTTGAAAAGTCTGTAGTCACTTGCCTTCATAACCATGTTAGCTTTATCACTGCATCATCAGAAGTACTATTTTTTTAACAGAAAAGTCGATGCACTAAGCCTCTCCTGCAGCACTGAAGCCTTCTGATATTTCAGCCTGAGATAATGCCAGTGTCTTCGACCAGATTCATGGCTGGGACCCTTTTAATTTTAGATTATCTTAATTCATCCTCAGATAGCTGGGAAATCTTGGCTAATCGAGAGCCAAAAGGCTACTAAACATTTCATGTCCTACCCTTTTGGAAAAGAAGTCCAGAGCTGCTTTCCTTAAAAAGACAGTTAAAAATTAGCATGAAAGTCCAACACTGTAAAGTCAATGAAATCAGTGTATCATAATCTTGCTTGGGATGTTCTATTTATTTCTAAGGTGTTCCTACTTTTGGTTATTCTCTTCTTCTATGAGCTTTACTGTAATTTCAACCTCTTTTTCTAACAAGAGGCCATTCAGAGTCAAGTATGCGTATGATGTTTTCCTTCGTTATCTGTAAGAGATGGGAAAAACATATGAAAGAGATGCTGAAAGCCGAAATTCATTATTTCTGCCACTTATAGAGAACTTTTTTCTATACTAAGGCAAGTATGCTGAAGGCACAAGAGATCTTGAAAGTCATTTTCCTTCTGGTTCAGACTTCTGCTCTTATATGCTTTTACTATTCCATCCAACTATTTATCTACCTACAGCACTTACAATTCATTTCTTGATCTTTCCATTCTACATCTCACCAACTCAAATCTATTCAGCAATGATTCTTTTCAAGATATGCAGAACTTCTGTACAATACATTACATGTCTCTATTTATAGATGATACGCAAATATAAACCACACATTTTTTATACTTTACTATCAAATTAGGTGATAGGAGATTAAATCAAATGGGGAGCACAAGGGTATTCATATTTCGCTCTCTGGTATTCATGCTAAAGAAAAGCTGAAATCGCTTCTTATCTTGAATGTTTACATTCCAAAACTTAAGCATGTTTATAGTGCAGCACTTCAAAATTTCATTTCTTTCACTCAGGAAAAATGCAATTACAGACAACATATTCTGCCTGTTTTGTAAAAACTTTTCATTTTAAAAAAGAGAGCTAATAAAGGCTGACAAGTTTAAATTTCAGTGGTTACTTCACGTGAAGAATTTCATTCTGAAAAATTTCACCCTCTACAATTTCCTTCTTTTTGCTTTTCAAATTAAAAACTTACAGGGGAAAATGATGATGCAGTAAATTAATACCTGATAAAAAAATTGTCAAAAATTGAGGAAGGGCCTAACAGAGAAGAAAAATAGTTAGATTCTCAGTTTATAACTTCATGCCTAACCATGAGGGAAGGCATGCAACATAGCATTCATTGCATAGAAATTTCTAGATTTACAAGTTATCATATATGCTGATATAAATGTCTGAATTCCAGCAGTGGACTGGGCACTCCATTACTGACTGCATTTAACTCAGTTCTTCTGAAGCCAGTGTCACCACACCTGCTGGTGGCCAAGGATGTGGGAATACATACTCCACGCAGCACTGCCAGTATGCCCACAACAAATCTAGGTGGCTTGTGGGTCCATCACAAGAATGCCTCAAATTCCACCTCTGAAGGACGCCTGCTTTGTTAGCTTCCTGGTAAAACAAAAGCATGAGTCTCCTTTTGATAACCAGTATCTAAGCCTTGCCCAAAGGAACAAAATGACAACTTACTCAAGTTTAAGAATTTATAAAACAGGAATTTCTTCCAAAACATGATGTGACTTTGATTTAAAAAAATAACAGCAACAAAAAACTTGCATAACTTCTTAAAAGCTAAGGCCTGCACTGGCTTAGGTTAATGAATTAATGAGATTTGTAAGTCAGCTGTATTCCTAAAGCAGAAAGCTATGTTGTAGAAATGTTGAAGTGCCAAGATTCTGGGATTTATTACGTTCTCTTTCTTTAATAATAGTATAATACTATTTATTTTAACAGCATGAGGCAAGATCAAGACTCCATCTTGTTTGGTCATTTACCTGAAAACTCAACCAAAAAAAAAAAAAAAAAAAGGGAAAAAGAAAAAAAGAAGATACAAATTTGCCAAGAGTATGTAAGGTTTGTTAATTTATAGAATCATAGAATCATTGAATATTCTAAGCTGGAAGGCTCCCATAAAGATCATGAAGTGCAAACACTGTCTCTACTCAGAACCACTCAGAATCAAAACCCTACATCTGAAAGCACTGTCCAAAGGCTCCTTGAAATCCAGCACTGGGGCTGTGCCCACCGCCCTGTGCATCCCACTCCATGCCCACCACCCTGTGGTGCAGACCCTTTCCCTGTCCCTCAGCTGCCCCTCCCCTGACACAGCTCCATACCGTTGCCCTGGGCCCTGTTGCTGTCACACGGAGCAGAGCTCAGTGCTGCCCTCCGCTCTCCCTTGAATTAAATTGTGTAGTTATATCCATATGCACGTCATACATGATTGGTTAGAACGGGCTTCCAGACAGATTATTCCAGCCTTGCACTTTGAACAACCACTGGGTTATAGAATCATAATTCCAACAAAATGTATCTGATCTGCTGTACTGCAGAACAGTTATCAAACTGAAGTCTTTGAGTATGGTAACAGAGAATCGTAACTTGTCAAGTCATTCACTTCTGTTTAAGCATAGCTCAAATTTGCAACTTTGCCCAGGCTCATTATATTGGTCTCAGGAAGACTGAAGAACACTCCACCCCTTCACCCTCCCAAATAGACTTAATTGGGAAAGAGATAAAAATTACATATAAGCAGCAGAAGCAAAAAACACGTGGGATCAGGCTGGTCAATGTGAAGGGGGAGATCTAAATGCAAGGAATCTGAGAACCTCTGTGGGAGTTAACACTGTGAGGATAACAGTTACTCTTAAACTGGAGTGTCACTAATACCCAACCCTGCAAACTATTTGGCCAAAATAGAACAGGCAATCCCTTCATTTCTGTAGAACAATCCACACTATATTGAGCTTGGATTGAGGAGCCTAAGGCTTGCCAAAACTTTGACTTTATCAAATGTTCTTTAGTAGCCCAGCCAAAATCAACTTACTTTAACTGGTTGAAGAGCTTTCTGTTCTTTTCTGCTTGGAGTTCGTATAGCAGGCTCATCACTTGGCCTCTGCATATTTCCAGTAGGCATTAAGCAAGCCAGCTGAGGTCTGCTGCACATCCGTTCCCGTACCCACTTACAGTGGGTCATCTGGGGTATACTGCTTACACAGTTGCATGTTTTTGCATGCTCATCGCCATTGCATACACGTGTTTGTGGCTACATATTTATATGAGACAAAGAAATGTCAAAGAAATACACCTTCCTTTTTAAACAGTGCTATAGTTTGCAAGCATCCTAATAAGGCCATTTCTTAGCACTGTTACAAGCCCTGACAAGGTGCTGTATTCTGTTCAGCATGTGCAGTGGTGTGACGAACCACTTTGCAGCAGGAACAAAGGACACTTCTTACTTTGGAAAGCAGCAGATTAGCTCCCCATGGGACAATGCTCCCGAGAAAAACAAAGAGGGAACCCTTCTGAACTTGAAAGATTGATGTATTCTTCTACAAATAAGCAAAGTACAAGTATTCCTGGTAGGAAACGCAGATGTTTCTCAATCGGTCTGGAAGGATGGCAAAAAGGAACCAGAAAAAAAAAAAAAAAAAAGCAAAGAACAACAACAAACAAAACCCCAAACCCACAGCTCCAACAAGTGACTATGATAGGCAGCCCATAAGCTTGGCTTATCCTGCTGCCTTGTGTTCTGAAGTGTTGGGTGACTTGCCTGATAGAAGAGATGGTAAAAAACATCATGGAAGAGGAGAGAGACATCATGCTTCTGCTCTTCTACTTGTAAAGTTAAGACCAAAGGCAAACATACTGAAAAACAGCAAGAATGCTCTTTCCTCTCCTTCTTCTGAAGCAGACAATGCTTTCAGCCTATGTGGCTGAAAAAGCAAGACAGAGGCTTTGCTGAGGAAGAGATAGCATACAGTGCTAAGATGATGGGACTACAGTCCAAGTAAAGCATTTTGCGGTGTGAGAAAAAGTAGATGCATCAGCCCTCAAGGTTTGAGTCAAACTCCATTGAGGTTGATGGAAAGCTTTCCATTCATGTGAGTGGAATAAATGAATGATTCATGACATACATTGTTTAGATGGTTGTGAGTGAGCAGTTCCCCAAGACAAGAATGAATTAGAAAGGTGGAGGCTCATAATGTTCATGGAGTGTCTTTCTTAGATACAGTTCACACAACAGGAAGCCTTTGATCTTCAAAATAAATATTACCTTACCTTCAACAATGTAGAGTACATGCACAATCCATTGAACATGTACACTGTAAGCCCTAGTCTCTGTTATTATGCTGTTTTCACTTGAGCCACAAAAATGAGAAAGACAAAATGGCAGGGTTGAGAAATGCCGGGTGAAAGTAGGACAGAAGCACAGGTCAGGACATTGCTCTTCTGGCTTCTGCAATAATCAGATTGGCCTAGCATTCATTTTTTCACTTTTTTTTTCCTCTGCATCCTATAACCAATCCAACAGATAACCGAAGGACTTCTAGGCATTTGAATGCATGGGATTCATCAGGACTGCTCATATGTCAGAAGTAACACCAACTACTGATGTTTTAAAATTTTGTGCAGAAAAGAAAGCAACTATTAGAAGCACAAGGATGGTTTGTGGCTCTCATTGCTACATGTAGTAAAAGTAAAGTGTTTATAGCTGCTAGAGGTAGCATAGTTAGTGAATATTCCTTTCCTCCTTTGTTGACTAACCCAGCCAAATCCACCAATGCCTCAGATTGGGTACAGACACTGTTTTCCTGACAACTGCATGTTTCCTAGGGCAATGCTGGTATCAAAAGGTTCCGTTTAGCTTTACTGTTGTTGCACTCTTATTATGTCTACTTGATCATTCAAACTTTCATTTGTTCACTTCCCTGTTTTACTCCTCTAGCTATTTTGAATATACTGTAAGAAACCCAGTTTTCAAAAAGCTTGAGAGACTTTACCTTGAGTATTAGTCTTCAATATCTACTGTGCCCACACATGTTTAAAAGATGCTCATTTTGTTTTTATACTGAAGTTATTTATGTAACTGCAATACAAATACTTCTATCAAATTTACCATGACCAATGAACTACAAATTCCACTTGAATTATTCTGTAAATCTCAGTTAATGCAGTTATCGTTTTCCTAAATCCATATGCTAGTGGATGCATGTTTGATAAACTGAAATGTTAACATCTTTGAAATTTTTATAATGGAAGTGGTGTGAAAATACCCAGTCCATCTTATAAAACTCCTTATATTTCCATTTCTGTACTCAAGAATTTATATTAAAAAAATGAAGAAATTTTAGTGCTAGTCTTCTTCCACTTAAACCTCTTTTTTGGAGAAAACCATTTAAAAATAATAAAATAAAACAAAATAACCTATGTGACTACCAGGAAGTTGTTGGGATTCCATTTAACTATCACTAGTGATTTATTTTTTAATTTGGATCTCCTGGAATTAGTTAATCACTTACTGCTAGATACATACAAGATAGATACTGCATAGATGCGTACAAGAATTATTCAGATTACTTTTGAGCTAATAGTTTTTGTCGCAAAACATGCTTTTACCAAAATGCCGTAGTAGGATTTTGATTATTTTTAGTCAGAAAATGAATCATTAAAAAGAAATATGTTGAAATATTCATTAAAAATAAAAAATAAAAAAAATGCCAGCCTGTTCTGAATCAGGCAAAAAATGATTTCAAAATATCCAAACTCTCATGAAGTTGAAAGTATGTTTTCCAGACAGCTTTAATTAAAATTTATTAAACATATCCAGTTATGAAATGAAACCTAAAATAAGAAGGTGTCCAGATTCAGTGGTGGCCTTCTATGGTGTGCTTTTTAGGGCCTTTAGTACAGGTTTAATTGGGTTTCATTGCATGGCTGAAGTGACCCAATATAGTCATTGTTCTCAGGGAGATCAATTGAAAGCCATTGCATCTTGTTCTTTCAAAGGAAAGGAGAGAGTAGAGGATGATTTATGTTCCCCAGACCATGGAGAAGAGAATCATTCTGCCACTGGCAGAGAAGAGGATTAATTGGACTTCTGGCCTCAGGTGCAGGAGTACTTCTTAATAAATCGAATAAAATAATCAACAGTATTCAAATTTAGAGCTTCTTCTACCTTTCATATATCCTTTTTGAGATAGGAAAATGTTAGATTGACCTCTAGACATACCGTTCCCCATCTTTACAGCATCTGGCCTCAACTCTTTTTCCCAGGTCAATTCTCTGGTTTTCAATGCCATTGCCAGTCCCGACCTCAACTGTGAATACTCACTGGAGAAAACTGAGATTCCACAGTAGCTGGTAGTGCAGAATAAAAGATGTGATCAGAAGCAGGGAGATACCCCTTCCTGGACTACAAAAGGAGAATAAACAGAACCCTCTTAAGAACATGATACTATCCAGATCTATTTAAAACTGATCCTTCTGAAGGACAAGTCACTAATTTATGTGGTTTCCAAAAGCCAAATGTAAATGAGACTAGGAAGACAGAACGGGCAAACTTGAACCAGATGGCAGCCAGTGGTGGATTTTAAGAGACCTTGGATATGCAGTGTAATTCCCTAACAACAGTATGGCTTTGCATCACCTGATAGAAATAAGCCTGAAATTGTAAGGAAACTATCCTGGTCTGTGATCTTTATGTGGTGATGGCTTTTTTTCTCTGGTGAAGGGTCGAGCTGGCAGGCTATAAGAATTACCACACATATTACCTGAGAGCATTTGAGCAGAGGGTTCCTTTGAACTGGTGAATTTAACATAACAAGAGAAAGAATAACAGTCATACAGTGGAACTCGTATGTCTATTGCAGTCTGCTTTCTATAATGCATGACTGCAATGTGAAATTCTCCATTAAGCTTACTGTTGTTCTATCTGGGACTCTTAAGAAAAAAAGCAAGCAAATAAAAGAATACAGTGTAAGGCTAATTAAAACTGAAGATTACACTAAAGCAATAAAAATTAAAAATCTACCTACCCTGCAGTGTGTACTTGCATTTAGGTGTCTTCGTAAGACATATCTGCCTGTATCACTGCAAATCTGTTAGGTATTTTGGTGTTTTCTTCATATAATTTAATAATGTGATGTGGAAAATAACCTAATGCAAAAGTAGTGAGAGATAGAAAGCCATGTAATAAAAGAAGAAAGAATGGCATCTTCGCCTACTCTTTTTACAATGGCAAGTTGTGAAATCAATGTCTAGTGTTCAAACTATGAAAAGGATTAGAAAAGAATGACGGAGTTTCTTGATTCCTTCAGGTAACATTTAAAGACACTGGAATGTTTTGGAGTTTTTATACCTCAGGAACAGGGACCTCTACAACTATGTATGTGAAAATTAGCAACAAGGAAAAAGAATAGAGTTATTCAACTTCAGATGAGCATTCTGGCCTCAAGCTCACATTACTTGATTTGTTCATGTTTGAACAAGGTTAGATATCCACGGACAGAAGAACAGAGAAAGATTTTAAGCTTAGCAAAAAATAAATAAATAAATAAAGCTGGTGTGTGTGGCTTGGCTGAAGAGTATTGGCTGATTGGCAAAAGATCTGGAATTAGATGGGTTCCAGGGTTGAAATGGCAGGAAGCCTTGAGTGAAATGAAAATGTTTGGCAGTGGAGTCAGAGTCAAAAATATGTTCCAAGGTTTCTGCAACTGGATTTTTGCAGATGGGGCTGTGGATCAGACAAGAAGATTAGCCTAAGATCTTGTCTACATGGGAAATGGACTGGTTGTGCTGAAATTATGATACAACTATGGTTTGGCTGCTCATTTTCCCAATGTAAACAAATCCTTAGAAAGGCAAAGAAATCATTATGAGAGAGAAAGACACAAGTTTGGCTGGGCTTATCAATCAGACTGGACTATGGTTGTCTTGGAGCTAGTTAGTCTGAAGATGGCTTTCAGTCTTGCTTGTTGGGATAGACCAAGGAAAACAACTTCTGACAGATGGACATGTTAGTGAGAAAACGAGTCCATCTGGCCTATGAACACTGAGGCAAAAACTGCACACTTCACAGGAATGGCAGTGGACATCTTCTATGACTCATACTTCCTCTCCCTGTGCTCTTAAGTACTCATGCCCAGGGGACAAAGAACAAATGAAGAATTTAACTTAAGGAAAGAGGAGAATGTTTGAATAAACCTGTGGAATACTAAAGCATTATGAATCAATGTTTGGTCACAGCAATTACATAATTTATGTAAAAAAACTGCTTAACATCAGCCATATAATCTAGGGAGTGTCAAACCAAGTTTGAGAAGGACATTTAGACCTCTACACCTCCTCACCAGAAAGGCACACCTCAGTTGGTATGTCAAAGGATTTTTGATACCATGAAATCACATAGAGCTTGATTTTTTCATTGAAGGTACTGAAATTTGTGATGAACAAGCTATGAAGGCAATTAATCATTCAGTACATTAATCTCAGGAACAATTAAGTAGGTAGGCAAACTAATTAATTTATTGGAGTCCCTATGTTTTTTTCCAGTATGCTATGAGTTCTTGTGCAGGCAGTTCCCACCTGCAGCTTGGAAGTTGTCAAGAGGGAAAATAGATATCATCACAGCTCTGGACTTTCTCACCTGGAGGGCACAAGAAACACTTTGAAATTAGGGAATAAAAACTTCAGAGTGATCCTGCTGAAATGATCAAAAGAGAAACAGTTCAAAATGTGGGGCAAGCTCTAAAGCTGATGATTAAGTTAGAAGGTGAAGAATGACAATTTAAGAACTTACTGAGATGAATGAGAAGGTACAAACCTCTTGGAGCTGTTATTCTAGTCTCTTTGCAGACACAGAGGAGGTACCTGCATCAGCTGGTACATTTATCAGAATTACCTCTCCGAAGACTAGAAACACATTATGCAACATGCAGACTTGGACCTTGGAAGTCATCAGGGAGAAGCTTCCACAGAAGACAGCACCTGCAGCAAAAAACACCACCAAAGAACAGCACAGACAAGCAGCCACAATAATGATAAGAGACAGGGAGCAAATTTCAAAGCAAATTAGACTGAACTGGATCTAACTGCAGCACAGACTGGATTATGACCCTACGTACATAATCCACAAAATTTTCTTTCTAACGTGCTGCAAATTTCATGCTAACTTCCACTTTTTAATCCAAATATGATTACTACTAATAATATGAATACTAATAATAATTACAAATACGTTTATTTTCCTCAAAGTTATTAATTTCTCTGTCTATTTTCAAACATTTGGCTTGATTACCTTTGCTACAATTGCTGCTCTGCTACATTTCCTGATATCCACAATTTCTACTTCAACTTATCTCATATACTCTTGCTAAACATCAGCCTGCCATTCCAGCTATATCTCAGTGTTTTCCTAAATCTCTTTCTCCGATTGCCACTTACGATCATGTCAAATTCAAACTTCTAATTTTTTTTTTCTTTCTCTCCCCTGCTCTTCTCTTTTGCCTTTCCCTCCTTTCTCCTTCCCTCCTGTCCTCTTTCTCCTTCCCCTTTTCTCTTCCCCTTCCTCTCTAAACATCATTTTTATTTTCTTAGGCACTTATATTCTTTCTCCTTACCCCTTCTTTATTTTTAAGAGCCAGACACTGCTGAACTACTGCACTTCCTTTCTGCTTGCAGTACATTACCAGGAGGACCAGATAAGTGGAACTAGATCCTGTTGAACTAAGCACTATACCTCTGTCATAACAACCTTTTCTACTTGCTTATTTAAAAGCATTCTCCCTTCACATATTCTTTTGTTTTTCTTCCCAAAGCTTTCATTATGATACACTTTCCACAAGAAATTTTCTATCTTGTTAAGTATGTTTATGTACATGTGTATGTAAAGATTTCAAGACCCAGAGCAAAAATCATGCTAACATAATATAACTAACATATCTGTTACATCTCTGCTCAATCATATCACTTCTCATTACATTCCATGTCAAGTTTTGATGCTTGGCATGTTTTACTATTAAAATAGTAAGTATTAGCTTGATTGCAGTACTATCTTTTGTAAGTCTACACAGAAAAGAGTACCACCCACTTGCAGTTCTCAGATTTTCAGATAAATTAGTTCATTACTGAGGAAATGATGGATTTTTTCCCCACCATCTCCTTTTGAAATAATTCAAATATTAATATATTTATTGGACAGGTGGCATTTACACAGAGACTGATATGTATAAATAATTGTTACCTTTCTGAAGACAGAATGGGTTGCCGAAAAGTTTCTGTAATTACAGGTGGGAATTTTTTTCCAAGTATACTGGCATTCTTTGTGGGTTTCCTTTTATGTTCTTCTTCATTTTTTTTTTCTTTTCTTTTCTTTTTTTCTTTTGGTGTGAGTGTCTTACCTTCTCCCAGTTAACAGGACCCACACAGTCACCTTGAAGACGTCAACTGGATTTCCATAAAGGTGCTTGAAAATTCTAATACTGAAATGGAGCTGTCTAAATGGAATCAAAATGCACCCAGACATTTCCACAAATGAATGGGCAGACTCAGGACAAATTAGAATGGCTATAAGTTATGAAATATGTTTTGAACTCTACACAATAGCACATTTTCCTACATATGCATTTAACTTTCATGATAAAATGACTGCCCACTATTGACTAGATCATTACTTAGCATACAACACTGTAAACATGAATTCACACTACAAATGGAATCTCTTCAATTTGTGAAAACACTACAGCCAGCTGTAAAGATAAAACTGGAAATAATGTCTATTTTGTAAATGAACCATATTCATACAATGCTATCGAAGAAGAAAGGCTCCCTGGAAATACAGAGTGTTGAAATAAATGAATGCAGAGAGAAACTCAGTTAAATGCTTAAATTGTAGGAAGTCAAGGTGGGCACTAGGGAACTAGACAGCTCTAGAAAGTTGAAAGGAGTAGAAGAAAAAAATGTGAATATCAAAAATAGATTATCATTCCATGAAACATCAGTGTATCACAGTGAAAGTATAAATGGAGAGAAACACATAATTTAAATAAATTACACCTAGAGGTAAAGAAGAAGTACCTAAAGTAATTGGTAAAGATTATTGATTAAATTAGTTTCAAAAATGAGCTAGGCAGAGGGTTTGAATTAACAGTATATCAACTGAAGTCAGAGAAGACAATGAAAACTAGTTGAGGATTTGGCTAATCATGTGGAGATGTAGCATGGAAAAAAAATGTGCCATAAATACAAAGAATTAGAACGAATTCAGTCTTTGAACAGACAGAAATAGAAAGCAGAGAGTTGAGGAAGACCTTCATCTTCTCTAAGACCCAAACTTAAGATCATGATAAAAGTCTTCATCTGTTTTTATTGAAACATTTCCAAATTAACAATAGCAATAACAAGCTCTCGAATAGGAAGGGTGTGCCGAACACAAATGTTGTGTTTAGTGGAATAAGATAGAGTGTTGGTATGCACTTCAGCAGTGTTCAATTTTCTGCAATGTGCATCCCTATGCTCACAGGGAAAATGAATTGCAATTGACCCACACATACAACTGGGACTTCAGCAAAATCTGAGGAAGAAACAACTTCATTAAGAAATAAACTGTAAGCTGGAGTAGTTCAAAAGTAGGAGATAAAATGTATTGTTTCCTTTCTATACCTTCAGAAGCATGCAAGATGGGAAATAATCTATGCCTGAAATGCTTCCATGGGAAATGAAAATACCTACTGGGCTTGCTTCAAAAAATGAAACTTGGGCTAAATTTGTAATGTATCAATAAAAATGTCATCAAACTGCATATCCCAGACAGATTATTCAGCGCTACCAAGCACTTCCCTACAAAGCAAGAGATGGCCTTGCTCAATTTTATAGTGGGTCTACAAAAATTAGATATCGGAAATACTGTCTAGGAAGTGGAACTCTAATCTATTGCAAGCTGTATATTACACGGATTGAATAGGACATATGGAATAAAAATTATTTGACTGGCACTTGAGAGCTGAAGTTTTAAATACATTGAAATGTTAGAAAGAGAGATCAAGAGATACAAGAATTGTGTTTAGATCTTAAATACATATATATATAAAGAAAAGAAGGAAAAAGGAAAATCTGACATTTTTCAAGCATATGCAAGTAGGAATAGCTTTGTACTGAATTGCATACATCTAATAAGACATGTAGGGAGTGCATTGAAAAATGAACAGTAAACATAGTCAGAGACCATTTATACCTGATGGACAAATTCAAAACTATTTCACAAATCTTTCAGTCTCTATCTCTTCTGAAGACAAAAACTGTTTCCAGTCTCTATCTCTTCTGAAGACAAAAACCGTATTTCTTTCCTGAAGTCCTCTCACCAGAAAGTGCAATATAATGTTGGGATATAATGTAGCTATAGTAATCAACAGGCAGTTGTCATCCAGAAGGTCAAATGTCGTAAAGTGTCTGCAGTTTCAATCTCATTGATTCCATCTAAAATCATGCAGAAGTTGAATGAAATCCAACTGTGTCTCTGGAAGGACCAAATTTCATAAAATTTGATCTGCATTTATAGCAAAGAATATTTTGCTTCTAAAGATTCCAAAAGTGCCAAGTGACATTACTTCACCTTCATGCTCTTTTTTTTTTTTTTTTTTTAAATTAAGTAAGAAATAAAACAGGTCAGAATACATCTTCTGTTTCTTAGAAAAGTTTTATCACTGTAATTATGTGAATCTTTTTTTTTACCTCAGATCAGTATGTTGCCTATTTTCTGGTGGTGTCCAGAACACGATTCTGATTGACTGCATTTTATTCTTCTGCTAGACCAAGTTGATCATTTCAAAGAGAATACACACCACCAAATTACTAGACATCTGGGGCCATTTGTGATTCATGTTTGAGTTGCTAAGGATGTGCTTTGTTTGGTTCCAAACCTTAACACTTTTTTTTTTTCTGCTAACTCCAATGGGAATTTGACTAGGCTCTAAATACAAGAATCTCTGCTGCCTGCACTCTTTAGACATGTTCTGAGGCTGGAGAAGCAATGTTTTGTAGTACACAACAAATTCACCTGGACATTTACTGTAGCTATCCAGCACCATATGCCCATTGCTCTTGGCTCGTGCCTAAATCAAAAGGTTTTCAAGCAAGAGTGGTTCTCCTTGTAAAGCAACTTATTGGCATTTTGTCCTGGTGTAGAATTATTAAAAGAAGCTGACAATAGACACAAAAAATGTCCATGAATTTACATCTGACAACTGAATATTCTGCCATTGCAGTCTACACATCTGTTAGATAATGAAGTGACTTCCAAAACCCACTGAAACAAATTTCTCACCAGCACACTTCTCTGAAGTTTCCTGCCAACATAAAGGTCTATCTTTCTACAGGTCTGCAGTGTTCACTGTTTTCTGAGTTGGCCTTGCAGATAACAAAGTAATCTTATAGTAGGCAGCTTGCTTTTGGAGATTTCAGTCTGAAATCTCCCCAAAATAAAATGCTTCAAATTTTATTAGTAGGCTGAAAGTGTTAGGTTTTAATATAAGAGTCTTCTGATGGTTCATGGTAGTTTGGAATTAGATTATTTGGCTGTAAACCCTCTCAAATGCACTGTCCTCTAAAAGACTTCTGGCTAAAAGAAAATTCACTGAATATATATCTCTTGTCTTTCATAGACGGGGTAGGATTTCTCTGCTTCCAACCCAGCCATTTCTCCTTGAAGTTCTTCACAATAAGGAAACGCTTAGAGGTTAAAGAAGTGAGTTGCCAAGCTAAAGGTCAGAGTGGCACATTTCTAATCTTCTTAGATAGGAGAGCAAAATTCTCTCAATAACTGCAGAACATAATATTCTAGAGAGTGATATTCAGTTCTCCATTGAGTTGATACAATGCTCACTTCTTGCATAAGGACTGCCTTGGTCTAGTTGGATAAAATAGCCATGAAGAAGTGAAGAATAAATAGGAAGTTCACTCAAACTCATTGCAGGAAAAGGAAGAAAATCTTCCAAATCTGGGGAGAAAGAAAACAGCCACTTTCAGTTCTGTGAGAGGACATGAACAACAGTGCCTCACTGTTGATTATGTATAAAGAAGTGTCCTTTCAGAGTCTAATTTTCCACATTGCTTTCCCGATGTCTCCTGCTCACTGAGGCTGTGTTCACTGTCCATGCTAAATGTACACTTCCCCATCCCGAGGAACTAATTAGAGCTTATGGATAAATGTGCTTTGCAAAAAAAGTTAAAAATAAAATGAAATAAAAAAATAAAAAGGAAAGCAGAAAGGCATCATCTGGAGGTCTGCTTGCCACTCTGTCAGCAGCCTTCCTTCTGCAGGGCAGCCCCCATAGGCTTCCATTGCTGTGGAACTGAGATGAGGGTGTCAGCCAACCTTAACCATTGGAGAGACCTGGCCTGGGGATGAAGCACTTGGACCCAGGTCAGTCAGATTTCCTGGGGAGGCATGTGCAGCCCGAGAGGCTGGAAACCGCTTCCTCCCCTCCTTTCCCTGACCACACAGTGGAACATCATCTACCAACCCCAGGTCGGGGGAGGACAGAGGGACTTCATTGCTTTGTACTACTGTTGTTTCCCAGAACATGTCTTCCTGAGTCCTCAGCCAACACGGCAGTGGGACATCAAGGCGGGCAGAGGCCGACATCCTCTCTCGCCCCCCCGCCCCGCCACGAGCTCCGTCCCGGCTTTCCCACCGCTTCCCGCAGCGGGAGCCACCGCCGCCTTTGTCCTCACCGATGTCCCCGAGCCCCCGCACATCGGCACCGGCAGAGAGGCGAACCGTCCGCACGCCCCCGAGCGGGACTTCTGGTTCGCAAAGGCCATCAGGGCACCGGGGCGAGTCGGGGGTCTGCCCCGCAGCTCAAGCCCCGTCCGCGGAGGGGGACGCGCCCCCGTACTTGCCCTCCCCACCGCTCCAAGACCCGGCGGTCAGTAGCCCGCAAAACCCAAAAGTCCGTGGGCGCGGGGGGCTTTCCCCGCTCTTTCCTTTTTAATTCGGTGGGCTCTCCCAGCCTAAGCGTGTCCACCTCGGGCACCGCTCGGAGAACGGGGAGGGGGGAGGCAGAAAGTCGGCGGGAGGAAGTTATGGACCAGCAGACCCCTGGGGAGGAGCCCCCCGCCCCCTACTCCCCGCCGCTGCCCTCCGGCGCCGGGGTTCCTCGGGCCGCCGTGGCCTCCTCCCCAGCTCTCTCCCGCGTGGGTGGCCCCGGGTGGGCGCCCCGGCACCCGTGCTGCCCGCCGGGCACGGAGCTCCCCGCGGGACCGGCGCAGCGGGGGACCGGCCGCCTCCAAAGGACGGGGGGAGAGCTCCGGGTATCGTTTCCAAGCTACCTCCGCGAAGATACATTTATTTAATCGTTTATTATTTATTTATCTTATTTTTTATTCTTTGTTTTATCTCATTTCATTTTTACCCTCTCCTATTCTACATTTCTTTTTTTCTTTTTTTCTAATCTTTTATTTATTTATTTATTTATTTTTCTCCCAAGGTTTGATACCCACTGTTCCCAAAGAATCCTCATTTTGGAATAAGATTGTTGTTTCCCTGGAGGGTGGCTGCTCAGGAGTCAGGTGTTTGGGGGTTTGTGGTTGTGGGGTTGTTCTATTTCCTTTTTTTTCTTTTCTTTCTTTTTTTTTTTTTTTTTTTCTTTTCTTTTTCTTTCTTTCTTTCTTTCTTTTTTTTCTTTTCTTTTTTTTTCTTTTTTTTTCTTTTTTTTTCTTTTTCTTTTTTTTTAATTTAAAACGTAATGCTGGGAGACAAAGGTAAATTATCTGCCTCGGCGTTGATGGTACGTCAAAGATTGCAAAGCCCAGGCGCTTTCTTCCTGCGAAGACGATGATTTATAGAAAATTGCAGGCAGAACACATGCACATTCTGGCAGCAGTAAAGACAGTCCCTCCCTTTTCCTTAATGTTCTTTTATCAGCTTCTTAGGAGGTGTCCGCTTCATTTGTCTGCATGAAACCAGTAGTCTTACTAGGAATCTCCAGTTCTGATGTTTTTTTCCCCTTTTCCTTAAGAAGGATTCTCTAAATCCAATAGTGCTCCTTCTGCCCAGATATTATCCTTCCTCCCATTTCTCACAGCACTTGTTTGGGGCGAGGGGGAGCGGGGGGGAGCGGAAAGAGGAGAGGAGGAGGGAGAAGATCTTTCTCGTGTTTAGTGATTAACTTGCACGGCTCAAAGAAAGAGAAGGTTTAATGGGAGAGATCCTGCTTGTGTGCTTTGTACTCACGGCAGTCTTGTGGATGGAAAGAACGGAGAGAGCATGAGTTTAATGTTTGACTAGTACCTGGGCGACCGATTTTTGTTATTTTATTTTATTGCTATCGTTAGCTTTTCTGTATTTGGTCTTCAGCTGAGCTGGGAGAGTTCAGACAATGAAGTTCTAACATGCCTGACCTCTCCCAGAGCCAGTAAAATCTGGACTCCTTTAAGAAGATCATCTCGGCTTCACCACTCTCATAAAACTTCCTCGGAGCAGGGGAGGGATCTCCCCCTCCATCTGAACCGGAGCTCTGTGGTTCTAGTCTCTCTTCCACCCATGCAAATTGCAGTGCTTGAGGGCTCGAGAAATCCCAGTGATGTTCCAATACCAGCCATGCCCTTGCGCTCAAATTGATTTTGCCTCACTCCCGTGCATTGATTTTCTGAGTCTGCACATAACTCCTAATTCCCCCATCCCTCCACCCCCCTCTATGCTAGGCATAACCCTAGAAAGAATCTGACCTGGTGTGGTGGAGCTTGGAGGGCTGGGGGGGGGGGAGGGGGGTCGCGCAAAAGAAGGAGCTAAGCACAATGCTTAATAGAACGAGGCTAAATATAAATGCAGACTACAGCAGCTTTGTCTTTGCTGGCTTGCCTTCATCACCAAGATACCTTCCTTTGTGAGCCTTGATCGTTTCTTTCCTCTGCTTTAAATAATCTGTCACAAAAGAGCAGACAACTAGGTGTTGGAAGGCACAAAACTTATTTTAAGTGGGATTATTTATTTTATTTTGCACGTCTCACCAATGTAGGAAGTGATTTTGGTGCTCGGTAGTACAAGCTCTCTTTTCTCCTAAATGCTTGTGAGAAATAAAAAACCTGGAGATGACTGTCTTTATTTCCGGGAGTAGACTTCAAAATACGTGCCAGAAATGGACAATTCGAGTCTCCTTTCTCCACATCAAATGCGAGCTGGAAGGGGGATTAAAAACCAACCACGTGGTAGATCTGGTTTTATACTTTGCAACCTCCAGCTCCATTTATGTTCTTTACCCTGCTCAGGGAAGATTAGTCTCTAGATGGATGTGTCTGAGGGATCACCTCAGGGGCAGATCTGCATGCAGAAACCGGTTTTTGCCATGGCTGGAAGAAAGCTATGACCCAGCAGAGCGCTCCATCCCAGCGGCTCCCCCAGCATCGCAGGAGCTGCTGAGCGCTCCTGGGCAGGAAGCTTTGTGAAGGCAACAGCTTGGAAGGGGAAGCTCTTCAGATCTTTCCCCCTCCTTCTCCTCCTCCCTGGCCCGTGAGTGATTCAGTGTCCCAAACCTTAACTTTTTGTTACCACCTTCCTCCTCTTAATCTCCTTCATCTTCAACACCGCCTCCTCTATCACTACCATCTTCTCCTCCATCTGTCTGCCTCCTGGATCTCTCGTTTGCTCGCTCTCCCCCCTCCTCTTCCACCTCCCTCCTTCTCTTTCTTCTTGCCTTTTCCTCCTCTCTTTTCTTCTCGTTTCTTTCTCCTTTTCCTCCTCTTCCCCTACACGTTGTTGTTGTTGTTAGAAAGGATTCTTGCACCCCCTGGTGCTCTTGCGTTTTGTGTGGTAGGAGAGGAGATTGTCTTCTTTCTCTCTCTCCCTCTGGTTGCTCATTATTCAGAGAGAGACACAGAGGGTGAGTGAGAGAGAGAGAGAGAGACGGATATCTCAGGTCATCTGCAGCTGCAGCAAACCAGTGAAGGAGAGAGAGAGAGGGAGAGAGGGGGGGAAAGCAGGGAAAGATGGCGATCCTCCATTGCTGAGACCTGGCAAGGAGCACATGAGACTCACAAAACAACTTCCACAACAATAACAAGAAGAAGAGCTAGGCAGAGAGGAAGAGAAGAGGAGACAGCAGCAAGAGCAGCAGTGCCGGGACGCTCCTGTAAGTTCTCGCAATTAAAACCCATCTCCGGTTTGGCACTGGAG